>NW_026712943.1:0-718327 GCF_030625045.1 Achroia grisella
TAATTTAGTATCTATAACACATGCTTTGGACTGGATGTAAGTGTACGGATTGTCCTGGCTTATTATTATTAACAGCGAGTACGATTTAGGATACCTAAAGCTAAAGTTTAGCACTAAAAATAATAATAATTTGTATTTAACTGCCTGTATTTAACATAATCTTATTAATTTACGTGACTCCGGTACTTAAAAGCTTAGTTCTGCTGTCCACTGTCCAGTATAGGCCTCCCTTGCCTCCTTCTTTGATTCACCATCGAATGCAATTTGCGCTTGCCTTTTCCAAATAGATATGTCCCGCTATTTTTTAACAATATATATATAATTTAAAAACATACAGGGATAAGGTTATTCCTTCTTCTGAATTGGAAAAAAAAGAATAAAACTATGAACTATTTTTTTTTTTTTGCGTGGTAATATATATGAAAGGAGAATTTATTTTTAAAATCATTATCTAAATCTGTTCTGTTTCGTTATATGTATAATTTTTATAACATAATAATATATATATCTAATCATTTAAAGTTACCTTTAAATAATTCTGATCCTCAAAGGATTGTATATATAGAACTCCAATCAAAATGACAGATGTAACTAGTACATTGTATTGCATTTACATAGAAATATTAGGCGTATCTCGTCACTGTCGAACAAAGTTTCTTTTGAAGCTTGTCAGGGTTGATAGGTGCATCGGTATTCCATGAAACCTTTCGGTATGTGAGCACTGCTCTCTGGCAAAAATACTGAAACATAAGCGGTCCGGTATTTTGATATTTTTTCCTATTAAAAGATTTAGCTGACAGATTTTTTACTTATTGAATCGTGTGGGAAATTTAGAAACAGAATAATAAAACCGACGTAATATTGCTATGTTAGTTAGTTGCTATTATTATGCAATGGTAGTTTGCATTTGTGATTGTAGTGTTTTTTTTAATTGCCATGAGCTGGCAACCCTGGTATTTGGGTGGTTCGAGTAGCCCCAGGCCGGTAATTATAATTGAAGAGTAGGGGCCGTCCCGCCCGTAGGCGATGCCGCTGGGTTTACCCACTCTTTGAACGGTTCACAACTAAAAAAGAAAATGTACGTCGCACGCAATTTGCTGATTCCGTATATTAGATAATTAATTTCTGCCGTCAAAATATAATAGTAATGAATACAAAGCCTGCAATGATGTTAATACAGGGATTCTATTAATGTTATTGCAAACGGCTTTGTACTGGTTCGTTAATATATTAACAAATTGATTTCAATAATGCATTTGGATAGACTGAAATGATAAAGAGCAATGCTTTTGTTTGTTAATTAGTGGTGAATATGATATTACAAAAGCCAGTATCTAATACTAAATATATGATATTAACAATGCTTGTAGGTATCGGAATTTTATGAAAATTGATATTGTTTTCGCCTTTTACTATTATTTAATCGAACCCAAGGTTTATTGAGTGAATGGTAGCAAAGGTAAGATCATTGATACGCAGATCAGTTCGATACTACATACTGTTTCATATTGAAATCAGTGGGAAGAAGAGAAGGGGAGAGGGACTTTCAGCTTTATATATTTACTAGCTACTCGCCCTCGGCTCCGCCCGGGTGTACATATATTGTATGTATAGGTAAACCTTCCTCTTGAATCACTCTCTCTACTAAAAATCGCTTCACAATCCGTTCCGTTGTTTTAAAGATTTAAGCCTACATAGGGACGGACAGACAGCGACAGCGACTTTGTTTTATACTATGTAAAATAATGAAATATATAAGAAACCATAGTATACAGTAATCTGCCCCCTATATTTAGCTACATTGCTACAGTGCGTTTTTCAGCGCAAAACCTGAGGTATACAATAATGAGATTGCTAAAAACAGTCACTGTTTTGTTGGATATATGTAATATACAATTTAATTAGGTGTTTATATAATCCTCTCGACAGACATAGGGTATACTTTATACTATGTAATATTATGTTATCTGTATTTATACTAAGAAAGCATAAAAGTCGCGAGTTATAAATAAATTGATGCACTAAATGCATTCATAGACATTATATAAATCCGCTTATTCGAGTATAGATGCATCTAAAATAGCATATAAGCTGATTTATATCGTCCAATAGTATAAAGCAGTCTTTAGCTAAATTAATCCGACGTTAAGCTCACTCTACACCACATCAATTCAAACGATACACTCACGATTATTGTTGAATATGAGCGTTGTATTCGTCTTGCTATTGACGTCTAGTCGATAGTTGAGATTGGTTTTGACGCATAATTCGAGATTATATTATTCGTCAAAGTATATTAATACTGTTCTATTAATTGGTGAACCAACTTATCTAATAGAATTAATATTATATAATACATTGCATTAAACATAATAATAATACACCCTGGACAATTCACACAATACCATCTAGTCCCAAGCTAAGCAGAGCTTGTGTAGTTCTAGATATTTTTGTATATACATAGAAAACACCTTCCAGATTGCAATCAACGATTTTCTAAAAGAAAATACTTCTTTTAGAAAATCGTTGAACATTTTAATTACAAAATGGAACAGGCGTTTTGTATTATATATGCTATTATTTTAAAAATGTCGGTCCTCTGTTTCCAGCATAACATTATTTTATAACAAACTATTTGCTACGGAAGGAATTTAGAAAATTTCAACGAACCCATAGGTACCACGCTACGCTTGGAAAGTTTCTGGTAAAATCTATTTCAGTACAGTAGTTTCAAGCACCTATACGTTACAGTGTTGCCAATTTATTGCGGATATTATACTACTATCATAGTTTAGTTAGAGTTATAAAACCAGTCATAAGCTGACCAGGTTGGTTGCATATGGTATCCCAGTGTTCAAATCCTGCGATTAGGTAGCTAGGGTATTTGGGTTGTCGCGGAATAAGCAAACAGCCTGAGGCATATTTATAATGAAACCAGGCAGGTAAGAGTGCTCGAGTGGTGTGTTGCAGAGTAACGCCCTCTAGCGGTCCGCTGCTGAACTACATCATCCAACTTTTGTGTTGTGCGTATTTGATTTTCAACTCTTTCAACCCATTGCCAAAAGGTTCTCAATTCCACGGTGTATGACATGATATCAGCTCATGATTCTATGATATCTCTAAATTGAATACATTCAGGAATTTGTATGGATGCTAACGAAATAGTGTATGCTAAAGATATGCTGGCGGTGTAGGAATACAAGTTATGGTAAGATGGGGATGAAGTGAAGTTACTTGGCAGCTATTTGTCTACTTGATAGTTTGTCAGCAACAGGTCTACTAGTTTCCATTACGCCAATTAACAGATTTTGATTATTCTTTTAAAATCAGCCATTTTTGCTAGCACATGTATTAGAAAAAGTTACTGCTTTTGATTAAAAAGGTATCTAGGAAAGTCAGAGCGGAATTTATTCTACATATATAATGTAACAAAAAGATTGCAGTAAAATTAGTAAACTGTCCTTACATTATTGGTTTAAAACTATGAAACACTTAATATTAGCTTAGTGCTTACTGAAACTTATAAACACACTAGAGAGCGAAGTCGCAGGCAGAGTTAGTTACTCTAATTACTCTTGACACAGGCTCGGTACGATTAAAACAGAGGAACTTCTTCGTCTCAGTAAATGTTTAATAAAGAATTGATTTTCTTTTGTTAAGTTTAAATAATAGGTACTAGTAATTGGCACTTACTTGGGTCGGTCGTATATTTTTTTAATAAACTATAACTGGTGATACGCCCTCTTTATTATATAGCTTTTTATAGAGAAAATATTTTTTATAATCACTCCTTTAGTTCGTAGTTAGGGACTATATGGCAACCCAGACAATTTATACAACGTCTTATAATGCCATAGTGCCACTAGATAAGGTTTTATGAATATCCTGTTTATCCTTACTAATATTATAAATGCGAAATTAACTCTGTCTGGCTGTCTGTCTGTCTGGCTTTCACGCCAAAACTACTGAACGGATTTAAATGAAATTTGAGACAGTCTAAACACTAGTGAAAGACATAGCCACTTTTATGCGAAAAAGGGTTGTAAGGGGTTGAAAGGGGTGATGAAAGGTTGTATAAGTATTGTAATTTTTAAAACTAGAATCTTGTAACTTAATTTTTAAGCTGTTCATTAAATACTATAAATAAATATGACTAAGTTTGTAAAATTTTTACCATTAAGGGGGTAAAAAATAAGGGATGAAAGTTTGTATAGAAAATCGTCATTTTTTAAAGTATAGTGAGGAATCTTTTTTCTTTGCCTTTTTTGGGTTAGATTATGAAATATTTTTTCTATATTTGGTCAAGGTCACTATAATACGCGGACGAAGTCGCAGACACCGCTAGTTTATTATATCTATAGAAAAAAATCACATACATATATTAAAATACTATAAACATATGCTATCTCTCTTTCTTTATGAACATGAATATGCGTTAAAGTAATCAAGTACAATCTCAATTAAAAAAAGTAAGAATAAAAAAAATTAATTATTTCTTCGTGGTTCAACGTATTGAACTGAGGGTAGATTCAAATTATCATATGTGCCTACAATAGATTTTGTTATGAATTACACAAAAAAAAATTAGTAATCCCATTGAAATATTCACGCTGGTAGTACTGTAGTAGTGTGTACAAAGAAAAACATTTCTCTTTTGCTAGACCTGAATACACGGTAAAGTGTGAAACCAACGAGATAGGTCGTCCACAGCCGACTGTAACAGAGATGCATTCAGGAGATAAGAAATAATTAAAGTCGGACTAGGTCCGGCCGTGTTAGACCTCCATTATGTGAAATGTAAAACAACCAGCTTAGTTCTTTTGAGTTATCTAGTTGTGAGTAACTTTTGTATATACGTTATTTTTAATTAATGAAAATGGAATGGTTGCCCGCCTGGGCTAACGGTATTTGCTGGAGGGGTAGTGGATTATACGATGGGCGAAATTCACCATGATGGATTTTCCGGATCGACATCTAAATATGTTACTTGACTTTGATAGGATTTGAAAACCACTTTCAACACTTACTAACTTATTATACTATTAGTAATGGTCTCTCGTCTACTTTACTAATTACCCTCGTTTCCTTTCTCTACTGAAGACGTACTGAATACGTGAAGAAGACCCTTTATACAAAAATTGCGCGGATGATTGCGAAATTGAACTCTATTTTCTATATAAAGGAGTGGAGAATAGTACTTTTAAAACTAAAATAACTAAAATTAAAATTAACAAAACAAATACGAACTAACTAGTTAATTTTTGTATCTGCAACTGTACTAGATGGAACGAGGCCGTGTGCAACAAGCACTCCTAACTAGCGGTAGTACTTACTGAGAGGCTTATAGCCAACTTCAGCCTGACGCGTAAATAACATTGTACGAGTACGTATAATAAATGTGTAACAGTGGTGTGCTTGTGTATTTATTATTTAATGAAAAACAAGAATTTATTCTACCATAATAAAAATGGTGCGTAGAATTTATGAATGATGTTTTGTCTCATGTATATAAACGGATTTTACAAGTTTTAATGCAGTTTTCGCTTCTTTTAGGTATACTAAAATTTTAAGGGTAAGCTAATTAATCATTCTACAACTAAGTGATGACTATTAATATATTAATAGATATATTCTGTCATAGCCATCATCCGTCTGTCAACAATTTATAGTTATGTGAAACGGGATTAAAATTCGTAGTGGATGAGAGTTATAAGTTAATATAACTTTATGACGTAATAAGACTGGTAACATTGTTTATCTTATATAGAAAAATTACGTGTGTATGTATGTTATCATACTCGTCCGAAATGGCTTCATCGATTTTCATTGAATTTTATATGCATATTCAGGTCTAATAGAATCAGGAGTGGCTTAACGAAGTCTTAGAAGTGTCTGTCAATCTGTCTGTTTTTAACTTTTCACTTCTAAACGGCTGAATAGATCTTAATGAAATTTAACATGAAGGTAGATTGTATCATAAGAAAGCACCTGCAGATGAAGTCGTAGTTACCAGCTAGTATATAAATTAATAATTTGTTTTCGTATATACAAGTATAAATTTCGCTGCTGGTACAACATAAGAGTTATGATTAATCACGTTGGGAACTTATTTCATTAAATATAAGTACCAAGTACTTCATTAGGTAGTCAGAAGTAATTAATTGGATCACTGAAGCGTACTACCAGACCGGAAGTCTGTCTAGAACGGGAAGTCTTTCCAAGTTACAGCAATACAGCTATATATATGACTTGAATTACTTATTATTTGTTTCCTATTTATGATAAATAATAATTTAAAAAGCTGATAAGGTATTTTATAATGTATTCACCTATGGATATATATATATATATATATATATATATATATATATATATATAATATATTTGTGAGTGATATAATGAGTAGTAGAAATTCGCAATACAACTAGTATATTATTTATGTAAAGATTACGTGTTACTATAGTGTGGAGGTTATTTAAGATCCCTCTAACATCCCTCTGAGTCGGTTTTTAGAGTTTTTTTCTATGTACCGGAATTGGACCTCTACAATTTTAGTATATGTATAGATATGTAGGTTTTTAAGTAGGTTTTAATTTTAATTAAAATATATCTAGTTAATCTAACTCAAAATTTTAATAGGGTCAAACTGTAGTAGCCAATTTAAAAATATAGGCAAACTTTAATAAATTGACGAATGCACTTTTAAATGTGTTGGATTATATTTTTTACTAGCTTTTCCCGAGACTTTTATTTGACAACGTGGAATTTAACTTTATTTTTCTAAAATAAAAGATTTTTTCTTAAACATAAAAAGTAACCTTAGTTACTCATTACTACATCAGTTACCTGCCAAAAAAAGTCCCATCAAAATCGATCCAGATATTTCAAAGATTCGCCTGATCAAAGAGACAGACAGAAATTGTAAAAATGTTATTTTGGTGTATGTACCATATTTATATATCCATGTAGTAAAAAAACGGTTATTTCAATATTACAACCAGACACTCCAATTTTATTTATATGCATAGATTCCACAAACAATGTGCCTAATACCACAGAGTATTGTTTTTTTTCTATGGCATAAGCTGTGGTCGTATGAATGTATAATTTTCGCTGAAGGGTGCCATGAGAGCGCTGGCGACGCCGCGGCGTGCATCACGACGAGGTCGAGAGTTGCAAGAGACTCTCACGGTGACAGCGTATTTCCAGAACGGTCTAAATATGCATTGTAGAGACCTACAGACAAAGTTCATTTTGAATATACTATCTATATACTGACAGTAGATTTGACATATCATAAGAGTCTGTAATAGACCTACATGAATAAAGATATTTTGCATTTTGAATGCAAAATTTAAATAGGCCTATTTATATTTTATTATGCATTGTGGAAACGTACAGTGTTAATTCTGAATATATAGTACTATACATTCAAAATTTAAATAGGGACTATCCTTAAAACACAAGCCCTGTGAGAAATAATCTAGAATTCTCTTCAAAAAGGGTTATGTTACGAAATTTGTTTGTTAATATTTGACGACTTTGTTACAGTGAATAAATGAGATTTGTGTACGATTTGATTTTAGGGTGGTTTATTTTCGAAAACTATGTATTTTTTAATCTCCGTGTGGTAATAGAAACATATGTTTTACTAGCTACCCGCCTCGTCATCACACATTACATGTATTATACCTATACATGTACTTTCCACTTCAATTACTCTTTAATTTTTTTTATTTAGCGGAACAGACTTCATTTTATACTATGCAAAGATATTATGTCATATGTTAATGTACATCTTTATTGATAATTGCATTTATTTGGCTACTGTTCTATCTAGCTTAACCGGCGGATCTAGTTGGAGATAAATTTATTATTTTATCTCTAAGCCTTGTGAGAGTTCACATATTCATAATTAAAATTTCATATTAAATATTTTTTTAAATATGAAGTTTGTGACTCTCCTAGCTCTTATTAGCACACCGCCTTCGCAAGCTACAAACATTTGTATTAATGAGTATGATGTCTGGGTGTGTTCTGCGGTTATAACATCGGCCATTAGATTCAAATTCAAAAACAAATTTAAATTCAGAAATATTTATTCATATTTTTATATATATTTATATTTATATATATTATTATATTTTTATTATAATTTTTTCTCTACCATCCAGTTAGTATATAGATTCAATTGAGAAGAACTGGCAAGAAACTTTTATTAATTATTTTCCATTACCCAATTAAAAAAAAAAATTCCCGCAGGAGCTGCCAGGTTGATGTCGGTGAAACCAGGAAGCCCCCAACCGGATAGCAGTATGGAGAAGAAGCCCATGGCGGGGATCCCCCGTGTAGGGGGCACCACCAAGTTCAGCGCTCCCGTGCACATCGACGTGGGAGGGACAATTTACACCTCCTCCTTGGAAACTCTGACTGCGTACGTACAATATTTCTATATTTATAATGTATATGTGATATAGATGATGACGATCTCGATGGTTCAGCGGTTTTGCATACCGCCTAATTTCCGATGGTCGCGGGTTCGATTCCCTCAGTACAAACAGGTCTGGGTGTTGAATATGTATAATGTATTAACAAAATACGTCTATGTATTTGTAACAGTTGTTTAGTAGCCATAATATAAGCTCTACTTACCTTGAAACTATATGGAGCAGTGTGAATTATATTGTACCTAGATATAATAAAATGATGTAATTGGAATGAAGACGTGAACAAGTTGAAAGCCCACTTGATGAAGTAGAAAGAAGAAGTAATAATGGTTGATAGATATACGTTTTTAGTGATGTTTATGATCTGTCCTTTTTCTTAATCTCACTTTTTTTACTTGAGGAAATCCCTCATAGAGACCCGTCCGCCCCGGAGGAGGCAAGCGGGTACCTACTGTAAGACTCCTACTCACTAAAAACTCCCAGGTATCCCGACGAAGCGCCTATTGCAGGTGTCGCAGGATCTCAATGTTTCTTAACCTAACCTTTCATTAACCTTTTGTAACGTTTAAACTTTCTTAAAATTTTGTAAGCTTCGTTCTTACTTTATATTTCCATCCTTTTCTAACATAATATTTTGAAAGTTTCAAGTTTATTCCATTCCTTTAGAATCAAATTGCAATCTCACAGCCACATTAAGCTATATTTCAGATCGTGGTCTCAATTAGTTGTTTTCGATAGTTCTTTGACATTTTAACGCGTAGAATCCGGAGTTAAATCATTTAAAATATCGGATTATTCGTCGCAGGCTACATAATGCGCGCTATACGGTGGATCGGTCGGATTGTAAATAAGCTTGTTTTATCAGCGCTGAGCGTGTTATTTCTCGACGGGAGTGCGCTGCTGGCCGCCGGCGGTGCCCCGAGCCCTGCGGCCTCCTGGTGCCGCAACGTAGGGCTTACTACATATTTTTATTTAAAAATACAATATCAGTACTGATACGAAAAATACATATCTTTAATATCGAAAAACCAGACGAATTGTAAGGATCAGCCTTACAATTCGTCTGGTTTTTTTATATTAAAGATAGATAAAGATATGTACGATACAATCAATCTGCATGCCAAATTTTATTAAGAGCAGTTGAAGGCTTTATTGGTGGAAAGCAAATAGACACTTTAGAATTTACAATATAAGAATGGATTATGAGACCGGATTGACTGGAAAAGAAAGAATGCGAAAATGAGATATTGATATGCGAAGCTGATGCTTTGTAATACGGATAGCCGGGAGACCAGAATTAGATAAACGAGCCTTTTAAATTCCTATTAGGGTAAAAGGATTGCTAATATTTTTTTTATCTATTTACTTTGCCAATAGACAGTAATACAAACAGCAAACTGCAATCCCGGGGTATGAAAAGACACCGTGTGAAATATCGGCGTCTCAGTAAATGCAACAGTTGATGAAATAATTCTCGATAGATATATTTGTATTTAACGTGAATTGTGGAGTGTGCAGTGAGCTTACTGCGGATTAATTTGGCTAATGACTACTTCGTGCTAATTGGATGCAATAAATCGGCTTATTTGCTATTTCAGTTGTGCCTTTACTCGTACAAGTGGATTAGGTACCGTCTATAGAATTATGAAAATCAAATCTAATGTTTAAGGGTACTTTAGAATGGTTAAAAAGCAGCGATTCCTGCTTTTTGTAGTTATGTCCGCAGTATAATATGTCTTTTACGTGTAATTTTTAAGATCTATTCAGACGATTAATTATCAGGGTAAGTTATTTTATTAAATACAAAGTTTCAAGAAGTGTAGGTTACGTATCAGGAATGTTGGCAGAATTGACAGATTGCCATTGAGTTGCTCACTGGTTTAGTTTTGTTTTACTTTTCATTACTATAGACACTGTTCTTTTTTATTTATGTATTTATAAAAATCGTAATTTTTGTATTAATGTAGAAATAGTTTTAAGAATTACGATGTATTTTTCAATAACAAAAATACAACAAGTACAATATAGGGCAAGAATTAATTTTATGTAAATTTTCAATACTCAAATTTTATTATGATTGTTTTTTATAATGAAATATTAGATGCTTTATATATTGTTGTCTTTGTAATCCTTTATAAATATAGTATAAAATATGTACAAGCGCACGAAGTGATGGTCACCACTAGGAAGAAAAACAAATTTAATAATTCAATAGTATTCACGCAATTGTCAACCCTATACCCACTCGGTCCACCCCCGGATCCCGCTCTTTTAATCAACTCACTCGCGGGCACGAAAGTAAATATCTTGCCAATTGCACACCTCGCCGAAAGACTGACGTAACCGTTACTGTATAATAATTCTGAAGGCTTCAATTTTTACTCAACTTAAAAAAAAGTGGAGGTTCTTCATTCGTATTTGTATATATTAAATTATATTCCATAACTGGTAATTAGGATGTTTATTCTAAAAAGACACATTATGACACTAATTCTTTATTATATGGACGGTGAATATAAAACATTAATGATAATGTACATACATATATGCCACATGTTTGTCATGTATACCCGAACTACATTCTTAACAGATTTAGAAAATTCTTAAACAATATAAATTTCATCGAAAGCTTGGTTTTTAAATCAAAACAGGTGGCTACAAAAATATGTCATTATTTAGATTTTTTGTTTATACGTTTGTGCGTTCTAAACTCAGAAATGTTATGACCGATTCGAATGCAGTTTTCACTACTGCATTGCAGTAAGAGTCACTTAAAATGAACTATTTATTTTATTCCAATCGGTTTGCAAACAGAAAAACGTTATAAATTTATATATATTTTACTGAATATAGTTATGAATATTCGCGCATAGTTTGAAACCTAGCTCCTATATCTTCATACTAGTATCTACTTCATGTACTAGCTCAGTCCGCAACTTTTCTGAAGGAAAGTTGCTGTCTGAGCTAGTACATGAATAAAGGAGGTATTTTAGTTTGATTTATGTCAAGTAGCAGTTTCGTGGATATGTCAAATTATTTCTGGTTAATGTACTGCAGCAGAAAGTTTGCTATCATCACTATCATGAACAGATTCTGTTACGTCAAGTCAGTTTTAGTTAAAGCACTCACGTTTAAGCCTTACTTGCTACTTTGCAACTGTGCAAGTGAGCTTGTTTGTTAGATACTTGCGTTGGCGTTAGTTAGTTTTGAATACCATTGTTGTATTCAGAACTAGAGCTAACTATAAGTCTTGTATAAATAAGGTACATTATTATACACTCTATTAAGACTAGACTCATAGCTAAATATCCATAGCTTATGTTACTCCAGAGTGAATAATTTACTTTCAAACAGTTAATAATACATTAGTAAATAATAAATTAGTAGTACGAGCATCACCTGATAACGTGAAGAAGTACTCTGTATACACGTCTTTAGGTGACAGTTGTAACTGACCATCAGGCAGGCTGTTAACTTAATTGCTACTCCAATTACATAAAAAGGCATATGTAAATGAAGCGGGAGATGTACGTTACCATACCTACACATCAACATGGATGCACACAAGTGCACACACACACAAACACATTCACTATCTCTCATAAATTAGAAGTATCTATCATTTTTTAATATTTTCTTATCTCTTGTATAGTGTTTATCTCAAAATCTTGTTTTTAATAAGATATATTTATTAGTTTTTTGTTTAATGTAACGCCCTGTAAACCTAAGAGCTAGCTCTTAGGTTGGGCGCAAATAACGCAACACAATTTTTTCTATACACTAATGTCGTATACCTTAACATGCTTTTCTATGGGTTTTTTACTCCTTAAATAATGTAAGGAGAGAATCCAAGTATACGCAATTTTCCATGCCTACTCTATAATTAATCTGGCGTCAATATTTAAATAAATATTAATAACATATTATATTTCCAGTTTTCCTGAGTCAAGACTCGGTAGGATGTTCAATGGGACTATTCCCATAGTCCTGGACACCCTGAAGCAACACTACTTCATCGATCGTGATGGCGAAATGTTCCGCCACATTTTGAACTACCTGCGCAACAAGAAATTGCTCTTGCCGACTGATTTTACTAACCTGGACTTGTTGCTTCATGAGGCAATTTTCTTTGAATTGGAGCGTGAGTATTTAGGTTTCTTTTTATCAACCATAAAAAAGAAAACCTTCTAAATTCGACTCTATTTTGTTTATCTTAAAACTTTTTGTACATGAACAGAATTAGTTGTTAATTTCAACATGACCATTTGTTTTTGAATGCGGTTGAAATCGGTTTTTTGATGGCATGTAGCGGTGGTTGTAGTTTGATGGGATATTATATTAGAAATAGAAATAAATATTATATCTACTATATTTTTAATGATATATATTCAACTACAATATATGTAACAAATATTTTTTTATTCTATTAGTCATTCGTAACGCAGACTCGTCAGAAAAAGAATAAGAAAGAAAATAAGTTTGCCAAATAATTATTAGTGTCTATACTATAATATTATAAAGACTGTATATATTATTGAACGCGTTATTTTCAGGAACTACTAGTTTGAATTAAGAAATTTGTTTAATGTTGGTTGGTTCGTTTATTAAGGTAGGTAGATCTAAATCGAATATAAAAAATATATGTCCCTAGTAAATACTTATAGGTTTAATTACAAGTATATTTAGACAAATACATACAATAGAATATGAGTAGAATATCTGCAAATGGGTGACAGCAATATAAAATGGCACAAGCTCAGTAAAGAGAATCACAAAGAAACAACTTTTGTTGTTTTTGTTTGATTACCTGCTATGTCTATGATGGATGCATATTAATAAAATAAAAATAAAATAAATATGCAAACAAACAAGTATGACATTACTTATTTGTTTGCATATTTATTTTATTTTTAGATTGACAAATAGAAGCGGTGTACCTATCAATGAAAAATGTTGCAAAATCGTTGAAAATTTATTGCTTTTGAGCTTTTGTTGCAGTTAATGTTGCGTGGGTCATTTAGTAATATATAATTTCAGATATGGCGTTCGCTGTGAACAAGCTGAAGACAGAACGTGATGGCATCAAGCAGGAATGGTTCGACCAGAACAACGAGAGGCTGAAGGAGGAGGCGGAGCTGCTTCTGCAGGAGAGAGACAGGCTGGAGCAACGGTGGTCCTGAATGGGACAGGTAAAATATACAAATTGTTATTATTATATTACACCCTTAATAATATATTGAATACCAGCAAATTTTTGGAAATAGACTCTAAAGTTGTAATTCTAAAGTTTTGTTTCATTTTTTGGAAAATATGCATACAGACATTACAATACAACTGTATTGATTATTGTTATAGATGAATATGGTATGTTACATTGTTACACCTGCCTGCGCTAACGGTATATGCTGGCTGGGCACCAGTGGAGGATAGAAAGACCATGAAGTCAAGTCTTGACCTTGATCCCGGTTAATTCTTACTGAATGATAGTTCATTCAGTAAGAATTAACTAGGATGTTGTGGATGTTATCTTAAAAGTACATTGATAGCAAATGGGGTTATTAATTCCTACTGGGGAAGAAGGATTTAGTGATCCTAATTGGTAGTATTGTATTTAAACGTACGATATTGAAAAAAAAACAGATTATTCGAGAACTTTAACTTTAACCCCTGTTACGTTAGACTCGAACATACAGTATCTGACACATATGTCTACATTCTAAATAGGCAAGCAATCAATGCTAATGACTCCATTCACTTTCAGGGCCATTCATCAGATTCCAGTTCTGATGATGGCGGACCGTCGTGTAGTGGTGCGAAAAGGCGTCACCTGTAAACGCCCGTCAACCATTGCACTTGCACGTTTTTCTTAACATATTTCTTAATATCTCTACAACAACACATCTTTGGCTCACATCATATAGATTAATCGGTGTTTTAGCATGTAATAGCGGCCTACGTGTTAATCCAAACATTATTTTTGCAAACTATTATTGTCACTATTATTATTTGTCTTTATTTTATTTAAACATATTATTATAAATTTACTATACATAAAATGCCACTATTATTTAATTTAAAATACATCACATAAATTAGATCAATACAATTTAAAATTTTGCAATAGTTACCTTGAATGTAAATTATTTATTACTCACCTTATTTTATACCGAACATATTACATATTTAATTTAAAATACACCATATAAATTAGATCAACACAATTTAAAATTTTGCAATAGTTATCTTAAATAATGTGTTTCCATTTAAATGATTTATTATCACGTTAATTTATACGTACCATTTTATTTAATTTAAAATACATCATACAAATTAGATCAAAACAATATAAATTTTGCAATAGATATCTTGAATAATGTGTTTTCATTTAAATTATTTATTATCACGTTAATTTATACGTACCATTTTATTTAATTTAAAATACATCATACAAATTAGATCAAAACAATATAAATTTTGCAATAGATATCTTGAATAATGTGTTTTCATTTAAATTATTTATTATTCAGGTTAATTTATACCGAACGTAATATTTAATTTAAAATACATCATATAAATTAGGTCAAACTATTTAAAATTTTGCAATAGTTATCTTGAATAATGTGTTTTAATTTAAATTATTTATTATTCATCTTAATTTATACCGAACATATTACATATTTCATTTATAATACAGCACATATATTAGATCAATACAATTAAAAATTTTGCAATAGTTATCTTAAATAATGTGTTTTAATTTAAATTATTTATTATTCATTTTAATTTATATCGAACATATTACATATTTCATTTATAATACAGCACATATATTAGATCAATACAATTAAAAATTTTGCAATAGTTATCTTAAATAATGTGTTTTAATTTAAACTATTTATTATTTACATTAAATTATACCGAACGTATTACATACTTTATTTATAATACATCACATAAATTAGGTCAAAACAATTTAAAATTTTGCAATAGTTCTCTTGAAAAATGTGTTTTCATTTAAATTATTTATTATTCACCTTAATTTATACCGAACATATTATTTAATTTAAAGTACATCATACAAATTAGATCAATACAATTTAAATTTTGCAATAGATATCTTGAATAATGTGTTTTCATTTAAATTATTTATTATTCACGTTAATTTATACCGAACATAATATTTAATTTCAAATACATCATATAAATTAGGTCAATACAATTGAATATTTTGCAATAGTTATCTTGAATAATGTATTTTCATTTAAATTATCTATTATTCACCTTAATTTATACCGAACATCATATTTAATTTAAACTACATCATACAAATTAGATCAATACAATTTAAATTTTGCAATAGATATCTTGAATAATGTGTTTTCATTTAAATTATTTATTATTCAGGGTTAATTTATACCGAACATAATATTTAATTTCAAATACATCATATGAATTAGGTCAATACAATTTAAAATTTTGCAATAGTTATCTTGAATAATGTATTTTCATTTAAATTATTTATTAATCACCTTAATTTATACCGAACATATTATTTAATTTAAAATACATCATACAAATTAGATCAATACAATTTAAATTTTGCAATAGATATCTTGTTTTCATTTAAATTATTTATTATTCAGGTTAATTTATACCGAACATAATATTTAATTTCAAATATATCATATGAATTAGGTCAATACAATTTAAAATTTTGCAATAGTTATCTTGAACAATGTATTTTCATTTAAATTGTTTATTATTCACCTTAATTTATACGGAACATATTATTTAATTTAAAATACATCATACAAATTAGATCAATACAATTTAAATTTTGCAATAGATATCTTGAATAATGTATTTTCATTTAAATTATTTACTATTCAGGGTTAATTTATACCGAACATAATATTTAATTTCAAATACATCATATAAATTAGGTCAATACAATTTAAAATTTTGCAATAGTTATCTTGAATAATGTATTTTCATTTAAATTATCTATTATTCACCTTAATTTATACCGAACATCATATTTAATTTAAACTACATCATACAAATTAGATCAATACAATTTAAATTTTGCAATAGATATCTTGAATAATGTATTTTCATTTAAATTATTTATTATTCAGGGTTAATTTATACCGTACATAATATTTAATTTCAAATACATCATATGAATTAGGTCAATACAATTTAAAATTTTGCAATAGTTATCTTGAATAATGTATTTTCATTTAAATTATTTATTATTCACCTTAATTTGTACCGAACATATTATTTAATTTAAAATTCATCATACAAATTAGATCAATACAATTTAAATTTTGCAATAGTTACCTTGTATAATGTGTTTTCATTTAAATTATTTATTATTCACGTTAATTTATACCGAACATAATATTTAATTTCAAATACATCGTATAAATTAGGTCAATACAATTTAATATTTTGCAATAGTTATCTTGAATAATGTATTTTCATTTAAATTATCTATTATTCACCTTAATTTATACCGAACATCATATTTAATTTAAACTACATCATACAAATTAGATCAATACAATTTAAATTTTGCAATAGATATCTTGAATAATGTATTTTCATTTAAATTATTTACTATTCAGGGTTAATTTATACCGAACATAATATTTAATTTCAAATACATCATATGAATTAAGTCAATACAATTTAAAATTTTGCAATAGTTATATTGAATAATGTATTTTGATTTAAATTATTTATTAATCACCTTAATTTATACCGAACATATTATTTAATTTAAAATACATCATACAAATTAATTCAATACAATTTAAATTTTGCAATAGATATCTTGAATAATGTGTTTTCATTTAAATTATTTATTATTCAGGGTTAATTTATACCGAACATAATATTTAATTTCAAATACATCATATGAATTAGGTCAATACAATTTAAAATTTTGCAATAGTTAACTTGAATAATGTATTTTCATTTAAATTATTTATTAATCACCTTAATTTATACCGAACATATTATTTAGTTTAAAATACATCATACAAATTAGGTCAACACAATTTAAAATTTTGCAATAGTTATCTTGAATAATGTGTTTTTATTTAAATTATTTATTATTCAGGTTAATTTATACCGAACGTAATATTTAATTTAAAATACATCATACAAATTAGATCAATACAATTAAAAATTTTGCAATAGTTATCTTAAATAAGGTGTTTTAATTTAAATTATTTATTATTCACCTTAATTTATACCGAACATGTTACATATTTCATTACATACATCACATAAATTAGATCAATACAATTTAAAATTTTGCAATAGATATCTTGAATAATGTGTTTTCATTTAAATTATTTATTATTCAGGTTAATTTATACCGATCGTAATATTTAATTAAAAATACATCATACAAATTAGATAAATACAATTTAAAATTTCGCAATAGTTATCTTAAATAATGTGTTTTAATTTAAATTATTTATTATTCATCTTAATTTATACAGAACATATTATATATTTCATTTATAATACAGCAAATAAATTAGATCAAACCTATTAAAAATTTTGCAATAGTTATCTTAAATAATGTGTTTTAATTTAAATTATTTAATATTTACCTTAATTTATACCGAATATATTACATATTTCATTTATAATACATCACATAAATTAGATCAATACAATTTAAAATTTTGCAATAGTTATCTTAAATAATATGTTTTCATTTAAATTATTTATTATCACGTTAATTTATACGGAACATATTATTTAATTTAAAATACATCATGTAAATTAGGTCAACACAATTTAAAATTTTGCAATAGTCATCTAGAATAATGTGTTTTCATTGAAATTATTTATTATTTACCTCAATTTATACCGAACATGTTACATATTTCATTTATAATACATCACATAAATTAGATCAATACAATATAAAATTTTGCAATAGTTATCTTAAATAATGTGTTTTCTTTTAAATTATTTATTATTCAGGTTAATTTATACCGAACATATTATTTAGTTTAAAATACATCATACAAATTAGATCAATACAATATAAATTTTGCAATAGTTACCTTGAATGTAATTTATTTATTACTCACCTTATTTTATACCGAACTTATTACATATTTAATTTAAAATACACCATATAGATTAGATCTACACAATTTAAAATTTTGCAATAGTTATCTCAAATAATGTGTTTCCATTTAAATTATTTATTATTACGTTAATTTATACCGAAGATGTTATTTAATTTAAAATACATCATACAAATTAGATCAATACAATATAAATTTTGCAATAGATATCTTAAATAATGTGTTTTCATTTAAATTATATATTATTCAGGTTAATTTATACCGAACATAATATTTAATTTAAAATACATCATACAAATTAGATCACTACAATTTAAAAATTTGCAATAGTTATCTTGAATATTGTGTTTTAATTTAAATTATTTATTATTCATCTTAATTTGTACCGAACATGTTACATATTTCATTTATAATACATCACATAAATTAGATCAATACAATTAAAAATTTTGCAATAGTTATCTTGAATAATGTATTTTCATTTAAATTATTTATTATTACGTTAACTTATACGGAACCTATTATTTAATTTAAAATATATCATATAAATTAGGTCAATACATTTTAAAATTTTGCAATAGTTATCGTGAATAATGTATTTTCATTTAATTAATTTATTATTCACCTTAATTTATACCGAACGTAGGCACGCTTATATTATCGGAAATCATAGAGGTAGGATATATATTCTTAGTCATAACTTGCGTATATTAATCCATTATATCTTAAAATGTAATCCTATTCACTAATTGTATTGCATGATTAATGTAGTTCAACATATTTATGTCTTAATGTTTAATCCAACATGTCGTATGTAGGTAACGTATTGTAGTTCAACATATATAACCATTACTATTTGTGTCTAAATGTTTAATCCAACATGTCGTATGTAGGTAATATATTGTAGTTCAACATATATAATCATTACTATTTGTGTCTAAATGTTTAATCCAACATGTCGTATGTAGGTAACGTATTGTAGTTCAACATATATAACCATTACTATTTGTGTCTGAGTGTTTAATCCAACATGTCGTATGTAGGTAATATATTGTAGTTCAACATATATAATCATTACTATTTGTGTCTAAATGTTTAATCCAACATGTCGTATGTAGGCAATATATTGTAGTTCAACATATATAACCATTACTATTTGTGTCTAAATTTTAATCTAGATTGCCACGTGTAGGGAATAATTTGGAAGCTTTTAGGTGTCTACTTAGTAGTATTAATAAAATTTTTGAACATTCTAAGTGTTTTAGGGTAGTCATTACCATAATGTTTGTGGTAGTCATTGTCGAAACTTTTATTTTAATAAATTATAAAATAAATCGTCTGATTTCGGAATATTTTATTTCTATTAATAAAATTCGCAATTGTCATGTATGTTATGTACTCATGTATTGTTAGGTATTATTATAGCTTGCGAGTGTAATGATTATAAATTTAAATAATTATACTATATTAATTACGATATTTAAGTAGCTGAAAGCGCAAATTATTTAGCCGTAAATATGTTTTTGCATAGCTTTGTGTAAGTTAACTTTGTTAATAAAAGTTATATAAGTAAGAAATGGAATGTGATAAGTTCTGTGTGTATGGACACGACTTGAAACTTGGTTACAATGTCGTAGAATATCTGATAACATCTGTTTGTGTGAAAAACTGAAGGATACATTTTAATTTTTGATTTCATCATACTATATTGTATAACTAAAGAAGTTATTAATTTACTTTGATTGTGATTGTTTTAATCATTTATTGATAGTACCAGGAACGAATTATTACAGATAGTTACAACCACAGACATGATTAGCTATAGTTACGTAATCTAGATGTATGCTTATCTATGTATTTCATTATGCTAAATAAATAAATGTCTAAAATATTCGTGTTATTACTCGCGTCCACGACGCGTATTACAAAAACTTTCCCATTTATACTACTTCTTTAAGTTTCCAATCGATGCCCTTACAATTCAAACGCGGAGCGAAATCACAGCCTCAGACGAAGTTCGAATCTGCGGGAGGAGTTAGCCTTAAGCAGCTGCATAAGTAATACCGCGAGTTTGGAGTGCATGCCAGGAGTGTGGCCTACTGCCGTCACTTCTAGTTTCAATCATCAGTAAAGCTAAGCTGGAGTATACTGTATTTAACAAGTATCATGAAGAGACCGAAGTATGGAGAATTTGTCAATTGACCTAACTTCATGTTCACTTTATTATCCTTAACTGGTGACCCGTTACCGTAAATCATTAGCACAGGTGAGTGCAGCTTTCCGTTATCATCATATAAAAATTACAGGTTACTACATAATTTTTAAGTTATAAGGGGCATCGGTGGATGATAGTGGCATGGAAAGTCAGGGCAAGTAATCTGTATATATATATATATATATATATATGATATATATGCCACAAATGAAGTTCAAAGCATTTATACAACTCACAGTTAGTTGGCCGGCCGAAGCCTTATCGGGTCAGTAGTAGATAATAAATAAAACACAAATATATCATTTTAACATTTATTTCACTACATAATGACGTTGATTAACATACACAGAACGTAACATGCAAAAATTGGATTCATTAATATTATAAGGTTACATACATAAAAATTGTAAGGAAAACACTTATTAAACAATAATTCCTCTATTGATCAAAACGAAAACCTAAGACAGATCCCTTTTTATTATTATAGTGTTTGGTCACTGTTACAAATTAAGAATGTAGCTGTATAGTAAGAGACAAGAGTTTAAAAGCAGGACAGTTTTAATACAGTTAATAGTAAAGGGCATACCGAAATCCAGTACATCGTTAACAATGTCAGGAAACTGAACGACGTTGGTAAAAAATCACATGCCATAGATGATAACAAATGCTATTTATATGAAGATTAAAAAAAAGTAGTCATATAAATTGCATGGTCACATTATAATGTAATTTATGGTCATGTGAAATTGATAAAGTTATAAACTTATTTTAAAAAAATGCATATTACTTCGTTGTTTCTTGGTGAAATTGATTCAGTTTTTCGTGAGTATTTTATTTGGTATTTGGCTGGAGCCTATACGATAAACTCTATATTTAAGATACTTAGAGTTTTCATATATAAGAGGATTATTACGTTATACATTACATTTATACATTGTACAATATATTAGTAACGAGGGGTTAACATTTTTAAATTGAAATCTATTACAATTGGGGCTTAGACCAGTAGGCCCATTGAATGAATAACGTATCAAAAGTAGTTTCACATATGAATCAACGTATTTAAAATTACAATAGTAAGATATTAAAAATAATCTAACAATATTACGAGAAACAAAAACAATTCTAATTGATTACTTCCTCTTTTTGGAAGTCGGTTAAAAGAATATATACCGACTCATACATGTATAGCTTATTAGCTCTTCGTATATGTACTTGAAGTACATTATGTGTAGTAATATAAAAAGTTAGTAATCAAGAATAAAATTAAGGTAAAGAAATTAAACAAGTAAGACATAAAACGATAACCTAATAAGAAAAATTAGCAAAATAACAATAGAATTATTGAAATTCAGAACGCCTTTTTAGTAGCCAAAAAATTTACCCATACATGTACATATACAAACATTCAGCAATAAAGAATTATAGTATAGAAGATAACAATAATAAGATATTAAACGTTAACCTAACAAGAAAGCAAAATAATAATAATGTATTGAAATTTAGTACTGGAAGTTTAAAAGAAAATGCTCTAACTTATACTGTATACCTATAGCGCACTATACGTATAGCTTACACATTAAGTAATTAAGAATAAAATTAGAGAAATTTAATAAAAATAACACCTTTTAGGAAATAAATTTAAAAAAAAATAGTGAACTTATTACGCAAGTACTAAGTACATTGAGTTTGAGACTATAACGATAATGAGATATTAAACAGAAACCTAACAAAGATTAAAGAAATAAAGAAACTGAATACTTCCTTCTTCTAGAAAGTCGATTAGAAATTTGAAAAAAGTTTAATTAATTAGAGAATTATGTATGCGTATTATATTGTATAAAGATTTAGCAATCAGGAATAGAAGTAAAGTAAATAAAAAGGAGATATTAAACAATATCCTAACACGAAAGATTAACAAAAAAAAGGATATAAGGAAAAGCATTACTTACTCTTTTAAAAAGTAGATTAAAAAAGTACACATAGCCAAATATTCATGTATGTAGAATTTTGTACATAAAAATTTAGCATTCGAAAATAAAATTAAAGAAAATAACAAAGACATATTAAACAAAACCCTTAAAGTAAATATTATGAAATGGAACATTCAACTTCCTCTGTTAAGAAATAGATTTTAATTTTTTTTTTAGAGAATTCATATTGCGATTAAAGATTTTGCAATCAGGAATAAAATTATAGAAAATTACAAAGAGGTATTAAACAGGAAAGATTATGAAGATAGAAAACAAACATCACTAAATACCAATTGTAGGAAGTTGATTACAAAAAAAGGTTTATCTAATTAGCGAATTATGCATGTACGTAGTACACTTAAGTAAAGACTTAACAGACAAGAATAAAACTATAGAAAATAACAATAAGATATTAAACAATAACCTAATACGAAAAATTATGAAAATAGAAATAACAATTTCAATGCTTCCTCTTTAGGGAGTTGATTTAAAAGAAAATGTACCTACTCACACCAGTATAGCTAGCGTATTATATATGGACATAGGACATTGTATATAATTAGCAATAAATAATACATTTATAGTGGTAAGAATATAAAGGATTATCACTCTCTTGTACTCTCTAACAACCTTTCTTAAAGGAAACACATTGAAAGGTCCTTTTTCTATGACATTTAATGTCATAGATTGATGCTTTCATTGTGTTTCCCTTAAGAAATTCTAAACATGAGAGCGATATGCCTCCTGCTGAGAATGGCAATTGTCCTGAAGAATAATTCGGATTGATACCAGAAGTGCTGAACAACTGTTATATAAAATAAAATATCGTCGTAATCGCCTGGGGTAAGCGGTCCTCTGCCGTATTTGTCTAGAATTCAGAAACTGACAACCAATTTGCCGTTCTTATCTATCATTTCCAAACTTTATTGTACATTTAACAAAAGAGCATAAAGATCGTCAACTCTTCTGAAATTCCTCTGATGATACAAGTACCTAATTGCTTACCATGACGACAATAGGATTGATAACTGAAGAAAAACGAAACAAAAATACATCGTAAAGGAATATTAGACATAAAGACTCAAAAGGCTCAAAATGTAGACATATACTTGTACCTGAATGTAAACATTAGTATAAATTGGCTATCATCATGCTCTCATTGCCAATTTGGCAAGCTCTGAGATTACATATAGAGACAATATTGTAATGATAAGTGATTTATAATATTAAATTAGCCAAAGTCTACATATAGAGTTTACCTTTTTTGCTCTATGCCTAGGGTAGAATAAATATGATGGTAAGTGCCCAGGCATTTTTTTTATTGGGTTGTTTGGGCTATTGTCAGATACCTGCACCTGTAGCACTGCGACCTACATAGATCTATTGTGCTCGCCCTTTTTCAAATTTCGCTACCTAGACCCGTCAGGGACAAGAATTGAAGGATATTCTTAGGAGCGATCATTTTTATTTCCTCGGGACAGAGTGAAACTTTCCAAAGGAGATATTGATATATTCGTTTATGAATGAGTGGGCTACCAAATAAAACTATTGTTATTAAGAATCTATTTCAAATTTAAATAATGTTATAAGACCATAACACCAGCAAGGTAACAGATAAGAAATTTAGGATTATCTACTGAAATTCTTGGCATGAATTTGATTGTAAAATTAAAATTGAGTGAAAGATAGAGAGAAGAGATAAGTATATATAATTGCTAATACAGTTATGTTTTGGTAAGTACGTAGCTTGCAATAGCCCTGCACGAGTCGAAAAACTTATGTACCATACAAAAATTCGAGTTAACTATGGATATTGGGCGATAATATGATTATATATACAACGACTAAAAAAAGTATAAGTTTTTATATGTCTTAGACATACATAAAAAAAAATTACTGTCCATGTAAGTATGAGACAGACAATACCCTTAAAATTCTAATATGCACCCAACTTATTAAACTATGATTGATAATGAATTAATTCATCTCATACTGACATTACAATTAGCAATTTTATATTTAAGTATAACTAAACAAATTCGAAGAACCAACTATAGAATATTTCTACATGGTTATTAGTTTACAATTAAAAAAGATGAAACATAATATATTCGTAAAAAAAAAGTAAAAAAATAATAATTAGTAGAAAATCTTAACAACCCACGAATACGAATTATAGTATATTTTATAATACCCTTATACTTAAAAAAAAACATGCTCTCTTCTTAAGTGTGAGGTATTACTGGATTAAAATATTTATATGATAGGAATTACGAGGAGAAATTTAAAAAAGTTGAAAGTATTTAGATAACGTAATAAGTCATTTTATAATAAGAACATCTAAAAACACAGGAAATCTAGTATTACCATACACTTAAAAAAGAGGATGAAAGACAGAGTAATCCTTACAAGAAAACGTACACAAGAAATTAAAATTAGAAAGTACTTAGTTAACAAAATTAGTAATATTTAAGAATAAGAATTAAAAACCCCGGGAAAGTAATTATAATATATTTCAACCTTACTAATAAAGAAATAGAGGATACACATCAATTTATTAAAAAGTAGCATTTAGAAAATAAAAAAACAACATTAATGTAAAGAAAGTAGAATTAGCGTTAGTTATCTAATTATAGATCGCTGTAAAATCTATACGGATAAAATATAGAGATATTTTTTTTATTTCTAAAATATCCGGTACTTCTGATACGATTTAGAAAATGCTTTGTGTTGGGTAGCCTAATTATCGACGAAGGCTATATATAGGTTACAACATCACGCTATGACCAATAGGAGCGGAGCTGCAATGAAAATGATGCAAAAACAGCGAAAATGTGACGCAGAGGAAGTTCAGCTGGTCAGCTTAGTTATAATAATATAAAATTCTCATTTAAGAAGTAAACACTACATATAAAAAATAGAACACGTAAGTATCTCTACTTATTAAACACTACAATAGACACATACAATCTTTTATCCAATACACATGTACACAATACAACGACAAACTTTATTCAGTCAAAATAGCTTCTCGTAAAATATTCGCTACTTTTTTTGTGTTAAACGGTTCTACAAATATTTATAGAAATAATCTTTGTACGTATTTAGATACAGGCTATTTATTATTAGAGGTAACGGTTATTTTAGTATATGTAACACGATTGGAAAATATTCTGCCAGCCCGTCTTATGGTGTAAATGGAAACCGAGATCTATACACATGAAGAGCACAATGGATATCAAGACATCACGTTCCACTTCGAACGACTAAAGTGTCTTGCCAACTATGTAATTTAATTGTCATTCAAAAGACGCTTTACAAAGTAAGCTGCTTAGGGTGCAAAATAGATGGGACGTAGATACCCATGGAGACGACTTTAAACAGTTGTTACAAAACAGTAAGCTGTGTTTTGTTGTGGGTTGAATCTCAATTAGGTTGTGAAATAACAGGATATACGATGACCACACTATTTGCTTTTGCAATAGCATATGCTAGTGGCCACTGTATTCACAAATTTGAATAAACATATTGTAAACATGTCCGACGTTTATTTGAGAAGAATACGTGCTGAGTTTCTTGTCAGTTCTTCTTTTATCCGAACTGACGGTAGATTTGACATATCATAAGCGTTTGTAATAGATCTATATGAATCAAGACATTTTGAATTTGATAAGAGGCATGATATTTTAGTTTTCCGAAATAGTAACGCTTGAGTGATATGGGCATCACATGTCATCATGATTTTCGTGGTACTGTTCATATAACCACCACAGGCCGTATGGTAAAAATGTATCACTAGTATATATACTGGTAGAACCGTAAACGGATTTTTATGTAATATCTAAGCAATATAAAGATTAATAACTAAAATAATTATTGGCACTTTATTTTCGTATATTTTGATTATTTCTGTATTATTAATCATTAATGATTCTTGAAAATTTTTAGAATTTAAGTGACCAATATAATATGATTAAAAAAATATGGCATCCAAATGAGAAAGAACTAATGGCATGGCTGGTATCCCAGCACAATTGAGATGGCACAGAACAAAGCATAATATTACAATTCCAAGATTTTCAATTAAAATTAAATAATAACCGATACTACTTTATATTTACAGAAACTATATATTACTACAAAACACAAATCTTTTTAATTTATAAAAGCTAACGTCTTACATACTCAATTAAAAGAATTAGAAAGTTAAAGTATAGAATTATAGAAAAAAAAATTTATGGGATTTGACAACTTTTTAAAATATGTGTAGGTACCGCTAAAGTATATACTCAATATGTACTCATAATTCATATTGAGTATATGGGTACTATAAACTATTTATTATTCGTAATAACAGTTATTGAAACAAATAGGGGAAAAAGTTATAGGTCGAAATGGAAAAAACTGTTATGCAATGTACAATATAAGACCCCGCTTAACGTTGTTTCGGTTTAGCGCTCCTTTATGTCAACCCAGGGATTCGGAATATAATGGAAAGACGTCAAAGAAATAGTTCAAGAAACAGTATCTAGTCTTTCTAATGAGCTCAAGGAATTAATTGAGCAAGAAGAAAGCAAACATATTGATAGTAGCCATTCCGAAGAAAAGAAATAAAGATTTAACGACGTTTCGTTTAGTGCTGGAACTTATTGGAACGTATTTACCGCGTTAAGTTGGGTCTTATTGTATTGTTAGATAGTCTGCCGCGCGCACCGATAGTATACCGACATCTAACGATTATAAAAACATGATTATTTCATACCTGTCTACCATTTAAGAGTTTAAGATACGCAAAGTTGCTCGGTTTGCGATTGTAATTGTGGTACTGACCCGTAAAAAATTGCAAAACGCGATAATTTAATACGTTCATAATCAAAATTGTGAGCAACAGGGAATAACGTTAGACAGATCGCCGCGAGCGCCGGTATTATACTGACATCTAATCATTAAAAAAACACGATTATTTTCTACCTATCTACAATTTGAGAGTAGTATATGCAAAGTTGTTTACAATTGCAATTGTGAGACTGATACGTACTAAATTTCAAATTAGTATAAGTTAATCTGTTTGTAATAAAAATTGTTAGCAACATGGAACATTGTTAGGTAATGCGCCGCGTACGCCCGTTATACACTGATTCTACAAAGAAATGATTATATCGTAATTTGATTGTACCAGACTAAATAGAGGTT
The DNA here is from genome assembly GCF_030625045.1 of Achroia grisella. Lineage (NCBI taxonomy): Eukaryota > Metazoa > Arthropoda > Insecta > Lepidoptera > Pyralidae > Achroia > Achroia grisella. The sequence continues at coordinate 27,950 of NW_026712943.1, forward strand.
TATATAGTACTATTAATAGTAATTCTTAAGCAAGAATATCTAATAAAAAATTATTAAACCATATCGAATCGAATGACTAAAATTATTTTATGTACAAGTTTTATTTCTAACTATAAATAAAATAGCATCTCAATTTTGCATATGATCTCTTTTCCTCTTTGGTCATCTCGCAACTGATGGGGAATAATTACTATGTACGTTCAGAAAAAAGAAGCAAAACATACAAATGTTACCCTATATGGAGTACTTATATGTATTATAAGCAAGCAGAATTTTATCGAAACGATATTTATCTACAAAATGCTGAAGTATACAGTTATTATTAGACAATTAAATCATCGTTTCTCAGTCTCTTCGAAGAAGCAAACTCATAACAATCTAAGGACTCTTCAGTAAGAGTAATAAAAGAATAAAATATTAGTAGGTAATTCGGAAAACCATATTTCTAATGTTTAAAATAATCTACAACGAAGCAGTCACGGTTACTCTGGATTTATATCACTTTGTTTAATTCCGCTACCATTAGCATGAGTGAGACCACAAGTATTCAGGTAATGGAATTAAATCAAATAATATAATCCACTAAGTAATGAATTGGATTGCCGCAAAATAACCCCTAATTCGATAAAATATAAACCGTGAGAGCTTTAGAAGCAAGTACTTTTGATTATTTAGAAACATTTGCTTTTCCCACATCTCACAGTTTGAAAAACACTGACTAAACAAATAAACCCAAACATTAAAAATACTCAGTCTTACGTTTTATATGAGAAATATATAATCTAGACATTCTGTAATTCCTAATAAAGATCAAAATGAAAGCTTGTTATTTTAGTACAATAGATACAGAACAATCAGAAAACTAGACAAGTAAATAAACTATAATGAAATAAAAAAAAAATTAAATCGAATAATAATATTCTAACTTTAGATTAGAGATTGATAACACAATATCATACAATGGATATATACATCGTATACTTGCAAAAGCAGCATTAGTATTTCATTTTTTTATAACATAACTAAAGTAAAGACTGATGGTTGGATTTTTAAAGTTATAAAAGGACAACTGATTTTTTAAATATCCTGTATTGTTATTTTATGAATTTAACAGATAGTTACAAAATATTAACAGTGAATATGGATTTGTATGTTTTAATTCCGCATGAAATAGCTATATAGATAATTAGATAGATAATTTTATCCTATAAAAATATATTATATTATAGGATAAAATTATCATAGCTACATCGTATCTAGTCTCTGCTCTAGTTATATTATAAAATAATTTTAGTATCTAAATTAAATTACGAAAATAATTTACAAGACTTAATCTTTAACTTCAATAGGATCTAGTCTTAATAGATTCGATCCTGATTTAGTGGTGTATTACACTATTAAATATACTGATTTCTAGAGAGGTCAATCTTTAATACAGATTAAGATAATAATTTTGTTGAATCAATACGGTTTATATAACTATTCAATTCCAAAAATATATTTACAACAAACAATTTTCAGTATATTTGATAATGTAATAATTATAATCTAAAGAATACCCCTTATCATAGAACAATACGTATGATTAAATATGAATATCATACAAGCATATATTAATTAGTAATAATTACATCAATAAAACATTAAAAACTACCAAATGTCAACATATGACATGACATTAAAATTTTACAGGCTACAGCTCTGTAGATAATAATGGCTGAAAGGGAATTTCCAAGGCCGTAAAACAACTCAATAAAAAAATGACTACGAGAACCCGTAATTTAGATAAATCTGTTTAACTTTATTAAAAATCAGTGCATCGACTCCTACCGTTTGATTGTTAGTATTGTGGCTTTTTAACTTTATGATTGGTAGATGAAATTTATTGTATTGGTAAATAATAGCAAAACGAAACTAGGTCTAATTATAGATGTATTATGTAATTAAGGAATTTATATTTTATAAATCTTACACAGTATAAAGCCACTGTTTTTAAACAATTTTAGGAGATTTTGATAATCAAATATAATGTTGCTTTTAAACAATTTTAACATACCTTTTGGAGATTTACGTTATTTAGAATATCTCCTTATTTGAAGTCGATGACAGTTATTCAATAATTCCCATTTTTAGTTGTTGCGACGAGATTCTTCGGGATGGTCGATTTCTCGAAGAATTTCTTGAACTTCGGTGGAGATCTGTAAATTATTATGACAATAAATATTACTAAGAAGCACAGTAATGTATATAAAGACTATGTAAAGTCATCTGCAGTGTCTCAATTATTTCTGTTTTTATTAAAAAAAAAAACACAAGTTTCTAGTACATTCTCCTTCTGATGATTCTGCGTTCCGAATGAGTAATAGAATAAAAAAAATGTGACTATTAATAGTACTTGCTTTACGATTATTTGAATAAATATTATTTCCATTTACTCTATCATCACTCATGAGTAGAATAAAAAAATATGACTATTAAAAGTGCTTACTTTACGTTTATTTAAATAAAGATAATTTCTATTTACTTTATCATCACTCATGAGTAGAACATAAAAATATGACTATTAAAATTCTTACTCTATCAGTTTGCTTTGAACACTGTGTTATTCAGTATAAAGTACTTATTACTCATGGCATGGCATAATTAATGGTAACACATAAATTTCTAAAGGCGTCACATCATACTTTGTGACCTCCGCAGGGTTGTTCATGTCATTTACTATTTCCATCGGCAACAGTTATCTTTTTATATAATGTGAATCAAACGCTTTTTGGCATTTTAGTTACATGAAAAACATACTATATTCGTATATATTCCTATTTCCATAAAAGTATACAACAACTTACCAGTAATTCTGGGAATGACGGATCAATTATAGAAGGCTCAAGCGAGTCGATGGCTGAGTCGATTTGAGAAAACGATGTATTCAGAACTGTAAATAAAACATAATATATTTCTACAGTTGCACTCCATAATAATCGAACGAACTGGCTTTAAAATATACTTACGGTCATCATCGAAGAAGTTATCGAACATGGGAGGCTCTGGGTCATAGTTCTGTTCAGTAAACTCCGGTTTCCTGGCAGCGACTTTCTTCCTCGACACGGTTTCTTGATCTCTACCATCGCTAGAACGCTTCACACCAGGTTGTGTAGCAATCTCTGATACGTTCGTGCCTGATTGATATTGGTTTATGTCATCTGGCGGAGCAACGTACACTTGGTACCTGATGCCTGATCCGTTGGCATTCCCTGAATAATCCGATTGGTTATTTGAACCAACATTGGTAAACGTTATTGAAGCTGTACCGCTGTAATGACCAGTTGGGTTTGTTATGTTGTGTGTCAATGAGTCTATTTCGGTTTCTGCAGTGTTGTAGTAATTATTATCATTGGAAATCATGTCAGTCGGGTGACGATAGTATATGTTGCTGAAGTTCGGTAACCTAGTCTCTGTTATATCTTGGTTCGATGAAGTGGCGATCATTGTAAGTGGTGGCAGCACATCGTCAGGTTCCAATTGAGGAGTCGGCATTACATCAGTTACTGTACTACAAAATGAGGTACTAGCTTCGTTTGTATCTTCATAACTGTATGTGCTGCTTCGGCTCTTCGGCAACGGCGATATAATGCTGTATATTTTCTCTATGGCCTTCACAATCCTCTCTTTCCTTGGTGGTATGATGGATAAACGGAAGGACGGCGAGTCAAAACGTTCCGGTGAAATACTGGGCGGAATGTCGTCTATATCTGGAGACGGTAAATTGGTCACAAGATGCAGTATGACTTTCTCCAACTGCCTGGGATCCTCTACAGGGACGACTTGACTGTCATTCGTCTGAAATATGAAATGTGAAAAAGTAATTAAAAATCGAGCATTTCTACGATCTGAAATCATTCAAATAAATTAAAATATTCATATAAAAACACCAAAATATCTCACAAGTCAATTTAATTCAATTTAATTGAATTAAATAATATCAAATAGTTAAATTTAATTAACTCTCATAGTCATGAGAACACCAATAGTAAACCAATTAATCTGATTGACGGCGACAGGCTCGTCTCCTGTTATATTCAATATACTCAGCAAAGTGTACCCTTGTTAAGACATCGACTATGGACTGATAGGGTATCAGAATAGTAGTGAAGGATTTTGTTTTCGGACTACTCTAATGCTGTTGGCCGCAGCTGGCCTTTACTGCTTCATAGAGACGATAGAGGGCGAATGCAGATGGGACTACCAACCAAGGAACGACTTACAGAGTGGCTGAAGGCCAACTCCCACCTGCCGTTCACGACTTTAGTCTGAGGGCACCGCTAGGGGTTCGAGCCTCAGCTCTGGCATTCGTAATTTCGATCCCCATTTCAATTGGACGGGGGATCGATCGAAGGGGCGACCGGGGGCACCGGTGTAGAGCGTTCGGGCGCACATATAGTGAAGGTATAAAGAAACAATTTACTCACATCTTTAATCTCTTCTTCTTCTGGAGGTTCTTCATTGTTATTTACCAACAGTGTAAATTTCTTCTTCATCATTTTAATCAGATATTGGCCTTCTTTTTCATCTACCACGGTGTTGGTACAAACAAAACTGGTCACAGCTCTAGACCCTTGGTCCACGTCTAGACGGCCTCTGGTTCTCATGTAGATGAACTGTCCGGTTTTAGTCATCAGACGATAGCAGGATTCACCGAATAGACGATGTTGATCGTACACTGGAATGAAAAATGACCATAAATTATAATTATAAGAAATACCCTTCGACAATTAACACAACGTCATATAGTCCCATGGTAAGCAGAGCTTGTGCTATGGGATAACTGATATAAATACTTAATTTTTTTTTACTAAATACAAATATAATATACAAACAATCACACTCATGAATACAATCGATTGCACCATGCAAGGAATCGAACCCACGATCATCGGAAGTAAAGCGGTGTGCTAAACCGCTAGACCATCGAGGCCATCAATTAAGTAATTAGGTGGGCAAAATTAGTAAAAATTACTTTTATCTCAAAGGTTATAAGTTCGAATTTAGCTGACAACAAAAACTGTGTGTCAACTTACATTTTCTACTAACTTTCCGGTGATGGAAAACATTAATAACACACTAAATATATCGCATCAAATAGTAGCACAGCGAGAATCAGGCGTTTGTTTATCTTATTTCCAATTTTTATTTGGCGGTCTTAAAACAAAACCGTTTATTAAATCGCATACAAGATACTATACGAGTTAGTATTCTGTATTCTGAAACTCATAGTGTAATATGAATTTTATTAGTTGTGTGTGCATTATTTGAGTGAGCATTATCTGTAAAAAGCTAAAATCGTCCTTTGCAATATTGGATTCGAATAAACTCAGCAAAAAAAATATATGTACGTTATTTAACACTTAGGGAAGTATGAAAGTGGCACCGGTGTCAGAGAGGTTGAAGAGTAATCGACTACCATGGTATGGACGTGTAATGCGTAGGAATTATAAGGGCAGAGGAAGGCCGAAAAAGAGATGGATGGACTGTGTAAAAGATGATATGGTACGAAAGGAAGTAAATAACGCGATGACTGCGAACAGGGATGAATGGAAGCGAAAAACATATTACGCCGACCCCAAATAAATGGGATAAGGAAGAAGCAGATGATGTTATTTAACACTTAGGATTTCCTTAACACATAGGAAATCCTAAGTGTATTATAACGTGTCTTTACTTATTTTCTATATTATTTACATTAGTAAATAATTATGGTTGCTATGTAAAGGCGTTACTTCTAACAAAATAATTTCTCTGTCAATCCGTATAACATTTGTTTAGTATATTGACAAGCAATTATTTGTATAAATTCTTTTTGAAGGCCACGTCCGCATATGCAAACCCGCTACAATTAAAACTAAATTGTAAAACTGTCATTTTTACATGTGTAAAACAAAACATGTGTACAATGTGTAGATTGTGGAATGAACTACGTGCCGAGGTTTTCTCGAGAGACTACAGCATGGGGTTTTTCAAGAAGGGTATATTAAGGTTTCTTAAGGGTCGGCAACGCGTATGTGACACCCCTGGTGTTTCAGGCGTCCATAGGCTACGGTAACCGTTTACCATCAGATGGGCCGTATGCTTGTTTGCCACCTAAGTGGTATAAAAAAAATGTACTCTGAAATTTACTATCAGTCTCATAAAGCTTGGGGTCTACTATTACAAAACATAGTATGCCTATACTTGTAAAACATCTGTTAACACTTGAGACTCTTAACTTCATGTAGCAATACCTCATCACATCATATATAACGCGCCAGTAGTGAGGTGATAATCACCGTGCTATTATAGTGTTACCAGTGTACAGCACTGTTAGGCAATTCATTATTTATTGTTAGATTCATGCGCAAGTGTTATGATAAGGACTTGTTATAAATGACTAAGTCACTACTAACCCTGGGTTGAGGGAATATAACGACAAGCATTATTATAATTTACGTAATGGGTCTAAAGAATTCTTATATATAAAATTATCGTGTCACAATGTTAGTTACCATACTCCTCGGAAACGGATTGACCGATTTCTATGAAATTTTTTATGCATATTCAGTGGGTCTGAGAATCTGCTCTGCCACCTCTAACATTATTTTTTGGGCAAAATTTTTATTTTAATTTTTTTATTATGTGTCATTAAAAATACATACAACTTTAGCTTCTATCACCAACCCCTATTTTTTATAGCGTTATTAATTTATATGGCAAAATAACGTTTGCCGGGATAGCTAGTTATTATATATTTACATACATTTGCATGAACTGAGTCTTGTTTATCATGTGAATTTATGTAACCACTTTCTACTATTTCATTTGTTTTGCCTATCGACGAGTACGTTTGATATAATATATGCTATATAGGTATATGTAGTAGATAGGTAAGTATATAATGATGTTATCGTTAGACTGTACTAACTCACCTATCTTGCCCCTGATATATTTACTTGAAATATATAACAATATTTCTTGTTGCTAATCAGTTCTTGCGTAGGTAAATATTTAATCTATGCATGTTAGAATCAATATTAATAACCTCAAAATATCTGCAAATAGTATATTATTTATAACAATTTCTTAAAAAAAAATATTTCAAACTAATGCAGAAAACCATCTGACTAAATAAGGTACCAATATATTTTTATTTTCCCGCGTAAAAGGTAATCGCCACAGATAATTAAAATAAAAGCGGTGAGCCGCTCGATAGCTGTATAACTACCCGAGACTACAACTTCAAGATGTATTTGATACATTTTAAAAACTTAGATCACGAATTTTATATATTGATTATCATATATGAATATGACTGTACATGTTATATTCATTTAGCAGTTTCAGCTTAATTAATCATCATCAAAATTTATTTTAATATCAAATTTTAATTTAATTATGTGTATGTCGCAAAATAATACAATAAAGCATAGTAATGCTCTCTTATTTCATTAATATCGATTACACTAATTAATATAAATAGGTAGAAATTCAAAACTAGATTACGAAATGCGCAGAAGCAGAGTATAGAATTATGCCTATTTCTGTACAATTATAAGTTTTTAATACCTATACATAATTTTAATTGCAACATGATCGCATTATTTTTTGTTAGTATACACAAAAATTAAAGTCGCTTAAGCATTTCGTAACTGAGTGAGGGTTCAAAAACCTTTATACAAAAATGGATATCACGTTTAATTTGACGCCTGTGATAATTTCTTAACATCACGCATAGAAAAAATAATTAAATAAAAAATGGCCGACATCAATTATTTTAATTTGTACATTTAATTATTAAATTTAAGTAGGTACAATAGAAGCATTGTAATGCATATTAAAAATACGAGTGTCTGTCTGTTTGTTTGCTTTTCACAACTAAACGGTTGAATAGATATTTTGTTTTATCTCAAAAAATATTGACGAGCAATAGTACTAAGTAAAGGATATACCTATATATGTATAAGAGGATAAATGTTAAACGAGCAATATTTTGCATTCAGTTTTGCGGTCATTTTAATATTCGCACTGCTATTTTATGTAGAAAATGAGACCAAATCTTTTCTTTACTCAATAAAAAGAAACTAAACAATTGAAAGTTTAGGTATATTTTATTACCAAACCTTTTCATTTTTTCGTTAACATTAACGTTTTTTTGAAAAATCATACATTTTTCAAAACCTTGTACTGATAGTTAAAAATACAACAAAACCGAAATATCCTTATAGGTCACGTCAGGTCGACTTCTACGCGGTTGCCCCTGGAAACTATCATGGTAACAGGCTAACTGACGTGACTCCATCCTGCATTATATCGCCAGCATATAATACTATATTCATGCATTTAAAAATATAGATGTACCTACGCCAGCTGTCCCTAATATAAATCGCAATGCAGTTTGGTTATATTTATCATTAATAAAATTATTTATTCGCGTAAATAGACGCCATAGGAAATGATGGAGAGAATAGGATACCTACCGATGGCGCGTTTAGACACGTATGTTTCTACACAATTTCCATAGTGGATTTTGCACCAAGAAAAGTCTTACGATCAACCTCCTCACTGTGGATTTCACTTAAAGTTATTACATATACCTACGCTATCTTCACCCGGTGCGATGCTTTTGAATAATATTAAAAACTATTATTGTTCTTCAAAAACATATGTAAAAAGGTATTTTTACATTCGTTCGTCTTGCGTCTATCTATATTAATTAAATTTCACGTTGAAAAACAAACAAACAAACATTAGATACTATTATATTAATAATATGTGATTATGATAATATTATTATAGGTGATGATATGACAATCGTTTGTTTATATTCTGATCATAAATTCCCGTGTGACTGAACTATTCCCATCGGCAAGTTTATCAATACTGATTGTAGAAAATATATATAATAAAATGCAATGTTTTTATTTTTTTTGATACATCGATGTTAAAATTGTACAATGGCGGAATTATCCCAAATGAAGGATTTCTTCCACTTTACTACTCTTTCTTACAGAAGAGCATAGCCTATATGGAAGAAACCACTAACAAGTACGTTCCCAGTTCTCTGGGAATACTTTAAACCGAAACTCAACGTATTATGGATAGACAGGCCACATTGATCACTACCCTCAAATCGATTGAAACTGAAAATCAGTACAGTCAAGTAATGATTAAAAAATAAGTTCCATACACGATTTGTACTATCAATCAGTCCATCTTAAGTTACATCTAATTTCATAAAGTTGTATATATTACAGAAGTGTAATTTGTAAAAAAAAAACAATTAAACGATTTATCCATCATATTCTTATAAAATAAAATACAATTTAATTTACAATCATGCATCGCCTCGTATTTCTATATTTTTCATTCATTCTGTTCTATTATTTCGGTTCTGAGTAACAGTTGTTTAGTAGAGACTGTCATCCCAACAATGTGCATATAATTCTCTGTGTGTAGTAGTATTGTTACAAATTTGTATAATACTATAATACATATATCAGTCAATCTTAAGTTAAATCTAATTTTCTAAGTAATTTGTAACAAAATAATCAAAAATAATAAATAATCTACAATAAATCTACAATCATGCATTTCTATATTTTTTATTCGTTCTGTTCTGTTATATCGGTTCTGAGTAACAGTTGTTTGGTAGAGAATATAAATTTTCTATACATAGTAAAAAATGATAACTGCTTACTCTCTCTGAGTGCGATGATCACCCAGCGGACGTCATCCCGATGCATGAAGTTCATTGCATTCACGCCGTACACTTCGTGCGTCATGTACCCTGTCACGAGGGCAATGCGCTGCTCACATTGTATTATCTGCCCGTCGATCGAATGTCTGGTACGGTACTCCATACTGAACGATTCCATTTCACTCTCGGTTATAAAAGTGTCGCTCGCCGGACGCACGACACCTACGAACACCTGCGAATGATTACATAAAGATTTTAATACATTAAAATAAATTCAAAATGTATGGACATATTGCATTAGAATAGTGCTTTTAGGGACTGGTCTGCTCTAATCACTATGACTGATTTCCTCTTATTAATTGTTTAACCAGTTGGTTATATATTCAATATTTTTTCTATTTGAGTATTTAATTGAATTAGTGCTAATTGGTGGTTTGTATTCACACACTTCAACTTAAAAATGTAAAGTAATAATGAAATTATTTAAAAGAGCAACACGCAAGTTTCTTGCTCGTTCTTCTTGTGATGAGACAGCTTTCCGAACGAGCGGTAGATTAAAAAATGTAATGACTATTCAAAAGTGCTTCAATGTAAGTTTATTTGAATAAATGATTTTCTATTCTATTCTAATACAAAAGAATAATACAGATCATCAGTAAGGGTATGTAATACCACACACTTCACATAGGCGGCCGCTGTGGTCTAGCGGTTTAGCACACCGTTTTGCTTTCGATGGTCACGACTTCTATTCCTCGCACGGCACTAAAATTTAGTATACACGAGTATGATTGTTTGTATCGGCCAGGGTTTTCTACGTACATTAAGTATGTATTTACAAAAAAAATATCTATGTATTTGTATCAGTTGTCCCTTAACATAAGCTCTGCTTACCGTGGGACTAGATGGCGCTGGGGTGTTAATAGCCAGGGTTATTTATTTTGTAATTTTCTGTCATGTCGTTTTCTTGCCACAACTCACATAAAAAACATTGCGTGCAGTATTATTTGTTTCGTACCTTTGGATATTGATAGGAATAAAATAATCACAATTACTATAGGACGATCATTGATGACAAATGATTTCGTCAATGTTTTGAACTGGTGACTGCAGTTCTGTTTGTGTGATTTAAATAAAGAATATTAAGTATATGACAAACAGAATACGAGATGGCAAGTATCCGGCGTTGTTTTATTTTTCAGAAGCGTGAAATTTATATTTGCTCGTTTTTGTTAACTTCTGATATAAATATTACATTTACAAGCTTCAAACTTACTGATAAAATATTTAGGTATAACAGTAGCATTATTTATGTATGGAAAGTAAAGAAGAAAACCTGCGATTCGGTTAGTTTTAAAGTTATAAAAAAATCTAATTTCCTTTGTTTACCTTACCCTTTGCGTTAGTGGAATGGTAAACAAGCTGACGGTCCACCTGATGGTAAGTGGTCGCCGTCGCCTATATAAATGTACAATACAGTCATCACGTTATCATATGGCATCGGCGTTACCACTTCTGTATTACTATTCCTGAGATCTAAGATGTCATGCCGTTTATCCTATCCTTTCAACTGTTTATTCGTTGATATGTACCATACATCAACATCTGTAAATGACTCATAATTTAAGAGCCGCGCTTTTGTTGGTGAAGCACTTGCCATTTTCCATTAATCTCTTTAGTTGTTGATACGACAAGACTACAACTTTTCCTTAATCTGATTGATGCGTTTTTTTATGGATGATTATATAATGATACACCCGCCTGTGCTAACGGTTACGCTGGCAGTACCAGTGGAGATTGATAAGCATAAATTCAGATCAATTAGCCCATCTTGACAATTACTCCAAGAATTTGTCATGATTCCACTTCCACTGCTTGATACAGTCGTATCCAGTATTCTCTTTCTTCTCTTGCCTATTTTTGCTACATCGTATATCAATAATTATTATGGGTAACGATTACTTACTACGTCATTGCCACTGGAGCCAGAGTTGTCACATCGAGAACGTGCACGCCGGACCATTTGACAACAGCGATTGTATCCACGACACGCTGAATCTGCCTTCCGGAGTGAACCTTCCACGTGACACGTTATGTACTGGCTCGGCTCAGAACGCTGGCTTAATTTCTTGAATCTACAGAATTATAAAAAACAAACATAAAGTTGCGCAATTGGGATTATCTTTACAGTTCAGAAATCGTAAAATTATTAGCACCGGTACTAATACCCATTTTCGAATTGTGTATACACCTGGATGTTTTTTGTTAGGCTATTTGGGCTATTGCAGGTGCTTGGACCTGTAGCACTACGACATACTATCTATAGATCTATCGTGCTCGCCCTATTTCAGAGTACGCTACCTAGACCCATCAGTGACAAGAATTGAAGGATATTCTTAAGAGCGACGGTTTTTATCTCCTCAGGATAGAGTGTAAACTTTCCATAGGAGATATTACGTTTATGCATGAGTGGGCTACAACCACATAGGATATGTAAATATTTTATTATTTTCTTTCAAATTGATTGTCGATTGTCAAAAGAATCATGATCATCAGGAGCAACTGCTGTATATTTTCTTTAAATTATATTATTTATTTTAGGCACACTTTTGTTGTTTCCCTTGTTTTAAAGGTATTTTTACTAGCTTTCATATTGACTGTGTTTTTTTAATTACATCTATATAATATTTACCTGACCATGAATCTTCTCTTATCGCTAGCCAGTGCTTCAGCAATCTTTTGACTTGCGTTCGGCTCGTTTGGCACCAGCAGTTCTCCATTGATGCCCAGCATATGAGGCTGAGGCATAATCTGTTCCTTCATCAATTCACGATCATCTTCGTGTACGATGTTTAAAATATTGTGGCCCAATAACTCGAGCTGCATAAAATTAGAAGTAAAATAAAGTTTATTATCAAATCAAATAAAAATCAAAATATCTTGTAAGTATCTATTCTAAGGTCTATGACAGGTTCTATGATATGTCAAATGTTTATAAAATAATATATTACATCATGTACCCACATATAGGATCATTTTTGTTATTACCAATTTGATCACGGGTATATCAGTAAAGTTAAATACAATACCATGATTCTAAGTAAGTATTCAATATAAGGTGTAAGGGCATAAATAATTCTAAAAAAAAGTTTAAAATAACATTGATGTACAAGCAGATTGTTCTGGTATGGTAAATAAATATAACAAACTAGCTATCTGCCCGCGGCTTCGCCTGCCTGGTCATAGAATATATAGGTAATCGCGCGTTTAAAGATCCGTGTTCAGTAGTGGGACGTTATATATCCTAAACATTACTGACATTACAAACATTATAAACAAACTGGATATAACATGAAGATTGTTGCTCAAGATTTACGGATAGCGGAAGTTTATATGCAGAATGATCAGTTTTTCCATCCTTTAAGAGAGTTGCAGCAATTCCTGACGATGCAACTGCTAACACAATCTTCCCTGATTGTATTATCTTAGCAAGTATACACCTACCTGTGTACCCATACCCCAGTAACGCCCCTACGTCGCATTTGATTTATAGCTCCAATTTTTTTAAAATTACATGGTTTTAATTGGTATAATATTTTGTCATTTCATATACTTCTTCTCTCATGTCTATGGTAATCTAAATATAAACTACTATCACTCCTGTTTTGACGTGGCCAATTTATACGTAATTATACATTTGTAGATCGTCTAGGGGTCAACTAGGTCGATTGAGCTCATAAATTCGTAATCAAAGTTCCTAATAGAGCGCAGACTAGATTGATACGCCAGACGTTGTGATGAGCTCCCAATAAAACCATTAGGTAGATACCTACGTATATTACGAGGACTTCAGTGGCCTGGTAGTGGTTTAGTACAACGCGTCACTTCCGATAGTCGAGGCTTTGATTCAACGCAAATTTAATAATATGACTGATTGTACTCATAAAAGGATGTTAGTAGATATTTCTATATGTTGTCTTGTACCCATAAAATAAGCTCTGTTTGGCATGGGACTAGAAGGCTCTGCGTCAGTTATACAGGGTCTTTAACTTAATATTAGAAACGCGAAAGTTTGTGACTATGGATGGGTGGATGTTTGTTACACTTTTACGCAAAAACTACGGAATGGATTTTAATCAAAATTTTACAATAATATAGCTTATATATCAGAATAACACATAGGCTAACTGTAATAAGCAAACGGAGATTTAGTCCTCGCTCCCAACATTGGTATATGCAACCACGGAGACTTGGCACCTTCAATAGCAAAATTCCAAAAAATAACCTCAAAATTTAAACATATTTATTATCTGCAACCTATAGTCCGCTCCTAATACTATATACATTTAGTATCTGCAACCTACAGAGCATGCTCCTAACATTTTATGGGTACTTTTTTTACTAGTTTCTTACCTCAGTATATCCGAGATAGCGTTGCACGTTCTTTGAGGCAACAACCACTATGCCTTTGTAGGTAGTGGTGATAAGGAATCCATTCAGGTGAGCCAAAAGTGCTTGCACACAGGACGGCTTGAACTCCTTATTTGACTTATTGATAGAATCTCCAAACACTGCAACAGAAAACATATGTATGATCATGGATTTACATATACAATTGACACTCACTAATTTGTATGCAAAAGGCTCTTAGTACATGATCTGTCAATGAATTATAATAATAAAATCATTATTTTTGAAAATTAAATGTATAATATTTGTAGAGCTCACTATATACCTAAAGATCATTCAATAAAAACGAATAGATATTTATAAATATTACGAACTAATGAACGAATTCTTTCAAAATGGAAGTGTGGTTAATTTAAATGCGGTCGAAGTGGACTCAAGAGGTATATCTGAAAGGTCTTACCCTGTTAATAACTGCAGTAAGTTCTATACTAGGACGTGTCTCTAGAGTTGCACTAGCAGGCTTAGTAATTGTGTTGGACAGGGAGAGGAACACAAGCAAGAGACACCTTAAACCTACACTCTAGTCACAAGGCCCGGGAACTGCTCGGAGTTTCTCTCTTTGCTACACGATAGAATAGATAGAAGCTGCCTGTTTACCGCATACTGAATCCATGGAATGCTAAGAAGTTCGTATCTAATTGGGAAGTTCAAAATCCCGACCATTTCATATTTCGTGTTCAATTAAAGATCAAACCTACATTATTATGGATTTATACGATTTAGTCTAAATTTCATTCTGAATGGATATTACTAAATTCGATAGGATTAAAATTAAATTGAATTGAAAGAAAAAGATTGGAATACAGAAGAGACTCTGAACTTTCACAACAAAAAAAAAATTGTGTCAGTTTATACTTCTGATTAACTATCAGCTATGAACCAATTTTATCCAAGAGACGGTGATAGGTTCGCCCCTACGGTGATTGGTAAATTGCACGACTGTTTATAAAAGTTTCGTAACATTCTATCGCGTATGTTAGTATTATTTAATTTCATTAGATTTGTTAAATAGATATCTATTTTCTCGAAAATAATCTTATAAGGAGTGTTACACGGGATGGAAATTTGTGCAGACGAAGTTACGAGTAAGATCTAGTGAAAAATAACGTTATATTATTGTTAAACGTAATACAGTAACGTAGAACGAGACCTGATTAAATACATCTTAATCCTTTATCGACATTTCAGATCATTTTGTAAACTAGTACTTAAATTGTCGTAATCAACGTAGATTGTGAAGAAATGGCAATGAAATTATATCTTTGTTTATTTATACTAATTTAATGTCAATTTACGTTCTCTGGCCTCAAGCCAAAGAAAACTAATTGCTCGTATCACTTCGCTGTTCATAATTTATGTTCAAATGTGAAAATCATCCATACTAACACTATAAACACGACAGTAAACATCAGTCTGTTTGTTACCTTTTACGGCGTAAAGTACTAAGTATCAATTTTGACCTATTATAAAATAGAAATATATCGGATCATAACTAAGGATATTATATACTATTTTTATCGCGAAAACGAAAGAGAATTTTAAGTAAAATAGATGATGAAAGTTTGTATGGCCAATTGATTAAAAATAGACTTCTCGATATATAATTCTACGTAGACGAAATAGCGGGCATCGGCTAGTATCTACAAATTACGCACCAGGGTGGAAAATTATACTTCTGCTCTGTGCCGTTTCTTGTCTATGATTTTAAAATAGCTCATTTATATATAATTTCATACACATATAACTGATAATAAAAGTTATTATGTATATATTTTTATTATATCTGATTTACATTCTTTAATATAAAATGCTGTAATAAAGTAAATCTTAAAAATTAAATAACAAAAAGTTTGTAAGTAAAGATAGTATTTGTTCTATCTATTATTTTTAGTTTTTTTTTAATACATAATTTAATCGGAACGACTAAAAAACTACTGAGCCATCTGATAGCAAGTATGGACATGAATAAATGGACAGTACTACGAATATCACGTTATCATGTGATGCTTACGATACCACTCATGTGTAGCAATACCAGACAATATTTTTTTACAGCGCCATCTAGTCTCACGGTAAGCTGAGCTTGTGTTATGGGTACTAGACAACTGATATAAATACTTTAATATCGATTTTTTTTTGTAAGTATATACATAATATACATAGAAAATACCCAGACCGATACAAACAATCATACTCATGAATACAATTTCCACCCTGCGAGGAATCGCACCCCCAACCATCGGAAGTAAAGCGATGTGCTAAACCGCTAGACAACCGTGCCTGTCAGAATGTTTAAAATTTTTAAACAATAATTCATATTTGAGTTCTTATTAAAGCAATCAAGTATTGCTTTATAGTGTTCATTATTAATATATATAAATGATAAATTATAATAAAATATATTCTAGGTGATACGAAGTTCGCCGGGTCATCTAGTATCTGTACAGACTATCTATATTCTAAATTCAAAACTAGAACATGGTAGCTAGCATTGTAGTTAACCTCTTTAACCCACAGTGTTAAATATATCACTGGCCATTAAAAGCTTTAATATTCTAATCGACTATAGAATTTAAATAAAAAAAAAATAGTGTACTATTTGCATAATTGAGAACAAAAATATTTTACATACTACCTATAAATCATTAAATTAAAACAGCATATTTTAATACATGTGTATATTTTGAAATGCAACGTCACATAATTTAGGTGAGTCCTAAATTATGTGACCAACCCTTTGTCACAGAATGTCTCACTTTCTCAACCCTCTCCCTTCCCTAAAAAATGTGACGGAATTTATGGAATACTAACATATAAAACGTATATTTGCTATGTGGCGGTGTGTGAAAACCCTTACAACAAAAAGCATGGCATCACACGTGCCTACACACTGTAAGCCGGCACTCACGTTACATCGCATATACATATCACATATATGCTGT
This sequence comes from Achroia grisella, assembly GCF_030625045.1. Taxonomy (NCBI): domain Eukaryota; kingdom Metazoa; phylum Arthropoda; class Insecta; order Lepidoptera; family Pyralidae; genus Achroia; species Achroia grisella. The sequence continues at coordinate 45,083 of NW_026712943.1, forward strand.
CAACAGCGATTAGCCAATTGTAAACATATTCATATTTTAAAATATTCTATTACATTATTAAACTGAATTTTCCATAAACTTGCAGAAAATGATATACTAGCGTTGGATGTCCGTAATATGTATCAGCAATTCTAATGTTATACAACTGAAGCGGAGGGTTCTGTAGAAAACTCGATTGGGTTCCGAGAAGCGGTGACGTGATTCTGCGTATAATGAAATTGTAAAGTCGTGATTAAGGAAGGAATGAACCCTATCTTTTTATGTATATATATATATATACACACTAGAATGACGACTCTTGTGATAAGCGGTAACCATTAATTTATATATATATATATATACTAGCTGTTCCCGTAGCTCCGTCCGCGTGGAATTTAACTTTATTTTTCTAAAATAAAAGTAGCCTGAGTTACTCCTTATTACACAGCTACCTGCCAAAAAAGTCCCGGCAAAATCGGTCCAGCCATTTCAGCAATTAGCCGGAACAAACAAACAGACAGACAGACAAAAATAGTAAAAAATATTATTTTGGTGTATGTACCGTATTTATATTCATATGCATGTAGTAAAAAACGGTTATTTCAATATTACAAACAGACACTCCAATTTTATTTATATGCATAGATAATGCTGTGCGCGCGACTTCGTCCGCGTAGAATAGTGACCTTGACCATACGAAGAAAATCTAAGAAGACAAAATTGTAATTAAGGAATTATGTAAATTGTACTAATTTTACATAATTTCAGCTTCATAAATGACGAATTTTCATACAGTATGTACATATGAAAATCCATCCCCTAGTTTGTTTTACTACCCTTAAGGGTAATATTATAACAAACTTTGATTATTATATTAATTTATATTTGATCAACAGTCTGAAAAATAAGTTTCAAGCTTATGGCTTTAGAAATGACGATAATTCCATATAACTTGTCATCACCCCTTTCAACCCTTTTATCAAATTTCATTTAAATCGGTTCAGTACTTTTGGCGTGAAAGCAATACAGACAGAGTTACTTTCGCATTTATAGTACTGTAAGGATATATATAATATAATATTGTATGTATACAGGGACATCATTAAAACATCACACTATCATATGACTTTCGTGATATCACTCATACGTTGCCATTCTATCGAACGTCATGCCTCTTATAATGTACATAATTTCAGTTTCACTTCAATACAGTTACATATGGGTCAACATTCAGGTTAAGAAAACTGAGAAATGAAAATATTTCTTTTTATTTTATTTTTTCGAAAATAATTAATTCTATAAACTATATCAACTATTTTATTAGCTGACTCGTGCCTACTTCGCTAAGTAATAAACATCAAGTAGCATGAAAGTCTTATGTTAATGTATAGCCTATGACACAAATACCGTAGCTTTCTATTTGTAAAATTATTTTCAAAATCTGTTCAGCAAATCCAGATATTAACCCCTACCATCTGACAAACTCACAAACTTTTCCATTTCTATTTATATTCTATTTATAATATAATAGTTTATATAAAAAACTAGGACTCGCATAGATATATCTTATTTATTGTTATCATTTAATCAATAGATGTCGATCTACAACTACACGCAGACAAAGTCGCAGGAATGACTAGTTAAATCTTTTAGTATTCTCAAGGGAATGTGTGCTTTTAAATCAAAAGAATTGCAGCATTTTATTTACGAGTTTCTCTGAAAGCAATTTAAGATACATCAATTTCTTATACAAATTATGTAGACTGATTATGTAATATTGCAGGGAATTTATTAATTAATAGTTTGTTATATTGTAAACATGTTTTTAAATATTTTATTGGCATTTACAGTAAGTTTTGTTACAAATAATATAATATTATTTTATGAAACGAATGAATCCCTTAATAATACATATAAAATTTTACATTAAATTGCAAGAAATGTTTAAAAATGGGCGTAGATAACTGAGTAAGCTATTGAGTATACAAAACATCCTTCCTAATCAATTATTGTTGCATGGGCGAAATCGAAGACAAAAAGTATTGTGAAATAGTAAGTTAAATTTATGTTATACGATAAAAGTGTTAAATATCTATGACTTCACTAAATATGTCTAATTAGCTATTATTAATTGATTTGTAAATTAATAATAGCTAATTAGTCTTCACATTTAGTGAAGTCATGGATATTTAACACTTTTATCAAATAACATAAATGAACGAATCATTGCTTAATGTAAACTTACACTAAGCAACTGTTCGCAGTTTTTTCGCACGATTGCATTCCCGCAAGTAACATTCGCCGGGACTAGAACAATGACCTGTGTCTAGATTTTAATAATTATCTAGATCACAAGAATAGACCACACCTACGCGCGAATGACTATCAATTCAATTCGCAACCCGACAGACAGATATAAACTGCATAAACTATTGTTTATGCTGGGTGAACCACACAATTTTATACTAGCTGAGACGACGACTGTGCACGTATTACGCTTATGTATATACACGTTTATATTTCAACGTTTTTGATGTTTAAGATCGCCATATCGTTCCCATATCGATTGAGGTGTTTCTTAGATTATCGAGAACAAACTTACAGACAAACAAGCAAAATTTCTAAAAAGCATTGTTCTATAACGTTAATAATGTACAGACAGCGTTTAGTTCCTTTTTTGTAATACAAAATGAATATATGTATGTGACTTAAAGCGCATAAAATATATGGTAGCTATTGAAATAAACATTACGATATATATAAATTTGTATTAATAGAATTTCAACAATGATAATAAAAATAATAATTTATTTGCATAGAAATATTTATAGAAAATATTCTAATTACTATTTAAGTGTATTTCATATTTAGTAATTTTTAATTTTATGACGACCATTTACATTTTTTTATAATTTTTATTGCCTTTGCGTGTGTTTTTCTTTTTTGCTAAGCTTCTAAAAGTAATAGCGTATGTTTAATGATGAACTCTTTCCCAAATGTTACATTATCAAAATGTGAACGGTTTTTTCAAAATTTCCGGTTATCCACTCTATATAGATATTACTTTCTATCTGTTGTATATAATAAAGACAGCTATTGCTATGTAACATAAAAAATAATATTTTCTGTTGCACTTACGGCTATTTTTCTACTATGTGAACATATACTAATTTCTCTCATATCGGTTGCAATATTACAAAGCAAGAGAGCGGATTTTGTTATGAGATTAATAAACTTCGGAACATCTGCACTGATTTTAGAATATCTTTCACTTCTAGAAAACCTTTAGTTTGAGATACATTATGCCACAGTGACATATATTCCAAAGGTTATTATGTTAATAAATACAAGAGACACAAGTTATAAACACACATGCAGACCCATAGAAGACAATTCGTTTTTTAAAGTTACAAATGTTTAATAGATTTACGATTTGTTTTGATTTCGATAAATTTACAAGCATCCAAATATAGATTTACACTTCTCTTTTCTTTTATACTTGTCTATTCCATCATAGTGTGTATTATTTATACATATAAATAAAATTGGAGTGTGTGTTTGTAACATTGAAATAACCATTTTTTACTACATGCCTATGAATATAAATTCGAAACATACACCGAAATACAAGTTTTTGAAATTTTTTATGTCTGTTTGTTACGCCTAATCCCTGAAAGGGCTGGACCTATTTTGACGGGTCTCTTTTTGGCAGGTAGCTGATGTAATAAAGAGTAACTTAGGCTACTTTTATTTTAGCCACGCGGACGAAGTCGCGGTTACAGCTAGTTATTGTTATAAAAATGACGCGACTGTATCATATTAGTATACGCCTCACTTTCCGAGCCGTGTCGCCAGCCAATACAAACATTTGTATTCATGACTATATCTGTTTGTTTGATGTTTTTCTATGTACATTATGAATGTATTTATGCAAGTCTATAAGTTGTCTACCCATACTTATATAGTTTGGGAATAGATGGCGCTGTGTAAGTTGCCCAGGGTAAAGTTGGTTGACATTTAAAGTTTTATGAAAATATTTCTGCCAGCTTGATATCTACTTAATTTGCTAGATGGTTAAGAAGATAAATTAAATGAGGTTCTTGGGAAAATAAATTTAAAAAGAATTGAAGGCCAAAAATTGGTTTATCTAGAGTTTTCTTAATCATAACTGCTTTCAGTCATACGACTGAGTGCTTGGATCATTTGTCCTCGTGTTTCTTTATTTACAGTTATAAATTCCCATACGCATAGTATTGATTTAAAAAAATATATATAGTAAATAAATAAAAACCCTGGACAATTAATACAGTGCCGTGCAACGGTAATCAGAGCTCGTGTTATGGGTGAAGAGAAGAACTGATATAAATACTTAGCTATTTTTTATAATACATACATAATATACATAGAATTTATATTCACACACTTAAACTTAAAATTCAAAATTCAAAATTAAAATATCATCTATTCATGGACATTTGGGAGGACATTTTAGCCGCTTATGAACGTCAAGTTTTTACATTATATTTTTTTCCCTACCGTCCAGTTCAGTATATAGATCCAATTAATAATCCAAAAAATAGAGAAGAACTGGCAAGAAATATAATTGAATTACTTTTTTTTTAAATCTATTTTATTTACAATGCATAGGTATTTATATAGGTGTCTATGTCTAACATTAAATGAAAATCGCGTACATGAAAACTATTGCTATGCACGCTCGTCATTCTAGTAATCGTTTAGTGAGTAATCGTAAGTTTAGTGTTTTGAATTTATTTAAGGGTAATTCCAATATATCCTTTGGTATCTTATTGTAAATTTTTATACCTATTCCCATAAAAATGTAAAGTAAGAATAAAATTATTTAAAAGAACAACACGCAAGTTTCTTGCTCTTGCTTGCTGCTTGTGCTTTTTTTAGCTTTCCGAATGAGAGGCAAGAAAGTGCGGAGCGATTAAAAAATAATGTGATGACTATTCAAAAGTGTTTCAATGTAAGTTTATTTGAATAAATGATTTCCTACTCTTTTTTTACTTTGGTCTTAAAAAAGACCCGTCAAAATCGATTTTGACGGGCCTTTTTTGCAGGTAGCTGATATAATAAGTAGTAACTTAGGCTTCTTTAATTTTAGAAAAATTTGTTTTAGAAAAATAAAAGAACATGGTCGGTATATAGTTCAGGCCGTGGGAATCTAGCTTTAGATGATCATATATAATGTAATGAATTAATATTCCAATTAAATGAGTCACACGTACTGTTCTCATCGCTACGTAAACATCGTTCAACATCATAACTTATATTTACAACAATGTTACGCTACTAATATAATAGAGATTAATAAATTAACACCCGTGCGTTAGAAGTGTGCTATAAAGTAGTGCTCCTATTAAATGATTATAGACTTATCATAAATGTATTCAAGTATAGTGTAAAAATAATGCATTAGTAATTATAATAGATATATATGTATATACCAATTGGAATGATTCACTTTATTTAAACGACTTTGAAGGATAAATTACTAGGTATATAGTTAATGTATAAATAATTTCTCGTTTGTAACATTTACAAATTGACAAATCCTTCGTTTTTTCTTTTATATATGAAAGTTAGCATATATGCTAACTAAACTATTAATTATTATTAATTAAACTATTATTATATATATATAGAAAATTGCAATGAATATTAATCGACCTGAATTTTAGGAAATTAGGTACAACAAAAAAGTTTCAACCTCTACATTCTGTATAGCGTGATGTAAATGCGTACCTACTTGCACTGCTCTACAGATTTATGTACTGGTAAATTATTTTGTTTATAGATTAATAACAACTGCCAAATACCTCTGTGTTAATTGTTAAAATTGTACTGTATTTAAATATTTAAATAAATAAAATGCTAAATTGCGCTTCACATTTAATTAGGCCGTTCCCGCCATTTTTACAATCAGGCTCTGTCAACTGCACAGAGTACGTTATGAACAATATTAATTATGCCACAGACTATATATACTACAATCCCTCCCCCAATTATTTTAAAAATTATACAAAATGTCTTTTTTTTTTTTTTTACAACAAATTACATTTTAAAACTAATACTTATAATTAACTTTTTTGTTTCTCGTGGATCTTATTGGATTACGGCCTCTATTTATAACATTGGGCACTGCTTCTGTAACTAACATATCATCAGCTCGAGTATCCTCCGCTATTTTCGTTATAGTTGTTGAATCTGATAGACCAGATATTCCTTCTCCTGGGTCTATATCTATGAGCGGTGATATTATTGTTCCCATGATTCCTTCATTGGCTACTTTTGTAGAACTCTCTTCTGGTAGGAATGATTCAACATGTGATGCTTGCGATGGATGTGTGATATGTGACGGTTTTGATGACTGTGGATTGCAGATATTTGGATCTGTTATTATCTCCTCCGGAACTACTGATTGATATACTGTCTCTGGAACTGTCTCCTCGTTTCCATTTCTGTTTGTTCCTTCTGTACTAGAGTATTCTCCATTTAAACTAACCTCGTCTGAACTTTTACGTGAAATTGGCCCTTTGTATGACAATAACTGATCCACATGTTTTCTTACATAACAATTTAAATCATGCACAAAAATAACATACATCCTAGAACCGATTTTTCGTTGTACAGTTCCCAATTTCCAAATATATTTCATACCATTTTTAAATACATGTTTCACCAATACCTTACTTCCTATCGAAAAATCTGTTCTGCGATGTCCCCCATACTGCTTACTCTGTGAGATCTGTTTAACAAAAACATTATTTTGAGCTGTGGATGCTAACGACACTACTGGAGTATTTTCAGGTAGAATAACACGTAATAAATCAAACCGACAGCGCAGTGGCCGCCCTAATAATAATTTAGCAGGTGAAAATCCGGTGGTACAGTGTGTTGAATTGCGATAATTGAACAAAAAATTGTTTAATTTTTTTACAATATCTCTTACATGCGTATTTTCTTTTAATATATTCCGTACTGCCCTTTTTATTGTTTTTACGCTATTTTCAGCCTGACCATTAGACTCTGGGTGGTATGGTGATATTGTAATATGTTTTATACCATTCAATTCACAAAAATCTTTGAACTGACTAGAACAAAAATTCATTGCATTGTCTGTCACTAACGTATGAACTAATCCGAACCTGCTAAACATCTCATCTAATTTATTTATAACTGACAAAGTGTCAGTTCCCGACATCAAAAAACACTCAATCCATTTTGAATGGGCATCGACAGCTATCAAAAATTGGTACTTATCAATTGAAAACATGTCCAAGTGAATACGTTTCCAAGGTTCTGTCGGAAATGACCACGGTGCGAGAGGCGAACGGGGAGGTGAACTACGAAAAGAGTTGCATAAGCTGCACGAACCTATTTTCTCTTCAATGTGTCTGTCAATATTAGGCCACCAAAATCTAGCCCTCGCCTCAGTTTTCGTTCGAACTACGCCGAAATGTGAACTATGCAATTCATTTAATATGCGCTCTCTAAACTTATGCGGTATTACTACTTTGTGACCTCGTAAAATACACTTATTTTCAAACGATAATTCAAAACGACACATAAAGTATGGTTTAACATCCATGTCCGACATCTTAGGAGGCCAACCCGTATTAATATAATAAGCTACTTTCTTTAAAATTACATCTAATCCCGTTTCCTTTTTTATATCCTCTACTGTTATTGGTTTTAAAATAGAATCGTCAATAAAGTTTATATAAGTCGTACGATCAATATCAAAATCTTTTTCTAAATAGTTACAGTTGTGTAATTGACTACACAACTTTAAATTAAATATGCTTATAAAATCCCGACCTAACAATGTTGGTTGATTTCCGTCAGTAGCAATAATAAATAATTTAATCAACTTAGTACACCTCTCAAAAGTGATCGGCAGAGATACGTATCCCAACGGCGATATTTTACTTCCATTATAGCAATTCAACACCACATTACACGACTTAAGGTTATATTTACTTTTAAAACACAACTCGTATATGTGAGCCGGCAGGACTGACACCGCGCTGCCGCTATCTATCTCGCATAGAACGTCGCTATGGCCTATAGACATCACCTGGCGCATCGGTTTTCCGTCCACACATTCTATACTAAATAAATCAAAATTACCTTCAACCATGTCGTCGTGATCATCCACAGTCAAGTATTTACAATTTTTAACCTTAGATTTACACATTCGTTGTAAATGACCTTTGTTATTACACTTTCGACATATGAACTCAGCATAACGACACTTTTCTTTTGTATGGTTTTTATACCCACACACTTCACAGAACACATTTTGATTAACACTATGACGAGCAGTTAAATGTAACCGGCGAAGCTCCGCCGCCGCCGCCGCTTCGGTGCGGGCGGTGCGCAGCGCGTAAACCGGTTCCTCCTGGAGCTGAGGACGCCGCCAGCCAGCCGCGCCGCCCGCGCTCTCTTCTGTCTGCGATGCTTGCAATGCGATCCGGGCACACCGTACATTCTGCGCTATTTCTAACGCCCTACTAAACGTTAGCGTATCAATGGATTCTGCAAATAATTTCTCTTTCTCTCTTGCGTTTTCCAATCCCAGTACAAAACGATCTCTCAAAGCGGTCTCCAGCTCTGTTTTAAATCCACAATACTGCGCTAAATGTCGCACTCGTGCCGCCCATTCAGCCAAATCTTCTCCTAACCGTTGTTTTGCCTTATAAAATTGATAACGTTCTGCAAATGTACTCTTTCTTGAAGAAAAATGAGTATCTAATTTCTCCAAGAGATATTTATATTCTTCACTTTCTAATGGCGTAGGAAAAATGATATCCCGCGCTACGCGGTATGTGTCTTCCACCAAAGCCGTTAATAATAATGCTCGCCGTTTTATTCCACTTTTATCATTCTCTTCATTAATATCATTTGCGGTGCAGTACTGAATAAAACGACTTTTGAATATGCTCCATTCCTGAGAGCGGTGGTCAAAGGTGAGGCTACCGCCGAACATTATGTTTCCGTAACCAGCCATCACATACATTAACAATATAATTTTATTAATGCAGACTAAATTACACACGTGAATTATTACTCGTCGCCAATTTGTACTGTATTTAAATATTTAAATAAATAAAATGCTAAATTGCGCTTCACATTTAATTAGGCCGTTCCCGCCATTTTTACAATCAGGCTCTGTCAACTGCACAGAGTACGTTATGAACAATATTAATTATGCCACAGACTATATATACTACAAAAATATAATAAAATATAATAGTTACTAATAGTAATTTAACAAAAACTAATTCTAACTGTTTAAACAAGGAAGTCGCTGCTTCTTTCTTTATTTACTTACTTACAGTCTTATCTTTTTTATTTATGAATTTAGGAAGTGCCTCAAATTCTTAAATGATGTAATATTTATTACGCTACATACTTTTTCAACATAGTAAACAAAGTCATCCTAAAACTGAGTCTGAAACTCTAATTTGTTTAATAGACAAACAAAATAAACAAGAAAATCCATTTAGGTACTATTATTATTATAGTAACGTTTCATATAATATCATTTCGTTCACACATATCCATGTTACGAAAGAATCTCAGTTCAGTCATCAGTTCTTCAGTTATTATGACGCCTATTTGTCACGTCAAGTCTCCGACTAAAGGTGACTTCGATAAAAGGAATGTGGATAGAGGACGACAAGAATATAGGTAGTACAAATGTCTGGAAGGATTTATGAGGAGTAGGGTTACTGCAGTAACGGGATTAGGACGTGAACAGTAACCGTTAATCCAACCCCGTAACTGTAGTATCCAATAACTGTAACAACTCGGGAGGGATTAATGACCTTGTGTTCCGACTCTACCGCAACTCGCTAAATGGAGGGACACCCCTGAAAAAATTAACGTAACAAGAATAGGTATAAAAATATTGGATGTGCAAGTGACTTCATTACAATTATAATATATGTAAAGATTATGGATGCATTTGAATCATCGTTACTAGATTCTATAAACATAATATTAAATGAATGTGTAACAACATATTGAAGTATGCTAATTAGAATGCAAAGCAATCAGCACCTGCATCCTATAACGAACGTTACCAATCATGTTGAAGAGAGTGATACGTGGTTTACAATCATCTTATTTAGTCATGTATGATTTACGTTGGTAATTGATATATGCTTGTACGCATTACAATACATAACAATTAAGTAGGTACACACTAAGGAATGTGGGAATACTAGAAAATTATCGGCAAATTGAAACGCAAAGGTAAGTAGAAGTGGTATGACGGGATATAGTGTATGATGTATTGCGCAGTTGATGTGTTGTATGCACCGGGTGCAACTCTTCTACTCTTTGAGTATAAGAGTAGGTAGTACATATTTATGACTGGATGGTAGATGTTTAGAAGTATTTAATCTACTTTCACGATAATGACAACTATTGACGTCGCTGTTGACATATGAAATGCTCATATTGCTTATTCATTTGAATCCAACATGTCTGGGAACAAGCCTACCTTTTGCGAAGTTCTCATGTTTTTGGTGCCAGCTAAATTTGTACTCGCAAAGTTATAGAGTGTAATAAAGTACTAAGCCACCAGCCAGTACTAGTTTTCTATAAATATTGTCATCATAAGAAGTTTTCCTATGAAATAAATAAGATTTTTAACTAATCAAATAATAATTAATACACTGCTTTAATTCTATTATAAAAAAATTAAGACATGAAATGTTCAGTAGTAACGAGCATTATTTGTAGTTGGGATTTTTCTATGTATATTACGTATAAAAAAGTATTTCTATCAGTTATCTAGTACACATAATATTATTATTATAGTCTTTTTATCTTTTCTTTCTTTTCTTTTATTAATTTAAAAGAAGGTAATACCCATACGGGCCTTAGCCATGTCTGGGAGAGGTTGTGCTGTGTGAAGATATTATTGAGGAGGTCAAGAATTTTCGAGTTACGCGACAGGTATTTAGTACTGTGGCTTTTAGTAAGAGATGTGTTTTACATGGGTGAATATTTAATGTTTGCAAACTATTTTATTATTATTATTATGTAACGTAAACATAGGCGAATAAACCATTTGATATTAATAAAAAAGTAGTTTTAAACAAAGTATTACATATAAGTGAAGACAGTAATGTACTGTGTGAATGACAAGATAGGGAGTAAATAATGATTACGAACACGGATGAATAGAAGAGAAAAACACATTTGGCCAACCTCAAATGAATGGGATAAGTGAATAGTAGACGATGAGCTGGAAATCTATATTATCATGTTGATAACAATGCGATTTCACCTGGCATAAGGAAGAAGCAAATAATGAGTATCACAAAGCAGGACTTACCGTACTGATGAGCACGTAAATAATGTGCAGTCAATCTGAGGACGCCGGTTTTCTCAATCTTGCGACTGGCAGCGACTACCGGGGGCACCATCGACGCCAACTCCGATATTGACTGGTTGAGTTTGTCGCGTCTCTGCTTCTCAGCTTTGTTGCGAATCTCCCTCGGGTTATCTCTGAAATGGAATTGCAATGTTAGTTTGTACATTTAATTAAACGGTCTCAGTGGTCTAGTTTAACACATCGTCTTACTTCCGATGGTCGCTGGTTCGATTACTCGTATAAAAATTTTAATTCATGACTTGTTGGTATCAGTCTGTTTGTTTACTATATTTGTATTTACATGGTGGTTTGAATTGTCCAGGGTTTATTATTTATTATATTTTCGTGATAATGGAATAGCGCTCCCGCTTGCGGTAACGAATCATGAGGTCCGATCAGAACCCATGGTGATAATTTCACCAAGAATCATCATCATATGTATAATATATATAACGTTCCATCATTATATATATATAATGAAGGTTTTCATCTATGCCAGGAAGAATATAGACAGTTTCAAAAGAGTTAGTGATTGCACCAATAAAAGCTTACGTAACAATAACAAACTGATTTTACCTAAATGTCGTTTGGCTAAAGTTAGTAATTCGTTTTATGGTAATTGCGTAAGGTTTTACAATAAAATACCAGAGTCTGTAATAAATCTGCCAGAAAAAAGATTTAAATGTCAAATAAAACAGTTCCTATGCAAAAAAGCTTACTATAAAATTGAAGAATTAATGTTTTTATAGAAAAACTTTAAATCCATAACACTGACAATATTATCTGGTTACAATAATAATGAGTGCGTAGCGATTTCTATGTTGATTATCGCATGCCTCTTACTTGTTAATACTGTAGTTATTTATATAAAAAAATCTATTGAAAAGAGCAACACACAATTTCTTGCTCATTCTTCTTGTGATGAATCTGCATTCCGAATAAGCGGAAAAACTCGACTATTCAAAAGTGATTATATTAAGTTATTTGAATAAAGATTATTTCTATTTATATTTCTTTCATTAGAATGAAGTGGGCATCAAGACTAGAAGAATAACAATTTTTTTTTAGATCAAATATAGGATAAGTCCGTCTTATTTATAACGTTACGTCTTATCTATTTAATCTAAAAAAACTCATTCGAAGTAGCGGGTAACAATAAATGTTTCATACCACTATATAACATATCCGTATGTGTAGACAATATTGAAACACGTCTATTGAATCGCAGACAATATGACGTCCATCTCATCAAGGGTTGCCAAGTTACCACAGCTGGGGATACGCATCTAAATAGTTGCAGATATTATTTCAATTGTATATTAAACATTTAGCTTCAATGGTGTCATTGTATACATAATTCTTTATTGTACTTCGTTTCATTGAAAACCTGAAATGATTTCGATTCTGCTAAGAATTTGTAGTATGGGGTGCAAATATTGTAGCATTTGTAATAATAATGATTTCAGGTTGACCTCCATGCGATTCCCCCCGGGAAATTGATAAATTCTTGGTGAATTTATCACGATAAGCTAACTGACCTGACTTTATGTTTTGTTAGCGCAGGCGAATATCGATATCGATTAAAAATATATATATGAAATCCCTGGACAATTCACACAGCATCCAGGCTCTGCACTATGGGTACTAGACAAATGATACAAATACTGGGTCCGCAACAGTGCAACGATATCTAGTGCCTCAGGAGCCGACAATCTGACATATTTGCAATAGTTGTTAGGATGCTCTTTGCGCTAAACATCAGTGATGCAGCTCTTTTGCGCATTATGGCTTGAAAACCATAGCTAGCCACAATACGCTACAGAACCAAGGGAGCCCCAACAACATCCTAAACCTATTATTATATTGCACGCGAAAATTAATGCTCTATCCAAACTGAGTAATCCTATTTCAATATAGAGTCAATTCCAAAGCATTATCTTACAGCCAAATAGCCTTCGACAATTCATCAATATGGTTCTGGCAGCCAGTAGTAGCTCCTAAGATTTTAAACCTCTTGGCTTCCAACATTGTAAAGTTTAGGGAATTGGAAAATTGCACCATTCGAAAATAGAATTATTGAATGTTTATAAATAATTGCTTTTATGTAATCAAACATCTCAAACGAAGTAATTACATTGTAACCGAGTATTAAATGGCGAAACATGCCTTTTTAATCAACATAAACCTCAAATATTTGAAGTGCAAACGAATGTTGTAGCTGTGTAATATCCGTATCATTTCCGCACGATAGAGTACTACATTAAATAGAGGTGTAAATTTCAGTAGGTACCCTACTAGTTTAATTTCGAGAATTGTATTACTCAAACAAAAGTATGACTACTTTGTTTTGTTACTAAATTCCAAATCTTAGATTGTAGTGTAGCTAATTGCAATTTTTCACACGAAATCAGAATCTTATATAACTACACATCAGTTTGAAAAGTTACAGCTGAGGTTCTTGTATATTATTATAAGCATGATTTGCATTACGTAAGTGCCATGGCCGTAGTATTATAAAAATACTATTAAATAATGCTTATTCAAACATTAAATTTATTGGTATAAAGATTATATCTACTATATATATATTACATTCTATAAATTATAAAAAAAATTTGGAAACTCACATAGCGCAATCTAGTCTCATATTGAAAAGGTCAATTGCTATACATTGGAAGTAATTATTATAATCTTATGAATAATTAACATTCGGCGTCCGTCTGCTCTGGTATACGTTGGCGGTCCACCATTGAAAGATGTGAGATAAGGACAAAATCATGGGGTTTTTCAAGAAGAGTATATTAAGTTTTCTTAAGGGTCGGCAACGCGCACGTGATACCTCTGGTGTTTCAGGCGTCCATAGGCTACGGTAACCATTTACCATCAAAGTAGTAAAAAAAAATTACTCGAAAATCTTAGTTTCCATTTTCCTTACGCTGCTAGTAATTAGTTTAGCAGTTGCCATAAATAACGAATGTTTTAATTTAAATTTTATTACAGAGAATAGAATAGAACATCCTTTATTCAAATAAACTTAATGTAAGCACTTATGAATAGTCATAACAATTTTTTAATCTACTGTATACATTACGCAGTGGCGCTGCATACACTTTAGGGCGAAACAATGAACATCTATGACCATTTTGTGTTGCAGTGCATTGCAGGTAATTACAATTTTATTACTCATTCAACATACTTTATTTTTGTTGTTATTACTTTTTTGTTGCTATCTGTATGCTAAAATTACAAATTAATGATTTATTGTACTATCAATGTAGTTATATACTTTTTGTGTTCGTAATACGAAGTAAATAATGGTGCTTCTTATTGACTTGACTTTCGTTAATATCTGTACATACATAGAATATTTCGTATATATAAAACTTCTATAAAACAATTTCTAAATACGTAAGATATTTAAATCTATTGTATGTAAAAGATCTAACACTATAGACAAATAATACCTCATTAAGACAGTCTCGGTAGTCTAGTCGTTCTACACACCATCATACACCGATGACGGGTTCGATGTCGAACGATGCAAATATGTAATACTTTTAGTATATCTTACTAATATTAGAAACTCTTTCGCGCAAAAACTACTCAACGGATTTTGATGAAACTTTACAATAATATAGCTTCAGATATCTTGTAAATTGGGCGAAATATAATGAAAATGATAAGTAAGTGCGATGCAAGTGAGGTTGCGTATTGAATAATTCTATCTAATGTATTTACTTAGATTGGGACTAGATGGAGGTACGCAATATATATGAATTGCAAGCTCTGTTGTCCCGTGTACTATAAAAATATTGATGCTGCGATAGCGTATACCGTCCACCACCTCATCATAATCCATTATGTACAATATCCACATCACATATCACACATCCAAGTATCAACAATTCATATGAATTATATTGCGTAAAAAAATAAAATAAATATTACATTAATAAATACTACTAATTACTAGTATAAACTATATTTTTATAAGTAAAATGATATATGACATGAATAGATCTTATCTAATATTGTAAGTGCCAAAGTACTTTGTTACTGGTTCCTCATTTTTTTATACCAACCGTCTATTTAAATCGCGTATAATATTGGTTACTCTATACTGGTCAATCACGGTCAAAGTCGAGGACATAAACAAGCTGTTATAACGTAAACTTAAAAATTTTGTCTTTCATATAGTTAGTTTCAGTATTCTTATACTTATGTGTAGGGATCTCATTTAAACCGATGCCCTATAGTTATATTTATAGCATGTGCAGCGTAGGTTAAGACTGCAATAAATCCATGACTCATTGTACTGCGCTAAAATGATTAGTTGATCTTCTTGTTTGCTCTCAGAAGTTAATTCACGATTGTTTGAAAATGAACTCTATTAATGGAATAAGATTAGTCACATATTTATAACCTATCGGAACAAGTATTGAATGATGAAGTATTTTGTTATTGCAAACACCGAGCTGTGCTATTAGCAATTATAATAACAACTTTGGACAATTAACACAGCGTCATCTAGTTTCAAGCTAAGTAGAGCTTGTCCTATGGATTTCACGACCCGTTACATAGAATCCGATTTCCTAAATTTGATTACCATATGTGAGATGTGGATAAGGTTATGTGTAATAACTGGTAAAAATCCTTATTACATTTTTACAATACATACACACTATATACGGATGCAAATGGTTGATCCTGCGAGGAATGGAATCCGTGATCATTGGAAGGTACTGAGCTGAACCGCTAGACCATCTAGGCCAGCTGACAACTAATTTATACATCAATTCCTATAAGTTATTAAAATTAATTACTATAGGTATAACGAAACGGGAATAATTTAATTAAGCCCCCAGAACTACGAAACAATGTCTTTGTATACAGGATAGTATTGTTTGATAGACTGACGACGGAGTTGCGAGTTAGAAGTCCTAACTAACTGTTCACAATTGTTACAGGAATTCCGCTGCAGTAACCTATGTAATGAATCTGTGTTTTAACTTGTACATTTGTACATAGTTCCAATGAGCACTGACTTTGACAAAGCCTCATCTCTATTTCATATATTTCTTTACAGCAAAGGTATTTTCAACGACATATATATATTGTCCTTGGATAAGTGTGATATTGGACAACTGATATGAACATACATAATATACATAGAAAACATCCAGACCGATGCAAACAATAATACTCATGAGTAATCTACGTGCAAGGAATCGAACCCGCGGCCATCGGAAGTAGAGCGGAGTGCTAAACCACTGGTACCACCATATGGTATTAAAATGAATAGTGGTGAAATTATAGGGTACAGGGGCTCAGCTAAGTTCTATGGAATGGTACGGCATGACCACTGTCATCCATAATGTAGAACCCCTACCATAAGCATCAAGAGATGATGTGACACCCATGATGATGTTCATGTTAACGTCAGGTGGTCCATTTTAGTAGTTTGCTATTTCACATATATAAAAAAAAAGGTGACAGATCAAAAGACAAAACCATAAAAGCTTGTTTACTTAAAGTACTTTTTCCCCATAATTATTTTTAGATTAAAGTAACATAACCAATAAACTTGATGTTTCAATTAAGGAACGCTGTAAGACATACAAAAATACTAATGCATTCTATTTTCGGATCATAATTAAGTTAACCTTTGAGTAACGGCACTTGCTTATCTTAATGAAATTATCTTTCAATTGGTATAGTCCAAACTTCTAAATAAATATACAGTCTTTAATTTTAGAAAAGTAAGCAAGAACTGAGTTCTGTTGCTAATGTCACGTATTTACTCGTATTTCTCAATAACGTCGGGTTGTAATTTCGTCCATAATCTCAAATCCAAATAGAACGTATATCCTTTTTTATACTACTAATTTGCCTAACAATCAAACAGCTCATTTGATGGTAAACGGTTACCATAACATTATTCTAATTCATGACAATACCCGTACCATAAATATTAACTCAATTTAGGATTTATAAAATTAGTATAGTGTCCAAAATTGAAATCCAAAATATTGCTGTACTCCCATATAGTATTTGAGGATACTTTTTATTGGATTATGATGAGTATACGCTGTCGCAGCAACAATTTTTTATAGTACAGAGGACAACAGAGCGTGCGGCTTACCCTATAGTAAGTGATTACCGCCGCCCATATGCACCCGCTACACCAGGGGAATTAGGGTGGTGCTCCCGGCCAGAGGTGAAAACAAATGTTACCTCAATTTACCAATTATTACCTCAATTTACCAAGACTATTGAGATCTACTAAATACTCTATAATATGGTAAATTACTAGCAATACGACAATATAATAAGAATTACCCTCCTCAGCTGCAATAGTTACGGAAGAACAAGAATTATATCTTCATCTGTTAAGCCATTTACTTTGATCATAGCATAAATCAGGCATTTGCCCTATTATTATTAAAGGGACGATATTAGTCCATTGTACGCTGTCGTTTATAATACCTACATTAGCTTACTCAATTGTAATAATTATTATTTCAATAATGTTGCCAATCTTATACAAGTCATAACGATGTACTATAAAACCTATCTATTATGTTATAAACTGAGAATTTTTTTTTCTTATTAATGGGATTGCGATTGGTCTTACCTCATCTGATGGTAAATGATGGCAAGATCTAGGATGTAGCGCGCTTACTCAGAAGATATCTATTCACCATAGACTTGAAGAATCCGAAATATAAATAACATTCATTCAAATAACTTAATAAGGACACGTTGAGACAGTCATGTTTTTTATCCTACCGTTCGTTTCTAACTAAAACTCATTGGTCATCATAACAAGTCATCATCATCATTACAAGAAGAGTGAACAAGAAACTTGCGTATTGCTCTTTTAAATAAGAGTCATAGTAAATATATTCAATCAATAATGTTGCCAACCTTATACAAGTCATAACGATGTACTATAATATAAAACCTATCTATTATGTTATAAACTGAGAATTTTTTTTTCTTATTAATGGGATTGCGATTAGTCTTACCTCATCTGATGGTAAATGATGGCAAGATCTAGGATGTAGCGCGCTTACTCAGAAGATATCTATTCACCATAGACTTGAAGAATCCGAAATATAAATAACATTCATTCAAATAACTTAATAAGGACACGTTGAGACAGTCATGGTTTTTATCCTACCGTTCGTTTCTAACTAAAACTCATTGGTCATCATAACAAGTCATCATCATCATTACAAGAAGAGTGAACAAGAAACTTGAGTATTGCTCTTTTAAATAAGAGTCACAGTAAATATATTCAATAGGTTACGAGAAATATTTATCTATACGGATTCATTTCTACTATTATTATGAAGCTGTTGAGTTTTTGAGAGATGAAGAGTTTGATTAAACACGGTAATATCAGGAATTACTATTGCAAATTCAAAATGGTTTGTTCATTGCTGAATAAATCATTTATTGAGGAAGATATGGACTATATAATGTCACGTTACAACCAATAGAAGTTAAGTATTAATTAAAATAATTTAAAAAGATGGAAATTTTATTCCTTATTAATGTTTCATCTCTTAAGTGAGCAGACGAAGTTGCTCAGACCAAGTAGTCACCTTATTATCCTTTTTTTTTAAGTATTGCATGTGTGTATCGAATTGTATATTTTCCTTTCTTTATTATATAATCTGTAGTGACTGTATTCTCAGATGGAGCAGTCAGATGCATTGTCAACTGTCTGCATTGTGGTGAATACAACGTTTGACATTTCGCTGAACACAGCGTGGCAGGTGGCGAATTGACTGCAGTCTGTCGGATTAATTTAATCTGTTTTGGATGTGTTCACTGCAAGACAATTGGTAATAATAAATTGACATTTTTGTGTCGACTATATATGTTTATTATCTCGCAACGCATCTTCATTATGATCGGTTCAGGATTTTATACGCAAAAACTACTGAACCGATTATCATGAAATTTTTTACACATGTTACCAATAACATGTGTACAAAATTTGATGATGATAATATGTCCAAACGTATTAGAATGAATATAGAATATAGAACATACTTTTTATTATTTTCAGTTAGTGCTAATTGGTGGTTTGTATATTGTACACACTTAAACTTAAAAATGTAAAGTAATAATAAAATTATTTAAAAGAGCAACACGCAAGTTTCTTGCTCGTTCTTCTTGTGATGAGACAGCTTTCCGAATGAGCGGTAGATTAAAAAAATGTAATGACTATTCAAAAGTGCTTCAATGTAGTTTATTTGAATAAATGATTTTCTATTCTATTCTATTCTATTAAAATATATATTTTTTTTTTTATTCAATGCGATTGAAGCCGCGGGTCGTGCTAGTACTTTCTATAGAGAAGGATTGTAGAAAACTAATATTTTTTTTTATTTATGCACTAAAGATACGTTAAGTCAATTAAAAAACTTTATACAAACATGAGTATATACTCTATAATTATTACCTGTGCGACTGCCAGTGCCTGAAATTATAGAAGTATAGTCTTTGCAAAAGACCTTTAATAATGTTCAAACTTATAATTTCAATTAATTATGGTAGAATCTCGACCATGGACGACCACTAGGAATAAAAGAGTAAACTGTACAAAAGAAACCGGCCACCCTACTGTATAAAGTAATTTCTATACGATGACATTGAGTTCCCGCGTTCCCCACGGTTTTATAGTCTACAATTATAAACTTGCAACGTTTTAATTTCACATTTCGTTGCTAAGGAATGAATCAACGAACATTATTATCGATATAGATTTAAAAAAGATCATAAATGGCTACATGATTAAACCAATCTTTCTAGTGTTTAGAAGTATTTACTAAATTAAAATAATTGACTTGTATAATATATACATTTTTTCTTAATAAATAATTTACATAGTCATTTTGTAAATAATCTAAATTCCCCATATTGATCATAGAAAGAATGGCAGTTTAATTATAAGAATACCTTAAATTGACATTTGTTTTGTCTGTGCTGTTAGAAATGTGTGAAACAAATAATAAAGACTTAAAAAGACACATACATTTTAAGCAATTCATTTCATTTCATATATTTAATTAAGCATTAAAATCTTCAAACCATTATTGTAGTATTTTTTTAAAGTACTCAAAAAATGGAAATTCAAGTCGAGATTACAGTCCGTAGTAGATTCAAGCACTTATAGAAGTTTAATATAGAGATAAGTATGCTTACAGGTAACTAATGAAAGTACAGTACAGAGAATCGCATTGCCGGCGATGCCAAGATTTAAATATAGCATGCAATCGCCATGTTGCAGGTCAGTGGAGTCTTCAGCCAAGTCACATGGAAAAATGTTTGATCTTATTGAACGACTTATTAGCATTATCTACGACATGAAATCAATTCTTACAATGTATCATACAAGTACGAAATGCAATATCGTTTATAAATTTTATTTATCTCTACCAATATAAAGAGGTTAACAGTCTGTGATTTTGTATATTCGGGGTAAACTTAGGTATTACAGATCCGATTTTGTAAATATTTTCAGTCAGTTCAGACCATTTATTGAGGAAGGCTATAGGGTATGTAACATTGCGTTACGATCAATAGGAGTGGAGCTGCATTCAGAAATGTTGCAAAACGTGAAAAATGGGACGCAGACGAAGTTGCGAGTGTCTTAAGTGCCGTATGTTTTTGTTGAGGGGTTTGGGCTATTGTAAGTCATTTTAGACCTGTAGCACTGCGACGTACATAGGTCTATTGTGCTCGCCCTTTTTCAATGTTTGCTACACAATCCCGTCAAGGACATGATTTAAGGATATTTTTAGGAGCAATGGTTTTTATCTCATCAGGATAGAGTCTATACTTTCCAAAGATGATATTTCGTTTATGCACGAGTTACAACCACATACGTGTTTCCTCTTCAGCCTGGGAAAATCTGCCGCTTTTTGTTGAGCACAGGACCAGTTTTGCCATGTGTTTAAGTGCGCTAAAATTATACGATTTATACGCATAATTTTAGAATACTTATAAAACTACAATTACTTAAAATATATCTATTTATTTATTATTGAAAAACAGGGGCACAGTTGAAATAATAATAAATTGTATGAAATAACATTGCAGGTACCAACTAGTTAAATATAGATATATATCTAGCTAGACTTTATTTGGTTTATATAAGATAATATTAATATCATCATAAACCGGTCAAATGTTTTCATTGGTTGCATTTTACAAACTTATACATAATCAAATATTTCTCCTGTACTATATTAGTATTTAAAAAATAGATAATACTATTTTATAATTCGCAATATGGCATTTTCTACTTTGATCGACAAAAAACGAAGTTATTTTGACGGCCAAGATCTATCGGTTTAGCCATCACTTACTTCCGTTGCACTTGGTTCGATGCAAACATTTGTATTCATAATTATAATTGTTTACTAACAATTACAATTATGAATACAAATGTTTGACAGTCTGAAGGTTTTCTATGTATTAAAAATAATGTATTTCAGTATTTCTTTTAGTTGTCTGGTACCTATAAAACAAGCTCTGTAGAATTCATAAGTAACGATTATTTTAGCTTGGGACTAGAAAGCACTGTGTGAATTGTTATTATTATTAATGAATATAATAAAAAAGGAAATCAATTTAGTAGCTAATTGGTATTAAAACTACCACATGCATTCTACGAATGTATTGCACTATACTGCATTCGTAGAATGCAGACCTGTAAACGCCCAAACATAAACTTCACACGTTCAGGAAATACAACTCCACAGTGCTGCCATGAACAACGTGGGAAATGCAACACGATACAGCTAACGATTTGAATTTACAATTTCAGCAACAACTTCAATTTCATCAGAATATTATCAATATGGCAATACCAAGCTTATAACATTTTGACTGACTGAGCCACTCAGTCAAATTGTAACACCGAAATAAAGCTATTAAAATTAAACCAGTAGATTTTCGTCACATTTATATAAAATAAATCATATTATATTCTTTGCCCGCATAGTGTCAGAAATAGTTTCTTTATCTTTATTACTCAATTATTTTTACCTGATTACGAAATAAAGGTACATGTTATTTTTGTATAATACCTACATTCCATTTTATTCTTTAAAATAAAATAAATATTCAACTCACTAATATTAGAAACGCGAAAGTTTCTTCGCACCTCAGCTTCGCACGGGTGTACATGTATTATATATATAAACCTTCCTCTAGAATTCTTTGAATCTATCTATTAATCAAACCGCTTCAAAATCCATTGCGTAGTTTTAAAGATTTAAGCTTACATAGGGACGGACAGACAGTGACAGCGACTTTATTTTATACTATGTAATAACAATGATTAATCACACATAAATAGTGGACAATATGCAGATAATGCACCCGTTGCATTACTACGTCGTCGCTTCTCTTATAAAAGTTCTAAGCGTATTTATATACTATTATGTTGTACATGTAAAATGTAACAATGCCTTATGAATGCATGAATGAGAACAGATATTAAATTTAAAACTTTCATTAAAACATACCAACTGCACATTCATAAATTCTGACTTACTTAAATAATAAACGCGCCTACTGTTTTCAGCTTATTTTCAGTATATAGGACTATGTCTAGTATGTCTACATAATATAAAACGAAGTGGCTGCTGCTATCTGTTTACTTATATCTTTTACATTACTTTACAGATTGTAATTCAATTTTCAGCAATAGATAGACTGATTAAAGCTATTGGTTATAATTTAAAAAGATATGTAAATCATTAAGTGTAATGTAGACAAAGTTGCGCGAGTTAGCTAGTATATTCATTGTACACTAATATTAGATGCATCATCAATAGTAGCATCAAAAAAAGTCGTAAAACTATTTTTTAATTATTTTAATAGTTGAAGTAAAGGTAAATTTATGCTAGACCACATTTCAATTAACTTTAATTATCCCCTCATTATGTATAATTGGCCTCTAATAGGTCGCAATTAGAGTGTCTGTTAGAAAAAATACATGAAAGCTTACAATAGACTCAATTGTATTACCATTGAGAAGTAATGTAAATAAACAGTCTAACAGAAAATAAACAAGTCTATATAAGTGGAAATACTCTTGTAGAAATTGAATAAAAACGCAGTAAGTAAAGTCAAGTTAATATTAAAAATTGTTGTTGTAGAAAAGTATTAAATTGCATTTGCGAAGCGTATTTCAATATAGGCAAGGGTCGGATTTAATAAAGTATTGCGTTATTGCAAAACTGCTGTGCTGTTTATAAAATATATTGCCGTATTGATAATATTAATATAATAGTATATTTTATACTAGTATTCCAACCCGGCTGCGCTCGAGTTTTCATGATTTATAAGTTAAATAACACCTGGACAATTAAAATAGCGCCATCTAGCTCCGCGGTAAGCTAAGCAAGTGTTATGGGTACTAGACAACAGATATAAATTCTTAGATTTTTTTTTGTAAATACATAATATATATAGAAAATACCCAGATCGATACAAACAAGAATACAAATGATTGCACCGTGCGAGGAATCGAACCCGTGGCCATCGGAATTAAAGCAGTGTGCTAAACCGCAAGACCACGGAGGTCATCGTGTGTTTTTATTTTTATTTCTATGCAATACTCAAGCGAACAAGGAAGAACAAGTCCTTTGTACTGTTTATATGATAAATATAAATCCATTAGTCTTTATAGTATTATATGTTTATATAGAAGGTACTAATCGAGTGGAAATTAGATTGACGTAGTATTTATATACGACTATATACTTACTATTAAATATTGTATATGCGAAATGGCAAGGTTAGATCGTAAATACTTAAATATATATAATACTAGCTGTTCCCGCAAACGTTGTTTTGCCATACATTAAAATCTCTACTAAAAGTAGTGGTTGATGATAAAAAGGTGATAATTTCAGGTTATATGTATTTTTAATGACATTATAAAATAACACACACACACTAAAAATGAAAATAAAATAAAATAAAGTCCATAAAAAATGTTAATAGTGAACAACCCTATCGATTAGGGGTATGAAAAATAGATAGTAGCCGATGCTCAAACCAACTGAATATGAAGTTTGATAAAAATCGGTCAATTACAAAGGCGAAATAAGTAATAGTTACGGTAAATAACTATACTATTATATAATAAGCTAAAAGTTTTTGAATGTGGATGGATGTTTGTTACTTTTTCACGCAAAAACTACTGAACGTATCTTGATGAAATTTTTACAGTATATCCAATACTTCAGAAAAGGACAGACTGAACTTTAAAAATATATTATCTAAGTTTGTGAAATTTTGTTATAAATGACAAAAATGAGTGTAATGCAGACGAAGTTGGGCGGTGAGTCAATAAAAAATATAGCACTTAAATAAGTGATCATAAAAAAGGTAAATAAAATACATCTAAATAATAAATAATAAAAATAAATAAAAAATCGATAAACCAAATAAATACATCTTATCGAGATGTATTTGTTTACCGGTTCCTAAAATTGTAACGAATCGCAGAAAAAAGTTGAAAACAATAATTATACCCTACTATTTGCTTTCTTAAGCGAACAGATAGTCAAACTTCATTCTCGTGCTACAATCAGTCTTAACGACAAAATTTATTAAGACTAGTTCAGCAGTTTAGTCCTGAAAAGGTACAAAACATACAGATACTCCCTCATTTATACTATTAATTATTATAATATGGAAATTGCCCAATACGACTAAAGTAGGTACGATGCAGTAAAAGTTTGAAATATTTTGCAAAGTTTTGTAATATGATGACTTTATGCAAATAATTTGTAATTTCCAGCGACGGTGCATTTAGTGGAAACAATGTAATTATACACTTCCGTTCGTTACAAAGTACAAATGCAATTCTTGCAATTAAATGTTTATACACTTCTAGCATTGCGAAAGTATCACCTTTCATTCTGTTATTTGTAGGTAATTATAAATTACTAGCTGCGCCCGCGACTTCGTCCGCGTATAACACGCGGTCAAAGTGAAAAAATATTCAATAATCTAAACAAATGAAACCAAATAAAAAGGTTTCGTCGCTCTTATTTAAAAAATGACGATATTCCACACAAACTTATTGACTTATTTGACGACCTCGGTGGTCTAGTGGTCTAGCACACCGCTTTACGACCGATGGTCGCGGGTTCGATTCCTCGCTCGGCACAAACATTTGTATTCATGAGTATGATTGTTTGTATCGGTCTGGGTGTTTTCTATGTATAATATGTAGGTATTTAAAAAAAAAAAATCTATGTATTCGTATCAGTTATCTAGTACCCATAACACAAGCTTTAGCTAGCTTAACTTGGATCTAGATGGCGCTGTGTGAATTGTCCTGAGATTATTATTATTATTATTACTTATCTTAACTTAACTTAATCCCCAATTTTATTTTAAGGGTAACCCTTAAGGGTACAAATCTTGAAAGTCATATCAATATTTAATCAACATCTAAGTAGAGCTTGTTATATAGGTATTTGACAACTGATATATGTATATAGAACTTTTTTATTAAATACATACATAATATACATAGACAACACCCAGATAGATACATACAATCTTATTCGTGCCTGCCTGTCGATTTATATATATATAAGAGAACTAACTTTAAGACAGGCTAAGGAAACTGCAGACCTGGCTTCTAAAACTTAACTACTCGCAAACGGAGAATTTTATTGAGTCACAAAACTAAACATCCCCATTCTCACAAAATAAATAACTCCAAAGACATAAACAAACACATACAAACATGCACATACACACTTAATCTTTATTTTAATTACTGAATTACCACTAAATGCAAAAGTTTTAAATTTTGGCACTTAGATTAAAATGTAAAATTTTATATACGAGTAGATACTGTATTAGAACCGACTGCCCTAAAACATAAACTAAATAGGTAAAACATAGTCTGGCCCCTGCGATACAAGCTACGCTTAGTGCAGAGATAGTTGTAAATAAACACAACTGATCACTTTGTTTTATTGTCATAGATTAAGTTAAGATCTATATTTGTAAAGTTTTGTCCCATGTGAAATGTCTTTTTTTTTAATATATATTACTATTATGTATATTTATTATTTCTCAGCATAGCTGGTTTTGTAGAGACAAGGACGGGTTTTTTACAGTCACTTGTTCTCGTATTTTATGTTATTCAGTAGGAATGTTAGGAATTGGACTATTTAAAAATTTTCTAACTATAGAGCATGTATCTAATACTGTAGATTTCTGGAGTTCAATGAAGAATGTTTTATTAAGGTGCAATTTATTTATTTATTATTATTATCATCGTCTCACTCTCTCAGCTTTTGCTGGTTTTTCAATGTGTTTATTATTATTATTTCGTTATATATATATTATATATCTCCCTTTGATGGGGTAATAGACTGATCATTGCGGGTAAAAATCACCAAACAATGACAGTATAAATGATGAATGATGAGGATGGATAATTTTTAAGTGGAAAACAAAAATTTGCGGACTATTCTACAAGTGTTTAATGTTACAGCTTTTTGGAGAAGGATGAAAGCAAGTAGGTGAAGTTGTAATATCTTGAGGCTAGTGTGTAGGGATGCTGGGATGACACCTGTAGACGAGATAATAATTGGGACAGTTTTCACTGTTTCTACCTGCCATTGTATTTTTAGTTCTATAGCCAAATCAGTATATTTAGCAATTTTTTCGGTATGTGTTTCTAAAAGATTATGTGTATTTGGTATTGCAATATCTATAATATAAACTTTTTTATTTTTCTAATCATGTAGCGTTATATCTGGTCTGTTGTGATGTGCAGTTTTGTCTGTTATTACAGTCCTGTCCCAATACAACCTGTACCCGGGAGAGTCAAGTACTATCTGCGGGGTGTATTTATAGGAGGCTATTTTTTTTATTATTATTATTATTCATATCATAATCGAATAGGAATGTTCAGATATGACGACCGATAGAGAGCAGTGGAAGAGAATGATATACTGCGCCGATTCCAAAATAATGGGATAAAGGAAAGGCAATGATGATGATGATGAATCGAATAAGAATGTTACCATGCGAGAAATAGAACCCGCGACCATCGGAAGTAAGGCGGTGTGATAAACAGTTAGACCCAGAGGTCGTTTTATCGTATCGTCTTATCATGTACATATAGTAAGTAGGTACTTGTATCCTTGCGCTTCCGTATTACATATAACCCCTATACCCGGGGGGAAAAGGGGATTGTTAGTAATGTGGATCTTATTGCTAGCAATGTACCATGTCAGGTTGACCTCCACGCGGTTCCCCCTGGAAACCATTGTGATAAATTCTTGGTGAATTTGTCACGATGGGCTAACTGACCTGACCTCATGCTCATCTTATCATCCTCCACTCTTATTAAGTTCAAATTTAATTCTGCTCGCTTGAAATATTTTATACACTCACCTCACATAGATTTAAAGAGACGTAAATACGCTATTGTTTCTCTTGTACCTAACAATATCCTTATTCTAAATTTCTATGGCCATTATAACTAACATTTTTTTTTAAAACACAGAGGACAAACGAGCGCTCACCTCATGGTTAGTGATTACCGCCGCCCATTAGCACCCGCAACACCAGGGGAATTGCAAGTACGTTGTCGGCCTTTTAAAAAGGAATAAGCTCTTTTCTTGAAGGTTTTAATATCGTATCGGTTCGGAAATACCATTGCTGGAAGGTGATTTCACAATGTGGTTGTGCGTGGCAAAAAGTTTCTAGAAAACCGTACTGTGGAGGACGGCCATTCATCCAGATTATCAGGATGGTATTTTAGTTTCTGGTTTTCTACATTTTTATTCATATAATTGTATCAAATACGTTTCGGTACCATAAACTCTTTTTTTTAGTGGATGATAATGGAATATGAAGAACGCGTCTGCGCTAACGGTTTACGCTGGCTGGGCACCAGTGGAGAATGACAGGGTGAGGTCATGTCAGTTAGCCCATCGGGACAAATTCACCAGGAATTTATCAGGATGGCTTCCAGGGGAACCGCGTGGAGGTCAACATTACATGGTACATTGCTTGCAAATGGGGTCATCAATCATATACTAACAAACTAACTAACTGTAACTATAACTGTATTGACTCTTTGTAGCAAAATAAAACAAAATAAAAATAACTTTGCGACTGTAATCCAAGGTTGGGTAGACAGAGGTATTTCTAATCATCCTCTCCGATCGATCCCCCGTCCAATTCAAACGGGGATCGATATTACAACGGCCTGAGCCAAGGTTCGAACCCCTAGTGGTGGCCTCAGACTAAAGTCGTATCCGTCAGGCAGGAGTTGGCCTTCAGCCGCTCCATAAGTCCTTCCGCGGGTTTGGAGTGCCATCTGCACTCGCCCCTAACGTCCGGTGAAGCTGTAAAGGCCAGCTACGGCCAACAGCATTATAGTACGAAAAAAAAAATCAGTTACATTTGTGGTGTCAGCTATATGAATCATTTTTCTGAAGAGAATGTATAAATCTAATTTGACTATTGCATTAATTTGATTTGCAAAAGAGAGATATAAGTTACTTCGTTTAGAGAGGTTGGAGTGCGTCGCTAACTTACCACAGCCCTTAAATAAAATACCGTGAAATCAAATCACAAACAAAACAGTCATTTTTATATTTACTGACTTTGGTGTTAAAATCGCCGACGACAGCACTCTGTTTTTCAAAACTGTATAATGTATTTTAGTCATATTGATTTGGAAATAAAAGCCGTAGCAGTCAGATTCACAGGCTATATTTTATATACGGATATGCTTGGTGGCTCACCGCTTACTTCCGCTAGTACTGGGTTCGATTCCTTACACGGTACAAACATTTGTATTTACCTGTACAAGTGTTTGTATTGGTCTGAATGTTTTCTATGTATAATATGTATGCTTTTACATAAAAAATCTATTTGAATATTTCTATAACATATAATAATTGTACTTAGCTTGAAACTAGATGGGACTGTGTGGATTGTCCCTAGTTATATGATACAAAAATGAAGACATATTTACGAGTTCAGGTATCTTAACATAGTATAAAAAGAAGCCGTCTCGCTGTCTGTTCGTTTATATCTTTTAAATTATGCAACTAATATTAAAGCCGTTTTCAGCAATAGATAGAGTTCTTCAAGAGGAAGGTATATATATGTCTAATAACGCGTTATAGAGTAGAACAAGCCGAGAAATTATATTTAAAATGCATCCATGCGGGACGGGTTACCAGTATAATAATAATCATAATAACCTTATATGACGATAATGCACTGTAATATAACATACAGCATAGTAATGTTTTATTACCGACCGGATATCTAGGTAAGGCAGCCGTATAGAATTACATAAATTGTTGACATTATCAGATATTGAAATTTCACGTTCCATACGCAGCATACAGTGTTGTATGTCATCGTGTTACCTGTTATATAATATTTAATAATAATAATAATGCTTTACTAGTATATAACATCTAGTATAAATGAGAAATACTACATGTTTATGCATAGAAATTATTTTACCGTGCGAGGAATCGAATCTGCGACCATCGGATATAAGACTGTCTAGCGGTTACTTGATCAAAAAAATCACGTTCTAATCAATATGTCGTTTTTAAGATTTTTATTCACAAACCTACAAATAAATGAAAGAAAATATATTATACTTTTTTTTCAAATGAAGTAAAATTGTTTTCTTCATAACAATGTCAACAGACGCTCGGACTGTTTACGTTTTCAGTATATGTGTTCCAGTAATGTTATGTACCGTACAATACATATATTATGTACAACATAATACATGTATAATGTGATTTATTTAGAAGGTCACTATAATGCATTGATTTTGAATATGGTCACCTTGCACTATGTTTCAAACTTTTTATATCTACTGACTCTATGTTGTATTTATAAATCACGCCGTAATAAAATGTAGAGTAGACAGAGAGGTCCGCCTGGACATAATTATAAAACTCTAGTTTCATGCCAGTCTCAGTGTAAACATTCCGTAGGCTATCATATTAATCAACCGTGACTGAGCGGGAACACCTCTACAATTTTATTAAAAATCTAATAATAGTAAAAAACGTGTAAATTTCCCAAAAGGGCTCACAGCGAAGAGAAAAGTAGTAACAAGAATTCGTCGAAAGTGGTATACAAAAAACTGATATCAAAATAACAAAGTATAAAAAGAATGGTAGACAAGCTGCCAGTAACATCAACAATTATATAATCATGGTACAGTGGATCTAGCCGTCTCCTGACCTAGTTCAAGCACTGCTTTGTAAGCTGTTTCGGTTGTAGAGTGCGATTGGGTAGTGAAATTACAGAATAAGAGGCAGGATACCTTACATACATACGTACTTTAATGTTAGACATAGACACCTATATAAATATACATTGTAAATAAACTGAAAAAAAAATAAATTCAAATTGAGTCTCTTGCCAATTGTTCTCTTCTCAATTGGATCTATATACTGAACTGGACGGTAAGGAAAAATTATAAAATTAAAATTTGACGTTCATAAGCGGCTAAAATGTCCTACATGAATAAATATTTTTTTAATTTAAATTGTCAACGATTGCTGCCTACCATGAGGTGTCAGTTCAACAGTTTCTTTGCCATTCGAAAAACATAAAAAGCAGAAAATATCCATTCACTACCACGTTAAATATAATTAACGATAAATAAGTAATATTAGTTTAATTACAATTAATAAAAAGACGACGTCAAAACGGAACTTTGTTCGAAGTTGGTTATTTACATATTCTTGTCCATTAATTTTTTAGATAAATTTATAGAATCCTTTAAAAAAAGATATAGTATTAATAGTTTTTCAAACAAGTGTAAAAATTAGAAAACACTTTGTTTTTTAATAAAATACTACTCGTATTACTCGCAGAACTTTCCATATGTGAAAAAATTAAATTTAAAAAATATCCTGTATATAATATTTGTTTAGATTATGCATTTATTACATTTTAATGCCAATACCAACGCTATGGTAGTGCAATAAACATGCTTCCAATAGAGTAGCTGGTACGAAAAACCACGTGGGTGTTTTAGTAGCCCGATCAGATTTCACGTCGTGTCACCAAACATCACTCAGAGGATACGAAATCAAAATTTAATGTACAAGACGTACCTTTTAGGAGGCGGTGGAGGGTTGGCGTGCTGCATCTCGTTAGCAAGAGGCTGCGGCGTCGTGAGATCCGGAGACGAAAGCAGCAATGTCAAGGTTGGAGACGGCGGCATATAAGCCTGCGCGGGCGGCGCGATCTGCGGGGGCTGGGCTTCCTGGTAGTAGTTATAGTACTGATAAGGGTCGTAAGTGGGCCAATCGTGATCCATGATCGACCAGTCGGTCATAGTAATTACTGGTAATAATTACTAGTAGTATGCGCCAGATGGATGCACGCGTGCATCGGTGACCGTACCGGAGCGCACTAACGCGCAGCACTGCTTTTCCACAGCTATGCAACGCATAAACAAAATGCAATGCAAATCCTTTATCTGCCGATGCAGCATATACTCGGCCGGTGTCGTTGCATGATAAACAACACGTTGGCAGGATAACAACGTTAGCACTTTACGAAATTATATTTCATTTATTTATTAATCTACAATTACAATTTAATTGAAATGAAATAAAACGAGATTTATCGCTTAAAGGTAGTTATGTTTTAAGATAAATATATTTGTTTTATACATTAGTCATTTCTGACATGCCATAGACAACATGTGCTATTTTAGTTGTATTTTTTATATATAAAAGATTTGTTTTATATAATTATGGAATCAAATAAAATAAAAAATCATTTATTAATGTAGGAAGCTTTAAACGCTTATTATCGTAATTTTTTTGTAGTATTCAGTATACAAATTTAATTGAAAAAACTGGCAATAAAATTAACCGAATTTCTTTTTTTTTTTATTTAGTTTATTTACATTGAATACTTATATAGGTGTCTATGTCTAACATTATATGAAAATCCCGTGCATAAACAACAATTGCCATGCACGTTTGTCATAAGTAATCGTTTAGTATACCTACTTAATTGTATATTAACAATTTATTGATAGAATTCTAATTGTATTATCTTATATACCTATTCAAAATTCTCGTGTCGCAATGTTAGTTAGTATATTCCTTCGAAACTACTTGACCGATTATTACGAAATTTTATATCCATATTCAGTAGGTCTGAGGATCGGCTACTATCTATTATTCATACCCCTAAATGATAAGTGCTGTCCACCCCTAACACCTCTAATATTTATTTTTTGGTCAATATTTTTTTATTTTTAATAATGTGACATTAAAAATACATACAACCCTAAATTATCATCCTTCCCTATTTTTAATAGCAATATTAGTACTTCAACTTATAACATTTGCCGGACAGCTATTTTTTTTTTATATTGTGGCATTATAAAATACATTGTTGACCGCAAACAATGTATTTTCTCATGCCACATTATAAAAAAAAAAGTATAAATAGCCATATATTACATTTAAAAATAAAATTGTATAATTCAAATTTAGAACGTCACGCATGGAACATCGATGTTATTTTATTTAACTTTTATACATTTTTGACTTCTCGAATTCACTATTAAATTCAGTGTATATATATTCAGTCAATATTCTAAACATTTTTTACTTCAATAAAATACAGCAACTAAAACATTGCAATATTCCTCCAGCAAACATACATAGAACCCTAAATTTTCATCCTTCGCTATTTTTTATTAGCAATATATTACTTAAATTTATATTATTACAACGTTTGCTGGTAGGTATATCTAATATTATACATTCCCCACTGATATTCCAGATGCAGTAGTGATAAGTATTACCATCTGTTGACGTAGTGGTGACACATCACTAACACTTGACGGTCACATTTCGCTGGGTATATTTACTGTCGACGAATTAATTTGGTTTTTTATCAGAGTTTTCAATCACCTTTGACGGCCTCGGCGGTCTAGTGGTTTAGTACACTGCTTTAGTTCCAACGGTCACGGGTTTTATTCCTGACACGTTGCAGACATTTGTGTTGTAGACTGAATCGAATTATATGTCTAATAACTTAATTTTTAATGAAATCAAGAACGTATAATGTTATAAGATTTTTACTTAAGAAGTACGAGCTAAGTTTATTGGGTTTTCTTCTTAACTGAGGGTAACTATATAGAGTGGTAGTATATTAAAAAAGTGGGGATATAAAATTATATAAATTTTACACACTTTTTTTTTTACAATGATTTATTTCTATTCCACATTATAGCATATAACTTCTGTAATCAGATACACGATAAAAATTCTTATCTATAAAAGAGTCTCTTATATACTTATAAAATATAAAGAGTTATGTATAAAAAGTATGTAAACACATCTGTTGTGTCATCTGAATAAACTACATTCATCATAACTTCAACTACCTTCATAACTGTTAGGTCAAAACGGATGCACTTGTAACTATTAGTAGACTAGTGGAGTAGTAGATACATATAAAAATACTTTTCGATATTCAGCACAAAATGTAGAAATTAGACACTTACTTGCCTATTGGAAATTTCCACTAAAATTACGATAATAAGTTTAATAGAGGTTTACATATTACGCAACTATTGCTGTAAAAAAAATAAGTAAATGAAATGGTTATAATCACTATGATGATTAGAAAAGACTTTGTTTTTTGGGATGAAGTTCCATTAATAATAGAAATACTGGCTCTATTCCTAGGAACAATACCGAATCGACCTCCTCGCGGTCCGGTCGACAAGGTCAGGTCAGTTTTGTAGTTTACTAGCTGTACCCGCGACTTCGTCCGCGAAAATAGTGACTTTGTGCAAATAATGAAAAAAATATTTAATGATCTAACCCAATAAAAGCCAAATGAAAAAGTTTCATCTTCTAAAATGACGACACTTCCATACATAACTCTTTCAACTCCTTATAACCCCTCCATCGCATTCAAAAGTAGCCTATGTCCTTTCTCAGGGTCTAGACTAGTTAGTCTAGACCCTGACAAAGGACAAATTTGCTACATAGTTATGTAGCAAATTTCATTTAAATCGGTTCAATAGTTTTGGCGTGAAAGCGAGACAGACAGACAGAGTTACTTTCTCATTTATAATATTAGTAAGTATTTCTTCTACAAGTTACATAAAAGAAATATGATTACAAATATACTCTTCCAAGTGCATTTTCAAGCACGATACGCACGCAGCCCACTGTAAACTAATTTTACTTTGCCAATAAAATTCTATCAACTGCGAGCCATAACTTGACATAGTTTTATTACAATCTAAAAAGCTGAAATTGTAGAGATAGGTCGCGCACGGATAACATCCATCGTCATCTAAAAATATGTACAATTTACAAACAAAAATTGAAGTAGGTAATTATCACAAAATGTTAGATTAAAAACATAAAATATCACTTAAACGAGTTTAACTAAAGGTTGTTGATAAAAACAATGTTTTAGATAACCTTTCACATCGTATACGACTCTAAACTTGGTGCAAGGTGACTAAATTGTTTAATTACATTATTGCCGTTTGTCCACTGCACTCGTCCGAGATCAAGATGACGTGACGGCGAGTGTTCACCGTCATATTACGTACGACTCTAAACCTGGTATCGTTACGTAATACACCAGACCACTGCACACAATCGGGTTCAAGATATTGGACATAGAATTCAAGATACAGGAGATATAGTCCCCGGAAGGGGAGTGTTAATAATGTGAATTAATAACTCTATTGCTAGCAATAACCACGTCAGGTTGCCTTCCACGTGGTTCTCCCTGGAAACTATATAAATTCATAGTGAAATTACTACGATGGGCTAAATGACCTAACCTCATCTGATCATTCTCCCCAGGTCCCCAATAGAGTAAACCGTTTGCGCAAGCAGATGCACGATTCCATTATGATCCATAAGATAGAGTCACACAATGTACGACTCTAAATCTGCATTTCTAACTTTAAAAGATTTAATCTCGTACAAAGAAATAAAAAATCTAATAAAATCGTAATCATAAAATAAATCGTAGAGTAGGGATGCCAACCAAGGTCTAAGGGCCTTGTTTGGCATTCCTGCTCTGACCTTGATGTAATATGACTTGATACTCTAATACTTAATTAGATTAATTCCGTATATCCATTATACGAAACCGAGTTCAAAATGACATGAAAGTGATCAAGTGTCACCCCGCTTCCAATGTTCTTCGGCTCGGATGGACATCCATACTAATATTTTAAATACGAGTGTGCCTGTTTATTTGTCACCTTATAAACAAGTAAACGGCTAATCAATTCCTATTGAAAAGATAAAGATGGATTGTATGGAAGGATCTTGAATTATTATGTCAAAAGAAAGAAACGAAGTCCCGTGTAAATACTCTCACTGCTTATCGCCGTTTCGCATTCTCGGAGACGTGTCGTTGATAGAGACAGTGGACCAACGCACTAAGGTGAATAAACTTACTAACTTAGTTGCATGAAAATAAGACCAATCTGTTTACATTTATAACTTAATTAGGATGAATAGCCAAAGGTATACATGTAAATCAATCGGACTTCATCTATGTTATCGATTAGCTCTATGTACTGATCTAGAAGTTAGGACACCACTTTACTTCCGATGGTCGCGGGTTCGATTCCACGTACGTTTCAAATTCATGTGAATGTTTATTTGTAACCGAGTGTTATGTATGCATTTGAAAAAAAATTTGAAAAGTATAAGTATTTATATCAGGTATATAGTATCCATAACACAATCTCCGCCTAGCTTGGGATTAGTAGGAATTTTAGAAAACGCTGCGTGAAATGGCTTAGCTTATTATTACGTTATTATTAACTTCTTACTATAATACATAGGTGAAAACCGCTTTAAAAACAAGTATAAGAAAAAAATTAACTACATTAAAAAAATATTACGACAGTTAAAAAAATGCCTTAACGACTGTACTCTCCTATGGGGTCGACAGAAGCATTCTCATTCGTAGTGAAGGCACTTAACACAGTCCCATTACGTATATGTTTTTAGAATCCAAAGTGACAACATGGCTATATATAGAGCAGACCTTCTGATTCAGTTGTTAACGATGTTTCCATTACCGGATATTCAGAAATACTAAATTTTGAAACATAAAACTGACAGCGCCTGAAAGTTTGATATCGCCCAACGAAATGTAGACAACGCATCAAAAAGCGCTTCTGTTTTTGTCATCAACAAACAAGCGTGTCACATATCAGTTCAACCCCGAACGTGGGGTTGACAAGTGGGGTGATTCGAT
This sequence comes from Achroia grisella, assembly GCF_030625045.1. NCBI lineage: Eukaryota > Metazoa > Arthropoda > Insecta > Lepidoptera > Pyralidae > Achroia > Achroia grisella. The sequence goes on from NW_026712943.1 coordinate 81,825, forward strand.
TTGATATGTATCAAATTATACTCGTAATTAATGTATGTATTCAGACAATTTTTTTTTTAATAAAGTTGTCTGAATTCATTTAGTGAAAAGCTGTTAATTTGGAATTAAAAACAGACATTGAAATTTAATTTGTTTATATAGATTGCGTACAGATTCTTCAAAATGAAAATATGGTAAGAAACAGATTTTGTCTAAATGTCGTTTAACTAAAGTTACTTATCCGTTTTATAGTAATTTCATTTATTTAAAAACTAGAAGTTGGTAGGTACCAAAATAGGATACGAACGTCACATAAACGTTTTGAAGTTTATAAAATTCGTTAATTAATGGGATTTATACTTTTTTTTTGTAGTTTAAAATTTTATTTTAAAGCGGTTGTCGCAAAAAGATAGAGCAATGTAAAGGTATATTGTGAGATAGCGAAGATTTTTTCTTAAATCGAAGAAAAGTTTGCATTAAAGGTGCATCGTATTAAATTAAATATATTTAGTCATATAACCATAATAATTTGATACTTATTATCAACAACATTATAAATTGCTAAAACTGAGTTTACAAGATCTCATGACACAATTTGAGATCATCAACGCATGTAATACGAACGAAATGATCACAAACGATTGATTACACTCCAAACATCATTGTCATCGAGAATAACCTGGAACTTGTAATTAAAACCAATTGGAGCGAACGAATCTTCGGCAGCCATTTTTAAGTGTTATTTTTTTACGCAATTGGAATACATACAAAAATTCAAAATTCAAAAGTCATTTATTAATGTAGGACATTTTAGCCGCTTATGAACGTTATTTTTTTTTCTCAGTCCATTTTAGTATACAGATTCAATTGAGAAGAACTGGCAAGAAAGTCAATTGACTATCTTTTTATTTTTAAATCAGTTTATTTACAATATATATACCTATGTATAACATAATCAGGTTAACGACCCAACAGATCGACAGTGGCAAGCATTGGTTATATAAGTAAATTAATTTTATGTTACACTTATATTATTACATTTTATGTATCCTGTCCACGTGAAATTTACAGCCTTTGTGTTATTCTGACATACAAGATATTATTGTTAAGTTAAAATCCATTCCTTAGTTTTATTACTTAATTGCATATCGCTAGCGATATGCAATGGCGGGGCTCCAATAGAGTATGATAAGACGAGACTGACGTCAGGTCAGTCAGCACATCATTATGGATTCACCCGGAATTAACTACGATGGTTTCCAGGAACCGCGTGGTCCTGGCCCTAACTTGGTCCCCACTGCTATCCCCACTACTAACTATCTCCGTCCCTCTCAGATAAAAGGAAACCCCCTTTATGTGAAAGGGAAAAGGATTTAGATGATTGTTCGCGAATACATTGGACGGTCTTTAATACAAACTTAATCAAAAAAATGTACCTACCTTGATGTGGATGTGCTCGGTGAATCATCATCACCAGATAGCGTGGAGACCGGTGATGACGGAGTTGGTGCTTCCACATTGTCGGGCGAGTCAGGGGGCGAAGCAGAAGCGCGGAGGTACTCTCGTGTACTGCGAATCACCCCCTGTGTTCGTATCGGGGGGTCAGGCATTGCTGCTAATTCTAGAAAATAAAAATAATGTTTTTAATTAAATTGAAGTACTTAGTATCTTATTAATATTATAAAAGGGAAGTTTGTTAAATGGATGGATGGATGTTTGCTACTCTTTCACGCCAAAACTACAGAACGGATTTTGATGAAACTATACAGTAATATGGTTTATACATGAGAATAACACAGAGGTTATAAATTTGATGCGGGTGAATCCGAGGACACAGCAAGTAGATGACACTGAAAAGAAGTATTTTTGAAGAAGGTTGTTTTACACCTACACCACCAAGGTATCCCTATGTACTAAAAAACTTGATCATCTTATCGCTCACAAAATAAAATACAAGATTATCAGGAGGATTGTTAATAATTGTTAACTTCATTGCTGGCAATTTACCATGTCAGGTCGACCTCGACGTGTTTCTCTCACGTAATATATAATAGTGATAGATTCCTGGTGAATTTGTCAAGATGGCCTAAATCAACAGACCTCGTGTTCATCTTCTCATACTCCACTGACAAAGCAGCGTAAACCGTAGGCGGGTACACCATTCCATTAAAAAAAAGTACTGGATTATCGGGGGAAAAGGGTTGATAGTTATGGAGACTAACGAACTTTTAGCTAGCAATGGACTATGTCAGGTTGACCTTCACGCGGCTCCCCATTAAAATCATCGAGATAAATTACAAGCGAATTTGTCAGGATGGGCTCACAGACCTGGCCTTATGCTTATAATAATATTCTTTATTTTACACCCTAGTACTTTTAAAATTTACAATTAATGACCGGAAACAAATATTGCAAGCAAAAAAACAAACAAAATAATGGTACCTTACGCATGCGCCGAGATATAACCTTAATCTAAAAAATATGGCGACAATTTTCAATATAACGTGCGAATTCACATTTTCTAGATCTGGTGCCTGAATATTTGCCTATCAATGTATATTATTATGAATAATTTATCAAATAGAATTCACAATTGTCTAGACCGAGACATACGCAGCTAAAGCTTAAAATACTAAATTCAAAACAAAACACCGGTTGCAAGATATGAAAAAGGTGTTTACAATAGACTAATTAAATATGTATTTAATGAGAGGAGGCATTTTTAGTAGTGGATCCCATACTAGCCATGAACCTACCTATAGGAAAACATCTTGGTCAATTTCTGAGGAATTATGAGATGTCCTGTCCTGAATTTATACTCCTCCTATGGTTTACCGCCGGCGTATGTTTAGTGGAGACGTTAAAAATGGTATCACCCATAAAAATACATATAATTAGGTACCTATATAATTATTAAGTCTTTTTCAATATCGTTGAATTTAGATAACTAGCCCTTTCAGTTAAAGAAATGATCTAAATCAGTTTAGAATTCAAAAAACATCGCGTAATATTGTTGCCGGTAATAATATGACAGATAAATACAGATGTTCAGAAGCTACACTTTAGTGAAGTCGGTTGTAAATGATGCCGGCGAGCTCCGGGAACCATAGCAACGATTGCAGTGCTGTCCTCCCCATTTTAGGATACGTCCGGAGGTCATTCACCCCCAGTGCACTCGGTTTATGCATTCCAAATTTTTTAACCACTCACCAGAAGCTAGACATATTTTTATATACCACTTATAAATTCACAATAACATAGTTGACAATACTTCTGGGATGTTACCATAAAAAGTAAATCATTTTTCATACCTCACAGCGTCTCAGGAATTTGGTCATAATTTATTCCATGGCTCTAAATTGACAAACAAAACTCGTTTCATTTATAATAAATAACTACTTATAGTCATATTAGGCACATTGTTCACATTATAATAGTTACGGTAATGGCACTAGTGTATTTTTAAAAATATTTTCATTCGAAGCAGAGCGACTTGATATTTACCAAAAACAAAACATACAATACAGACAGGTATACAAAATAATATGTATATAAACAACCGCAGCTGGCTCCCTCTATTGCATACACGCTGTATTACCTAGTCCGATTATTCCGTCGGTTTGTTATCAAATTCAAAATATTTTTCTTGTTTAAATATTTGATGATTAGATTTATTATATCGTTAGGTATAATTATATAGGTTAAACACTACTATATAAAAACATAATAGACATGTAATAATAAAATATTCTTGGTTTTAAAGCATGCTCGAATTTTAAAACAAGTATAGCCTAATTGTTTACTGAAGATAACGCTAGATGGCGCTTAACATTTGTTTACCGTAAATACACCAGATGGCACTAGAAGTAAAAAGCAAGTTTTAAATTATGTTACTAACAAACTTTGTTCTAGAATCATTCCGCTGTTCTCCTATTATTTATTTTACTGTATTTATATATTTTATATATACAATAATAGTATATAAGGGATGAAAGAATGAAGTGAAGTCACTTAGCTCATCGTTGTGTATTCACAAGGTATCTATATTATCTGTTGTCTAGGGGGGCTGTCTAGAGGTCAACATGAGTATATTAGATGACTACATTTAGTGGCCTCAATTCTAGCACAATGGGCTACTAAATTCCCCCTTTATAAAACATGGGGAACTATTTGAATTAAATTTGTTTATAAATGTCCTTTGTATTTTATACAATAAAATTGTAACATTATTTTTGCTCTGCTTCTGCTCCCATATTTGACAATTTGTAAGAATTGCCATTGTGGTATGTCTAATGAAGTATATTTTTTTTAATGCATAAATAGGAGGAGGAAATGTATTGTTAGTAATGTGGACTCATGACCCCATTACGAGCAGGTCAACCTGACATGGTGTCAGGTTGACCTGCACGCGGTTCCCCCTGGAAACCACCGTGATAAATTCCTGGTGAATTAATTGAACCCACGATGGGCTAACTGACCTGACCTGACTCATCTTATCGTGCTCCACTGGTGCCCCGCCAGCGTAAACCGTCAGCGCAGGCGGGTGCACCATTCCATTATCATATATAAAAAAAATGCATAAGTAGGTAATCATAGAATAGGATACCCTCCGGCGCTAATAGTATGTACTCGTTTCTAGCAGAGTCTTAGTGAAGAATTAAGTCAGTTAGCTACATCATAACAAATCCACCTGAAATAGATTATGGTTTCCAGATGAAGATCGGCCTGATACTGTGCATTCTTAGCAATGGGTTTAATACTTATTACTAACAATCACCTTCCCTCCAAAGTGAACTTTGCGATTTTGAAAGGTTACGTAATAAGTCTTCGTGACTTAAAAACTATATTATATGTATCTTAAAAGCCGAAAGTATATCGTTACCTCATACCCTTATGACTAATATAGCCATGCCAAGCTCCCTGTTTTCTCAGAACATGTCCTAGTTTTTATACTGTCCTGGTACCTTCATAGAACAGTTTTAAAGCAGCGTCCTAGGTTTTTAAATTATAAAATTCGGTTTTAAATTTTAAAACACAAGCAAATATAAACTTTTATCCAAATATTTTTATTAAAAAATGTGATTATTGTAAATACTTGCATTTCATATCACCTATTCTTCCTACATATTAATTTAAACATTACAACTCTATTACTGCAGCTTGTTTTTAAACTTTATTGTCCTAGTTTTTCAAATTTATATCCTGGTTTTTTACAATATGGATTTTTTTTAAAGGAAGCTAATGGAATTGTGCACCCGCCTGCGCTAACGGCTTACGCTGGCGGGGCACCAGTGGAGGATGATAGGATGAACATGAGATCAGATCAGTTAGTCCAACGTGACAAATTCACCGGGAATGTATCACGATGGTTTCCAGGTGGAACCGCGTGGAGGTCGATCTGACATGATACATTGCTTGCAATGGGTTCATTAGTCCACATTACTGACAAGCCCCTTCCCCTCTACAATTAGGATTAGCAACCTTAGATTTATATCAACTTGTGTCATCAAAAATCTTATCAATCAACATTACGGTGAAATCATTAATTTACACAAGGTTTTTAGTGTTAGATTTGATGTACCTACAATCTTTAAGGTCTAAAAAAATAGAGTAGATATAAACATAAACTGCTAGGCTCTTAATTTAATGCAATTTATGATATATGTACAAGATTAATGGTATTAAATGAATGAAATATATGATATTGAACTATATACCAAATAATCAAAATATTATTACAGAATGAAACAAGCGTCTCTTAGCAATTTCGCCAACCTCGGATGATTGATGTGTCGCCTTATTTAGAATTGCACTCAGAACCCGTGTCGTTATCCACAGACCGAAATCCGATATTTCGGTTTCTAATTAAAGATCTATTTTATAATAAAACCTAGTTTCTTTTACTTATTTTATAATCGTTCGTACTTTTATTCATTACAAATTTTATAAAATGAAGGGAGTTATTTGGTCTTAATTTTTTTACTGAGACTTACGTCTAATATATAAACAATTACACCACATTATTATAATAATAATTAACACACAGTATAATGTGTAAGTCTCCTACTTACACATATTAATTAATTATTTTCCTGAATGACTCTCCGGTGAAGGAGACAGCGGTAAGAAAACCAAAAATGAATCCAATTGTTCGATTTCATATAGAAATCTGGAGAGAGTGTAGGAGAGTGTCAGTAATATGCTATTCCAGGCGGCTCGCCCTGGAAACCATCATGATAAATTCCTAGTGCATTTGTCATGATGACCCAACTGACCTGGCCTCACGTTCAAGCCATCATCATCCACTGGTGCCCCGCTAGGGTAAACTGTTATCGCAGACGAGAGCGGAATTCCATTACATCCTTAAAAAAAATAGGAACCCTCCGAAATGTGGACATGTCAAGGATATCGTGTATAAAATAACTTTAATTATTTACTAATAGGCTACACAGTGTGTAGCCCCAATCAGAGGACCATTCAGAGGATTGGTGCAAAGGATCTATGAAGCCATTGCTAGCAATGTGCCTTTTCAGGTTGATCTGAAAGCAATATTCTTTATGATTTATAAAAAAAAGTAAAACACTAGTAGTGGATACTTATTATTCTAACTATATTTTTAGTATTATTTAATTCACATAGGATTTTATATTTTTTTTTTTGCAACAACTCACAATACATAATGACTTATATTATAACATTTTATATAACTAAGAAACTAAAATTAAAATCCTTAAAAATATAATATAATAACTAAAATGTATTAGTATTATTATATACTTAGTACTATGTTTATTAAAGTTTAAACACTGGAAAATTGGATACAAAATGTGGTTATGATTTTATCATTTCTAATATCATGTATAATTAATCAGAAACCGTTGCTATATCTCACTAACTTCCTTCCTAAAGCGGTGAAGGTCCAAACATTGCAGATTTTAATCTATTGTACATTACAGAATACATAATGTTATGTACACGCCAATTAGGGTTGCTAACCATACTTTATAATTTTACATAAAGTATGCAAAAATACATTATTTTCAATTTTTACTGTGATGCATAAAACAAAATATTCATACTGGGGTACTTACCGATTTATAATTACTGAACGAAATGTTAGATGTCAATTGTGAGTTGTGACATTTGTCACAGCTCTAGTATTAAACGCACACAAAATATGTTTTTTAAAGAAGTAAAAAAAAATTTAATTTTTTTTTGTCTTATCCAAACCAGTTTATACGTATTTTGTCAAAAAAAGCTGACAACCCTAACGCCAATTCGAGTTTGGTACGCAAATTAAGTAATAATAATAACTCATACAATTCACACAGCGCAATCCAGTCCCAAGCTAATCAGAGCTTGTGTTATGGGTACTAATACTAAACAACTGACGTACTTACTCGTAAATATTTTTTTTGTAAATACATAGAACACCCAGACCAATACATACAATCATACTCATGAATCAATGTTTGTATCGCGCGAGAAATTGAACTCATGACCATCGGACGTAAAGCAATGCGCTAATCCACTAGACGTGTGATTGTCAATTAGTTTTTGCTGCGTACCACTTCAAAAAAGACCTCAAACCCTCTTATTGTAGCAATCACATTAATATTACGACAAAAACCGATCTGGCGGGAAGCGAGAACGAGTGACGGGTGACGGGAGCAGTCGAATGACGAGATGTGGCAAACGCGGGGTAGCGCACGGTTCGTTAAATCAGTTTAATCAGTTAGCTACATCATAACAAATCCACCTGAAATAGACTATGGTCTCCAGATGAAGATCGGCCTGATACTGTCCATTGTTAGCAATGGGTTTAATACTTTTTACTAACAATCACCTTCCCTCCAAAGAGGACCTTGCGATTTTGAAACAATCACATTAATATTACGACAAAAACCGATCTGGCGGGAAGCGAGAATGGGTGACGGGTGACGGGGGCAGCCGAATGACGACATGTGGCAAGCGCGGGATAGCGCACGGTCGGTCAGTGTTCGGTGCTCCGTGCGTACTTTGATGATCGTTTTTTTTTTGTGGATGATAATGGAATGGTGCACCCGCCTGCGCTAACGGTTTACGCTGGCAGGGCACCAGTGGAGGATGATAAGATGAGCATGAGATCAGGTCAGTTAGCTCATCGTGACAAATTCACCAGGAATTTATCACGATGGTTTCCAGGGGGAACCGCGTGGAGGTCGACCTGACATGATACATTGCTAGCAATGGGGTTATCAATCCACATTACTAACAATCCCCTTCCCCCCTTTGATGATCGTTATAAAATAATATTTTGGAAATTGTTCTTGTTTTTACTGATAGCCGCACGTACCTTTGATGCAACTTCACTTACCCCTGGGGGTACGCGTACCGCTAATTGGGAAACACGACGCTAGACCACCACTACTAGAGGCCACTAGAGACCACTAGAGGCCGTGAAACTAACTTGTGCTTTGACCACGAATTATGTCTTATGTGGTGATGGAATAATTATTTCATTATCTAATTAGATACCGGTTGTTTTTTATGGGTCATAAGAGTATGGTCCACCTGTTTGCATTAACGGTGTAGGCTGGTGGGGAAACAGTGGAGGATGAAAGGATGAAGACGGGTCAGTTAGGCCATCATAGCTAAATCAACAGAAATTAACCATGGTTAACCATGATACCTCGATATGACGACCTCGGTGGTCTAGCGGTCTAGCACACCGCTTTACCGATTCACCGATTCACCGATGGTCGCGGGTTCGATTCCTCGCACGGCACAAACATTTATTATTCGTATTTGTTTGTATCGGTCTGTGCGGTTTCTATGTATATTATGTATGTATTTACGAAATAAAAAATTATCTATGTACTTGTATCGGTGATCTAGTAAGTACACAAGCTTTAGTTAGCTTCTGAGATTATTATTATAACACGAATCACGATGGTTTCCAGAAAACGTTGTCAGTAATGTGGACTAATAACCTCATTGCCAGCAATGTACCATGTCGGGTTGACCTCCACGCGGTACCCCTTGAAAACTATCGTGATAAATTCTTGGTGAATATGTCACGATGGGCTAACTGACCTGACCTCATACTCATCTTATCATCCTCCACTGGTGCCCCGCCAGCGTAAATCGTTAGACAGCACACCCTCCATTATCATCTATAAAAAAAATACAACACACTGGTAGAAATGGTAGAAATTACCAATAATCCTTACCATCTTAAACATTAGGCGATAAACACGACATGTATGCCAAAAAAAAAAAATAATAAATATCTATGCGAACCTTTGAAGAGTAAGTTAGTGATAATAATAGGTCTTCAATAATATCCTTCGTTTTTTTTAAAGTATACTGTTTTAAACTTGACGCGGTCATTATTTATACGTATAATTAGTAAAAATCACGGGATCTCACCAAGTTTTATATTTATTTGCTGAGTTCCCGATATTTCGGTAGTGTTTCAACCACCATGATCACGGGTAAACTGAAGAGCAACGGGTAGATGGAAAATGAAATCTTTTTATGGGCATATGCGTCTACCTTCACACGTCTTCGTTTGTTGCTACTACTGGAACTCGCTCGATATTCATCTCTGCAAACTGTACTCACAGTATCTTTTTTAAAGTAGTAACAGGGCTACTATAATACTCATATGTTACACAGAAAAGGGCTATGCACAGCAAAGGTTTAAAGTAAAATTTCTACCAGACACCAGAATGACCCATTCTCGTATTTATTGTGACATAGAAATTTTCTACAATGGCTAAATTACTTTATTAAATCTACGGTAAATACAGAAATATCAAACGTAAAATATTTTCCCGAGAATATTTTTTAATGACATTAAGAATAATAATCTGGAAACAATTTGGAATCTGTTGATTTTTTAGTAGAAGCATCTTTCTTACTGTCCTTCTAACACCCAATCGATAACATACAGACTCGTTATTATTATATGTCGTATATAAGCTCATTATGGTAATTCATTAATTACTAATTAATTAATTTGTTGAGACATAATTAGCAGATACACGTGTCCGGACTGAGGACTCGTTATTTTAATGTTGTCAAAAAAACTTTTACAATGTTTAATTGTAATATTTGAATGAACAAAAACGTGAGATATTTTATTAAAAATAATATTTAAATCATAATCTATACATCTATACATATAAATAAAATTGGAGTGTCTGTTTGTACTATTGAAATAATCATTTTTTACATGCATATGAATATAAATACGGTATATATACACCAAAAAAACATTTTTTACAAATTTGGTCTGTCTGGTCAGTCGGTCTGTCCGGCTAATCTCTGAAATGACTGGACTGATTTTGACGGGACTTTTTTTAGCAGATAGCTGATGTAATAAGAAATAATTTAGGCATCTTTTATTTTAGAAAAATAAAATAATATTATACGCGGACGAAGTCGCGGTAACAGCTAGTAATACATTTATCTTTACATCTGTTATCTTATCAGGGTAAATAAATATTTCAAATTGTAATATTCAACAATAAATGAACAAAAACGTGAGACATTTTACTAAAAAAAATATTTGATTTATAGTAGGTAATATATCTTTACGCATGTTATCTTTGGTAGGGTAATAAAAATACTTCTAAAACTCCAAGACAATTCACACAGAGCTATATGAAACTAAGCTAATTGTAAGCCATACTTGTGTTATGAGTACCTACTAGAAAACTGAAAGTTAACCTTCAGTTTTCTAGTACTTATATATATAAGTGTGTAAATTAGACATGTACATTTCAATTTGTAAATTACACCAGTACATATAACCTTTGATATTCATAAACCTTTATAAACAATCACACTCATGAATACATGTCTATTGCGAGGCATCGAATCCATGACAATCGGAAGTAAAGCGTGCCATACCGCTAGACCACCGAGGTCGTCTGTTTTAATTTATTATTGTTATTTCCGTCATATTAGAAGCAATCAAATATACCACACATTTTGTTTCTGCCAGCTAAATTTGAACTCACGACCTTTGTGGTATAAGCCGAGTTAGTAAACTCTCTTTTCTAAATTGTAAACTAAATAACTAATCTATATTGTAAACTAAACGCATACAAAATAATTGTTACTAGAGCGGGAACGCAACTACTATTTTAATAAAAAGTAAATACTAGTAAAAATGTGTATTTTTCCCAAAAGGGCTCACAGCGAGAAGGTAACAAAACAAATAGTTAGTCAAAAGTGACATAAAAAATAGATATCAAAAATATGAAGTTTATAAAAGGAATGGTAGACAAGCTGCTAGCAACAATAATAATAATAATATTCTTAAGACAATTCACATAGCGCCATCTAGTTCCAAGTTAAGCTACCTTAAGCTTGTGTTATGGGTACTAGATAACTGATAAGTACATAGATATTTATATTTCGTAAGTACATACCTAATATATATAGAAAACAGCCAGACTGACACAAAGAATCATACTCGTGAATACAAATGTTTACGCCGTGCGAGGAATCGAACCCGCGTCAATCGGAAGTAAGGCGGTATGCTAAAAGACCATAATGGGTTCAAGATTTTGTTTGGGCTCCCTCGGTTCTGTAGCGCATTAGATATTTTTGCAGCATCGCGGATAGATGGCATTGAAGCAATAATGTGGAATACAACTGTATCACTGATGTATAGAATTCGAGGGAGTGTAAACAGCCTCTTAAACATCCTATCCCAACTCCAGACACTGGACATCACTGCACTGCTGGGGTCCCAGTGCTTCTGGACGTGGACATGGATGTTTATGTCCACGTCCAGAAGCACTGGGATAATTATGTAAATGAAACATCCTTGCCTTGCATTATTTGGGATCGGTGCAGTACGTCATTCCCTTCCACTGGTCTCTATCGGCCTATTATTCATATCATCATTCACATACCTTTTATTCATATCATCATTCACACAATCCACCCATCTTTTTATGGGGCGTCCTCTCTTTGCATTTATCCAAGAATTTACTAAAATAGTTTATGGTTACTATAATATTTTAATATTATATGGATAGATATTAGAATTAAATTAATAAAACAAAAGTGTACGTGCTCGTACTAATTGTATCCAGGAATTGGAGGTGGTAAAGTGTGACGGGTGGCCTTCAGAACTCGGCAGCGGTTCCAGAGTTTGAGTTCTGGCGCAATACTTGACATTGATGTCAACATTTAAGGAAATATTTAATATTGACCTTCAAAGAAAAAAGCAAGCAAGGTGAATACAGTTTTGGAGTCCGTGTGGAATCAAATGCCGGATGTTTGTTTCTTCTTTTTATGTTATTGGAATGGTAAACAAGCTCATGGCTGACCTGCTGAAAGGTAGTAGCCGACGCCGTTAGTATGAGTACCACTTTGTTTAGTTATGAAACGCACGCGGTACTCCTCGTCAAGTCTTATATTCCTTATAATTCCAAACCTTATCCTGTTTTTAAACGGAACAAACTCCCGTTTAAATAAATATACATATTTAATAAATAATAATAACCCAAAACTATGCCATCTAAGCTAAGTTAGGTAAAGCTTGTGTTATGTGTACTGGACAACTGATACAAATAATACTTAAATAATTGGGTATGTGGGTAGTTAGTAATGTAGACTAATAACCCGATTGCTAGCAATGTATAAACTGAGGTTGACCTCGTCAAATTCGTGACGAATTTACCAAGATGAGATAACTGACCGGATCTCATGCTCATCTTATCTTCATCCACTGGTGCTAGCGTAGGCGGGTGCACCATTACATTATTACAACAAAAACACTTATTGACTTTTTTTAGTTAACATAATAATAATAATAATCTCAGGACAACTCACACAGCGCCATCTAGACCCAAGTTAAGCTAGCTAGAGCTTGTGTTATGGGTACTAGATAACTGATACAAATACATAGATAATTTTCTTTCGTAAATACATTCATATTATACATAGAAAACACCCAGACCGATACAAACAATCATACTCATGAATACAAATGTTTGTGCCGTGCGAGAAATCGAACCCGCGACCATAGGACGTAAAGCGGTGTGCTGGACCGCTAGACCACCGAGATCGTCATATATAATATTTGTATATAGAAAACACCCAGACCTATAAAACTCATGAAAACTCTGCGTGTATTGTGTCCATTAATCCATACATCCATACTAACAAATTCCCTCGTATATAATATAGAAAGAAAGAAAGAAAGAAAGAAAGAAAGAAAAACATTTATTGTCAACCATTATTACATATACACATTTGACAATTGTACACTTTACACACATATATATATATACATACACATACACATATGCACACACACACTCATATACATATATAATATGAGTAAGATACAAATAAATATACCTATATCTCCACGTTAATGTATTTAGGAAATATTATAATGTACCTAAATGAATGTGGGAAAGCCAATCGTCAACTGCAATAATGATTCCAACCACATCATTAATAATGAACTAATAATGATTTCATTTCCACGTTTTTAATTGATTTTCTGCTAAAGCAAGCACTATATACACCTAATAAGCAATAGTAATAAGACTCTTGTATATTGTACATGTAATTTGTAATAAAAACCGATGTAACGTAAAATTTTATGATTATGATGTGTTAATTTGTTTATGATCAATTCGATATTAAAAGAGTTCTCAGAAAGTGTCAAGTGCAGTATTTGAAATACATTAACTATAATACTGACGACCTTGGTGGTCTAGTGCTGTAGCATACCGCCTTGTTGCCGATTGACGTGGGTTCCATTCCTCGCAATTTAAAAATCACAATACTTACATACAACCTTTCATGTCCCCTTTCAACTCTTACAACCGTTACATTTATTTATAAATAAGCAAAAGCCCAAAAAATAAGGTATAAGGTTCTAGCTTGAAAAATAACGATGCTTCCATATAATCTTTCATTTCTCCTTTTTACCTCTTAGAACACATTCTTCGCATTAAACATTAAACAGTAGTAGCCTATGTACCTTCTCTGGCTCTAAATTTGGTACTAAATTTCATTACATCGGTTTAGTAGTTTTGGCGTGAAAGCGACTAGACAAACAGACAGGGTTACTTTTGGATTTACAATATTAGTAAGGATTATACATACATACATACAGACATAGGAAAAGTTCATGAGTTTGAATGTTTGGTGTACTCTGAATTATATTTTTTATTTATTACACTTTTATACACCAATATAAAACAAAATTAAAACATCGTAATCATAATAATATTACAAACGCAAAAGTTTATAAGTATGGATGTTTGTTACTCTTTCATGCAAAATCTACTGAACAGATTTTGATGAAACTTAAAAGTAATATAGCTTATGCATCAGAATAACACATAGGCTATATTTTATATTCAAATTTTACCCGGTTGAAACCACGAGACAGCTAGTTATAAATAAAAATAATAACAAAAAGCCGCTAAGGCAATCTCTTCCAGACAACCTTTAGAAAGAGAGCACTTATAAAAAATTTACTACTATATTTTTTATAAATACGTAAATAGTGACGCATGAGTAGAGGAAATAAATTCGGAATGTAACATGAATCTTAATACAGTAAAAATTAACTTACATTTATAAATGTTTATATTAAGTTTATTTGAGTAAGGACAATTTCTAGTCTATTATTATTATATTAATTGTGGATAAATAATAGCCGCAAGCACGCTAGCGAGAAATTAAAATGATATTTCCACGATATCGCCATATAATTGAAATAAAGCAATAAAATAATCAATTTGCCTGCCATTAACCTTGCCCCTGAAATATGCGGAAGTTACGACCGTACGTACACTCTGGTAGACAATTGTAGAATTCTTGAGCCCTATTTGGGTCTAAACCCTAGATATTGCTATGTAGTCATATAGGTTACGGTAATAAGCGATTATAAAGGTATTTCAAAGCAAGTTTCATACGCCTTTGTTTAATAGATAGCTATAATAAACGTACGGACTGATGGTTATTATTTGTGTGTTTTTGTATGACATAGAATTTAGATGCTATATAGATTGTTGAATCTGATAATAGATCTTCATAATATTTATAATTTTATTTCTACAACTTATTCAATAGTTTAGTATTTTAACATATACTTCACGTACTGATGGAAACAGGTTCAATCCCGCTCAAATTAATATTTTCTTGAGTCTTTGTTGTACACACAGATTGTAGACACACGTTTCGACTTGTAAATGTAAACTTACAAGATTATTTAAAAGAGCAACACACAAGTTTGTTGCTCGTTCTTCTTGTCGTGATGAGACAGCTTTCCGAACGAGCGGTAGATAAAAAAAATTGTTATGACTATTCAAAAGTGCTTAAAATAAGTTTATTTGAATAAATGACTTTCTATTCTATTCTATTCTATTCTATAAGAAAAAAAAAAACAATAATATTGCGAATGTTAAGGGTGTTTTATCTCTAGGAAGAGATTTAAAACTAAATAATATTTTAGGATAATGTGTATATAGGATATTGTTGTAAATATATTATAAGTCAAAACTATAAGAACATACACATTTACCAAAGTAGAGACTATAGAAAATCGCTTAGATAGGTAACTCTGCTTCTATTTGAAATGCCAAGCAGCTTACTTGGAAAGAAAGTTCTTGAAAGGTAATTTACAAGGTTTTTACCTTCGCTTACCTTACCTTACCCTTACCTTTAGCCATGACACCTTACTTCAATAGCGTGAGAGGTCAAATGACAACATGGCACCCTATTTTTCGTACTATTCTAAAGTTATTAGCTGCAGCTGGCCTTTACAGTTTCCTCGAACGATAGGAGGCGTTTGCAGTTGGCACTTTAAAACCACAGAAGGACTTATGGAGCGGCTGAAGATCAACTCCTATGTAACGGATACAACTTTCGTAAGGTTATCGCTAACTGTTCAAACCTCGGCTCTGGGCGTTGTAATTTTCATCATCGTTTGGACTGGACGGGGGATCGATTTATGTAGCGGATGTATATGGGAGACGGTTTTTTTTTATAATGGATAACAATGGAATGGTGCATCTGTTTCTACCGCTAACGATTTTTATGCTGACGGGGCACCAGTGGTGGATGTTTAATTGAATATGAGGTCAGGTCAGTAAACACATCGTGCGCACGCGGCACAGGAATTTCTCATGATTGTTTCTAAGGGGAACTTCGTCGAGGTCAAACTGACATGGTACAATGTCCATTATAGGTGATAGTTACCACTTGCGAAGTGGTAAGTGAGGCGGTACCATTCTAATTATATAAAATTCATATTGTAATTCATGACGTGGCCAAGACTTTGGTAATGAACTTATGAGCTAACAGTGGGCGGTCTATGGTGAAATAGATTACATCGACCGCCATCGACTGCCACGGTCATGGTCAGATGACCACGGCCTTTGGAACATGGTCGAGACATTGAGGATGCCCATAGCGATACCCTTAATATATAATTGCTATATTTATTTAAAAAACGGGTGGTTAAGCACACCCATTAACTTTCTATGGTCGCGGATTCGATTCCTCGCACGCTGCAAACATTTGTATCGATAAATATATTTGTATTGGTCTGGGTGTTTTCTATATATATATTTTATGTAAGTATTTACAAATATACTTCTATTAGCCGTCTAGTACCCATAACACAAGATCTGCATAGTTTGGAACTAGCTGGCGCTGTATGAATTGTGCAGGAATAAATTATTTCTTCATCCAAATTCATATATATCATTCATACATATCCATAATTAGTCTCATACAAACGCCCGGTTTGTAGACTCCTGACACCTCTACCGGACAAATTATATCATGCAAAATTTATCCATTTATTGAAATTAAATATAATGAGATACGGTAAATACTCTCTTGTTATGCCGCCCAAAGACATATGATATGTATATAGAACAAAGGAATGTGAGTTATATTGTATTATAATGGAAAAGTTCAATAATGTAGTAATATATTTTAGGGAGTTGTTTGGGCTATTGTCAGGTGCATGGACCTGTAGCACTGCGACCTACATGGATCTATTGTGCTCGCCCTTTTTCAAAGTTCGCTACCTAGACCCGTCTGGGGCAAGAATTAAAGGATATTCTTAGGAGCTTTAGATAGGTTAGATTTAATTTAATTTAGATTTAATATATTTCGATTCGATACCATACTTAATACCAAGATTCGATACTGCAGAATTAATATCGTTGGAATAAAAAATAAACGGGCATGTCTAATTAAAGGAATCGAGTATCATGAACGTGGTTGGCTATTTTCGGTTGCCTATCTAAATCGGTCCCAGTCCCGCTGTTGATCATAAAAAAACTAATACAAGAAACTGATAATTCACCACGACGCAACGGATGACTCACTTTGTTCTAATTTTATTTTGATTCCAGTTCCGTATTTAGAGATTCGATATCCGTATGGACGTCAGTGTAATTGTATATCCGGATATTTGCTCCAATAACCGAGGCAGTGTAAATAAAATAATGTTCAATTTCAGATCTGTTTGTTCCTAAAAAATAAGACCGACATACATAGTCATTCGAAACATATTTCATTTCATTTTTGGTTGTTATATAATAAATCAGAGACAATATTATTATTATCTTTGATCGCCTTACCAGTGTTAAGATGCTCTGACTTCCACGATACAGGTATAGTCTAGTGTAGAGACATAGATGAAATTTTACTTAAGTTTAGTTTTCCGAATTAAAACATATTTTATTCCATTTACTCTAGAGTCACGGCGGAATTGGTTTGGTATAATATATGAACTCATCCGACATCTAGTCAATAAACAAAAGCGTATTGCAGTTTCAATAACACAAGTGGATGTTGTAAAGGTGAAACCTAAACCATACTTAGTTACTAAGTTGCATGTACAAAGATATTTATCTACATAATTTTATAATAACAATCAAAGGAAAACACGAGACTGTACAAGCATACAACTAAAATTTAATAGAACCCTGATATTTTTAATAACATTAAAGACCTTGTATTGCTTTGATCATTCTAGTTTTTAATTAGCTATAAAATTAATTGTATATGATAAGGTACCATAAAAGCTTAAGTATTGTTTTTATATATACAGGTATGTTTGTTATAAAATGATTATTTCCGTTAAGTTGTAATAAAAATTAAATAATTTATGACTTAGTTCTTGCAATATATATCTAATTGTTCTCATACTATAAAATTGTGGATAAATTAATACATTAATACATTGGAAAAATAAACTCAGAACCGTATGGTACCGTACATATCTGTTTAAAATCAACTAGTTTCTTATATCTCCTGTCATTTATCAACAGGAATCCTGCTTCACGGATTACCAATCCCCTAGCGGTATCCTCAGATTGAAGTCAACCATTGCCGGTCGGCAGGCAGTGGTTAATCTTCAGTCGCTCGCTCAGGACTTACATCATTCAGTTAGGTTAGAGTGCCACAGTTGTTTACAGTTCAGCACACAATATTTTAATATAAATTCGAGGGTTATCGTTAGGTAACGATAGGTTTTAACGAACAATAAATATTGTTAATACAGTTAATCGTCTTAACATAACTTAAAAATACATTGTTTACCTTAGTATAAGATATTTTTAATCCTATAAAGTACTTGTTAAGTAATATTTTGACATAATTCGTGTGAAACTCGAAAGTTTATAATAATAATATAGCTGTAATACTAAAAACATCTAGAATTGTCCGCAAATTTTTGTCTTCCGTCTACAAAAACTTCATCACCATCATTTCTTTTATAGACGTCAGCTTGATTGTTGACTTTACCCGCAAAAACAGAATCTATCACCCTATCAGAGGGAGATATATAATATATATATATATGTATATGTAAAAAATAATAATAATGTTTATTTCGTATTATTATTAACACTGTTAGTTACAATTACTTAAATCTAATGTTAGTAAAACATCAATCCTATTATTAATATTATAAACGCGAAATTTTATAAGTCTGGAAGGATGTTTGTTCCTTTTTCACGCAAAAACTATTCAACGGATTTTGATGAAAGTTAACAGTACTATAGCTAATACATCACAATAACATATTCTGCACAGGCGACAAATTTCACGCGGGTAAAACCGTCGGCACAGCTAGTATTACATAAGAAGATGGACCAGACAAAAATTTTTTGTGAGATATACAAGTTCTACAAGTACAACCATGACCGATAAAGGTATAGTTAACACCAGCCAGCAATTTGTTGCCAGTTTGTTAAATTGTACAATTTAGTAGTGCATAAGACCTCAGCAACAATACTAATCACGTAATGGATCTGCAGTAATGTAGTCATCGAAGTAATTATACTTGATTGTCGACGATCAGCAGTTTGTTTACACGGGACAATTAACCCAATTAATTTCGCAATATCTAACGAGACAAAAGGATAGACATAACTTAGAAACATTACAGACAGTAGCGGATTAGCCTAGTAGCGAGAGTTGCAAATGGTACGGGCCTCGCGCACTATGGTTCCACTAAATGTGCCATTAAAATATGTTTTAATTCGGAAAACTAAACTTAAGTAAAATTTCATCTATGTCTCTACACTAGACTATACCTGTATCGGGGAAGTGGATCTTAACACTGGTAAGGCGATCAAAGATAATAGTAATATTGTCTCTGATTGTTCATGTGCGGTAGTAAATAATATAGAAATAATTAAAATAATTAAAATAAAACAAATAAAAAACCCTAACGAACACATGTACAAGATAATTAAAACAAAATAGGCCAAAAGGATCTCGCCACACAGGAAGCAGCAGATATTAATATTAAAAAAATGAAATAAATAATAAATGTATATTAACAAGGAGGGTTTCATAAATTGATAAAAAATTATATATACTAGTAGAAAATAACTGTATATGGCGAGTGATGGAGGCTGTGAGAATATTTTATAAGTCGAAATTTATTGTACCTAAACAAAACAATACATTTACACTCTACAGTAAAAATAAGTAATAATATAGTATAGTAATGTGTTATTTATGTTACATAGGTCTCAGTATTACATAATGATACTGGTCCTTATTAGATCGTTATAATAGCGTGTATGAAGGACATTCAATTAACATTTTTTTTAATCGTTAAGTATTTTTTGTAGTACCTATTTTTTTTTAATTTGCTCATATATTATGATCTCCTTCTAATACAGCGGTCGAAATCTTTATATAGTATACCATACAAAGATTTCGATCGCTGTATTGTAGTCGCTTTCTGTCCGTCGTTTAGATCTTTTAAACTACTTAACGGATTTTAATACAATTTTTACAATAGATTGAGTGATTCGAGAGGAAGTTTTATATGTATAATAAATATACATGTACACCCGTGCGTAGCCGGGGCGAGTAGTACATTGTATGCATGAATTTGGAATTTACGTTTATGTTGATAATGGAGACAATATTTGGAGGGTCTGTTGTTAATATGTCTTTACCTGTAGCCATCCGCCCTGCCATCTGTCATTCAATATTAAAATATACATCAGATTATTTTGTTTTAATTCGCTGACAATATATTACAAGTGCTATAAACTTATTTCTTCCATTTAAATCTATTTAAATATTTTACATTTGTAAATATTGTTTTTTTAACCAATTCCATGTGCATGTTAAAATAATTTGCAATTACAGACTACGCCTTGGCCTAAGTCATCACTGATTACAGTAAGTAACTATTATATAAGAGGCGTTACTATAATTTTGCTAGCAATTTACCTCATCAGGTTGCCCTCCATGCAAGCTGCACTCTGGGAACCGTCGTGGATAAGGTTGAATAATTCACCATGAGCTGATAAATTATCAGATTTTATTTAGAATACTTCATTGCACTACGAATAAAAGGACATACCTACAAGAAAAAACAAGATTCAAAATAAAAGCAAGTACAAAACGCGGTCTCATCGCTAATGCAATGAATTATTGTTTTTATAAGTCTGGGTTAGAAAAGATTGTCTTACTAAAGATATTTTATCTTTAGTAAGACAATCTTTTCTACATTTATTATATAGAAAGACATTATTAAAATAATATTAAATATTTGAATCAGGTGCCCAGTACCTATAAGACAAACTCTGCTTATTTTTTGACTGCTTAGATTAGAGTAGATTAGCGAATTTTCCGGGGTTCTGAATATTAATATTGTGTAATGCCATTTTTGAGTATTAAGATGTCATAAGTATAATTAGTAATACATTAGTAGTAGTACATTAGAGGAAGTATGAAAGTGGCACCGGTGTCAGAGAGGTTGAAGAGTAATCGTCTATCATGGTATGGACATGTAATGCGTAGGAATGAGGATAATATTTTAAGTAAGGTGTTACATATGAATGTGGATGGTTATAAGCGCAGAGGAAGGCTGAAAAGAGATGGATGGACTGTGTGAAAGATGATGTAAGAAAGGAAGTAAATAACGCGATTACTGCGAACAGGGATGAATGGAAGAGAAAAACATATTACACCGACCCCAAATAAATGGGATAAGGAAGAAGCAGATTATGCAGTATAATTAGTAAATCTCGGGATCTTACCACGTTTTTTTATTAAGTTCCCGATATTTCGGCAGTATTTCAACCACCATGATCACGGGTAAACTGCAGCAGCAACTATCTGAGCAGCGGGTAGATGGAAAATAAATCTTTTATAGGCAGACATATTCGTCTACCTTCACACATCTTCGTTCGTTGCTACTATTGTAAGATCCCGTGATTTACTAATTATACTTATAAAACAGTATATTAAGATGTCATGTCTCTGTAGTTAATCTGTGATATCTACCATATCTCAATCTTCAAACAGAAACACAGTTAAAAATAACGAGTTGGTTGTCGTCTGAAGTATGTAGAGACTAAACACACTTTGTGCAAAAGCTAACCATGCAAAAGTGTATTATAATAATACACTATTTTCTGTATATCATGATATTATATTACTTACTATTTTAAGGTCGCATCTCTTGATAAATGCTGTATAAATAAAGGTATGATAGAAGCAAAACTGATAATTCCAGGTTTTATTATATGATTATTACAGCTAGGGTCTACCCAATAATTCGGTTACGCAGCTCTTTCAGATAACTACTAGTATTATTTGTTCCGTAAATTATGGAGTGAATTGCACACTATTTACGAGTCCATAAATGTCTGTACTTACTCGACTTACGATAAATTATTGCATTACTATAACTCCGGATATGAAACTTCTGTATGTAGGAGGTAACGTATATGCACATACTTACTGCATGCTTTGACATATTCGCCGCAATGTATCAACTTATTTCCGTATTGACAATTAAAGTGGCATAAAGTATCGATAAGAGATAAGAAGTTCAACATTTTTTTAATTTAATACCTTTTGGCAACGGTATAAGTAATTAAGAAATATAGGCCTCGATTGCAATTGCAACATAGGTGATCGATCCCATATCCTATTCCAACGGTGATCAAAATTACAATGCAAACTGAGACTATCAAACCAACGTTATATCCGTTAGGCAGGATAGGCCTTCAGTCGTTTTTGAAGTCCTTCCGCGGATTTGGAGAAACATCTGCAATCGTTTTTACACCTGGTAGAGCTATAAGGCCAGCTACGTCCAATGGTATTAAAATAAATAAAAAAAGAAGATATCATATGTACGCGTACATTTTACTGAATCAGAGTAGAAACCGAAACCGCCTTGTAGCAAACATAAGATTTTGTATGCCTCGAATTGGCTCAACTGGCAGGTAATAGTAACTATATTGTGATTACTATCCTTGCTTACTAATATAATTTACTAAGTTCTTTCGTTTATTACGTGAGTAGTGTGACAGGACAGGTAAACAACAGTGCAATGTGGTTTTGTATGTCGTGTACCCACGAGTACTTGACCCAGGGGCGCACCGAATGACTAGAGGAGACCTTAGCCTGAATGTGCATCAGTGCTCAGTACGTGCATGACTCGATTTTAAAATAAAAAACCTCGCCACAATACACACGTCGCAACACCGCACAAACTGTAGGTACACATCGAGAACAAGTGAATTAGCTAAATAAACCAATATTACATTTGTCTCTGTTTGATTCGTAGAACAAAACGATTTTGTTGAGTCGGATGCAAAACATTATTGAACAAAAAACGAACTCTGAAATATTAAGTACTATATAAAAACAAATTTTATTTTACAGTTAGTGCAATGAAAATTATTGTAATATAATTGTTTATTCATTTATCGGAAGGTTTACTCAGTGTTATACGGTAATAATGGTGCATTTGAAATGTTAATAGACTTGTATTTTTTAAGTATTTATATATTTTTTAACTCAATTTCAACTCGTAAGAAATTCATGTGGAGAATTACCTGGTAACAGTAAACTGCTAACATTGCGTCTCTAAGCTCCAGTCAGTACCCTGTCCACGCATTATTTAAATATCAGGGTACCTCGGACGGTGCGACAAATCCAAGATGCACTTGAACATTTTTTATTTTAACAGATTAAAATAAAAATGTTGATTATTTATGTGAAGTTTGATCTGGTCTAGTACACTAATACCCTTGTAAGGATAAACAAAGTACTTAGTAAGTAAGTAGTATATAAGATTATAATAATTAATCCTTTCACGCTAACAGTACTAACAATCCCCTGTCCCTTTATAAGTTCAATATTAGGGTACCTCGGACGGTGTGACGAATGCAATTGCAGTTGTGTATTGTTATCTCAATTTGTTTACCTACGTATTACCTGGTAGTAGTACACTGTTAGCAATATGCCACTAATCCCTAATCAGTATAAACAATACCCTGTCGGAGATGCAGGGCAGGCAATGTGCATTTGTATATTTTTTAACTCAATTTCAACTCGTGGGCAATCCACGTGGAGATTGACTTAGTAACAGTACACTGCTAACGATGCGTCACTAAGTTCTAATCAGTAATCAATCCTCTGTCCCAATATTCGTTCAATATTGGGGTACCTCGCACGGTTCGACGAAAGCATAATGCACTTGAACATTTTTATTTTAATCTGTTTTACGTGAAGACTGACATTGTCTCATAACTGTATTAACAATCCCCTGTCTGAGATGAAGGAGAGCAATGTGCATTTGTAATTTTTTTATCTCAATCTGTTTGCCAGCGTAGTGGTTGGCTGATGTCTTCTGCGTGACGGTGAGTCGGTATAATGCACTTTATCGCCTTGATCCGTTTGCTCCGTTTCGAGACAACGCGAACAAGGCTACAATTTTCAGTTCATGCAACTATCTGAATGACTGATAGCCGTGCAATTAGGTGTTTTTTCAATTACAATTTTTATATTGTCACCGCGATAAGATTGACAATAAATAAACAGCATTAATTCAATAATGATAATTAGAATGTAATTGTAGAAAGCAAATGCAATTGATTCTTATCGGCTTAATAATAGTTCAATGGAAAAGATTAATAACTGGTATAAGTCTGCCCTTGTGTAGTGTAGTTTTTCTACATGAAATAATAAAAAATATTTTACATAATAGATGTACCTATATGTATCTTTTTATGTTCTTGGTATTTAGATATCAGATTTTAAATTGATTAATATATTATAAAATGTTCAAGCTTAGTCAATGAAAGATGATATGATGGGAATGAAGTTAGGTTATTTAATCCATCAGGATGATTTCGCCAATTTTTTAAGAATGGTTTCTTAAGGGTCAGCTATGTTTGTCAGCGATAGCTGCGGTGGTCTAGCGATGTAGAACACCACTTGCGATAGTCGCTGGTTCTATTTCATATCACATTACAAACTTTTGTATTCGTGTGTACGATTGTTTATTTATTTACAAAAAAATGTAATGGAAAAAATATAGTACCCAAAACACAAGCTCTGATTAGCTTGGGACTAGATGGAAGTATGAATTGTCCAGGAATTTTATATTATTATAATGTTCTGGTCTTACAAATTCCTGTACATGAAAATGATAGAATAAGAATAAAGGAACTTCAAATTAGTAGCCGGAATTATACTAAGGGACTACTATTAGGGAAGGGACTACTATTAGGATACCCTTGTACTAGAGAGATTATTTATATAATATGCATAATACGCCAACGATTACATTTTATATTAAATAATTGTTATGAAGTAACTGCGCTGATACCATTAGTTTTTTTAATTATGTTTGCTTCTGCGGTACCTTACTCTAATAATAAAAACAATATATAAGTCACAGACCAATAGATAAATCAAGACTAACCATTACCAATAAATACTAGTAACATAAGAAATCATATTTAATTTATTTATTACAAGCTGCCCTCCCTCGTGAAATTTATAGCCTATGTATAAGCTATATTACTGTAAAGTTTCATCAAAATCCGTTCAGTAGTTTTTACGTGAAAGAGTAACAAACATCCATCCATACTCACAAACGCATTTATAATTTTAATAATAAGACTAATAAGATTAGGTAACTTACTTGTTAATTACACAAAGAACTTAAAGTGGACGCACTGAAAAAAAAGCCTCAGTAATAATTGATATTTGTAATTGTTAAATTTAAAACTTTAATCAGTTTTTTATATTATATTAAAAATAAACCTAATTCTTAATGTGATGAAATATTTAACAATAATTTGACAAAACGAACATGTTTTATTTCAATTTTAACCGCTCATGACGATGTAGTTATATACTTAGCGTGGTTTACGGCTTCACTTTTATGGTACTTATACATTTGTGTGAAAAACTAACTTAATTCTTAGTGTATATAGATTTTATTTTCACAACAAACGTGTTTTTTTATTTTAAGCGCTCACCGCATGGCGATGCCTTTAGTAGATTTAAGTGTGTAAGTGTGAGTTACAGCTTCACTTTTATAGTGCTTATATATCCCATCTTAACTTTTTTCTTGGTCTAAGAAATACTTAATCTTATAATCCGCATGACGTAAGTTATGTACTTACCTTAGTGTACTTAATTAAGTACGGAATTTTCGGAAATGCTAATGTAGTCATCGATTTTTCAAGATCTAATTCGGTATTTTGAAAACAATATTAATTTGAGTTATGAGTTATTTTTAGTAAATACAAGTACTTTACTCAATAATAGTATTAGGCGTCTAAGATTTTTTGTTAATCTCATAGACAGGAATGGCATATAAGCTGGCGTCTTACGTCGTGGTAAGTGGTACCAGACGCCTGTATAGATTATACATATAAATAAAATTGGACTGTCTGTTTGTAATATTGAAATAACCGTTTTTTACTACATGCATATGAATATAAATACAGTATATACACCAAAATAACATTTTTACAATTTTTGACTGTCTGTCTGTCAGTCTGTTTGTTCCGGCTAATCTCTGAAATGGCTGGACCGATTTTGACGGGACTCTTTTGGCAGGTAGCTTATGTAATAAGGAGTAATTTAGGCTACTTTTATTTTAAAAAAATTTATTCCACGCGGACGAAAAGACGGCTAGTAAATAATAATAACCCTGGACAATTCACACAGCAGCATCTAGTCCCAAGTTAAGCTGTGTTATAAGTATTAGGCAACTGATAGATACCTGTTTTTGTAAATACATACATAATGTACATAGAAAACAACCAGACCGATACTTCTAGGTGAGTTTGTCACTATGGGTTAACTGACCTGACCTCATGCTCATCTTATCATCCTCCACTGGTGACCCTCCTGCGTAAACCGTTAACGCAGGCGGGTACACCATTCCATTATCATCCATAAAAAAAAACCAGACCGATACAAACAATCATACTCATGAATACAAATGTTTTCATGGACTGCGATAATCACTCACCATCATGAGAGCCGCATGCTCGTTTGTCCCCTGTGCTATAAAAAAAGAAACAGGAATCGAAGAAAGGGAAGTAAACTGATGTGGATGTGGAGTGTACTCATGAATGCTGTTCATCACAGCATTAAGGTATCATGTAACATCTGTGATGCCACTCATGCGCTGCCATTCATTGACTCGGCTCCGCAGGCGGTTCTTTCCTTCAGTCGAACAAAGTACGTTGCTAGATGAACTATAAATACCTACCTAGATGACTTCAAACCGTACATATAGTCATGCATGAGCGTTTTAATACTTTATAATTTATTTTTGTAAGAGCAGATCGTTTATCATATCGTAGAACAACAAGTTTACTTGATGGTAAATGATACCATTCATGCGTTGTTATTTATTTATTTACTTACATAAAATAGAAAACATGTGTACTAATTTACTGAAGAAAGGATGACGCCCACCACCGAGTTTATATAATACCAAAAACATACTATGACTTTACGTATCACGTATTGTCTAATAAAATTGACGATTTATTTAAACTTATCAAAACATGTCATACCAGAGAACTGTTATTTTTTTATATTGATAGTGCCAAGCAGACATACAGCCCATCCAATAGTATATGTCATGTAATTTATTTACCTAATTGCAACCTACAACCGTAATTGAGTCAATCACCTGTGATACCATTCATGCGTTGTCATACCAGAGAACTGATATTTTATTTATATTGATAGCGGCAAGCAGACATACAGCTCATCCGATAGTATATGTCATGTAATGTATTTGCCTAATTGCATCCTACAACCGTGATTGAGTCAATCACCCGTGATACTATTCATGCGTTGTCATACCAGAGAACTGTTATTTTATTTATATTGATAGCGGCAAGCAGGTATACAACCCAGCCCATCTGATAGTATATATCATATAATTATATTCTAATATTGTAAATATGTACAACATTTAAAAAAAATACGAGCTGAATTTCTTGTTAGTTCTTCTCATCTCGAAATCATTCCGAACTGACGGTAGATTTGACATATCATAAGAGTATCTGTAATAGACCTACATGAATAAAATTACATTAAATTTTGAATTTTTTTAAATAAAATATTTGCCTAATTGCATCCTACAACCGTGATTGAGTCAATCACCTGTGATACCATTCATGCGTTGTCATACCAGAGGACTGTTTTTTTTTTCATATCGTGATGGTGTCAAGCAGGCATATAGCCCATCTAATAGTATATTTCACGTAATTTAATTACCTAATTGCACCCTACAACCGTGATTGAGGCAATCACGCGAAAGAAGATTACCTTTGATATTCAGACGATACTCTCGTACTTGTATTCTAGTGTACCATTTTTTTCTTTTAAAATATAAAAAAAACTAGGTAGAGCGTTGCCTCTGCGTGTCGGTGTATTATGTATACAGTTACATAATTCATGGTGTCAATTAGATCATAAGATATTGGACCTTGACTTTTACCTTCCACACTAGGTTGGGCGCGCGTGACGACGACGCGGCGATTGTTCGCGACTGACGGCCAATGTTGCTAGATACAATATTTATAAATACGGAATCTATAACAACAAAATATATAATAATAATCTCAGAACAACTCAAGCAGCGCCATCTAGACCCAAGTTAGGCTAGCTGAGCTTATGGTATGGGTTCTAGAAAACTGATACAAATATTTACATAGATTTTTTTCGTTAATACATACATATTATACATAGAAAATACCAAAACCGATACAAAAAATTATTAGGACCGTGCTAGGAATCGAAAATGCGAAATGAAAATAATAAACCGCTAGACCATCGAGGCCGTCGTAAAAGTATAATGAAGCAATTGTAGCAAGAAGGTAGATAAAAAACTATGTCAAATTATTTTATACTTTGAGAACTTTATAATTATAAAATATCACATATATAGTTTGATCGACAGTTTCAGTGCAAAAATTGGAAGATTAATATAAAAATCCCTTAAAATGTAGCAACACCGCTGAATGTCTCGTTACTACTATAACTTGAGTAGTAGTGTACTTAAACTATAATTATATTTTAATATTATAAATAATAATAATAAACATACATTATATATTCTTATCATTATTTTTCTTTTTGACGACCTCGATGGTGTAGTAATTTAGCGTACTGCCTCATTTTCAGTTATGTCGCGTGTTTGATTACCGCACAAGGCAAACATTTGTAGTCATTATTACGTAGGCGTCGCTGCTCTAATAATCTTTAAATACATGCTAATAAATATTATAATATACATATTTATTAGCATATACATTTATACATATCTAAACATATATACATATAAATAAAATTGGTGTGTCTGTTTGTAATATTGAAATAACCGTTTTTTACTACATGCATATGAATATAAATACGGTACATACAACAAAAAGCCATTTTTAACATTTTTTGTCTGTCTGTCTGTCCGTTTGTTCCGGCTAATCTCTGAAATGGCTGGACCGATTATAACGGGACCTTTTTTGTAGGTAACTGATGCAATAAGGAGTAACTTTCACACGGAGGAAGTCGCGGGAACAGCTAGTAGATTATATATCTCGATCGATGGATGGATAAATATAAAAGTGCGTAGTGATCTACGCCAGTATATACACAAAGAATTAACTCTCTGTTATAAATACAATAGCTATAAATGTTATATAAATATGAAATTGTTTTGTATACATACGACACTTACTATTATATATTTTAATGTTATTATTTCCAAATTATATTTAAATATTATGTTACAGTAATTAAGTTATGTAATATTTTCCTTTTTCAAGTTTCAATTGTAACGTAGAATAAGTTAACTTAAATTATGAAACAATAAAGCTTGTAACATAAGATATGTTATAATATGATAAGATAAGATATGATATGTCATAAGATATGATATAATGAAAGTTTTTTAAAACAGGTTCGTCATTTGCCACGTAACATCTGCTTAGTTTGTAAATACATAATATATGACAAATATATTACTTTTTATAACAATACTACTTATATATTATGTAATGAAAAAATAATGATAAGGTAGGTAGGTCGGTAGGTATTCTCGTTAGAGGTCGACATTTTTAAATTACGAGATAAATGTATAATATACAAAAAGATATAATAATTGAGCGGATATTCGTTTTTCAGTGTAATTCTTGTACACAATAGCGTAATATAAAACGTAATACGAATGTTTTGTGGACTTATGACGAGACGTGACTGGGTAATTATGTTAAAACCACTTAATAGACGGTTATTTGAAATCTGTTCAACTTTGCTTTGTTGTTAACTCCAACAATGAGTTTGAGTTAACACGAGGATACGTTTTAGGTCAATGATTTGACATTGTCTGACCTTTATAAGTTTGTCATATACTCTGTTGTGCACTGTAACTAATTCCATTTGATAGACAATAAGTATCAAAATAGTAAAGTAACAAGTATGAAGAATAGTTTCACGAAAAGGTCAGCTGGTTAGCAATTTTATTGCCTTTTTGGATAATATCATTGGTCCTGATGCTCTAGCTGTTTACCACACAACCGGTCTTCCCATGGTGGCGAATTCGATGTACCGCACGAAACAAACATCATCGAGTAGGTTTCATGTTTCACATATATATATATATGTATTAAAAAAGTGTATTGGATTATTTTTAACAATTATATAGTACTCAAAAACAAACACTGCTTTTTTTTTTTCGTGGATGATAATGAAATGGTGCACCCGCCTGCGCTAACGGTTTACGCTGGCCGGGCACCAGTGGAGGATGATAAGATGAGCATGAGGTCAGGTCAGTTAGCCCATCGTGACAAATTCACCAGGAATTTAACACGATGGTTTCCAGGGGGAACCGCGTGGAGGTCGACCTGACATGGTACATTGCTAGCAATGGGGTTATCAATCCACATTACTAACAATTCTCTTCCCCCCAACAAACACTGCTTAGCTAGTGACTAGATGGTGCAGTGTGCATTGTCTGTAGTTGTTATTATTGTAGTTAATTCTTTGTAAATCTGCCAAGATAGGTCAGACCGACTTTTTAATCATGTCCTCTCTCTATAGAAATTCAATTTATTTAAAATTATTATCCAATCTAATCTATACATATAAATAAAATTGGAATGTCTATTTGTAATATTGAAATAACCGTTTTTTACTACATGCATATGAATATAAATACTGTACATACACCGAAATAACATTATTTACAATTTTTGTCTGTCTGTTTGTTCCGGCTAATCTCTGAAATGGCTGGACCGATTTTGACGGTACTTTTTTTGGCAGGTGGCTGATGTAATAAGGAGTAACTTAGACTACTACTATTATTTAAGAAAAATAAAGTTAAATTCCAGGCAGACGAAGTCGCGGGTACAGCTAGTGAAAAATAAATTCAAACAAAGTTCTGTAGCATCACTCAGTAAGTGTACGGATACCATGAGTGTTGCGATCTTTCGATGGACTATCTAGTGACAGTAGTAGAAAAAACTGCTGCAACCTACCAATATTAACATCACTGTTACTCCGGTCAGCTCATGACTATAGCTAGTGCAACCCTTTCGAAGCGTTGAGAAAGGTAAATACCTTTATTTACCCAGAATCGTGTTAAGACCCGGTTAACAATATAAATAATGTTTTTTTTTATAGCACATACTCAGGAACAAAGGAACTAGTGATTTACCTAAATGTAAACAACAATCTTTAGATTGATGTTTTACATTGGCGTTTTAACGCCCACAACACCATAGGAACTGCATTTACGCTGCCGGCCTTTTAAGAATAAATAAGCTCTTTTCTTGTAGGTTTCAATATCGTATTAGTTCGAAAATACCTTCGCTGGAAGGTGATTCCATAATGTGATTATGTAGCAAAAAGAAATGTATAAATACGAATGTTTAAATATAACAATTATATTCATCAACAGGGTATATTCTCAGCAACTAACCATTGTCTAAGTAAAAGCAATTATTGTTAGCCTTATCATGTTAGCGCAAAAGTGAAAGAGATAAATTACCCTGCCGACAGCTTCGCCTTGACACCTAGAGATGGACTGTCACGTGATGGTTGAATACCATAAAATGCACTATCCGCTTGACAGGAAGCTGTTGGCCGTAGCTGGCATTTCGACTGAGACGAGGTACAAGTACTAAATAAATATCCATTAAAAAACAAAATCTCGGAAACCATAAAACAAGAAATTAAAATTAATTTACTTAAAAAACCTTTAAACAATTACTGACTAAAAACGCTTATTATACAGTAAAAGAATTTTTAGCCGACGTATTGTTTTAAATTTCATTTTGGGAATGAGCCATCTACGAAATTGCTATACTATTTAAACAGAAACCATGTGTGTATTGTTGATTTATTGTAAGTAAATTTATTGTATATGCATGTGCAATTATAAATAAATAAGTAACAATTATACGTAAAAATTATACTTAAAACATATGGTTTTATCAAATGAAATTGGCAACTGTTAATCCAGGATCAAAATGGCCATAAACGAACTATAAATTGTCAGCGCAAATCTGATAAACCACTAGATCAGTTCTACGTCGGAAATAATATGAGATAAATCTTCGTGACCGGAAGGTGTTGGGTCCTTGCTTTGAACACGACTTACCCGTAACGAAGTATTCTTGGAGTTACCGTCGCGTCGCGTCTGTCTCTGAACATTTATTATTACAATCAGTTTTGAAACGAACTATGGAGTTATTAGTTGGGGTATAATAGTATCTTATGACAATTCACATAGCGCCATCTGGTTCTAAGATAGTATAGCAGATATAATAATATATATTAGGCAGTGAATTTACAGAATAACAGGCATCTTAGTTCTTTGAGATAGCAACACATGTTTTATCAATTATTTAACAACAATTTATGTAATTTAGCAATGGTCATCGCTTACCATCAGGTGAGACGATAGCTCGTTTGCCATTTCAATTAAATAAAAAAGGTACCAATTAATATTCGTTTTTACACAATAATAAAATTATTCAAACTTTGATTGTGGTTATGCAGGAACTTGACAAATAAATTGAGTAGGTAATAACTAAAACTACTTTTTGTTCTTTATAATTTAATGGAACGAACTGCGTGTCTATAAATGTGCTAATCACGTTGGTTTTTTGTTCGGAGAAGAAAAAGTAGGCACCTGCCAACCTTGAATAAAGCTAACAGCCTGGAGCGCAAAACTCCACAGTTACTAACAAAAATATAAACAACTGCCTGTCAAATTTGTGACAATGCAATTTCCAAATCATTTCAATCTATATAAGTCGTATTAACAAAATACCAGAGTCTGTTATAAATCTGCCTGAAGAAAAAATGAAATATCATATTAAAAACACTTCCTTTGCAAAAAAGCTTACTATAAAATTGAAGAATTCGTTAACGATAATAATGTTTTTATATAAAAAAATTAAATCGATAGCGCTGACAATATTTTCAGATTACACTAATAATGAGTGCGTAGCGATTTCTATGTTGATTATCGCATGCCTCTTACTTGTTATGCTTATATATAAAAACATCTATTCAAAAGAGCAATACACAAGTTTCTTGCTCATTCTTGTTGTGATGAATCTGCGTTCCGAATGAGTAGTAGAATCAAAATATGACCATTCAAAAGTGCTTGTAATGTGTTTATTTGAATAAAGATTATTTCTATTTCTCAAATCAAACAGAGGATTACAATTCACTTATCTCTTTTTATACATTTAGTATGTCAAGAAATGTATAGTATGGCGAATGTATTTACAAATTCATGAATTTCTTGGCTTATTTAATTTCTCTATACTACAACATGTCATTATTCATATAAACCATCCTCTTCAATCATTCTATCTGTGGCTGAAAACTGCATTAAAATTCATTCTGTAATTTAAAAATAAGTAAACAGACAGCTGCGAGTTTTTGTTTTATATTACTTAAAGAAAAAGACGAAAAAGTCTGCTATACTCATGAACAGTACTGCAAAACTTCCATAGTGTAGCCCTACATACGTTGCCAGTGCAGAGGTATGTACTCTTTAATTTTACCACCTTATTACACCCTTAAATCAGGACCTTTCTGGGGCCTGAGTGCACATTCACCTCCGTCAGCCCATTTCGTCCTGTGCAGCTGTAAAAGCCAGCTATAGCTAAAAATAGAAAACGCTTAGAAAATACTCGTAGATTACTTTTCTTTTAAAAAACCGTGGTATGTGGTGGTGGCGTAAAATGGCATGTTACGGCTAATAATTAAATTAAACTAATAATATTATAACAATATAATTTATTGTACATTTTTATTCATTGTGTTAGTAATTCTTACGTTTAATATCATTATTACCACAAACGGAAGTAAGGCGGTGGCTTTACTTACGATAGTTGCGGGTTCGATTGATGCATGTTACAGACATTTATGTTCACGATTATAATTATTTTTATTGGTTTGTATGTTTTCAATGTATATAATGTGTGTATTTACAAAATTATTTAAGTGATTATTGTTTAATACCCAAACTACAAGATCTGTTTAGCTTAGGATTAGATAGCGCTGTGAGAATTGATGTGAGTTATTATTATTATATTTATGGATTATTATCCTTACATAAAAATGTATATATGTTAAATGGTACTATTTGTGCAGGTAACTGTAGTTAGTTGCTAATTAGTCACGCTCTTCGTGCGTGTAAATATTTATATTACTATGTAATTAATAAATATAATAATAATAATACCTTAGGACAATTCACACAGCGCGCTCTAGTCCCGAGCTAAGTAGATCTTGTATTATGGGCACTAGACAACTGATTTTAATAATGAGACACATCTTATATATAAAAATCTCGTGTCACATTTTTCGTTCCAATACGAGGAGTATTCTCATGAAATTTTGTGAGCGTATTGAGTAGGTCTGAAAATCGGCCAACATCTATTTTTCATCCCCCTAAATGTTAGGGGTAGTCCACCCCTATTTTTTTTTTATTTTAAGGCAACGCAACGTTTGCCGGTATAACTAGTATATTTATATAAATACATTTATAATACACTCAGACCGTTACAATCATGCTCATAATACAAAAGTTAGCACTGTGCGAGAAATCGAACACTTCACATTGTATATATTTGTCACAAAATATTCTATATAATTAAATGAAGATTTTGCAAGAAACTCAATTAGATTTTTTTTTAATTTTTATACAATAATTAAAGCATCACATACACATTAACATGTTATAGTCACACAATTCATACTCAGAATATTTGAGAAATACTAATAATCTTTACTTTAATCAAATAAACTTAATATGAGCAAATTTGAATAGCTAGTTTTTTTTATTAAAAATTATTATTATTATTATTAAGTACATTGTGTTCATGAGAATGTAGTCTAGTCTAGTGGTTTTCTACCCTAAATTTCTATATTTCCTAAGTACAATTCTGGGCGACACAAGCGAGCGATATAAAAAAAAACTTTATGTGTCGATTTATGGCACATTCTGACGGTCTCGGTGGTCGGTGGTACCTTACTTCCGATGGTCGCAGTTCCTCGCACGGTACAAACATTTGTATTTATGTGTATGATTGTTTACATTGGTCTGACTGTTTTCTATGTACATATATTGTGTATGTATTTACAAAAAAAATCTATGTATTTGTATCAGTTATCTAGAACCTACAACGCATGCATTTAACTAGCTTAACTTGGGTCTAGATGACGTTGTGTGAATTGTTCTGAGAATATTTATTTACTTATTTATTATTATATAAATAATTCAACTTTATTATTATTATATAAATATTCTGACTGAATGATTCTATGGTGATAAAAACATGAATATAGAACTAAAATTAGTTTGAGATACGGGAGATAGCCTATAGTTGATAATAGTTGTATAATAGTTGTACCCCAGGTAAATAACATAGTATGTCAACGCTTGAATTGTTAATCAGCTTCTAAATGACCACTAAAGTTGCGGTAGACATGCTAAAACTAGAAATGTCAGAATTAAGCCTAGACCACATCGTAAATATGTAGACAGGTAATTTTCATATATTGTATTCTCAGTTGACATACACTAAAGTACGAATTACAGAACGATTTACATATTTTCCTCCATTGAAAACATTACTACAGCCGTACAGACAATTTTTTTATCTCAAGACAATTCACACAGCTCCATATAGTCCCAAGTTCATCTAGCTAAAGCTTGGCTATGGACTAGATAGTCAGTTATCTACATATCTTGTATCAGTACAAAAACATCCATTTTATTTTCGTAAATATATAGAAAACACCCAGACAGATACAAACAATTATGCTCATGAATACAAATGTACTTATGTGCCGTGCGACGAATCGAACCCGCGACCATCGGAAGTAAGGCGGTATGCTAAACCGCTAGACTACCGAGGGTGTCGCTAGATCATCGAGGCCGTCTATTGCTGGAGATCTGGATGTAATATCTGTCATTGTGCAAGCTTAGAGCATCATTATCGGCTGCCCGCTTTAAAATCATTTGAAGTACCCATCCGCAAATGTGCATTGTGTATAGTGACAATGTCAAAATTCTTAGCATCCACTTTGACAGGTATTGGTTAGTTCAGAAGGCTGAGGTAAGTCCAAAGATTTTCTTTCCCGCGAGCTTACTCAGAATATTGAGTATTTTTTTATTTATTTATTTATTTAACTTCAATGCACACAATATACAAAATATAGTAAAGTACATTTGGCGGACTTAACACCATGCGGCATTTTCTACCAGTCGACTATTGGTGGTGCAAATATAATAAATGATATTTTCGTATTCGTAAACACGAAAGTTTCGCTAGGACATACCTTATTTCTCCCTGTCCTCGAATATGCACCTGTTTATACATTGCACAGTCATAATTGTTTAATTAGATGTGAAGTACCTAGACCTCAATCCCTGACATGGTATTTTGCTAATACTGGATGGCCTCCTTACTAACAATTCCGTCACTTACTAATATTCTGACATCTTTTAATAATTATTCATCCTCTCAGCCCGGATGATGTCTACTGCTAGACATAGATTATTTAAATTATTAACCGGCTCTTAACACGAATAATTTTATGGTAAATAAAAGCATTTACCTCTCTCGACGTTTCGACTAGGTTGCACTAGCCGTGGTCACGAGTAACAGCTGATGAATGGAGTAACAGCGATGTCTATGTAGATAGGTGACAGCAGTTTTTTCTTCATCTACCATTACTAGATTGTTTAACGAAAGTTCGCGACACACAGCACAGCACAGCACCTAGTCGAAACGTCGAGAGAGGTAAATACCTTTATTTGCTATAAAATTATTCGTGTTAAGACTCTGTTAATAATTCAAATAATCTATATTAAACACGAAAGTTTAAAAGTAACTATTGCAAACTGCTAGACATAGGATCCGATCGGATACGATAGGATACGATCGGTCCTGCGCTGCTCGCATCGATCGCCTTCCAGCGATCTTAACTAGATCGTCGGTCCACCTTCTGGAGGCCTCCCCCTTTCTTTAATAATGATTATTCCTCGTCAATTTACCACTACGTTTCCCAAGGGACGCGAGGAGATCGACCTAACACCTAACTTCATTAAACTCTATCATTAAATGTATACTAAGCTCTGTCACTAGATGTAAATATTCTTTACGTATTTGAGTAGCTGAGCGACTTAATTTCATATGCGTATTCTCAGACATCATACATTTTCTCTGTTTTTGCAACATATTTCATCGATATTCCACTTCTATTAGTTGTTAGTGATATAGCATAAAGCCTTCCTCATTGAATGGCTATATAAAACAAGGAATTTTTCAATTCAAAACAGTATATATGAGTAATATAACAGTATATATGAATTTAACTTTCTCCCTTAGTGATTAAGCTACATACACAAGAGAGCACTGATAACTATAACACAGGTATTAGGGGCCTCATATTGTATTAAGCAACTTTCTACTATTTGGTTAGCTAGAACTACTTTTAATTAATGTATATTATTCCTTTTTAAATATTGTAATTTTAATGGTATGTAAGTATAAATAGTTAACAAACACTTTAGTTTTATAATATTAATATAGAGATATGATTCTAATTAAATATTGTCAAATCCAGAAGGAACAAGCTTGACCTTTGTGAACAGTGTAACGCAGTTAACACTTTAGTAAGATATGAATCAGTTACGTTCAATATGAGTTCGTAGGTACATACAGGAAGTGACGTGGCATTTACATTTTGTTCCTTATTTACGGTCACGTAGCACTAATAAACAAATACGGTAAGAGATAACGTGGTCTAGTAAACACTACAGCTGACATGGACTCGAAAGTCGTAAGTTCAAATACGGTTGACACTAAAAAACTTTATGTCAAGTTTATGTGAGACTCTTTGGACGTCGTGATCGTATGCTACTTAAAGTAACAAAGCAATAATTACAATTATACGATCATAATCTTTATGGTAAAGTTCATCACGTTATATAACTAGAGGTCGCCATTATAAGATGGCTGATCACGATTAACAATTTTAAATGAACATATTTTCGTGTTTAATCCTTTTTAATGCAGGATAGTGAAACAAAACCTAAGTACACATTTTTACAAAAAATGCGCAGATGAAGACTTATGCATTTTCGCAAACTTATGATATATATAGAGAAGGTGTGGAAAATGCTAATATTATAAAAATATATGCAATTAAAATACATTACATCAATAAAAAATACACACTACGAAGAATTTGACACACACACGCATGTATACATTTTTGTTTATTACAGTTCATTATACATATATGAACATGGTACAATGCAATTGTTCAATAGAACAATTGCATTGTACCATTTTAAAACTATCACGGATTTCTGTAATAATAATAGTGAAAAGTGATTCACTTTTACTGTACGGAACTAGAGTCCTATCTGCACTTGTCCATTTTTGTTCGGTGAAGCTGTAAATACCAGCGGCTTACAGCTTTACAACTGTGTCATCTTGGTAGAGTAAAAGAGTTGGATTTCTGTGGCTCCATATGTCCTTTACGGGATTATAGTCCTGTCGGCACTCGTACATTTTTGTCCGGTGAAGCTGTAAATACCAGCGGCTAACAGCTTTACAACTGTGTCATCTTGGTACAGTAAAAGAGTTGGATTTCTGCAGCTCCATATGTCCTTTACGGGATTATAGTCCTGTCGGCACTCGTACATTTTTGTCCGGTGAAGCTGTAAATACCAACGGCTAACAGCTTTACAACCTGTTGGAAACTATTTTATATACCTTTTTTATTGTCTATATTTTTTATAATATTATATTGTTTTCATATGACATAAGTCAATTTAATACACAATTATTCTTCAACTATAACAGTACCGTTTTCTTTTGCTCGTCGTCTTGATCTCCATCCTTCACACAACCGTTTAAAAAACCATTTCTCAAGAACGGTATATCAAGTTTACTACCACGTCTTACAACGTAGTGGAAAATGACCAATACCTAAAACTTGCGTTAATTTCGTTTCCTGACTAATTCTATATATATACATAGGTACATAAATAGAAACAATTGATAAATTTTGTAATTAACCTTATACATCTCGATTTTTATTTGGATTTTTTTCCATTTGCTCAGTCCATTTGATAATTCCCAAATATTGAAATTACCCACGCCTTGGCAATCTGTGACGGTGTGTTAATTGATATTTAATAGTTCTTATAATGCACCACCCATTGAGCTATTATTTACTATCGAATAAATGAGACCTACCATAGTCTATAGTGTGTGTGCTCAAATACTACGCTCAAAAGCAGAGTCAATTATGATAAATTAAATAAACTTTATTTTACATTTATTTTATTATTTGTTGTGAAATATTATACATATCAGACATTTTATACAGATATCTTATTTCTTATTAACATAATAGGCATTCTGTTTGGCGCACGTAACAAGAGACCGAATGAATTGCGGCAACAGTGCTGCAATGAACACAGCAACGACAGTAACTAATTTATTATCTATTGGGGTATGATATCTCCTTACGTTGCAATTTCACTGCCATAACTCAACTTTTACACCAGAACACAATTTGTAAAATAAACCTAATAGGAATGAGACAGAGGTTAGTCAGAGTATAGTGAATAAATTGTTTTAAATGAGTAAAAAATACGTTTTTATTGCAGACAGTTTAGATTGACAGTAAAATCGCATGATCGGGATTTACCTGATGATTCCATTAGTAACAATGTACTACAATCAATTTGTTATCATTAAATTTATTAAATGCTTGTACACCTATGTTGTATGCATAATAAAAAACTGGTTTTTGTACATTATCCTTAGGATTGCAGAGTTCATTCGAATTACAATAATAATACATATTTACGACAGGTCATAAAACATCGATTTCCGTAAAACATTGTAATTTGGCTTAGTAATATTCGTAGTATCGTGGCCTGGTGATATACCCCAAGTTATAGACAGAGATCACGAGTTCGAATCCATTTGAATTAAAAAAATGTTTCTGTTATTTTTTTATTTTAATTGTAGCCGATAGAAAAAGATTATTTATACTTCTATCTGTCAAAATGTAAAATTTTGAAAAGAGAAAAAAAGAAATTGTCCAAAAGACGGGTTCAGAAAGTATTGTTAAAACATTATAGTTAGTTGATAAAAATTCTTAAAATATATTTGTCTATATTTGTCTAAACCCAGAATTTTTAAAATATATTTGTCTATCATATTTACCGAACATTAATTATGGGAAATTGTCTAATAAATTAGTTACAAAATCAAATATACAGTGTATTTAGTCATATACTATCATAACTCTAAAGTTAACTAGAGACTAAGTAAGAGAAGTGAACTAAGACTAAATACACTGTATATTTGGTTTAGTAACTAATTTATTAAAAAAATTCCCATAATTAATGTTAGGTAAATATGATAGACAAATATATTTTAAAAATTCTGGGTTTAGACAAATATATTAGTTATAAATATATTAGTTAGTTATTACTCTAGTTAACTTTAGAGTTATGATAGTATATGACTAATATACTGCATGTTTAGTTTAGTAGGTAATTTATTAGAAAATTACCCATAATTAATGTTAGGTAAATATGATAGACAAATATATTTTAAAAATTCTAGGTTTAGACAAATATAGACAAATATATTAGTTATAAATATATTAGTTAGTTATTATTTTAGTTAACTTTAGAGTTATGATAGTATATGACTAATATACTGTATGTTTAGTTTAGTAAGTAATTTATTAGAAAATTACACATAATTAAGGTTAGGTAAATATGATAGACAAACATATTTAGAGTACGTAACAGGAGTTCTGAAAACAATATAAATAATAAGAATAAGTATTACAGGTAACGTACAACTAGTACTATAATATGAAGACAAACAAAAAAACTTAGGAATACACATACAGGACAATAATAAAACATATTACTTTGTTGCGACATCCTTTCCGACAAAGGAGTCGAGAGATTTTACTTTAAACATAAAAAAACTTTTAAGTGGATGGTACTTAAATCAATCAACCAAATCATTTATGTTTTTTTTTCAAATCAAATCAATCATTTTGATTTGATTTGATTTGAAAACTTATATGTGGATAGTACTCCTTAAATAATTACTGAATTATACAACAAATTTTCCTACTTTTCTATTTAATTTAAATAGTATTTAGACGACATACGAATATTGTGATCCGTTTTAAGTAACCTTCATCGAAATACTGATAGGTAGCTAGGTCAGGGTAACTTTTTGCCTATAGTAGGTGTTTACTAGACAGGTTAAATTTTAACATTACTATTTAATATTCATGAAAACTTGATTGAGAATGATATAATTAATCTAAGATTATTTATGATCCATATCATTAGAGTTTCAGATTAGTTTTTTTTATTATTTGTTATGTTTTTTCTTTTTATTTGCTTGATTTACCTTGGACGTTATGGAAGGACATAGTTACAAAAATATTGTTTTTAAAATTACATAACTTTATTAACTTATAGTCATTATTGTTATGAAAGAATATTCAATTTCCTATTTATAATTTATTAAATTGCGTTTTATATGGATTACCATTTTTTATTTCGTTACTCAAAATAAATGTTACTTACTCATAACAAATAAATATTGTCCTCTCTACAAAGCTAATAAAATCGTAATCTAATTTGAAATTATAATTATTTTTGTTGTAGTAATAAGAAAAAAGACTAGGTAAACGAAGAAAATATTTTAATATAGAATACTGACAATTAGGAATAGAATGCAGGAATTGAAGTATCAAAAACAAGAATGTAATATATAAGAACTATAAATTCAAACACAAATTTAGAATATCAAATACATATCTAATTAGCCAGTTACAACAATTTTAATACATTATTATTAAATAATGTCGCGAAAAAAATATTATCCAAATTATTAATATGTATAATTACAATAAAAATTGTGACAAAAAAAATATTTTACTCGTGCCTTAATTGTAGCTAGATCAACTGGTTTCGCTGTATGTAAATATAACTGCTACTTTTTTACACGCATTGTGCAAAGTAAACTTCCGCCCATGTTTTTTTTTATTCTATAACAAGCTTCGCAACAAGAGGCTTCCCTTTAGAAATAGATTTAAAAATAACCCTTATTCAAATAAACTTAATAATAAGCACTTTTTAATATGTAGTTATATTTTTTAATTCTACTACTCATTCGGATTTCAGACTCATCACAAGAAGAACGAGAACTTAGTCAATTAGAACCTTTGCTGGACGCGTTTTTAAAGGATGATGCATCATTAACACTATGCAGCATTACCTATGCTGCATAGTGTTCTCGTTCTTCTTGTGATGAGTCTGAAATCCGATTACCCGAATTACCGAAATACCGATTACCGATTACCGAAACCAGCATTGCATAGTGCAGACTGCAGAGATTAATAATTATCTGTTTCAAGACTTATGCTTTTATAAGATTCTTAAATAGACTATATTGTGTTGTTTGAATGTTACGTAACTACTACTAAAACTGAATATATGTCAAATGATAAGTGGTATAAATAATTTTGCACAAACAACTGTGGTCACATTGTTTTGTATTGTGCGGGAATCTAACCCGCGGCGCTTGGAACGTGAGGTAGTGTAAACCGCTACACCAGCAAGGTCGTCCATGTTGTGTATCGTTACGCGGGTAAAGTTAATATGACAGTAATGTGAATCTAACTTGACAAAACATAACTGCTCTCGAGTCACTCCAGTTTACGTGGAGGTCGAATGATTGCGACCTCGTCCATGCATTTAATTCTTAGTCAGGGATGCCAACTCTGCTTAAATCTCGTGTCTCACAAATTAATAGATTTTTGGACTTCAGTACAACATTGTCACTCTCGTCTTCGTCTTCAGTCATTCGTTCTTGGCAGAGTGGTCGTGGCTTTTATGATGGTATCTCGTCATTGTGTTCCTAAGCGACAGTAGATACTCCTAGCAATTTGCTTCCATCTGGTACGGTTTTTGGCTGTACGAGATTATCGTTGGTGATCGAGCCCGAGAATGTCTGCCCTCAACAGAACATTCGATACTTAGTTTCACTCTGGTACAAGTAAACAACAGTACCACTATATCATTACTGATAACAATCGTGAGATGTACTATTAATTAAAATTAGAAAAGACAATACATATCGTCGATGAATGTTTCTTCATCTTAAGCATTCAGAGTAATCTGAAACGGCACGTCAGAGGCCAGAGCCGAAATAATGTTAGTTCGCAATTTAAAAAAAGGCTCAAAAGGTGAGGTATTTTTTAGAATTATTTGTAAAGCTTCTTAATGCGCATTAAAGATAATAGAGCCCAATTGAGCAAATATACGACATTTTATCTAACTTTTAATTTATTCGTACGAGACTAGTGTTTTGAGGTTTGGCAACCCTGTTCTTAGTTTATGTCCTCTTTTGTTTAATGTAATAACCAGTTGGCTACCTTACGCCAATTAAATTCTCATGTCCAACATTATGCGATTTAAATTTAAATTCAATATTTGGCAGTTT
The DNA here is from genome assembly GCF_030625045.1 of Achroia grisella. Taxonomy (NCBI): domain Eukaryota; kingdom Metazoa; phylum Arthropoda; class Insecta; order Lepidoptera; family Pyralidae; genus Achroia; species Achroia grisella. Next base: position 125,696 of record NW_026712943.1, read on the forward strand.
TTTACTTATACGCTAAGTGACATAAGATTTATTTGAACACGCGGCTTTATGCCAATCAAGGTTCATTGTAATAAAGTTGTAATGAATATATATACATTTCTTATTACTGGTTTTTTAGGCTCAGGATTATCTAAACCTAAATACAACAACCCTATTTTATGTTGAGGTTAGTACCAGGAACTAGTGGCTTCGCAAATCAGGATTTTCTGAATTGACTTTTTTCATCATTTGAATTTACTTTGTTCTCATCTTATCATTATCAATTGCCGCTTCGCCATCATTCATAAAAAATATACTTATAAAACTATGTTTTCTGTACACTCAATAAAATAAATTATCCATTATAACTGGTTTATTAGAAATTTAACGTGTTTTAATATAGTTACTAATATTTAACGGGTAAGTGTTAAGTCAGACCGGCACCAAAAAATTTGCGTCAATTTACATATATTTCTGACTGTCTCTCCGTGGATAGAAACAGTGATAAAGACACCAAAGTAATCCAAGAGACTGCGGTGGGTTCGCAATTCGCTGCATTTTTTTAATTCTTGGTTCCAAAACCAAGAATTAATAAAATGCAGCGAATTGTGGCCGTTGTATGTGTTTATATATGTGTATTACGATACTTCATTACACATTAATATTTAATGAAGATTACTAACACAATGCATTAGTACATAATCTTAATTATCCACTCATGTATGTCAGTGTTGTAACCCATTCGTGACTATTTTGTCTCCACTTTTTCAGGCACAAATTAGTATTAAAAAAAAATCTTAAGATATCTTTAATTATTTACCTTACGTAGGCTTATTAAATTTACGTAAGCATATTTATTTATTTATATTTTATTTCAATATTATTTACTCAATCATTCAAAATAGCCTAAACGGATTCAAATATTTAGGTAATAGATCATCACAAATTTACGTCTATTTACCTAACATATAAGATCATATATAAATATAAACATTCCGATCAGTAAGTATATAATGTGAATCATATTTTTTATCATATTTATAGACGATTTAGCGACGTTTAGGAACTCCAGAATCCTTTATTGTTCAGTCAAATTAGGACAGTTGGTTTAAAATTATTATTATATTATCATGCCGAATCAGAAATGAGGAGATCCGCAGAAGAACCAGAGTGACCGACATAGCCCGAAGAATTGCGACTTTGATGTGGCAATGGGCGGGGCACATAGCTCGTAGCATAGATGCCCGTTGGGGCAGTAAAGTCCTCGAGTAGCGACCACGGACCGGAAAACGCAACGTGGGAAGGCCTCCAGCAAGGTGGACCGACGATCTGGTCAAGATCGCTTTGGAAGGCATTGGATGCGAGCAGCGCAGGACTGATCGTCGTGGAGATCTTTGGGGGAGGCCTATGTCCAGCAGTGGACGTCTTCCGGGCTGCGATAATGATTATCATTTATAACCGTAATATTATTAATATTTACTTATTTTTTACACTCTTGCTCTGTCCGCTTAATTTTCGCTGAAAGGGGTACAAAGTTTTTCACATAACACATTTTATTAATCAATACATATAAATAAAATTAGATGTCTGTTTGTAATAATGAAATAATCTTTTTTTACTACATGCATATGAATAATATTAATACGGTACATACACAATATCACATTTTTTACAATTTTTTTTTTGTTCCGGCTAATCTTTGAAATGTCTGGACCGATTTTGACGGAACTTTTATTGGGAGGTAGTTGATATAATAAGGAGTAACTTAGGCTACTTTTATTTTAGAAAAATAACGTTTAATTCCACGTGGACTAAGTCTCGAGTACAGCTAGTATATAAATATAACTAAATATCTAGATTGATTTACTAGTCTACCTGTGCGTACATGGTAAATTACACACTATGTTTCGAGCACGGACGGTGCACAATTTGTCACAGAAAATGATAACCTTCCTGGGTCCTTTGTTCAATCAGGACAGGAATATTCTGACAACCATGACTAATTTATTTTATTTAACTCAAGTAACTATTTATTTACTTATGTCAATATTACTATTTGGCAGTTTGTATACACAATATCTTAAAAATGTAATGCTGAACAATATTTATTTAAAAGAGCAAATCGCAAGTTACTTCTTAGCTCTACTTGTGATGAGTCAGCGTTCCGTATGAGTGGTAGAATAAAAAATATACCCACAATAGTGGTTATATTAGGTTTATATGAATAAAGATTATTTATACTACACAATATAATTGACTTAATATATATTTAGTTTCAAACTAAGCAGAACTTGTGTCCTGACACTAGACTATGATATAAATACTAAGATATTTTTTTTTGTAAATGTATACATAATATATATAGTAAACACCTATACCGATATAAACAATCATTCATTAATAAAAAATTTTGTACCGTGAGAGCAATTGAAACTGTGACCATCGGTAATAAAGCAGTATGCTATACCGCTAGGCTATCGAGGCCATTATAGGGGCCTATGCAAACAACTTTATACAAAGCCTTAGTAAAACCGAAAATAATCCTATAGAAAACTTCTGCTGTAATCACTTTTTCACCTCGTGCATTTACGCAATTTCCGTGGACTTTTACATTTTAAGCACCAACTAGTTAATATCTCAGGACAATTCACACAACGCCGTCTACTCCCAAGCTAAGCAGAGCTTCTGTTACGGGTACTACACAACTAATATAATTACATGGATGCATATTTTTTGTAAAAAAATACATACTATACATAGAAAACGCATGAATACAAATGTTTGTACCGTGCGTGGAATCGAACCCGGATTCATCGGATAGTAAAGCGATATGCTAAACAACTAGACCACCGAGGCTGTCAAATAAACTAGTTAATAACAAATAAGTTAGTAATTAGTATCTAGTTGTTATTTAATTAATACGAGTTATTGAGTAGTACACGTGGTTTAACAGTTCACACAATCGGCGGCAATAAAAGCAAGGCCAGTAGTAATGGCATTGGTCCAGTGTGTTCTGCAGCCGTGCAAATTATATCACAGTTCGATATAAGAAAAATTGCAGGACATTATTTAATTTTGAGTGCACCAAGGTCCTGTGGTGCCGCCGCTGGGCTCGTTGCACGGACCGTCGATATCTCCATATCTACTCCATTTTCTATCTACTGCGCTAGGGTTGTCGAATATTTTTAATGACGAATTTAACAATTTAAATGTTGAATCTTTTTTATTGAAGAACTTTGTACAAAACAATATGGGTTACGCTTTCTCACTTATTTATAATTATAATGACGACCTCGGTGGTTTAGTGTATTAACACACCGTTTTACTTTCGACAGTCGTGGGTTTGAACTCTCGCACGGTGTAAATATTTGTATAACTATTTCTAAATTTACATAATATATTTATTGTTTTCTAAATATATTATGTATGTACTTACAAAAAATGTATTTATATCAGTTGTTTAATACCCATGAAATATAGCTCCGCTTAACATAGCACTAGATGGCGCTGTTTTAATTTGTTTCTTCATATTTAAAGGGTGAGATATTGTAGTGAAATAATAAGTTACAGCAGACTGACATTTTCTGTCTCTGTCGTTCTCTTTTTATTAGATAGAGTTTATAATACACTCCTTGTATTATGCTCGCCATGTATATCTTCATACAAAATTTGTGAAAAGAAATAGTTAAATAAACAATATGAATTTTAATTTCAATAGCCTAGTGTACATACTTACTTTTATAGAAAATCGTTTCTTATGTTCTTTCAATATTGGTGTCTTAGAAAGTGCATAAGAAAAGAAAAGTTATCTATAAAAGCAAGTATAAAAGACGGTCACATATGTAATATGTAATCACATATTTACTACAGATAAACAAACATAGAATATATTCTTACTTTAATTTTACATTCCGAAAGCTAGCCCTAAAAATTTGATTTAGCAAGTAGGTATAAAAGGCAGTTAAATATATAATCTACTAATCTAGCCCAGAAAAACTAAAATATAATATATTATTACTTTAATTTTACATTGCGAGAGGCAACCCTAAAAGTTTGATTTATGTGAGCTGCGGCTGGCCGGCCACACAGCTGGTGAGCGAGCCGGCTCAAACGGAACTCGGAAATAATGCAATTTGTGACGTACTAAGGCACTCTGCTCCAATTACTTTACTCACCAGCCCGAGATAATATGGCATAAAGGATAAAAAATACAATTACATATTTCAAAATCAATTTTATCCCTAATAGAGCAATATAAACCAAGAACACTATATTAAGCATAAGGGTTTCCTTATACGTATAGTTTGAATACTTGTTCATTCTTGTTGATTGAATAAATTAACGTAGCGATAATATTATATAATTTTTTTTATGATTATGACATCTAGGTTTTATATTAAGAATATTTAAATAGGTACTTTATTAAATTGACTACAAAAAAATTGTTTGATTGACTACAAATAAAGTATTTTGCTGCCCTTTGTTATTAGAATAAAGAAAATATTATTGTATACAAAGTAATAATATATAAGAAAGAAATTTTCATTGTTATTGATAAACTGAAAAAAGTGCTAAGTTATAATAACTTTCCACTCATGCTTAGACGAAATATATCCTTTGAAAAGAGTACACACTCTATCCTCAGGATTTCAAAACCATTCTTCCTAAGAATATCCTCCCGACAGGCCTAGCTAGCTGCTAACTAGTAGCTAACTCTGAAAATAGGGCGAGCAAAAGAAATCTCCTTTACTTTACAGGTCTGAAACACCTTGTAAGAGCCCAAACCGCCTAAAATATATTATACCACTGGCGACCCGTTCTGGCTTCACATGAAAGCATTACAAATCTTTGAATATCTCAGCTTGTATATATATATATAACCCATTAATAATCAACCCATCCATTAAAACTGTTTTTAATAAATAGTGGCGGCAAATTAGCTTATAATATGTAAACATCTAACCCCTAGAAAGTTAAGTTACCCCTAGAAAACTACCGAGTAATATATACTGCATTTTTTTAAATTCGGGTGCAATATAATTACACCCATTTGTATCCAAGGCGGTTAACAAGTTATTTAAATACTATACAACACATATTATATACTCAAGGCCTTCGATATTTTATATAATACGCACAGAACATTCATTATAATTTTCTGTCACCGGGTTTTTCTACGCACGGCAACTAGTTGAGAGATTGTGAGAAAATATATGTAGTTATGAGAACAAACTAATAATACAAATTAACTAGTAAATACCGTGAGATATAAATTATTCTACGACTTATTTCCGACATCGTTTATTTATGACAACTATCCACATAACACTAACCATGTCATTTAGTACAGGTTCTAAATGACTTCGAAGGTAGGTGTAAGAAATAGGTGTAAAGTCTTATTGTGGCCGCCGGTTTCATCGCTATTTAATATAAAGAAATAGCTGACAAAAGGATTTACGACGACTCACCGCATCGGACCCCACACCGCTTTATTACTTCTGTTTTGATAATCATCCATTCTCTTTATTTGTTTTTCCTCGAGACTTAGAGTATCAATATTCCTTAACAATTGAGTTATCAAAAGCAACTGATCCCAGAGACAAGCTAACTTTTTTAATTTTATATATTACTAGCTGTCCCGGCAAACGTTGTTTTGCCATACAAATAAAATAACGCTATAAAAAAATAGGGGTTGATGATAGAAGGGTGAAAATTTAGGATTGTATGTATTTTTGTATGTTGTATCATAAAAAAAAGAAGCTAAAAATTTTATCTAATAAATAATTAAAAATAAAAAAAATTTGGGGTGGAATACCCCTAACATTCAGGGAGATGAAAAATAGATGTTGGCCGATTCTCAGACCTACTCAATACGCTCACAAAATTTCATGAGAATCGGTCAAGCCGTTTCGGAGGAGTATGGGAACGAAAACTGTGATACGAGAATTTTATATATAAAATTGTATATAATTTATAGCTGTGTATAAACTTACATAGAGCTAAGATTTATTACAATCGTGTTTAGAATTGAATGTTTAATTAATAACAGGATACTTATACATATATATGTATGTAGACATATACTTCCGTCACAGAGTTGATTTGACATAGACCATTTGCAACAAAGGTTCGTGTTGGGTACAAGAACCTTTGTTGTACATGGTCTCCTTTTTACCGATTCGAGCTTCTTGTAAATGTATTTATTTGTTAAATTGAAAGCCTGTTCCTATTATAATTGTAATTACATTTACACTATGTCCATATAGGAATAGATTTATATAGATAGAGATCTTTCCAATCTCCAAATCCTTTTTATAGATATCTGTTCACCAACATTGAAGCTCAAATCTGGTGGATATGAACACTACAAACTTTATGAACCAAATTAAATTTCTGACCAACTCTTCATACTGATACTAAATGAAATTATTCAGCGAGAAACCCGGCTACTTGCCCTTGGCCAAGTTGTCAACTAAATGTAGTCAAGTTTTGCGGATACAGCCACTTGGACACTCGACAAACTAAGTTATCAACAATTGTCGCTAGCAGTACTAGTTGACTTTGAAGGGTAAGTAATATCAGCGAAATTACGGGGTATTACATAATAATTTACTATTTAATAGCAACGCATAAGATGTATTATTGGCACACACTGACTTCGTGATGTCCTTAAAACATGAGTAGACAATATACTATATACTTTGTGATATATATAACATTTACTTTGCGACAACCGTAGTACTATCAATGTGATTATATTACAGTATGTTAAAATTACCACTTTACCAAAAATATAAATAACTAGATAACCCGCGCACCTTCGTCTGCACCAAACTTATTTGATTCGCCTTATTTACGTAATATTTTTTTAAATAATTGCCTATGTGTTACTCTGATGTATAAGCTTTATTACTGTAAAGTTTGTATATTAACATCCCTTCATTAGTTTTTGCGTGAAAGAATAACAAACACCATCCATACTCACAAACTTTCTTGTTCATAATATTAGTAAGATATGTAAAAAAATGTAACTTATTTTTGATAATATAGAAAATATCTCTCAATCAATCGCATCCATACATACGTATTGCTGTGATACATTTATATAAAAAAATATAAATAATATCGTTATAAATAGTAATAATTCTAGTACGAAATCGGCACAATTCTCTTCAAATATTCAATATGTTGACCTCTCATTTAATGGACTAATAGGCGGGGTCAAGTTCATTGATTATATTGGCATTAGTCAGATGGAAGAGACCGAGGAAGTCGTTTTTAATGTATGATTATATTTATATTGATATATTTAATCTGTATAATAAAATGTATTCTGCAATAAAAAGTAAAATCTAATCTTTTTAATAAAAAATTACTTTCGTTACATAATATATTATTACATAGTACAGTCTTGTCTTTACATGGTCTATTATATGTAAACATATATATCTCTAGTATTTTGAAAACAAAATTACCCCATGTTATTCTATATAAATGTAAAGTTTTATTAGTGACTATTAAATTTGCTTCAATATTTTTTGATATTATTTACTGCAACAAAAGAAAACTCAAATCTTCTCTCTTAACAATATCACTTCAAAGTTCGTTGGAAATTGGAATGCAGGTGTAATGAAAAATGCAGCAAGAACGGGCGATCTGTGACGTAGACAAAGTTACGCGGGCCTAGAGCTATTACCTCTATACCTGGCCAATGGAATTCTACTACCATATGTCAATCTATAAACTGAAACACACAAAGCTACTTTGTGACAAATATAAGGTGACATAGATCTTTCTATTTTTGTCGCGAAGCAGCATACCAGCCGCGGTAGAGTATACAAGGTTATTGATATAGATAGATAGACAGAACTTATATTTGCGTAAAAGGACATACGCACAAGGTACAGTAATATCAAGAAAAATATAGAAAGTAAATGTAACTACATTGTCAGTTAACAATAAAGGTACAACAAGGTATGAGTAACTTAGTGTGTGTATCGGCCATACGCAAAATATACTTATATGTATATATATACATAACTATGTAAATTCTAGCTCGGTAATATTGGTAGATTGAATTTTCAAACCAAAGAATTACATTTTGACATTAAGGTCACCAGTATCGAGTCTAACAACTATATTTTGACATAGAGGTCACATTTGTCGAGTCAAAGTGATGACGATGACGGCCTCGGTGGTCTAGCGGTTTAGCACATCGCTTTATATCCCATTGTTGCGGGTTCGATTCCTCGCATAGCACAAACATTTGTATTCATGGGTGTGATTGTTTGTATCAGTCTGGGTGTTTTCTATGTATAATATATTTATTTAAAAAAAAAAACTATGTATGAATAGCTATCTAGTACCCATAATACAATCTTCAGCTAGCTTAACTTGGGTCTAGCGCTGAGTGAATTGTCCTGAGATTATTATAAAGTAGTATATTTTGTTCCACAACATATAAATTAAATGGATAAACACTGGAGAATACCATTGGGAGACCAACTAAGCAATATATCTTTATAATAATGATAATAATAATCATTTATTCAGCATAAATAAGAGTACAGACTAAAAAAGAAAACTTAAAAACTAATAATCGTCTATGCTGAAAAGGCTTCCACTCAGCTGGTGCCGCAGCGTGTCACTACAGCGCAGATTTTCAGCGGAGCCACTTGAAAAAAATAAATAGTAATCTTCTATTCATTTTAGAGAAATAGTAAGTTTCTACACGACTTTTATACATAGGACACAAAAAACACAGTAAGCACATAAATACGGCTTATTTAAAGTTTTTCTTAAAAAAACATGTTTATATAAAAAAAATGCAAATTTATTTTAAGCATCGGTTCACTGTTTATTCTGGAAGTTTCCAAATTCTTGTTTTTCTTTATCCTTCCTGGTGTTGAGACGGCAATAGGCGAATACGTCATTCTATCAGCTGGGCAGCCTTTCTAAGAAGTACCTACTTCGCTGACGCACAGTATGTTCTGAATATTATAACATATGGAAGAATTCCACACGTATTTTCTAAGTAGGTTACCGACGTATATATTGCAGGAAGGTCTTTCTCGTAGGTACCTCAGTCCCACCTATTACAGCTTCATTTGAACTACCTAATGCTGATGGCCGCAGTTGGCTTTTAATCTCTTTCTTCAAATGCAATAATAGATGTATTTTAAAAACAAGGACAATAACTCTCCTCCAAACTACATAATGACCATAGTATTATCAAAAACTACTGTACGGATTTTCATGAAACTTTGCAGTAATACAGCTTATGCATCAGAATAACACATAGGCTATATTTTCCATTGAAATTTATATACTGAAATATAACACGGGTAAAACCAGTAGGCACAGCTAGTAACCTATAATTTAATTGCTATACCGTAATCTATAATATTACTTTTTGCTCGTCATCTTGATCTCCATCCTTCACAATATTAAAAATGCGAAAATCTTTCTGTCAGTCTAATTAATAAGATTTTGCCAATTGCATGATAGAGACAGATATTGGCTATGATTTATAAAAACATGAAAACGAATTTACATATAATATAATAATAAACACAATAAAACTGTAGAGGTCGAATTTCTGTACATAGAAAAAAACGGCAAAAACCGAGACAGAGGCATATTAGAAGCGAAACATTTTTGTTATATTTATTGTTTAACAGACAAACTGTTCATACAGGCTAATCTCTGAAACTGGTGGACCGATTTAAATGAAACTTTGCATGGAGGTAGCTTACTTCGTCGGCCAATATCTTAGATACCTTTAATCACGATTTTGGTCCAGTATTCCCAGATACATAGTGGCTTTCCCAAGTCGAGTAAAAGAACCAAATAATATAAAAATAAAAATAAAATCTCGAGAGACTACAGCATGGGTTTTTTCAAGAAGAGTATATTAAGGATTCTTAAGAGTCGGCAACTCTCCTAATTTCTCCGACGTCCATAGGTTATAATAACCATATATAACATTATAATAACCACCATACTGAACTACAAATCATAAACTAATAAACGTTCATTTAAGTACTGGTCATAAACAACAACGGAATCTTTTTCAGATTTATTCTCGTTGACAACCCACGTATTACGTAGTTTCAAATGAATCAATTATATCAGTCTTTTAAACACAAACTTGCGGTTGCAACATTTTTTTATTCACCTGTAATTATTGTTGTGATTGTTTTCATTGAAATTAATTTATTAAGTACATTACCACTTACGTATTAAATAATGTTACGGTTTATGTAATTGTAAACGTAATACCTACGACAATTAATGGAAATACGTCAGTCCTTATAATAATATGTATAAAAAATATATAGTTTACTAAATAAGAATAATAAAGTATTAAATTAATGTTTTTTTCTAATGGATGATAATGGAATTGTTCACACGCCTGCGCTAACGGCTTACGCTGGCGGGGCACCAGTGGAGGATGATAACATGAGCCAGGTCAGGCCAGTTAGCTAGTTTCCAAAGGGACCTCATGGAGGTCGGCCTGGTATGGTACGTTCTAGCAATAGGGTTCTTAGTCCACATTACTTTCAATTCCCTTCCTCTGAAGCGTGATGTTGACTACATGAAAACATAAATAGTAAAAATAATTTAGAACAAAAACCTTGTAATGTATAATACCTAGTTTTAAAATACACTATAGAATTAAAATACAGTATAGAATACACTATAGAATTGAAAATAAGTAGTGTAGTAAATAAGTTTTTAAAGGTAACAATTTAATATCCGGGGCTAATTATTTATACATCTATACATATAAATAAAATTGGAGTGTCTGTTTGTAATACTGAAATAATAGTTTTTTACTACATGCATATGAATATAAATACGGTACATACTCCAAAATAACATTTATTACAATTTTTGTCTGTCTGTCTAGCTGTCTCTTTGTATCGGGTGATTTCTGAAATGAGTGGACCGATTTTGACGGAACTTTTATTGGTAGGTAGCTGATGTAATAAGAAGTAATTTAGGCTACTTTTATTTTAGAAAAATAAAGTTAAATTCCACGCGGACGAAGTCGCGGGAACAGCTAGTTTTATTATATAAAAAGAACCTGTTAAATTTCGATCATTACTTACATATTGACCTTCTATGTCTACTAACTGTCTGTTCGTAATGAAGTCCGAGTCGTACAATTACATAACGCAACACTATATGATGTTGAATGATGACCAACCGAAGCCAAGTTTGCAATCCATCATGTTCTGCCCGCTAACAAGGTTAACATTTCAACGTATACTTATTATTAATTTAACGACCTCTGTGGTCTTACGCACCGTTACTTCCGATGGTCGTAACTTCGATTCCTCGTTTATAGAGGTAGTAGCTGTGCCCGCGGTTTCAATCGTGTGAAATTTATAGTCTATGTGTTATTCTGATGTATAAACTATATTATTGTAAAGTTTCATTAAGTTCCGTTGAGTAGTTTTTGCGTGAAAGAGTAACAAACATCCATCCATACTTACAAACTTTTGTGTTTATAATATTAATTAATAAGGAGAAGATTAATTTGCGTTTTTTTAAGTCAATGCAATCTGATTGAATGTGTGCATAGTGGTTTCTATATCGATTTTCGCATGCCTATACCTTGTTAAGAGTATTTACTTAGAATGACTTTTATTTAAAAGAGCAACACGCAAGTTTCTTTACCCTTTCTTCTTGTGATGAGTCTCAGTTCGTAATGAGTGACATAATATGGAAATAGGACTATTCAAAAGGGTTTATATTAAGTTTATTTAAATAAATATTATTTCTATTTCTGATTCCGGGAAAGACACCACTATAGATATTAAATAGTAAAAATAGGATAATATGTTGATTAATTTTATGAAACTGCATGTCAAATAAAGTTAACTTGAAGAAAGTGGAAACTGGTGTCTATTGGTCTGGTAGTATTAAGAACATCTTAGATGTGAGAAAATAAGAATAAACCAGCGCACAATCACACAGCGCCATCCAGTCCCAAACTAACCAGAACTTGTGTTAAGCTAGGACCCTTAACAGAAGTTCTGGTTAGTTATAACTGATATAAAAACTTAAATATATTTGTTTACTAATACAAACTATCATATTCATGAATAAAAAAGTTTATACAGTGCGAGGAATCGAACCAGCAACCATCGGAGTTAAGGTTGTGTGTTTAACCGCTAGACCACCGAGGCCTTCATAAAATGTTTAAATTGCTATTTATTGTAATAGTTTTAGAGTTGCTTATGAATTTTTATTGTATATTTACCGCCATCTACATATATACTAAAATCACAATTGCATGCATTATTTATTCGTTTATTGTTATAGCAACCAAAGTTTATATTATACTAATGAATAGTAATTTAATCGAAATATACAAATATATAATATTGTAAAAAAAATATATTTTCTGTAGACTCTACAAGATTAAACCTAGATCCCACGAAAAGTGATACTCATTCTAAAGCAAGCGTTAGAGCGTACATGACGATTAATGTTGCAAGACCGTCAACAGATTATACTAAGTAGACTAGCTGTTCCCGCGACTTTGTCCGCGTGGAATTTAAGTTAATTTAGCCTAATTAGGCTACTTTTATTTTAGAAAAAAAAAGTTAAATTCCACGCGGACGAAGTCGCGGGTACAGATAGTGTTATATGTGTCGTCACAACAAATTATCTAAAATAAACAGCGTATCCTGTACTAGGACATCGTGTATTGCCTACACGTATAGCCGACGGGTACTCTTTTCCATGAGGTGACCAATCAGCTGGTTGTCGATTCAGTTACGTTAAAAAAACTCAATAGAAAATATGCCAGAAGAATTAAAACTATAGGAAAAAATTGCAGTCGATACATATGTTTCTATAAACAATAAACAATACCAGCAAGTATATCTTTTGACTTAGCGAGGCTGTTCTTAGTTAAATAGTTACATAAGTATTTAGGTATCTTTTTTATCGTATGAAAAATCTTCAAAAAAACCGTCCTCCAGTCATTAGAGATGAGACGAGATTGTGAGGGATTCTTATCCGCTATAAACTACACGTTATTGCTGGAGTCTCCTTAAGGGACCCAACGCCTAAATAGCCCCCAGAGGCGTGGGCAACTACCCAAAGGCTTCCACACTATAGTAAGGGAGACCTCCGATTGATCCCTCTTCCAATTCAAACGGGACTCGAAATTATAACGGCCTGGCCGAGGTTCGAAACCCTAGCGGTGCCCTCAAACTAAAGTCGTATCGTCGTGTCAGGCGGCAGTTGGACTTCAGCTGCTCTATAAGTCCTTCCGCGGTTTTGGTTTCGGTTTGAGTTTGAAATAGCATCTGCACTCGCCCCCTATCGTCCGGTGAAGCTGTAAAGGTCAGATGCAACCCACAGCATTAGAGTAGATCGAAAAAAACTAGAGTAGGGGGAAATAGGCCGCCCTAAAAACGAGATAGGGCCTACAGCATCTACAGGGCGAGACAATGCCTCCGGAGTTGCGGTAGAGGGCAAATGCGACCACACGACTAATAACAATCATTTGCATATGCTAATAATTATACTAATCCGTTAAGAAAAATAGGCTACAAAGTTATATCGACTAAAGTAACAATTTCGATTGCATAGTATTGTTATGTATGCGAAAATATGTTTGTCTGTCTGTTTATTACCTCTCCGTGAATAAACAGTACGAATCTTGTAGTACTAGAAATCTTGAGTAGTAGTTGCGTTAAATCTAATATGAAGACATACCTATGTTCCATATTCCGACCTTCTTTACTCTAAGCAGGTTGTATCATCGGCTTCCTTACTTGAGAAAAGGCCGCTTGGTAATACTGGCCACCAAAAAAACATGTGGCCACTTAAATTTCGAATATAGAATAAAACAAAACAATCGAAAATAAGAACTCGATGAAAAAGGACGCTCCGTAACTTTAAGTATTTTACAACCAGAAAATTATTAATTTAATTAATATAATATAATTGTTTTCATTAAAATATACACTCTAGAGTGCGTGGCCGCTAAACAGTACACATCGGGACGTTCCTGAACATAGATGAGTAAGTTTCGTGTTACATTCCTTACTTTAGGGTACTCGGGGTGTGGATGACGTTCTTCCCGGGCGCAATCGTACTTCACCTTCTATTTAAAAAAACCACCATTCAAAATATAAACAAAATATTCACCATAATTATACAGTTCAATCTCTACTTACATTTGTTCTATATACGTCCGTCATCCAACAACTTATAAATAGGCTCTTTTTATCTAGAATGATAATAATCATTATTTATACATACTCGATGTAATAATGTATTCAATTATGTTTCTTAAAACAGAATTGAATAGTCATCTCATCATTGAATCATATATAAGAGCTATCTTACCTATCACATTCATCATTGGTTAAGTAGATTTGGTGTTTATATGTAAATGTATAGTATTATAAATACATACAAAAACACACAATCAAACACATTAATAGAAATAATTGCAATATACCGGAGTCGAACTTCCGAATGTAGAGAGGTGAGAGTGTCATAAATTGCTAGACCATTGTGGTTATAGAATAAATTCCGTACGCAAAATGTCCTTTTTTATTATACATGTAAATGCAAAACTCCATTATTTATGTATTTATGTACTAATATTTATTCTATGAATTGTATTTTTAGAAAATAAAGAACAGGCCCCGCGTTTATTTTCTAAATATAGATATTTCCTATTTCTAGAATCAAAATGTCCCCCAATATACATTTGTTATTTTGTAAAATATATTAGTTATAACATCCAATCTATATTAGAGAGAAGGGGATTATTAGTATTGTAATATGTCAGGTTGATATCTATGATTGGTTTATTATATCGTAGCAAATAATTCGTCCAACGGAGGAGTATGAAATTTTACACACTTACGAAAAGTGTGTAAAATTTCATACTCCTATTGGAGTCTTACCCGTATAGGAGCTACTATCGCGTTTGTTAATACTTAAAGAAAACAAATACGGCAAATTAAGTTTATTGTAAAAAAATGTATTTATAGTTATTAATTAAAAAAATAGTACTTTACAACCAGGGTTGGGTAAGCCTTAGGTCACAAAGCATATCGCCCGTTTCAGTTCGAGAAAAAAACCCACTCCCCTCGGTCTCCTCGGTCATATATTCACCCTAGTTCAGCAAAACAATCATATTCACAATTAACCGTACCAGTAAACACAGATAACCGTATTAATAGAAAAGTAGAGTATGTTATTTTACACACTTACGGAATGTGTGTAAAATATCATACTCTTCCGTCCGCACAATTTTCACAAAAAGCAGTGCAAAGTTTTTGCTTTACGTATTACTTATAATATATTATACATTTCTAGCTGTTCCCGCGACTTCGACCGCGTGGAATTTAACTTTATTTTTCTAAAATAAAAGAGATTTTCCAAAAGAAAAATAGCGTAAGTTACTCCTTATTACATCCGCTTCCTGCCAATAAAAATTCCGTCCAAATCGGTCCAGCCATTTCAGACATTAGCCGGAACAAACAGACAGACAAAAATTGTAAAAAATATTATTTTGTTGTATGTAGCGTATTTATATTCATATGCATATAGCAAAAAACGGTTATTTCAATATTACAAACAGACACTCCAATTTTATTTATATGTATAGATGACGAAATAGTATTGTTTATAATTAGTAACATAATATAGGTCGGACATATGAATACTACGTCGCGTCGTCGCGTCGTGCGAAAGTATCACTGTTATTGGCTGTTATTCTGAATTATTATATTATTTTACTCACGCTTTCGGCCATTCAATGCACTTCCTAGTTCACTTATGTCGACTCCAGCAGTGGGTTACTGGCGCAAGTTACATACGCTAATTAATTTATAAACAAGAAATCGGAGTCACTCGGATAAGATTTTTTACAAATAATTATATTTATACAAAGTTATACGGTAAGTTAAAACTATTAGTTTTGTCAAACTCTAAACAATTCACATAGCGCTATCGAGTCCCAAGCTTATATATTATGGATACAGAAAAATTGATATAAATACTTACAAACTTTTTTGTAAATACATACATAATATAAAAAATATACAGACCTATATAAACAATCGTACTCATGTATACAAAAGTGGCAGATATTTACTTCTTTCGTTAATTTCTCTTACATATTTTCTCTCCCTAGAAGAAATATAACAAAATAGTCTATAATAATCTACAATATTACTCGTTAAGATGATTCTATACATTATTTATAAAAATTACAAACCCAAAATATGTATCAAAATCTTTATTAAAAGTGCTCAAATTAAGTTTATTTGAATAAATGATTTTGTATTTTATTATATTATTTCTAGTTTATATAGTTTTATTCGATTATTATTTAGAGAATATCGAGACGTCCAAAGTATCTTTTTTTAAATTGAATTTAATTAAGTACATGAACATAGACAATTCATTAGTTAATAATAATGCAATTATAGGTATGTTTAATTGTGGTAAACGATATGTTACATTTAATAATAGACCGTAACATAGTACAAATATTATTGTAATGTTAATATTAAAGTATTATATATCCGTGTTGGATAATGACAAAGAATTACTGCGGTCGAAGTGTCATGCACATACATAGTTCCATAATCATGAATTATTGATTATACAATTGCAGTTAAGTGACCTTGGCGACTCGACTCATTCAACAATGTTGTTAGGTTTGACTGTTTGCGTAACATAAACCATCTTTAATGGTGAGAATTGTGGATGCTGCGCCATAATGAAGGGGACGCCAAAGTACTATTGACCCGCTTTGTGTTTGCGAGTTACGATTTTGGTTTTGTAGTCAAGATGTTAGAATGCACTACCTTTTTTTACTTGGTCGGATTAAGAGAAGAAAAAAACAGGTAGTATATGGACTAATGATTCTGTTGCTAGCAATTGTAATATTAATAATATGGGTAATAATAATAATAGCAATCTATCACCCATCTTATTATTATTATTAATATTATAAATGCGAAAGTTTATAAGTATGGATGTTTGTTACTCTTTCACGCAAAAACTACTGAATGGATTTTAAGCTATAAATTTTATTCGGGTGAAACCGGCTGAAACCCTCCCCAAATTAGTTACAATTACACTCTTAGATTGACTCTCGAAACAGGCCTTTTTTTGTAAATACATATACAATATATACGTAGAAAACACCCACTTACTACCACTATTAAAACTATTAATTCTATTTAAATCATCTTTTACTACTCGAAGGTCACGGGTTCGACCGATAAAAAAACACCCGACCCGACCGATACGGTGGGTGTTTTCTACGTATTGTCATAAAGTCATAAGGAATCGAACCCGTGACCTTCGAGTAAGAAAAATTATTAAAATAGAATTAATAGTTTTCGAGTTTATTCACAACAAGCATACAAATTATAAATCTTTGAACTTTAAAGTATTAGTACAGATAAACATGCACATAATCACGATCATAATCCCTAATGGAGCAGTTAGCGATATCGTTAACATTGTATATGGCAACACTTGACATGTCCACATATTTGTACCTACAGAGTATATGTACCGCCCTCTCTCGTATTAATTTGATTTGTTATCGGTTTTTCCATCGTCGGAGAGGCAATCAGAAATATAAATTGAAAATCAAAGTGTTTGGCGTCGATTAGATTGAAACTCTCGAACATTTTTTAGTTTTTTTTTGGTAATCCATTTTTGCAATGAAATTAAATGAACTGATATTCAGAAACACGGCATTCAAAATTACAATAGGACTTAAAATAAACAAAAGTATTGCTTTTGTTTGATGAAAGATGCATAAATCAAAACAAAAAAACTTATTTATTTGTTAATTCTTAATATTATTTCATCATCATCTTCAGCCCACTGCTGTCCACTGCTGGACATAGCCTCTCCCAAGGCACGTCACTGCGCACGATCTTCAGCCCTTCTCATCCAGTTACTACCCGCAACACTACGAATGTTGTCGCTCCACATAGCTACGGGGCGTCCTACACTACGTTTGCCAATTCGCGGTCTCCTCTCTAGAACACGCCTACTCCAGCGAGCATCAGTTCTGCAACATATGACCAGTCTACTGCCACTTCAACTTACAGACGCGAAGAACTATGTCGCTGATCTCAGTTCTCTGGCGAATTACTTCGTTTCGGATTTTATCCCTCAGAGAATCTCCAAGCATAGCTCTTTCCATAGTCTTACTTACTATATATTTTTTTAACATTTACATATTACAAAAGTAAAATGTAAATATTTATAGAAAACAGCAGCGGCTGTATCGCTGCAGCGCTGTTTTTCAGCACAAAACTTTTTTGAATAAATATGATTGGTAACGATTAAATTAATAAATTATCTATTCATCTATCTATCTATATAGGTAAGTACATGGCAACAAATTATTCTCCAATTATACTAACATTATAATTCAATAACTATTCTACTGGGTTTTCTATTCTCCCAAATTTTAATTTATAAATAATCTGTGTATTGTAAACATGTACAAAATTTATTTGAAAAGAATACGAGCTGAGTTTCTTGTCAGTTCTCGTCATCTCGAAATCATTCGGAATTGACGGTAGAGTTGACATATCATGGGAGTCTGTAATAGACCTCCATGAATTTAAGATAAAGATTTGTGGATTTTGTTATATCATAAAAAATACACAGTCGAGCGTCTTATAATGAACTTTGATGAAAAAGTAGATTGTATTACAAGGACGAGGTTTTTTTCATAGAGAATTTACTAATAACTCTTATGAAACATGCTAAAGGTACAATTTGTAGCAGCAAGTTTGAAATGATTTGATGAATTTAGCCTCAGCGGTTTAGCACACCGCATTACTTCCAATAGTCGCGTGTTCTTTTCCTTGCACAGTACAAACATTTTCATTTATGACTAGCTGTTCCCGCGACTTCGTCCGCCTGAAATTTAACAAAAAAGATAATTATTTCTAAAATAATTAAATCTATAATTTTTTTAAAAATAAAACTACCCTAAGTTACCTGTTACAGTTACCTGCCAATAAAGGTCCCGTCAAAATCGGTCCAGCCATTTCAGAGATTAGCCGGAACAAACAGACCGACAGACAGACAGACAAAAATTGTAAAAAGTATTTTTTTGGTGTATGTACCGTATTTATATTCACATGCATGTAATAAAAACGGTTGTTTTCAATATTACAAACAGACACTCCAATTTTATTTATATGTACAGTTTTCTATGTACAATATGTATTTATTTACGAAAAAAACTCTATGTATGTGTATCAGTTGTCTGGAACCTACACTACACCATCATACAAGTCTTTAGTTAGCTTGACTTGAGTCTACATGGCGGTGTGTGAATTGTCCTGAGATAATTATATTGTGACCCACAGATTTTTTTACTTAGTAACTTAATGTCTTAGTGTATATAATGTAAGTTGTAGTTTTACTGTAAGCGGAAACGGTCCGAATTTCTCATATCTAGTGACACAAAGTGATATACTAGCAGTTAAGGTAAAGCTACTCTGAGTGGATCACTATGAACATTATCAAATTTCTGTTAATTAAGTCCTCTTTTAAAATAATAAGTAATAAAATTTACTGGAAGTCTGATCTAATTGTATTTTATGTTGACGTATTAGAGAAAATCTATTCAATTCACCACTTGTGTGAATTATCCAGTTTAATATTTATTTATTTTAGAGGATATCACAAAAGTATTTAATTTTAATAATTATAGATAAAATAAAGCTGTAATGCCCAAATATGGATAAGTTACGGGATAGGTACGTAAACAAACTTTTATAATTTATTATTACTTGTTTGACTTTTGTGTTATCGTCAATTTTTATTCTACAATATTAACATATTTGTAAGTAGTAGAATTATAATCCGTATATTTTGTATTTATTACATACTAGCATTATCCGATATAAATATGAAACTGAACTCTTCGTGAGAGAAGGAATCTTTGTAATAAGATCATATATTTTAGGTGTTTTTCCCTTATAAACAAGTATGTCTAATTATTTATTATATTGGTTAAGACATGACTTACGCTTACATTGGCACCATACTGTACCATAAACACCGGTTCAATTACCAGTTTTATTAGAAAATGAAGATTCCACTCGAAGGACACCAGGAAGCAACATTGTAAATGAGGCGCATTTTTGTTTACAAAAAAAAGAATAACAATTTATGGTCGTAAATGATTAGTCATAAATATAGTGGAGAACACGCGTTCTCTATGATTTAATCCATTTCTTTATGGCATGTTGTCCTTGGTATTATTCACATATACATTTACCAGATATCACGTATAGATATCAAGCTCAAGTCGGTGCCCCATAGAAGAAAAGACGTTATTACCTCCTGGGGTTTATCGATTCAGGGGAATATCGATAATTTACCGATTATCCATATTTTCCTGAACGTATCAATCGTAAATCTCGGATGAACTAGGAAGCAATCTAGGACTCTCAACATAACTGACCCGAACTCGTTTCTAAAATGGGGACCTGTATAGGCCGTTAACACTTAAACCAAGTAGACAAAACAAGATGGAAAGACGAAGTATCTGAAGTACCGAGAGAACTAGGTCATAGATAGATTATAGAAACAATGGACGAGGTTTTTATATCTGATATCACGAATGAAGATATATTCTACAATCATTATGAACAAAATACTTTAAGACTACCTGAACGCAAAAGAGGTAGAGGAAAAATTGCCCGACCCGACAATCCAGGACAGATAGTCCTGGCGTCGAAAAATTAGGAGAGTCGGCCCCTCATAAACATGGGACAGAGCTAAGGGGAAGAAAAAGAAGACTATTTATCAACAAAAATGTACTACTATTTTTTAATAAACTTGAACGATTTTTTTCTTTTCCGTTTCACAAGGAAAAATTGTGCTATAACAAAATTGACAACAAAAAAATTATAAATCTACCACAAACCGTTAAATCCTTTAGTAAGATATTTTTGTAATTTCCGGGTGTAACAGGAAAATAGATTCTAATAGTTCATAAATGTTTTAATTGTATCTCATGCACAGTTTTGTTATTATAAAAATGGACAAGTTATTAATAGTCTCATTATATGAGTACTTAATATTAGATTTTTTTTTATTTGGTTTATTGAGCTATTGTCAGGTGCTTGGACCTGTAGCACTGCGACCTACATAGATCTGTGCTCGCCATTTTCCAGAGTTTGGTACCTAGACCCGTCAGGGACAATATTAGAAATTATCATGAACAAAACTATGCGAGCGCAGAAATTAAAGGAAATCAAAGAAAGAAAGAAAGAAAAATATTTAATTCTGTGCAATGTAAAAAATACAATATAAACAACAAACGAAAAAAAAGAGCAAATAAAATGTAAATGTAATTAAACTTAATTTACCGTGTAGATTTTTAAAAATAAACATAAAATAACCATTTTTTCATCCAAAAATGCAGTGAAATGGCTCCACTCAACTTAAATGTATGTCCTAGGTGAATCATAAATCTAAATTATAGTTAAAAATGACAATAAATATAAATATAAATTCCGATAAGTATTAACAAAAACCTGTCTGGGTTTCCCCCTCAGCATGCGAGGTAATCACGGAAGATTACTGAAGGTTTGTGGGGTATTCATATACTATCATAATTACAAACATATACATAACCCTTTTGTCGTATGTATTATCAGAACGTACAACGTTTTATAGCATTTAATTAGCATTTGGAGCCAATTTTTTGTAGTATTATTTTTTTGTTAGTTCTGAAAAATTGAGCTATGCTGTAGCATTTTTTAAGTTTAGGGGAACAAAATATCTGGTAGTTATATTTTACTTATACGATTAAATAAAAACCACATATAATATACAGAGAAAAAACGAGGAAAAATATATTCAATTCAATCAAGATACGAAATTATTCACACACACATTTCTTTATTTTTAGAAGCAAAACGGTAATCTTTTTAAAATCTATGAATGATGACACTTCATTAACACATTTGAATCCAAGCGACAAATATTATGCAAAAAATGAACTCTCACATCGGAAGGTCAACGAAATAAATATTGTATTTTGCATTTGAGGAAAACGATTCGATGTTACATTTTGTATTGATATTGGATTCTAAACAACATAAAGCCTTTTTGTTATTCGATCAAATATGGAATTATTTAATCCGATTTTTAAATATTTATAATAATCTCAATACAATTCACTCTAGACTTAAGTTAAGCTAGCTAAAACTTGAATTATGGGTACTAAATAACTGGTACAAATAAATAGATTTTTTTTCGTAAATACATATATACATGTTATACATAGAAGACATTCAGACCGATACATACAATCATACTCATGAACATTTGTGCCGTGCGAGAAATCGAACCAGCGACCATCGGAAGTAAGGCGCTAAACCGCTAGACAACCGAGGCTGTCAATAATTGACGTGAAATTAAATAAGTGAATATTAAACGGTTTAAGATATGTGTATATGCAATTAAATCTATATTTTCTACTTACCTACAAAATATGACATTTACGATTTTCCTTAATAGTAAAACGCGCTGTTTATTTGAAAGAATTCATCCTTAACAATGCTTCTATAGCAATTGATACAAAAAATAACATCAAGTAAGTATTTACATATATGCTTAGTTAGTTAATCATCTGATAATACATAGTGAATGGATATATATACTATATTACTAGATATTAAAGAATGTATATTATATACACTATTATAACCAATCGAATAGCCCGAACTCCTTATGTATTTTATTTTTTTTCTTTATTGATCTGTGTTATTTTTGAAAACAAAATATAACATATTTCGTTTAAATTTCTATAGCTAAAATAAATATTGGCATATTTTCAATTTATATATTGCAAACAAATATCAATCGTATATATATGTATATATTTAATTTATGATATATTGAACAACATTAAAAAATATAAAAATAAATATATAAGAATATTACATATAATTCAAACTTAGGAAATCAGCGTTACAGCGAAGAATTTATTCTCCATTATTATTATCATTAAATATTTAAGTTATTAAACAATTTAACTGGTAAACCTACACTCGATTTTGTGGATCGATATATTATTAACCAGTGATGTAATCTTAATATACATAAAGACCTTTTGTCACTAGCTATTAGTTTGATTTTAAAAATATTTTCAAACTCTACCTATGGAAAATAAATTAAACATGTTTATATACATAATTAACCACCTAATTCGGGAGAAAAGGATGATATGCCTCTGTACCATGTTATTTCACAAATAGTCAAAACAGATCTTATAAAGCAAGCTCCTTGGAGGCAGTAATATATGAGATAGAGGTAATATAGGCTACTTCGTAAAAAATCGATAGTAAAATTCTCATATCACAATGTTGGTTACCATACTCCTCCGAAACGCCATGACCGATTTTTATGAAATTTTATATGCACTATCGATTTTTCATATCCTTAAGTGATAAGGTTTATCCACCCAACAATATACATACAACCCTAAAATTTAAAATTCTATCGACAACCGCTATTTTTAAAAATCGATTTTAATTTATATTGCAAAACAACGTTTGTAGGGTCAGCTAGTTTATATATATAAATGCATTTATTAAATACCAATAGCCGATTGCAGCCAGTCTAATTTATGGGCCATGCCCACATGTTATCAGTACCTATAGTGATTACATTCCGAGAACCGTAATACTCCAGACGCCAAGGCGGCAATTCGATTCTGATGCTGGTCGATTCTGACGCAGTAAAAGCAATTAGCAAGATTATAACTATTTCTATCTCTCTCTAATATCTTGTATAGCGTTTATATATATTTAAGTAATTACCCAGCCACGCGGTTTTTTTATGCATGGGTATGTAATAATAAACCAGCCTGCGTCAACGGTATACCCTGGTGTAGTGAGGGTGATAGGATTTTGAAATAAGAATTGTACAATAAATACGGGTGTTGCAGAGGATAATTTAAATGTAAATTTCCATAGATAAAATAAAAATATCGATACCAATTTTGAATACTTTTATCTATAGATTACTATTGTCTTTGGTACGTATTACGCCGACCCCAAATAAATGGGATAAGGAAGAAGCAGATGATGATACTATGTATTTGTTATACATAATAGTTATGCTAACAAATACACATAGAAGCAATCCTTGTTCACATAAACTTAATAGAAACACTATTGAATAGTCATATTTTTTTATTCTACCAAATTAACCAAATTACTCATCACATTAACCCAACCTATTAACAAGGATTAGGCATACGATCAGTCTTTGTACAATCAGATAACATTCTTAGCATTTTGAATTGTAAGTTAGATTTTTGTTATAAAAATATTATTATCATTTATAAACACTTGAATGTTATAATAAGCTATTTAAAAAGGAAATTTATAGGCTTTTTTACAATAATAATTAAAATACAAATCATTTTATAAGATGATTGAATCTTTTTTTTGGCAAAATGGGACAGATTTTATTAGTTAAAAAGTTAAAGAAACAGGGGCAGTTTACACGCAGTCGGTTAAATGGTATATTTGATATATTTATTAATTAAAGTGCTGTTCTTCTGGATTACCTTGACTTATATGGCGAGTCAGACACATACTTAACCTATTTTATTTGTCAAAGTCAGGCTGGCATGCTAATACACATATTGACGGTCCGAGATTCAAGGGTTGTTGTAACTAAATGCATTCCACTCAATTCGTTGTCAAATATTGACCGATTTTTAGATTAATTTAAAATATAAAATCTCCGTATCACGATGTTTGTAACCAAACCCGGTGGATTTACCAACTTTTATGAAATTTTGTGTGCATATTCAGTAGGTCTGAGAATCGGCTACTATCTATTTTTCATACCTCTGAGTTATGAAGGTTGTACACCCTTAACATTTTTAACATTTTATTTATTAAAAAATACATACAATTCTAAATTTTCACCCTTCTACCATCAACCCCAATTTTTTAATAGCGATACTTAAATTTATACGACATAACAGCATTTGCGCGGTGAGCTAGTAATATATAAATATACCGGCTGTACGGCAAACGTTGTTTTACCTTAAATTAAAAAAAAAATTTAGGGGAATACTGTGACACGAGAATCTTATATATAAAATTCTCGTGTCACAGTTTTCGTTCCCATACTGCTCCGAAACGGCTTGACCGATTCTCATGAAATTTTGTGTGTATTGAGTAGCTCTGAGAATCGGCCAACATCTATTTTTCATCCCCCTAAATATTAGGGGTAGTCCACCCCTAAATTTTTTATTTTTATTTTAATGCAAAACAACGTTTGCCGGGACAGCTAGTTTTATATATAAGATTATCATCACCATTGTCTGAGATTAGATAGTTATGAATAAAATTCCTAATAATCCAGAGCGAGAGGTTTTTGGTAATGGGAACGAGTGAAACCTTTCTGATTAATAACTGGTAAATTCACTATGATGTGCTAACTGATCTGACTTCATTCACTGGTGTCCTGTTAGAGTATACCAGTAAAAGCAAGCACAAGGACTATTTTATATTAATTTGCCAAATAATAATCCTACTAGAACATTGTTTTTTAGTTTTGCTTCTCTCATACCGATACGTTACTTGCACTGTTTTTTTTTTTTTACTTTTCCTTCTCTCGCACTGATATCACTATGTAGTGTTCTTTTAATCGACCTATTTTACAAATTTATGTATACCTACCCCCGAAATACAACTCAGTATTAGGTTTAAACGTTTTAGATTTCTTAAGACAGATATGTGGTACGTGACATTCATATGCAATTACCTAGAATCATTTTCCCTCCTCAAGTAATTATACTCGAGCACACGGGAGTTCCCGTAAGTCGACTCTGCAACTTTCTGCATATTCGGATGGTATTACAGACACCGTCCACATTAATCAAGGAAAACCCAACGCGCAAATCTCTCTTGTCGCACGTTTTGGTAAATCTACGCAATAACATACGAATATCAAATAAGGATTATGTAACAAAACATGACTTACTTATGTTACAATTGATTAAAGTTAGGAATTTTGGTGTAACAAGATTTTTAAGTGGATTCATTGATTTCGGTAAATGAGTATAAATTATTTTTATCCTTATAATATGAGGATAAATGTAAGGTAATTACAATTTTAAGATTAATTCGATTTCGAGACGATAAATTATTAATACACAGAAACATGTTTGTATTAAGCACCAAGCCTTTATTTTGCATGAATAAGATATTTTAGCAATATAATGGTGTAAATTACTGGTGATGATTACTTGGTGAAAATTGATGTATATGTACAAAAAGACGGACAAACAGAACGAAATTTAAACAAATATTATTTTACTATATCATATGTATTATAAATTACGTCTTTACACAGCATAAAACAAATTCGCCGCTGTTGTCTGTTCGCTCATATCCGAAATTACGCAACAGATTTTAATGCGTTTTCAGTAATAGATAGTGGTTCAAGAAGAAGGTTTATCATGACTGTTGTAGTATATAGCCGAGAAATTCAAAGATTTGTAGTATTTCCGTGCGAAGGAAGAACGGTAATACATTATGTATATTAAAGATATATTATGGTGCATACATTAGAATAATGTACAAGGAGGTAAATTATCAGTTGTGGTAAAAAGTAACAATAAAAGCCAGAAGGAAAATTTTCCTAATTTTTCTAACAGTACATTTTTCTAATGATTACCATTTTCCTAGTACTAAACAATGGCAACAATAATTACTAGTAATGGGATCATATTTTTTTTCATTACCATTGCCATAACATACCTGTTAGACAATGAAAGCTGTGACCTATTGTGATGGTAATATACCAATGGCTTATTACCATAATAATAGTTATGATAAAACCTAAGTGGTGTTTTTTTATTTAACTGGAATAATAAACAAGCTTGTCGCAAACTCCTTGATAGGTTTATATTTATTATTTTTTAATTTTATAATCAAATTTTTATGACATTTCTTTTTGTAACATTCTATTATGTATCGCTGTTGTATTAGTTGCATTTTCTTTTATCTCCGTATTTTTCCTCATAACCTCAATATCTCTTACGACGGATTTAGCACACCGCCTTACTTCCCATGGTCGCGGGATCGATTCGTGCGTCATCGATCGTTGCATGGTAAAAATGTTTGTATTCATGAGTATGTATGGTCTATGTGTTTTCTGTGTATATTAAGTATTTATTTACAAAAAAAACTAGGTAATTATATCAGTTGGCTAGTACAAGCTCTGCTTAGCTTGGGGCTAGATAGCGCCATATGTATGGTGTATATTTTTACTTTTGTTTTTCGCGATAATTTTTCTATCGCATTGCGGAAACCAAACTAAAGATCGATTTCATATCGACAATATTAAAAAGAAACATTTGTTTGTTTTTATTAAATTAAATTCCAATTCATGGTCTGGGATATTTGGATGGCTTATTTTTTTAGTCAATTTACACTGGGGGCATATCATTTAGAGTTTTTATTTATATTGATATTTCTATAATACATTTCGTTTTCCTTATTAGTTGTAAAATATCGTACATGTTTTTAAGGTCTTGTGTATCTAAATTATAAATACCACAGTATTGGAAAAATAATACCCTACTACTCTTTCTCTAAGGTCTACTCTACTCTCGTTTTTTTCATAAGTAATGACACTATCATTATTACTTTAATTCAGTATGCGTGTATATATGTTTTGATAATGTCGAAAGAATTTATTCTATTGAATATCTGAATATTCTATAAAATATTTTATATAAATAAAGTTTTTTTAGTGCATCTAAATTTGTTCTAATATAATATGGAAACAATACCTACTTCCTTTATTTTCCATATTTATATTCTTATAAATATAATACGATAACTAAAATATATTATTAAAAGGTGTCCCTTTAGGCGAAGTCGACACCCTTGGTCCGTGGGGTACTAGCACTATAAGACTTTTCAAATAAATATCGAAAAGGTTAGTCGACATCACAGAAGACCGAAGAGCTGGCAGCTACCTCGGACAAAGAATTGGTCTAGATATTCAAAAAGAGAACACTGCCAGTATCTTCGGAACTTTGCCTAAAGGGACGCCTTTTAATAATATATTTTAGTTATTATATTATATTTTTTATGCTGTTTAATTTTAAGTTCTTAGTTGTATAATTAATTTATGTAAATAAAGTAAAGTTAACTTATTCCTATAATAATTATATTTTTAGTTTAAAGACATTATTAATATTGACAACTACATTATCAATAGGACTTATCAATATTCTTTTACATCTCAATGTATCGTTAGATGTGAGGATAGGAATAAAGCAAAAACACACCGCTATGATTATGTAAGAGAACGGAAATCCGAAACATAAAGCAACACAAAGTCGCTAATTCTGCATGTTAATAACAAGACGAAAAACCTATGCATAGTAGTTGGGCAAATATAGATTGCTACGACAAAATGATTAATAATTTTAGAAATAAATGAATTAAGTATAATTCTTTTTGTTATCTGTCAAAATAACACATAGTATTGTAAGAGTAAATCTAAATTATAATACCACACTATTGCATATGTGTACATCACTAAGATCTGGCTATTATAGACTACATCAGGACCAAACTCAACTTTAAAATGATGCAGCTGGAGTCGAGTCATGACTCGACTCGCTAAATCGCTAGACCCCGTCGTAAGAGTATATTGAGGTTATGAGGAAAAATACGGAGATAAAAGAAAATGCAACTAATACAACAGCGATACATAATAGAATGTTACAAAAAGAATATGACTATAAAATTAAAAAATAATATAAACCTATCAACCTATCAACCTTATATCTAGAATTATTAGATAATAAAATTAATAGTATTGTTTGATATGTTTGTATAATATTGATTGATACCTAACTAAAATAAATGTTACGTAGCTATCTATATTTAACATATAATATAATTTTTAAACGTAAATTCATTAATACTATTGTATAATTTGTATATTACTAAAATTTTTGCATGCCAAAACAATAGCGAAATATGTGGACAATTTTATAACATTCTTTTAATATTTATACCATATTTCATGCAAATAAATACATTTAATTTCATTTCAGGATTTTGCTACAAGCTTGTTTATTTTTCGAGTTAAATAAAAAAAACACCACTTAAGTAGGATTAATAAATTTAGAAATAAATGAATTAAGTAAATTTCTTTTTTTTATCTGTCAAAATAACACATAGTATTGTAAGAGTAAATCTAAATTATAATACCACACTATTGCATATGTGTATAATACCACAGTATTGCACTAAGAGAGAGAGGGAGTCGAGTCATGACTCGACTCAAGCTGTTTATGGCTAGCGGGTATTAGTGTGTAATATGCTATCCACCTTCATAGAAAATGACTATTCGTCCAAGGGAGTGGTGTATCGGTGCTATCCTGTCAGACTTTACTATATTTGTTATTTGTGACCACCACAGACATAAAATTTTTATTGTTTGTTTTATAAATGTATATGCTATTGCTATGCTGTATATGCTATTACTGTAAAGTAAGAAACATCCATCCATACTCACAAACTTTCGCGTTTATATTAAGGAAATAAATTAAGTAAAGAATAAAATAATATTTATTACTTTAACACATTTACTTATAAGAAGTCGCGTAAGCTGGTTCGCCAGCATCTATGATCAGTGCAGGAGGATTCTTTTTAGTTTCTCGACCAGACACGTGACCCAATGTCGGGGTCAACACCCATATCAAACAATTAGTAACGAAAACCAGAATTATGAAATGGTGGCTTTTGGCGAGATATCAATTACATGTCATAACATAAAAAGGTGCGGGCGAAATGATCGCATGCTTCAATGCCTCTTTGAGACGGTATCCTTGCTAAGAACCGCAACGCCGCATTATTCCGTCAAATTTATTTCAATACAAAAAAAGTTTTATTTAAATTGATACCATAATTATTGAAAAGACACCATTTTTCATGCAGCCCATCCACTGTTTAATGATGATATTTATTTATTAATGCATAAATATAATAATTAAGATGCATATGGCGGGCTTAACACCTTAAGGCATTTTCTTCTAGTCAACCATAAGATAATCATAAGTTTAAAATAAAATAGACAATAATAAAAGGACGTAATTACTATTAAAAATAAAATAGAAAAATTAATACCAAATATAAATCATACATATATCAATCAAATTTCATTTCATGCTTATATATATAAGACATTAAAAAAGTACATATATATAAATACAGCCTACTTGAAATAAATACAAATAAACAATAAATAGTATTGTGAATTAGTAAGATAAATATACCAAAGAGTAAAGAACCACATATGCTCTATTGCATTTTGGACTACATTTCTTAGACAAACGGCAAAATATACCCTCGTCATATTACATTCACATTAAATATCATTGTAATTAGTTTAGCGGTTCATTATGGTAAAAAACAGACTGACAATCAGTTCAGCATTTATTATGAAAAGGTAACAAAAAGACCGACAGACTTTCACGTTTGTAATATGGATATCAATAAAATATAACAACATTTAATTGCAAGGAGCGCCGCTTAATTTCTTGAGGTGTACCTACACGTATGAACAAAGAAATTGAATGAAATAAAATAAAATATAAAACTTTCATGACCTGCGTTATTGTTTAAAAAAATTAATAATGATAAAATATTTACCTTAGTTGTTTGTACAATATTGATGTAATAAAGAAATATATATAATATAATATATATAGATTAACTGCTAATCAATAAATTTGTTTTTTTTTGTTTAATCAAAGTTAATTCTTTTTAAAATAGATATATTTTTTCATTATGTTGGCGATTATAATATAGTATGTACCTTAAAGAAAATAGTAGGTACACAATTGTTTATCGTTATTTGTTTTATTTTATTTCGATGGACATTTTTTTTTTAATTTATGAAATGGCGAGTGACAACTACGACAAATAAAAAAAAATAGACCGTTAATTTAAATTTAATAAAACGAGACATTTCAATACATGTGATAATATAGTAAATGCAGAAAAATATTATAGTACGATATAATATTTTCTACATAATATGATAAAATTGAGGAAATACAGTAATTAATTATAAACATTAATATATAACATAATATTAATATTATAAACACGAAAGTATGTGAGTCTGAAGGATAGATGGATGTTCAATTCTAGACAGTTCTAGACAAAAACTACTGAAAAGATTTTTAAGAAACTTTATATATCATAATAACACATATGCTATAAAACTCATGCGGTTCACCCGCATGAGTTTTATAGCATATGTGTTATTACACAGCTAGTATACTATATTTTATAGCTACGGGCAGTAATCCTAATAACTAGTTATATTATTGGCGAGTAACAGAATCGTATTTCATTTAAAAAAACTTACGATCCTTTTAAAACTGAGGCGAATCGCTAGTTTAATTATAAAACTTCAAACGATTTTGTGTTTTTTTTTTTAAAAATACACTCATGTTACTTATGGTAGAAAATATTTTTATAACACAATTCCTAAAACTATTTGTACGTGGGTTTGCTTGTCTTGTTTTAATTGTAATAAACGTAAGCGGTTAGTTGGTAAATCCAAATGTATGACGCAAATGACTCAGGTACGATTTCATGGTGAATGTCATTAAATGTGTGTCATTTTGTTGACGAACTATTGATATAATATTCCGCGATCGGTTTCTGTAATTTACCTTACGTTCGTAAATCATTAATGTCTCGATGTTTTGTGGTTGCGTTACAAATCATTGTTTATGTTTACTATACGGTTAGCGTTTTTATATTATTGCAAGTAACTTACTCTTATATATATAAGCATATATATACTTAACTTACATATATATGTATTTTACTTACTCTTTTAGAAGTAAGTTAAGTCTAATATTTAATTCCTGGATTTATACATTAGGAGTTAGTATATATATGTAAATATAGAATTCGTGCCCTAGATTTATAAATGAGAAACTATTAATTTATGTTTGTAAATAAGAAATGTTCTCCCAGATATTTTGTGGTTAGGTTACAAATCTTTGGTTATATCTTTATGTGGTGATATCAGGTGGTTTATCAAATTATATAAGAACGAATGTTTCACATTCCAAAACATAAAAAGATATAATTGAAATCTCCGTAAAGATTAACTATACCTACTTTGACGGAGATTTCAATTAAATTAACTTTTGTGTTTATGTAAATATATATAAATATAGGATACCTAACCTTATTTCAATCGTATTATTTTTAGGATATCTATGTAGTTAGTAAAAATTTTGCCATACATACTTATGCATGGCCAAAAGTTCTCTACTAATAAATATTTTATTCTATTTCATATCTAATTCTAAGTAATTATCGTAATAAATGGTATGTATTAGTCACATCACAAATATATTAATTACGGTTATCTTTTAATATGAATGGAAGTAGGTTTACCTAATATAATATGTTAAATTACATAACGACTGGTTAAACCGTAAACCACTTGAAAATTTAACAAAGAAACACACCTGCAAACTCAGATGTTAGTTATTATATTAATTAGGTTTTCCTTTCCTTTCCTTTCATAATATTTTTCGTAATATTATTTAGACAGAATATTAATCATTATCTAATATTAATAAAAAAAACTTGACGTTTACCAGCGAATAAAATGTCCTAAATGAATGAAGTCGATAAAAATTATTCAATAAAAACCCAACATTCTAAGAGATTGGTATTATTTGTTAATGTTGCAAGAACAATTCTCTTCCGCATATAAAAGCGGATATAACCAAGGATCTATAATCCCTTTATCTATTATCTTGTAGTCTGATATCCGGTTTTGAAAATAAATTACGCTAACGATAACAATTATGTATTATTTAAAACATTTTTCCAAGGTGGACTTTATACAAAGTCGACTTGATCTTAGTCTTACATATTTCAACCCCAAAGCAGTTTGCTTTGTATACTGTGTTACGGTATAAAGATGAGTATAAGGCAATCCTTTTGTTTTCGGACTACTCTAATGCTGGTGGCCGCAGCTGGCCTTTACAGCTTCATCGGACGATAGGGGGCGAGTGCAGATGGCACTGCAAACCCGCGGATGGACTTATGGAACGCGTGAAGGCCAACTCCAGCCTGACGGATACGATTTTAGTCTGAGGGCACCGCTAGGGGTTCGAACCTCAGGCCGTAGTAATATCTATCTCCGTTTGAATTGAACGGGGGATCGCTCGGAGGGGGGTGACACAATCCTTAGGAATGGCAACACATGAGGGCTATTATGTATATCACAGTATCATATGGTAAAGTGTTGTACGTATTGCTGTTCCTGTACAGGCGAAGGTTGTCACTTACCATCCTCTGGGTTTTATCTCTTATTATTACAATGCAGGACAATTTACACAAAGCCATCTGGTCCCAAATTAAGTTTGTGTTATGGGTACTAGTATGATTCTTGTGTCTTCATTATGAAGACATCCAACAATCAATACAAACAATCATACTCGTGAATAAATGATTGTACCATGCGAGGAATCAAACCCGCGACCGTCGGAGATGTTTGCTAAACCAAAGCTGATAATGTCTGTGTATAAAAAAAAAATTAAATGTTAAATTAATTCTTTTCTTTCGTATATATTTTAATATAATACATCGTAGTAAAAACAGAATAAAATCATTAAAGAGCATTTTACTTAAGTACCTTTCAATCTATATTATTCGAAATTTCATCCCCTAATTCACAAATCAAGATATATGCTACAAAAGATAACCTGTCTATAAAATATATCATTCCTTGTTAGACGTCGTCATATCAAATTTCATTAGGATCCTTTTAACAATACAGGATTAATGTTTACATTGTACTGGGATCGAATCTGTGACCGTAAGACAGTGAGGTTGTATGAACACTAACATCAGGAGGGAAAGAAATTCGTAAAGGGAATCAATTTACCGTCGCATATCGATCTCCACAAATTTCTGGTAAATTCGCAATAATTAAATAACTGACCGTACTTCAGGTCCATTTTATCATTAACCATTATTGTGCCACCAGTAATTTGGAATGAATCCTTCATTTCGTGTTTTATGAGGAAAGCATTCCATAAGAACTTTTTTTGTCAATTTCCATTTAACGTGTAAAGCCGCGGTAAGGACTAGTCTTTAAAATTCGTTGTTTTGCATATAATAGGGATAAATGTTTACATATAATTCTGTAATTACAATTATAAAAAACCATATCGTCCACTTACAAGGAAACGATCCTAGCGCGATTGGAGTGGCACAAAATACGGCCAGGTGGGGAATACCGCGTGCAGACGTAGGTCATTGACACACATGCATGGGTACGTCAAACCCACATATAAAATCATACGCAACAATGTGCTAATAAATACAAATTATGCCAATATTTACATTATATTGGTGAATTTGTCACGATGGGCTACCTGACCTGACCTTATGCTCATGTTATCATCTGCCACTGGTGCCCTCCCAGTGTAAACCGTTAACGCTTACGGGTGCACCATTCCATTATCATCTACAAAAAAAAATTTTCATTATGTTATATACTAACAACATACCCCGGCATCGAGCGAGTGTAATTATTCTTATGACGTCTATCCATACCAATAAATTCGAAAGCGTTTCAGTCTGTCTTTTTCTATACCACGAGGACGAAATACATTTTATGTAAAAAAAGCTGGTAAAATCAAGGTAACAGCTAGTGTAAAATATAATACATCCCATATTATTAGATGCAGTAAGTTCCTGTAGCTGAAAGAATTTCAAAAGAACAAATGAATATATTTATTTTATTTATAAATTACTAATTTCTGAGATTAATCAATCTTACACCCATAGACTTAGATCTG
The DNA here is from genome assembly GCF_030625045.1 of Achroia grisella. Lineage (NCBI taxonomy): Eukaryota > Metazoa > Arthropoda > Insecta > Lepidoptera > Pyralidae > Achroia > Achroia grisella. Next base: position 160,629 of record NW_026712943.1, read on the forward strand.
TTTAAAAAATATATACCTATATTAGTTGCATTCCTTATAGGATTAAAAGTAAAGAAATAACAATACAAACACCTATTGTATTGGAATGCCCATTCAATTTCTAAAATTACCGTGATTTTAATTAAATAACACATTATCTATATCTACTATTTTAATTATAATTTTTATAATTCAAAATAGGAATAAAGTTTTCAACTTATTCTTATAAAATAATTGAATATAATCGACCCTAATCCCTCCTAAATTTGAATTTCGAATGCTGCTATTAGATACAAACAAATAACTATTTAAATGTGTTTCAATAAAGTTTATTTCCAAATACATTATTTATTTCATGTTTTGAAACTTATATGAGATCTACAATTACTTGGTCTAGAACCACCACAGATTCAAAATTTAAGGGTTGATGGTTTTCCATGGCGTCGCAGGACCGCGCGAGGGGCACGCGGGACGCGGAGTATGACGCATGCGCGACGAAAGGCATTGCGGGGTGGGAGGCAAGCGACTAACACTATTTAAACTGTTCTTGCGAACGGTCATCATGCATTGGTGTGTTTGCAATCCAAAGTTTAGTTAGCCTTAGTATTACGACAGCTCGAGTCGCAGACAGACAGGCAAACGCCCGTGGTCGAGACATAAAGCTCCCGCAGACTTACGCTAGCTGAGCGCGCAGTGAACTATAGTTCAGGCCTTACTGATCCCAGTGGTGTGTTTATTGGAAGATATGGCCGTTGCCGCTGCCCAGAAAAACCGCGAAATGTTTGCCATCAAGAAATCCTACAGCATCGAGGTGAGCAGCTAGCCTTTGCAGGCCAGGGCTCGCCCGGCACCTGCAACCCCCAAGTTTTCCTGGACGGTCACCATTTAACACCGTTAAAGTTTTGTGAACACCTTTAAAAGTTTTATCATATGTTTTTGTTTACATTACTATTGTATATTTTAAATAACCTGATTTGATATGACCGTCCATGAAAGCGAAGGTTATATTTTTTGTTTACAAACAAACAATATATAAAATTAATAACAACTAACAGAATATCAGAATCACGTAAAGTAACAAATTGATTTAATTCATTCTGAAGAAATGAATCACCTTAACCAATGTCCCATTAACTTAATGATTTGATAATGGTATACTAAAATTTTAGTAACGGCATTACCGCGACATCGTCTACGTTTCATTTTCTTATAACATAAAACGACATAAATTGTACTCTTAGTACAATTAGACACCTTCCTAATTAGACTATTCAATTTAATTACATCTCCCGCGTGTCGATAATGTCATTTTAGTATTTATTGCTAAATTACCGCTAACTGTTTAGGTACATACGAAACCTGACGTTTCCTACTTAAATCATATTAAAATTGTCCAATCTTCGCAATTAAATACGAATTATATAAAACATCGCCTTAAATTCATAAGAAAGTGATGCCGGCACTAAATATCAGTGGCCGCAATTTTAAAAAGTTGCATTTACACCGGCCGCTCGTGGTTTAATTGTCCAAAGATCACTGGACTGCACTACATCATGTCGGCACAGAATACGGGGTCGTAATGAATGAATTAATGATAATTAATACACCATAATGCGGCCCTGTAGGTATACACTTTCTCGAGACCACAACAACATCACGTGACTACAGTTGCATAACGTCTGAGGGAATATTTTTTATTACCTAAAAAGAAGATAAAGTTATTGTTTACAAAAGTTCCTCGCCGGAACTGCAGCTGTTACTTTATTGTAGACGTCTAGTCCATTCGCCATAATTATATTCCCATCATTGTGTGCTAACAGATTAATTACTACTATTGTCAACATAAAACGTCAACACGTAATACTTGGAGTCAATCTTTAATTTTTGTATCGCGGTAGTCACATGTATTGTAAAATATCCTATTTAGTATGTGCTGATTAGCTGATGCGAAATTGTCTTGCGAATTGTCTCAGACATTGTCTATAATGCTTTTTAATAATTAGGACAGTCATCAAAATTTCATTCACAATCATCATCGCCCGTTATATCGATTTTAAGAATTCACAAGTGATATCGAATTGTAGTAGATTTGCGTTGCTTATTATACCATTTTCCTTTGTTGATATCTTCTTTAAACGCTGTGCGATAACTGGGTATGAAACTAACGTGTAGCTAATTAGCGTTTATTTTATAATTGGTGCCTGAATGATTGTATTTCCTTGACCATCGAAGGTCGGAATGCAAAGAGGTGCGACGCGGACGCTCACCAATACACTGCAATTGTTAAAGATAGTTCAAATTCAATCAAGTGGCAATACCAATCTTAATCTAATCTATGTAACCTACCTCTAGATTGTATTATTTGCAACTAATATACGAAATTTGTGACCCATAAGTCCCTTTAATATAACACAAACAAATCTATTGTAAATTGCAGTAATGCATGCAACCAAAATTACCTATTTTGTAGGTATAAACGTAATCGAGGTCTTCGTTGCGCCCTTGACCAATTACCTCGGCGTGGTCAAAGTATTGTTGCGGATAATCTCATCTATTTAAAGATATTGCACTTTATTGTCATTAAAATAACGTTTAAAAAAGTCACCATCTGTACGTTGTCGCCGTTCAAATGTGAAACATATGATGGACAATGTTTTGCCGAATTCTTTGATGTGTTGTCAGGTAGACAATGGTATAGGGTGGCAGGTCGGAGTCGGCGGGCGCTCTCTGCTTTCGGTTAATTACCCGCCGACCGATTGGAACGGTGAAGTGGCCACTCGAACAGACCAAGGCTATATCAACCGGATTACAACTCCTGCCTCTCCAGTTAGGCGGACCTTTAACTTCATAATACACCGATACCGCTGTTTCCGCAATTTCAATGCCGGTCACCGTGTAAATAGGACGTAAATGAAAGCAAGTCGTAGATTAAGCTTTCGGGAGGGCGTAATTATGCACTACTTTATTTCAGGGGCTCGGTAACAATCGCAAGTGATTAGTGCAACCCTTGACATACATAGTTAGGTTCTCGCAGCCACTCTAGTGGAAAATTCTAGGTCTCCACGCCGACGCCCGCGCACTTGACTTTATATCGGCTATACGCGCGCTTACACTTCATCAACGGAAAATGTTAATCTAAACTATAAGAAAATATCGAATATTTCAAATTTGTCATAAAAAAGATAAACTAAAATCCACATACAACCAGTTTTAATAATTGTTTCACATATAGCAATGTTATCAGTAACATGGACTTTATTGTAAATAAAAATAAAGAACATTAATTTCGGCGTGTAACTATATTATTAAGTACAAGAAAAATCAGCTAGTTATTAGTTTAAAGTCATTATATATGCGAGCCACAAATTTTGAGATAAATATGGAATTGAAAGTATTAGTTGAATTGTAAATTTTTTAGTTAAAACTTAACGATACTACACTCTTACATTAATAATAAAAATCTAATCAAAATATTTAGTTATTTTTAATTAAAGTCGGAAAATCTTAAAGTTTACAAAATCTATTAAAACGTAACAATAGTCGCAATATAGCCTTGCCGACAACTATAGTATGATTTTACATATTTTAATGTTCCATATTAAAAACCATTATTAACATATAAAAAATTCAGATTCAAATATAAAGAACACAGCGTGAAAGAACATAGTTCAATAGCTGAAATATATAACTTAGTAATTTAGTTTAGTTTATTAGGACAATTATTCTAAAGATCTATTTTTTAAAATAGGAATACTGCCCAGCCATTGATAATTTAAGAAGCAGAAGATAGAACCTTTACATCTTTGATTAAACATATTTTTCTGCTAATGGAGCAAATATCTATTATACATACATAAATATAATATAACTATATGTAATATACTAGAGAAAATCAATTCTCTAGAACAGTAGAAATATGGAAATATGTCAGCAAATGTGAAAATGAGTCTACAACAATGCAAAGTTAGCATTCAAAGTTGTAGTAATTGCCTCATTCGAGCGCAGTGGTCCAGAAAGCGTTGCTCCTTTCAAAGACTTCCAACGCGAGATGTCGCTTCCGGAGGCTGCGAGGGTCGCGAGATCTGGAATAATGGCTGCACTTTACGCCCGACCACACTCAGGAAATAAGCTTAGGAACTTCGTAAGAGCAATTCCTACTCACATATGAAATATAACGCGATGTGACCGCTTTATATTTATAAGGATTTAGAAGATTGCGTTATTTTTAGACGCGCCTTTTGTGCTCGAATGAACTTTTGTGTTAGAATGAACTTGATTTACGAGTTCTCTTAACTTTAAAAGGACTTAAGTTGTAGTTAAAATAAAATAAAAGTAGATATGATGTATTAAGATATATAATGTAGTTGTTAAATAGACTGTTATAATAGATAATCTTTAGTTGCGATTAGATTTTAATCTTCCGATAAATTTTAAAACTTAATACATGAATCTTTTAATAATACGAATAATTATGAACAACAGCATCATCTTGTCCCAAACTTATAAACTATTACTACCCTAAAGTACTGATAAACATACGTACAAGTATAATAGTTTTTTGGAAATCTGTTCATGATCTACATACTCATAATTACGAGAATCTTTATGACTATTTTATAATCATCGTTCCTTCCACCTTGACTATACCTATCTATATATAATGATATAATATTTAAATTAATAATACTACATATATTTAAATGATAAATACTTATAATATTTGTATAATAATTATACTTGAACCAATTATAAACAGTAAGCACTCAATCACTAAATACTTTTAATTAAAATTCAAATATCATTGACATACATAAAGCGCTCCAGTGAATGCTAACTAACCAAAAAAGGCTACGTTTATATATTGCAGAAATAATAATAAGAACCTATGTAGCTGCTGTTACTGCTAGGTTTATATTCTTAATGAGAATTTAAATTAAATCATTATTATTAAATTTAATCAGCATGTATAAGTGAATCAATTATGAATAATTATTTTTAAATATCGAAGTACACATAAAGGAATTATCTTGACTACTGATCAATTAATTCTAGAACTATTGAAGTTAGAAATTTGAATATCGAATATTCGTTTATTTATTGAGTGGATTTCAATTAAGGATAAATTTCGTTGAAATCTCGCGGTAACTACGGTGACGTACTAATGCGGGTGATTTGTTGGAAACAACGTCGTCATCATTGTCAGCTTCAAATCCTATACTAAACTAATCAGAGCTCGTTGTACATTCAGCCTTGGCCTCTCTTGTTTAGTAATTTAACAAACTGTTTTAATTCTGATGGTCGCAGGTTCGATTCGCGCATAATATACATACAGTTGTATTCATGAGTATAATTGCTTGTTTTCTATTTATATATATTCTCAATAGTTCTTTAGTGCCCATAGTTCAGTCTGCTTTGTTTAGGACTAGAAGACACTGTATTCATGGAATGTTTATGATTTGTTACAGAACGGCTACCCATCCCGTCGTCGTTCCCTTGTAGATGATGCTCGTTTTGAAACGCTGGTTGTGAAGCAGAACAAACAAAGCGTACTAGAAGAGGCTCGCGCTCGTGCCAATGGTAAAAATATAATTGTAATAATAACAAAAAAAATATACTCCATACAAACTTCAACCTTCTTTTATAGGGATTTTTTTTTTCTTTTATATTTTGGTTAACATTTTTTTTTTATTTTGGTTATTTTTTTTAATCTTAGACTCTGGCTTGGACTCTGAATATCTCCAAGACGGAGTTCATATTGGTAACGACGACAACTCACCAACTGTCGAAGATGGAACCTATCAAGATGAAACTAAAAATGGGCAACTTGGTAATTTTGTTTTTATTTTATTTTCATTAATTACATATACTTTATTATTTTATGTTTATTTTTTTTTTGTTTTCTTTATTTTTAATTTATTTTATTGTTTTATTTAGCCGACGCCGACATAGGCGATGCTGCGAAATTTGATGAAGGTCAGTACAAAAAAAGTCTTTTAAAACTAAAAATTATATGATGGTTTTGTCAATTTTATACGCGTCGGAATTTAAAAGTTTACGTATAACTACTCAACCACAATCACTCAGTCGCTTAAAGTAATTGATGGGAAAATATATTAACTGTTATGTCAATTAAAGCATTAGTCTTCAAATTTATCGTAGGCGCTTTGCATAAATAAAACAGTAAAATATTGTAGAAGTAAGCCAAAATGTTTAAATATTCGATTATAATTTAATAATATTTTTACAGATTACACCCTAACTGAAGAGGAGGTAATTTTACAAAATGCCGCTAGTGAATCCCATGAAGCCGAGCAGGCTATTCAACAAGCTGCCTTTTTGTTGCGCATGCGCGATGGAATGGGTTCTCTCGCTCGAATCCTGAAAACCATCGACAACTACAAGGGTTGTGTCCAACATTTAGAAACCCGACCTTCTCAAATGACCGGGGTCCAATTCGATGCTCTCGTTAAAGTTAGCATGTCACGAATCAACTTGCTTCAACTGATTAGATCTCTTCGTCAGTCGACAGCTTTCGCTGGTGTCAACCTTGTCTCTGAAAATAATATCTCGAGCAAGACACCCTGGTTCCCTTGCCACGCCTCTGATCTCGATAACTGCAACCACCTTATGACTAAATACGAGCCTGAATTAGACATGAACCATCCTGGTTTTGCTGATAAGGTGTACAGAGAGCGAAGGAAGGAAATTGCCGAAATTGCCTTCGCTTACAAATATGGAGACCCAATCCCCCACATCACCTACACAGAAACTGAGAACGCCACATGGCATAGAGTATTCAAGACCGTTCTAGATCTCATGGACAAGCACGCTTGCTCTGAGTATATTGCCGCATTTGGCAAGCTCGTGGCTGCTAAGATCTTTGTTCCTCACCAAATTCCTCAATTGGAAGATGTGAGCAACTTCCTCCGCAAACACACCGGTTTCACAGTACGACCAGCTGCTGGTCTTTTGACCTCCCGAGACTTCCTGGCCTCACTCGCTTTCCGTGTCTTCCAGTCTACGCAATACGTCCGGCATGCCACTCGTCCATTCCACACTCCTGAACCGTAAGTTTTGATACATATATATATATGTAATTTAAATTATAAAATGCATGTATGGTAACCCGCTGTTACGTGATATAGGCTATTGTAACTGCTGACCATCAGGTGGATAGTAGGTTTTTTCCATTCCAGTTTCACCCTACCTGATATTGTGACCTTATACCCTTCATGTATATAGACGAATTTTAGCGTCTTTTATCAGGTTTATTAGTACTTATTACATAAATATTTAGTTTTAGATATGATATACAATTTATCTATTGTTTGCTAGCGCTGTCCATATTTTTGTGACATCGACCTCATGACGAGTAAAAAATAAACACTTACTGTTTGTATTAATAAAAAATCAATTCATATAGTGAAGTAACAGTCATTTTTTTTCATATTACAATAGTAACTTTCACATTCGTAAATTCTTATATACAGTGGGCCTATAGTAAATGTTAATTAAATTATTACGTTATGTAACTGCCAATAAATAGGTAAATCATGTAATTTAGAATAAGTAATATGAAGTGTGGGAATCTTCATAAATAAAACAAACAGTCGAAACCTGTCTGACCAGTTTTATAGCGGAATCTGTAATTATGATTGCTATTGCTAACCCGTGGTTTTTCGAATATGTACCTTTTTTTGTTAGACAGCTATTAAATTCTTTATTATTTGAATCATCGGGGTATAAATATTATTTTGATTTTTAAAACATTAGAGTGTTCTTCCTTTGCTTATTATCTACGATTATACTCTCTTTTGTAGCATTTAAAAATGATTTTACATAATATTACGTAATATCGATCTATATCTTATGTATGTAATATAAATAAATATATTATTTTCTATATATTTATGACAGTCGCTTCGTCGGACAGTCGGGAAAATAAAAAATAATAAATTACATTTTTGTTAAACATATAAATATTATATTTCCATTCTCATAATTATGAATATCCATTATATGGAACTTTAGTATTAGATATATGTATCAAAATATTTATAATCAGTGTACTTAATCTATATGAATATTCAATTAATTTCATTTAAAGAAATATAAATCACTACAGTATAATTGACGGAAATTCTATACAAATCTGTCACTCAATTAGTGCATAATATATGTCAAACATATATAACATACTTTGATAAATAATTTAACATTACGGATAATTAGGCTCAGAAATGATAATTACTTGACAAACACCTTGACGGGTGTTTTACGGAAACATTAAGTAACGGCTATATCCTTGTAGATGTTATGTAAATTAAGCCAATCGACATACAATTGTAAATCAGTACCAATTATATTGTACCTGTCAATATAACAATTCCTATACGGTACAAGGCCCCCTTCCTTAAATTATAACCACGACATCGCTTAACAGTTGTCTAACTACATTTTTAACGTTTTATATGATACTATCTACTCGCCCCGGCTTCGTCCGGGTGTACATGTATTATTACATATATAAACCTTCCTAAATCACTCTATTAAACCGCATCAATATCCGTTGCGTAGTTTGAAAGATTTAAGCATACATATGGACGTACAGACAGCGACAGCGACCTTGTTTTATACTGTGTAATGATTTTGACTCAAACAATTTTTTAGAAACTACTAAAATTTAGAAACAAAAGACATATACATACATTTGAATACGTACACTATTTGAAAAATAAAAAGTATAGGGAAATGAGCCTTTTATATATATTCTATACATATAACATAGAAACAGTAGTACCTCTAGCTAGTATCTCTACCTAGTATTCTGGGCAAAAGGGGCTAACTAACTATAGTAATTTTCTGTACATTTTTTAATAAGAAATACAGAGGAAGAAATGCAAATTTTACAGCATTCATTCCTTAACTTTGCATCAGGACATTCACAATTTGTATAGTCAATTTGAGCTGGGTATTTGATACACGGGTATTCGATAATTTAATACCCCCATAAATAATCCGGTCTAAGTCACGTAATAGAGACAACCAGGGAATCGTTTTGCTGGTTTAATGGAAGCGGGTATACCGTGATGGGAACTGTAATGTCGTTAAACGTCTCGCTTTAATTTAGTTTCAATTTACTGCGTTTGAACGTTAACTTTTTAGTAGCATCAAAGGCGAGATGTTATCGAGTTATTAACTTCCAGTTCACTAAGTAGCGCATGACTGCACCGTAGTAATAACTTCAAAGTTAGTTCAAGGCTGCAAACTATTATTTAACATTGTTAATGTAATATTTTATAACATTTACGCTTAGTTTGTTTTATTATTTATTTAACCTTAAAATTATTAATGCGGTTATTTGTGATTCTATATATTACGTGGTAGCGTATATAGCAGCTATCCTTCGATTTAGTTAAAGTGGTTGATGGACAAAATCTAACTTTAGTAATACGGTCTAAGAAAGATTTTGTACTTAATATATGAGATACAATACCTTAAGATACTTTATACTATAATATTATATATCACCTATACATATTATATATCAATAATATTTTTTTGCAGTGACTGTATACATGAGCTTCTGGGCCATATCCCACTGTTGGCCGATCCCAGCTTCGCTCAATTCTCACAAGAAATTGGGTTGGCATCACTCGGAGCTTCCGACACTGAAATCGAAAAGCTCTCTACTGTAAGTTCTCATCGTCAATTGCTCTAATTAGTTATAATTAATGTAATTAGGGCAAATACGCGACTTGGTACATCGGGACCATGCTATTGCGAATTTTGAATATAGCACTCAATACATTATATACATACCATCCTTTCTCAACCATTGAAATGTCGCGCCCCGCGATACATTTTAATATTTAATTTTATAACACTACATTAAAATACATTCGTTTAATAACCAAATCTTTTGTATCTACATATATGTAGTTTGTATTTATTATTTTTCAACAGACTGCAAATACCCTTTAAAAACAATCTCGACTCCACGCTTGCGAAACGATGCTTTCGACTAATTTATAATCTTATAATGAATTATTTTATGAACAGGTATACTGGTTCACCGTTGAATTCGGATTGTGCAAAGAAAATCAAGAGCTGAAAGCATACGGCGCTGCGCTGCTGTCTTCCACTAGTGAACTGTTGCACGCCATCAGTGACAAGCCAGAGCTAAGGCCATTCGAGCCTGCTTCCACTGCTGTGCAACCCTATCAAGACCAAGACGTTCAACCCATCTACTACGTAGCTGAGAGCCTCGAGGATGCCAAAGAGAAGTTTAGGTAAATATCTTAGAAACCTTATTTTCTTTACATTTAGTAGGTATACAAAAATATTAATGCTGAAACAGTACTGCTAGTATTTATAAGAATTCAGTGGTTTTTGGGAACCCACTATTACATTTAGTAAGCAGAAATTGGAATACAAACATTTATTTTTCATAGAAAACAATCAATATTCTTCTATTGAAGTACTTAAATCATTACATAGTATAAAACAAAGTTTCTTTCACTGTCTGTCCCTATGTATGCTTAAACCTTTAAAACAACGCAACGGATTTTGAAGTGGTTTGTTTTAATAGATATAGTAATTAAAGAGGAAGGTTTATATAATACATATACATCCGTGCGAAGCCGGGCCGAGGAGCTAGTAACATATAAATAAATGACACTTTAAGGTGAATGATGTATAGAACAGGTTCTAATGACGTATTGTTTGTAGACGTTGGGTGTCGACCATGTCCCGACCCTTCGAGGTGCGTTTCAACCCTCACACTGAGCGTGTCGAGGTGTTGGACTCCGTCGACAAGCTGGAGACGCTGATCGGTCAACTCAACACCGAAATGTTGCATCTCACCAACGCCGTCAAGAAGCTTAAGGGCTCTCACTTCGAGTGATTACCCTGTTATTAATCCACACCGGTTCAGTGCACGCGGCCTTGCCGTTTTCTGTATAGCTAGTTATATTATAGATATAAAGAGTGTTATTGACATGTGTAGAGCGAGTGAGTGTGAAAACCATTGGATGGTACTTCGTTGAATACTTTTTGTACCTTATTGTATTATTTATTGCCGAGTTCATTGCCCATGCCTCGGAAACTACACGGAGCTCTCGATTGCCCATTAAGGGAGGCTGTGCAGGTTTTGCGAGACCTTTACTACTAGTATTATTTATAATTTAAAACGACACAAAATAAAAAAATGGAGCACCAAAAAGTAAAAATGCCAAACAGAAATATATGTGTTTGAGTGAAAACAGATGTTTTATTTCTTGATCATTTACAAATGACCCGCTTTGGTGGAATGATTCCAATTACATATGAAGAAAATTACTTACGGAATCCTTTAACATTGATAGGAAACATAAATGATATTTTTAGCTGAAAAAAAATTATTCACCTCTTTGATAAACCTTTGTAAAGAATCTTTCATAATTAAGTTATATGAACAAAAGAGAAAAAAAGATGAAATCGAAAGAACTATTCGTAAGTGATCTTTACAGTCTTCTGATCATAACTTTGTTAAAAACGGTAGACCATAAGACATGTAATAGTTGTTTGTTCGAATTAGTAATTAAGACATATTATCTCCTTGGCAAAGGAAAACGAGATTTAGTCTCTAAGTTTTGAGCTGCAGTCAATTTAGATTAAAAGTGAAGCAAAAAAGCAATAAATTTAAGGACACGAGACTTTAAATTGAATAGAAGCTGTAAGATAAGCAAGTTTTAATGACTGATTGTTGGTACTCTATATATATGGTTATAGTCATGAATCGAACCCGTGATTATCAGAAGTAAGGCGGTATTTAAACCACTAGAGTACCGAGGTAGAAAATAAAAAATATAATTATCTAAAGATCTTAACTGAAAACTTCCTTCGCCCCTCATTGTTCTAAATTCTCTAATTTAGATTAAAATGAAGAGAACGTAACAAAAGTATTGTAATGATAGAAAATCAGCTTTAACTGCACCTTCAAAAAAGCAAGACTCGGATATCAATTAGAATTTTTAATCTAGAAATTCTAATTGATTTCCAACCCAATTTTTTAAACAATAGAATAATAAACGACTATTGAGTTTTTTTTAGAAAGACATTCTATAATAATAAATTGCAATAAATCTTTAAAAGCACTTACCAAATAAATATCCATCTTAGAATAAAATTTCCGAAATAAAAAGAATTATAGGAACCAATCAGCTAAAGGGGACATGAGTTCGGAACTCTCTTACCTGTAATAAGATTTGCGAAGGTCCCAGAGGGACGCCCATATTGCTCCGCGTATAATCGGATTGCGAAAAAATAAAATACTAATTATGATTGCTTTAAGCGAGCACAATTTTATTCAAAAGACATTGAAAATAATTATTCAATGTCAACAATTGTATAGTAATAGTGCTACTTCCTTTGTAATAAAAACTAATAATGTAATTAACAAGACTACTGGGAGACAAAAAGTGCTTGTTTTACAGAAATAAAGAATTGTCGCAAAAAAGGTATGATTAATATGAGAACTGGTCCTGGGACAGGTAAGGATGCGAAAAAATATTCAATTATGGAAAAAAATTATTTAATATTCAATAAAAAATCGTTTTTATCAATCGATATCAATATTACTAATATAGATTCATTAATAATCGATATTTTTTCAAATTATTTTTTCAACCGAACAAGTGACCTTAAAGAACAAGATCAAATATTTATGTACCAAAAAGTCAAGATTGCGGTTTGCAAAATATAAAAACTAAATGGTTATTTAAAAAAGAAACTAAGAAAACTCACAAACCATAAGACCTAAGCCTAAAAACTGGCCAATCAAATTTTAAGCCACAATCGATTTTTTAATCGATTATAATGCTAACAAACAGTCCATATTTTGGCATAATGTCACATCCCTAGGGGCAGGTACATCTCGAAACGAAAAGATAAAAAATGTAGTGCTTCATAAAAAAAACTGGTGTACGTTGACATTAACCGAGGTAATGGAGAGGCACGACCTTAAGTCGAGCAAGGGCATATTAGCTGACGCAGGTCGCGTAGAACTGATCACAATGAGCATACCACCGCGCAATGATTACATATTCATACGATCACGACTATTTTTCCAGTTGAGGTAGTCAGAGGCATTGTCAACTGTCAATGTTTTATGCTTCGCTTGGGACTTGGGAATAATTGAACACAATGTGGTTTAATATCGATATTTGCTTTGTAAATTTGCACCTGAAATAATATAACCAATAAAATTTATATAGCAGGCCTTATAGCTTGAGCAATCTCTTCCAAGCAGCCTGTGGTTAGCAAAGACAAGACAGGTGGTGGCCCATGAATGCAATGAAAGAAACGTAAATAATAATAATATATGAAATATATACACATATTATAAATATATACCAATTATACATTGTATATTAACAATAAAATATGTACACATATTATAAATATAATAATATATAAACACGAAAATTGGTTGTGTCATTTTACAGAATTATGTGTAGGGGTATACTGAACCTACTGTCAGTGATAGCTAATGAAGATTGGTTATTGAAGCCTAATTTCTTCAAGAAGTAAAGCGCAAAATTAAAAACATATATTTTAAAACCTTCATCTGCATGGTCTGATCAATTTACTGTGAAAAGTTCAAAATATATTTTGATAGATCCAACATTGCTTGATGACAATTGTCGTTACGTTGTAGTTACATAATTTGTTTTTAATACTTCTATTTTTGCTAATATTTCATTATTATGTACGGAAGGGGTGAAAGGAATTGTTAATAATTAATCGATAAATAGTATTGTTTTAAATATGGGCTGACCTCCATATGGTTTACCCTGGACACCATAAGTTAATCACTAAACTCCTGGTAAATTTGTCACTATAACCTAACTGCCTGACCCCATGCACGTTATCATTATCTACTAGTCTCCCGCCAGCATAAACCGTAAGCGTAGGCGAGTTTTCCATTCCAATATTATTCACTAAAACTTTATACTGGTTATTAATTTGCCTCTTAATTATATTTAATAACTAATTTATTTCAGTAATTGAGGTTATGTACCTCAATTACACTGTTATATAATTCTTCTACGGGGCGGTCTTATCATTCATGCAATCTCTGCCAGACAACTTTTTAGTTGACAAAATATTACCTGAATATAAACTATAACCTTAATATAATATACAAAATTATATTTCAAAATCAAATCCAAAATATCTTTATTCATATGATATATCAAATCTACCGTCAGTTCGGATTGATTTTGAGATGAGAAGACCGAACAAGGAACTCAACTCGTATTCTTTTCAAATGAAAAATGTTTATAATAATACATATATTCAAATCTCATTATGTTATGAGAGAAGCCGAGCGAAGTACTTGATAATTACAGAAATTCCAGCAATTCCATTCCATGGAAGCGGCCAGCGTGCAGTGAATATACCTCTTTCGTAGTGTTCTGTACCTAATCATTACCAGCAATTGATCGTCAATGCTATCTGATAATCGAGAAATGGAACAGAGCGCAATCACAATGAGTTATATTCTGTACTTTTACACGCGAATGTCCGCTTATTTTCAGATAAAAATATGACGGCTTCGGTGACCTTTACTTCCGACGGTCGCAGATTCGATTCCTCGCGTGGTTCAATGTATTAGCGGTTAGTTGTGAAAGGAAAACAAACTGACAATTTCAAATTTATAATCACCTAACCTTCACCAGTGACTTCATCTGCATAAAATTTCATCCCTTCTAGATTATTTTCTAAGGTAAAAGATAGTCTTTGTACTCGTATCGCAATTTATTTTATATAAAATTTGCCGTTTTGTCGTGAAAACGTAAGGAACAAACAGACACTTTAGCATTTATTATATACTAATAAATGCTAAGGTGTCTGTTTGTATAGTATATGTACTTAAATATATACATATATATTAAGTACATATACTTAGTAGTAACCTTTGATATTTTACAAATAAGAAACCTACAAATAATTCTTTAATAAGCTATTTGCATTTTTCACTGCATAGAACTTATTAAAATATTTATATGAAATATATAAGGTATAAACTATTTATATGAGCTTTATATTGAAACTAATATTTATTTGACGAATGAAATGAACAAAAATGACCCAAAACATATTCAATAAAAAGTTGCATCATCAAAAGTTATAGCTTCAAAAATTACGAATCTCCATACAAAGTTTCATCCCCCATTTTATTTCACCACCTTAATTTTAATTTAAGACCTGTGTCTATTTCAAGAGAAAACTATTAAATAACAAAAACCAGATTATATGCATTACTTTTTATTAACAATCATAGAACAATTACAAAATAGTAAGTTTAACAAAAAAAAATCGGTATCAAAAAAATCAGTATCAAAAAATCGTTAGCAAAAAATCGTTAGCAAAAAATCGTCGTAGTTAACATATAATTATGTAGCTGCAGAGATATTAGTCAAATAAGTTGTTGTAATTTTCATTAGTAATCATGGTGCCATAATTATTTATCAGTGATATCACTTGATTCTGGAGAGCACGTACTCGTGTTTCCACAATCTCGAAGTTCTCTTGCAAGTTGTTAACTTGGTATTGCATGCGTTGCCGTATCTAAAACATGAAACATTTATGTTAGACTTATGTATCTTAATCCTTACTAATATTGTAATGTGAAAATAGGGTTGCTTTTTACGCTTTCACGCAAAAACTACTGAACCCATCATCATGAAATTTTGTACACATGTTTTTGGAGATATTAGAATATATTTTTTCCTATTCTTTGTCATGTATATACATTGTATATACTGTATATTTTCACCGTCATATTGAATATACCTTTAACTAAGTAAGCTCCATATGGATACAAACATAGATGCACACAAAATCTGTCAGTATAAATATTAACTTCAAATATCAAAATAATAAAATAGACCAATAGAAATGGCGACAGCCCTTCTGGCCCTTCACGGATCATTTGGCTAGAGGCGACATGACAAAAAGGCAAAATGAAGTAGGAAAATTACATCGGTATCCTATAAATGGAGAAAGAAAGAGGGGTAGGCATATAATGAAATGGAAAAAAAAGTACACTGAAACTTTAACCTATAAAATGTCTATAGAGCACAAGGAAAATGTTTAATAGTGTAGTACATACATTACAGTAATCTTCGTTAATAATATACAATATTAGGTCAAGTATTTATTAATTTCTGATGAAAATTACGGTCTCAAAGGTCCAGCGGTTAAGGTTTAGGCCTTATATTCTGATGGACGCGGATTTGATTCCTCACACGGTGCAAACACTTGTATTAATAAGTTATGGGTGTTTGTATTTACATAAGAAAATGTATTGAAATATTTATGTCAGTTATATCATACACATAACACAAGCTACGCTTATTGAGGATCTACACTGAACTATGTCGTCCAGAACGACAAAAAAAATTGTATTCGTGGGTATTGTATTCGTGGGTACGATAGACCTGACTTCATCCTATCGTCTTCCACTGGTGCCTCGCCGGGTTCTACTGTTAGCAAAAATTATAGTCAAAAAACTGCTTTTAATTGCTAATCAATATAAACTTACCTCATCCCTTTCCTTCTGACATAATCTAGTGAGTGCTCGACTTTTGCTTAGCTCTCTTTCAAGCTCAGAAATCTGACTTTGCATGTATTGCTTCATGGCATCAGCTCGTTCTTTACATTGAATTAAAGATCGATTGGTTTCTTCTTTGATTTCATCTAAACATTTAATTCTATGTGTGTACTGAGCTGTTTTCTCTATAAATGTAGTTTCGAATAGAGTAATCATCTCTTCGATTCTCGAAGTGATATAGCTAAGTATAGAAAAAGAAAAGAAATCCAATTATTATGAGTATTTTTAGCTTAAACAATAAATAAAATATGCACTGCAATTAGTAATGTTAGCAAAAGACTTATGATAAGAATTGTCTTATATTTTTGAAGTATAACTACTTCCGAGCGAAATATACGAGGAAAAAATACAAGAACTAACGGGACGAATGTTAGGCATAGGAGACTGCAACGCCTGTTGTGCTTGATAAAAAACTAATGAACCAATAATGTACTTACCTGTTCTCTACCATTTTCTTATTCAATGCATCTAATTTCTTTTGCTTTTCCTCTATTGTAAGCTTTAGCTGCTTATTCTCTTCGCTCAAATACATATTTTCTGTTTTTTTGTTATTAAGGTTACTTACAGCTTCTGCAAACTGGCAAAATAAAACTTTTTTTAGACTGGATTCCAGTAGTAACGTATGTCATTCTATTGTGTTAGAATGTAGCAATAAACTGCTCCTAGTTTACTTCTAGCATATATTCCACATTCTGAATCAACTTATGTACTTTTAAATTAATCTGTTTCAATATTACTAGAGAATCTTTATAGATACTATTAAATATATTAGTATCAATTCTATTGTGTTGTGTATCGTAATTGTGGTAAATATAAAAAATAGAAAAAATATATATTACGAATTAGTTTAATGAATTGAAAAATAGTGATTTTAAAATAGTGCTCGACTTCAGTTTATTTATCTATCATTTAATATTAGTATACTTCACTAAATAAAACTGACGTTATTTTAAGACATGTTGCTTTATCGAACATCTATATAGTTATTGATATATACACAAGATTAAGTAATTAACGTATACCTTATCTTTTAGTTTCTGCAGCTCACTAGAAAGCTGACGGACATTTTCTTCAGCTAAATGCTGAAATTGTCTTGCCTCTTGATGACGAAGTTTTGCTTCTTTGAGAAAACTCGGAAGAGGCACTAACTCGAGCAGTTTTTCTTGAAACTGCATCTGTGGAAAATTCAAATGTAATGTTATCTACAACTGCAATTTGTTTTTTTATAATATGAAGGTACATCAATACCAAGATGATAATTAAGGTTTAATTTACCTATTATGACGGCCTCTGTGCTCTAGCGGATTAGCACACCGCTTTACTTCCGATAGTCGCGGGTTCGATTCCTCGCACGATGCAAACATTTGTATTCATGAGTATGATTGTGTGTATCGGTCCGAGTGTTTACTAATTATATTACGTATGTATATCAGTTGTAGTACCCATAACACAAGCTCTGCTTACCGTAGGACAAGATGGCGCAGTGTCAATTGTCAAAGGTTAAAAAAATAAAATAAATGAAAGGTTAAAAAAAATGTAATATGTGCCTATTTTTTATTATTTATATTAAATTTTTCATTATTGATAAAAATTTGAAAATTGAGAATAATGGCTTCATACCTTCATACACTGAATTTCGTTTGCAATCTGCTCTGAAACGCGTATATTATCAACCTCAAAGCCGGTTAGTTGGTTTTTCAGTTCTTCTACAAGTTGTTGGGCTTGAAGATACTGAAGAAAAAAACATACTTCACAGATTAAACATACTTATTTATTGGTCTCGGAGTCTTGTCGATGCTACAAGAAAAATAATATAATGCAACCATCCGAGTATACACAGATATTTGAACTAAGCTATTTTGTGTACATATTTTACTCATAGTTTATAAGTTTACTAGCATAATAGCATGCCATATCCGAGACAAATAAATAAAAAAGGCTATATATTTTACATATATATATATATTACTGTAATTATATATCTGTCTCACATTTTTAGCCGAGTGACTTAGTATTTTGGGTTAAATTATAAAGCACGAAGACATAACACCTCAGTATAAAAATACACGTTAATAACAAGTTCATGGAGCCGTTCATGAATAAACGACAGTTGTCCCATACCACCAGCTTGTTTACCAAAATTAGGAGGACAAAATCATATAATATAGTCGAATCCACTAGTTAAATTTCCGCGAGTCAGTTTGGATTGGACCTTGTAATAAATCCTCTGAACAATGCCTTAACGTGCATGATCTCAGTGCACGCCTTTGAAAACTACATTTTGTGTTAACTTCCTTAAAATAAAAGGAATTCATTTATTCCGTAACCTTTTTAAAGGCTTTAGTGACCCAGTTAAAGAAAATTAAATAATTATTTATTATTCATAAGCAGAAAATTAAAAAAGGTACCTTCGTGCGATATTCCTTCAACTGTTCATCTTTTTCAACAACGATTAACTTCATATCTTCAATTTCTTCTCTCAAGTCCTTCATTTTCATTTTAATGTTATAAACTTCCTCTTCAGAAAACATTTGCGCCTCCTATTGTTTAAACAATAATTATTTAATAAGGCGTCGCCACGTGGAAGATTAATAATGTAGATATTACAAGGGAATTTCCATCTTGGTACTCCTGAATCGCCTCGTCTTAAGACGTCGTCTCATCACAAGACAAAACCACGGAAAAAATGTCCGTACACAACGGTTACCATTTACCATAAGGCATACCGTCAGCTTATTTTATAATACATTCCAATTACTTACATATAAAAATATATATTGAATCAAATCAAAATATCTTTGTCTTAATCTATTACAGATTCTTATGATATGTCAAATCTACCATCAGTTCGGAATGCTTTCGAGATGAGAACTAACAAGAAATTCTGCTAGTATTCTTTTCAAATATGGTTGTACTTGTTATTTTAATTAAAATTTGAATGAATAGAATAACCACCGGTATATGTAATGGCAATTCTGTCGAAGACAAATGATGTAATCAGTGTTCGTAACCCTAACAGCACCCGTTATAATAACCCAGTATTTTAATGCAAAAGTATTTCTGTAATCACCGGATACATCTATAAGCAGTGGACTAATTTAGATATCATGATAGTGAGAAAATATTTATTTCAATTATCAGTGGTTTAAAATTCAAAAGTGTAATCTCTATACTGTACTGGGCGGTAGGAGAAAAAATATACTCAAAAAAAAAAAACTTGACATACATAAGCGGCTAAAATATCCTGTATGAATTAATGATTTTTAATGACTTAATGAATTTCCAGTGATGAAAACTAAGCATATAAAGCAAAGGCTTTTACCAAAACGTAAACGATCTGTAGTATATCTGATTTCATCATTCATGTAATCCCCATCAGGCATTAGAGTCGTGAAGGTAGTAATAGGTCTATACATTCAAATCATCTACTACGAGTCGTAACAGTCGACAGTGTGCGGCCACGTGAATGATGGAAACTACAATACTATTACGTCAATAATTAGTGATACTGATTATGAAAATTAAATACTAATTAGGAACTTCGTTTTTCCATTGACAATTAATCACTAGCGTGTGCCAATGTTTACACTGACAAGTTATTTTCCACTTTAATAATGATATCTGTTAGATAATAATGAACATCATGCAAATCATTTAAGAAAAAATGCATTTGTTGCATAATACATTGTAGATACTAATAAATATAGTTGAATTACAATGTATTTTGTACAATACTGATTGTAATTTTGCCACGTGTTTGCTGGATACTTTTTTTCTTTATTAGCCCGAATTGCAATACTAATGTGATGTTTATTTATTCAGTTCCTTTCGAACAGATTAAATAGAAAAAATAAATATGTTAAGGAACTAGTCTTATAAGTAGCGAAAATTAACTAAAAAAATAATCTAATATCAAAATCTTTAAGACCATTTTTGTGTATGGGGGCGAGATGAAAAAAATGAGTTCCAGTGAAGTCTTAAAAATACGAGAAAATTCAATTTAAAAAATTAAATAATAAATTTAAAAATGGCCGTCATACAGAGGAGTCAGGGGTGAGACCACCTATGTATAGTATTTTGTCGATAAAATATAATATACGACCCACGCCACGTAGCGGCGTGGGTCAATTATCGGAAACGTGATCCTAACCTAACCTAACACAATGTGTAAAAAAGTGGGTAAACGCATTAAATTACTAATGAAATTTATAGAAACTGAGTTACAAATATTAATATCACTTTTGTAATATCTTATTTTTTAATTATAGCTAATATTTTCATAGAGCTAAGAACACGATTAACAAAATTGATGATCTTATCGACTACAAAATCAAAAATAATGGAAGCTGTGAAATAAGAAATTGAAAACAAATTCTTGTATTTGAATTGCATAATAATTTCACATAATAATTGCTACTTCTACCTATAATGTACACGTATTACATCTTATGGCATCCACGCTCGCAGCCCCAAGATAGATCTGACCTAGTTTGGGGTCTGATAGAAAAATATATAATAATCTATTGTAGTAATTAAATCAAATAAATAACTATATGATTTGAAATTAGGTTTGAAAACTGGAAAGGCAAATCCTTTTCTTCGGTCGGCCATTTCGAGCGGCCATATTAACCACGAGGATTCTTTAAATATCCATAATCATCCCGTCACCAGCATGCAAATAGCGAACACGTGATGATTAAAAGATATTTCTATCAACATAAAAAGACAATAGTTGTAATATTTTTATTATTTCTTACCATTTTTATACTTTTTGAATTTGGAGATTTGAAAAAATAATACAGCACTGCAGGACCCGCTGCGACGCAAAGTGAACGACGATGTGATTCAAAATGGTGGATGTCTCAGTATTTAAGCGCAATACAATTTAAACATACCCGCAATTAATTTGTAAAATTAGTTTTACAAAATAATTGCGGGTATAATCAAATCAATCTTACGTTTATGTTTGACATATAGATTAAGCTCAAAATTGAACAGAATTCATATAGCGTAGACTTTAGAATAGTCAATATTTTTGGTTATTACCTAATTGTAACATTTTTTTAGTTTTACCACATACAAAGTAAATTATAGTTGCATCTTTTACAGAGATATCTAATGAATAAACATAATACCTAAATGTAAATTATGGTAAGGCCTGGTAAAAAAAATGCAGTTAGTTTCCATTTCCGTTTCCAAATATGTCAAAATTCATATGTAATTCTTTAGGTATATTAAAGCTCACATGAGATATAAATCACATGAGAATTATATCTCATGTGATTCCTTATATATTCGATCGAAATGTAATGTGTCCTGAACAAGATATTATTTCAAGGTGTATAATTTTCTAAACGTAATATGTACGTTAGTTTATCTATGTTTCATAGAATATACTTGCCTTACTATCGACCTTAGTTTCAGTACCACAAATGCTATAGAGTTTCTGTTCTAAATCTTTTAGTCTGCCTTCGTACTTTTCTCTGAGAAATCTCTCCTGATCAGCCACATTTTTCACTCTTATAAGCTCTTCTCGAAGCCTAGAATACTGTGTAGATAGCCACAATTAAAAAAAAACATAAGTGGTCTAATGATTTAGCACACTCTTATAGGGGTAGTTTTTTTCTTGTGGATGATAATGAAATGGTGCACCCGCCTGCGCTAACGGTTTACGCTAACGGGACACTAATGGAGGTTGATAAAATGAACATGAGGTCAGGTCAGTATCCAGGGGGAACCGCGTGGAGGTCAACCTGACATGGTGCATTGCTAGTAATGAGGTCATTAGTCCAGTAATGTGGACATGATCCCCTTCAGCCCTTTATCGGGGTAGTTACGGGTTCGATTCCCGCACAAATGTTTAGTATTAGCATGTTTGTTTGTTAGTCTGTGTTCTACTAACTCGGTTTCGTTTGGGAGTAATGAGGCAAATGGTGTTGTCCAGAGATTTATATGGACCTGAAGCTTATTTACTTCATTATCTGAACCAGATGGGTGCTAGTTTCTAACAACTAATAATATTTTAGGCCAATTCACATTCACATCTAGTCCGAAACTAAACAAAGCCTTGTTACGGGAAAAATAGACAACTGACACTAATTGATCGATTTTTATTTGTAAATACACAGATAATATACATAGAATACACCTACGATACAAACAGTTATATTCATGAATACAAATGTTTGTACCGTGCTAAGAATCGCACCCGCGACCATCGGAAGTAAAGCGATGTGTTAATCCGCTACACCACCGATGCCGAATTAAATATTTTTAGCTGACTACGTCATATCAAACCTCTAGCTCGGGATGACCAGGGTAATCACCACAACTGTCTTCATTAAAGTCTGTCTTCATTTTATTATTATTCTCAATTCCAGTTTCTTTTGTTATTTCTTGATATCCCTAAATAAAAATGACATATCTTAATAAAACTCAAAATATATAAATTTCTACACTAACAAACAGTTTTGCTAAATAGCTGAGGCCGTGACTATTAACATGAACTCTTCGGAAAAAAAGCAACAAAACAATTTCAGCCTAAATGTAACAGAAACTAAAACATAGCTTTTGTTATTACTTTAATAAAAACCAGAATAGTACTTTTTCTCATATATCCTGCATGTTCTTGTACAGTCAACGATAAGTATTTTTTTATTAGGTATATATAGGTACATAAGAGTTTAACAACTAACCGATATTCCTTTATTCTGACTTTTACTAACTAAATCTAATCTGTCACGTTTAATAGCCGCCAATTCCATTCGGATTTCTTTGACTTCATCCTCCATCTCTACGAGTTGTTTTTGCTTTAAAACAAAATATGAGTGCTCTAAATGGAAATGCTCAACTGTTACGAATACTTTGACTATATTGCTGAAATTGTGCTTCTGGCTGCATTAACTGTATACGCTGACGGGACATAAGTGAAAGATTTAGGTGCGTTAAAGCATTGTCAATTCTCAAGGAATTAACTCCAATTATTTGCAATGCATGGTTATGATCGGTCTTAGTTTATTGTTAACGTCAGAACGACAATTTTCAACCCGTGGCCCACTGGAAACCTTCTATCCATTACTTTCTGGTCAATTAGACGCGACGACATACAACACTTGACTTCATGCTCATCCTTTCGTCGTACACAGATCAGCATATACTTAGATACCGATACCGCAAGCGAATAGCCTATGTCATTAAAATGACTTTATAATCTAGAGATACATACTAATAACGATGAATTTACAGTGTCAACATTTTCCGATGCCTTAGATATAATAAATGGGCAATCTGATTGAGGCATTAACATTATTATATTTTTATCATTTAATAAAATTTACAATATTATAAATTAATAATACAATATTTAATTTAAATCGTAGTATGTATAACGTTTAATTCAAAATGTTTACAGACTAACAGTTTACAATTATCATTTGACTTTGTCATCATTGTAAATTTTCTTTACACATTTTATGGCTTTTGTAAATTGCGACTGAAAACCGCATACAGTTTTTCGTCCCATTTTTCAAACGGATACTTTTAATTTAGTCCTATGTTATAAGGTATCTAGAATATGATTTTTAATGAATATGAATGGTGGTGACGTTAGTCATAATAGTATGTGCTTAGGGACCAGTTTGGAATGAAAGGACATGGAATAAAAAAAACATTTATAGTCCTGGTGCATTTACAAGGAATTAACCCGATGACGCACTTTTAATTCTCCAGGTCTTGTAGGTGTTCACTTACAATCAGGTGAGTCGCAGGCTCGTTTGTCCCCAGCTATTAAAAAAAAACGTTTGAGAGGTGACCACGTGGACCTACGGTTACCTTTTACCACCGCTCGCCATCAACAAGAAATTCATACCTACAACCTAGAAAACCTGAGTTTCCCACCATCATAGACCACCTATCCCACAAAACACCGAAACTTATCGAGTTTTATAAGACTTCATCCTCAATACTATAAGGACTCTCTAGTAGTACCTAGTAATAAATATGGTTCCCCCAGGAAACCATCATGTTAAAATACTGGTGAATACCCCAATGGCTTAACCTCATAGTCATGTTATCACCACTGGTGGCCCGCATGCGTAAACCGTCAGTGTAGGTGTACCATTCCATTATCATCCATAAGAAAAAAATATTAATTATTTGGCTGAAAGGAAATTTCCAGGGCCGTAAAAATACTATACGTAAATAAAAGGTGGCTTTATTTATTAAGTATTTTTACGGCCCTGGAAATTTCCTTTCTAGGATTTTTTTTTTAAATTAACAAATACTAGGTCCAAGGCATTATACATTTATATCAGACAATAGCCCTTAAATCATTAAATAAATAGAAAAATGAATTAATTGATATGATCTCTAATGTCATTCCCATGTTCTGTAGACATTTATTATCTGTGCTAACTAAACTGTCACTTTTCTCTATGCAGTGCAGTAATCTGTGCTGTCACTGGAAAATGTAATGCTATACTATATTCCCTTAATTTTTAATAGAAATAATTTTAAAAATAATTTTATTTCTTATTAAAGATACATATATAATTAATATGTAAATAATTTGTACATTGAGATATATTTATTAACATCTATAAAAATAATTAATTTAATTTTTGCACAGTTAATCTGAAATAGTTTTATGAGGACGTGGAACTAGTCTTCTGTCTGAATATCTAATACTTAAACTGGAAGAAGACTACTCAGTGATGGACGTTTCTTCTATATATTAATGGTAAGCCTCCTACAATAATTTTTAACCATTTCTCATTAAAAGATGACCGCTAACCCTTCTCTTCTGCATTTGAAGTGTTTAGAAATAAATACAAAACGATGTACTCTGAATGTTTATTGAAAAAAGTTAAAGAGCAAGAGAGAAAAAATGTATTGTCAATATTTTTTCAATTTCGTCATTTTTTTTTATCTATATGTAGATAGATATATTATACAATTAATATCCTTTATTTATAATGAGAATAAACTAATAAATTACAATAATTTATATACTATGGCTTTAAAAAAAAAGTAATTCAATTGAGTTTCTTGCCAGTTCTTCTCAATTGGATCTATATACCGAACTGGATGGTAAGGAAAAAAATATAGTGTAAAAACTTGACGTTCATAAGCGGCTAAAATGTCCTACATGAATAAATTATTTTTTAATTTGTTTATGTAAATAATTATGAAAAGACAGTTTTATAAGAAGGAATAATGTTATTTAATGTATCAAAGGTAAAGGAGCTAACAGAAGAATAGTAATGTTAATATAACATTTTTCTGTATCAAAAAATAGACAATAAAAGCTTTATTACATAGTATAAAATAAAGTCGCTTTTGCTGTCTGTCCCTATGTATGCTTTTTTTTTATATCTTTTTGTTCTTGGCTCACCATGTATTAAATTAAATCTTTAAAACTACGCAACGGATTTTGATGTGTTTTTTAATAGATAAGAGTGATTCTAGGGGAAGATGTACATATATAATAATACATGTACACCCGTGCGAAGCTGGACATAGTGGTCAGTAAATAATATATAATAAGGTCTGTTCTACCTAAATGGATTTCTGCAAAATAGTACCTCATTATATATATATATATATATGTATTTGGACCTACTTTTCTACATTCTATCTCGTATTTGGAACATTGAGTATGTTTAAGAAAGTAGTGCCCACCCATTTGTCATAATTAAAAAATAATTTAAATTATAGTTATGACATTCAGTATGACTATAGACAGTAACTACTCGGTGGACTTATATTATTTTGTTTAATTCTGCTACAATTCACATGTGTGAGACTACAAATTTTCGGTGTAGAAACCGGACCAGCGCTATGACCATCTCCAGTGGCGATCAAATGCGTCCGTTATTGGGTCTACATATAGACTCAGTAACGGTCGGAGGTCATATTAAACAAAATAATATAAGTACATCGAATAGTGAAATGGACTTCAATGGATTCCAATGGATTTACTGTAATTGAGCAAAATTTCAGTCTGCGCAATTTGCATACTCCTCCATAGGACAATTTCTGTAAAATAGGGTACAACGACTCCATACTAATTTAAAGATTGTTTTGAATTTGAATTGAATTATTCCAAAGTACATAGGATATTATTGTCCATACTAATCTTGTAACTGGGAAAACATATTTATTGAAACAACAGACAGACACACTGTCACATTCATATAGATTTCATGATGCTGCTTTTAACTATAAATTTAAAAACCTGATCAATAGTACTGGAAACAACCCTCAGCATTGTCATCCAAACTCTCAAACTTTAATTTTGAACAACTTTATAAAGATTTTGTAATAGATCTTTCCGGAACAAAAACTCGAGTTCATTTGGCAATTGATACATTCACTTAGATAGTCTCTTAATACCTATTGCCCTAGTGTGTCTAGGGTAATCTCTGTCAGGCTGTACTGTCAGTTAGTAAAATGTATGTTATTTCATTTGTTAACCTGTCCTATTACAATCAAATTATTTGTTTATTATTGTACTGTCACTTAATGCATACTCATTATTGTTTTTAATACATATTCACATTCCTTCAAACCAATAGATATTTATTTTGATACAGTTTTATCTATACATATAAATAAAATTGATCTTTCTGTTAGTAATATTGAAATAACCGTTTTTTACTACATGCATACGAATATATATACGGTACATACAACCAAATTTTTACAATTTTTGCTATCTGTTTGTTTCTAGCCGGAACTATGATATGGCTGGACCGATTTTGACAGGACTTTTTTTCGCAGTTAGCTGAAATAATAAGGTACTCCTTATTATATCAGCTACATGCGAAGTTAAGTAAAGTTACTACTTAGGGTACTTTTATTTTAGAAAACTTAAGTTAAATTCCATGTGGACAATGTAACCTGTACAGCTAGTTTAACATAAAATCTAAAACAGCTATGTATATACAAATTCACATATCTGTTTCTAGATGGTTACTGTTGATAATGAGTTACCTACCCCACCACAAATTGCAGAGTAGATTGTAAATATATGAGAACATCATTTCGTTCTATTGCAGTATTATCTAACTTAAGATATATGCTATGTGACTAACAACCTTATGTACATGCATATAATGCTACCATGATTTTTAGTATGTTATCAAACATTTTACTGGGTAGAAATTGAGTTATATTGTTATTTAAAGAAATAAATTTAATCAAAGTAAATTAAATAAATTGTCATATTTTTTCTAGTTGTGTCTGTTTCTTGCTCATGCTTCTTGTAATGAGTTTGCATTCCGAATGAGTGGTAGAATTTATTCTACCACACATTCGGTTTTTTTTTTTATAAGTGTTTGATTATTTACTGCTTTTAAGCAGTAAATAATCAAAAACTTATGTTAAATGCATTTGAATAAAGATTATTTCTATTTCTTAATAATTTGATTCTTAACATATTTCATATCAGTTTTTGCAATATTACAATGTCAATATATAATATATTATTCCTTAAGTTAATATTAGCCATTAAGTAATTGCTGAATATACTGAAGAATATACGTATTGATAACTAGCTGTACCCGGGACTTCATCCGCGTGGAATTTAACTTTATTTTTCTAAAATAAATACTTTTCTAAAATAAAAGTAACCTAAGTTACTCCTTATTACATCAGCTACCTGCCAATAAAAATTCCGTCAAAATTGGTCCAGCCATTTCAGAGATTAGCCGGAACAAACAGACAGACAGACAAATATTGTAAAAAATGTTCTTTTGGTATATGTACAGTATTTATATTCATATGCATGTAATAAAAAACGGTTATTTCAATATTACAAACAGTCACTTCAATGTTATTTATATGTATAGATAATTAACTTTATACAAGCTATGAATCTCAGTATGATAGTAGTGAGCTAAAGACTTTTTAAGAAAACTCAGTTGTGGCAATTTGAATTGACTTGTTATAATGATATTGTATATATTTCAGATGTTGGAAATGGCTGTGGTACATTACTGTGTGAGGAGATAAATACACACTTTCAACATGAAACAGCCAGTGCTAGAAACTCAGATAGACTTCAATGGACACCAACAATTAGTTCCTGAGAAATGGAAGTCAGATAGTCCAGATTTGGTCGCAGATCAAAACCAAGCAATATTATTGTCACACAGAAAAATTATAAGGGTAAGTTGATAATCTGTACTAGAATTATAAATACGACGGCCCTGGTGGTTTTTTACTTCTGATGGTAGCAGGTTCGATTCCTCGCACAGCACAAATATTTGTATTCATAAGTATGATAGTTTGTTTCGATCTGGGTGTTTTCTATATATAATATGTATGTATAATAATATATATATTATGTATGTATATATTATTTTAAATATATCTATGTATTTGTATCAGTTATCTAAACCTATAACACAAGCTTAACTTGAGTCTAGATGGCGCTGTGTGAATTGTCCAGAGATTATTATATTTGTTTTTTTATTTATTTATATAACTTTAATGCACACAGTACAAAAGTAACAGTACATTTGGCGGACTTAACACCATGCGGTATTTTCTACCAGTCAACTATAGGCAGTACAGAGAAAAATTGTTGGCGGTGCAAAAATATCATAACAAAAAAAAAATAAAAATCAAGGCATAAAAAATGATATAATAATATTTATACTATTACATTTACAATAATACATAAATAGAAACATATATATACATTTACACACATACATATACAAATAAGAAATATATAATATGATATACAAATACTACTCATACACAATACCTAAACACTATGAATACATACCAAACAATCTGACAGTTAAACCACAGAGAATAAAAAGAAAAATATAAGGTAAAGAGAAACGAGAGAAAAATAAAATAAATAATAAAAAAAAAACAAACTATTATTTATGTTATTATTAAAGCTGAGGTATTTTTTGCTAGAATAGACTAATTTCGGGAACAACTGGTACGAGTTCTTCTTTTAGTGTCGGATGGCCGATTTATCTGACTAATATTATAAACACGGAAGCTTGTGAGTGTGGATGGATGTTTGTTATTCTTTCATGCAAAAACTACTAAATGGATTTTAATGAAACTACAATAATATAGCATATACATCAGAATTATTTGATTCATTCCAATGATTGTACAAGCTCTAAAATAACTTAAATCGTTGTATAGGCTGACTTTTGACCTTTCTTTGACTTTTGATCTTGATCTTGATTTATTAATAAAGTATTTATTTAATCAATTGACTGAACAATTTCAAGAATTATATGCTAGCAGAGTTTCAGAATAATTTAAAGTAGTTATGACGTAGTCAAGTCTAAAACATCCAGATATACTGCTGCGCAGTAGTCTAGGTTATTAGGACGTAGGATATAGTTGTCGCAATGATGACTGACTCATCCGTCGCACTTGTGAATGCATTTATTGACAATTTGAAGCCCTTGGATGGTCTATTATATTTACAACTACCTGTACCCGCGATTTCGTCCGCGTGGAATTTAACTTTATTTTTCTAACCTGAAATATTTTTTCTAAAATTAAACAGTAGCCTATGTTACTCCTTATTACATCAGTTACCTGCCAATAAAAGTCTAGCCATTTCAGAGGTTAGCCGGAACAAACAGACAGACAAATATTGTAAAAAATGTTATTTTGGTACCGTAATGATATTCATATGCATGTAGTAAAAAACGGTTATTTCAATGTTACAAACAGACACTCCAATTTTATTTATATGTATAGATGAATAGACTGGAGGTTTCATTCGCGTGCATACGCAGATGAACTCGCGTTTGTAGTACTCATCTATTGACGAAACAGTGTTATTTGTTATTTTATTAATAACTTAATGAATAATAGTAGACGGCATATTTCATTTAAAAAGAAGAAATATAAATTTACCCCTTTTAGGGATATTGTTCTAATATTGATTAACAAAAAAATCTGTGATAATTTCATACGAATTCCTCCAGTAGTAGTTAAATATCTTAACACATATATAGACAAAGAGGCTCTTTGCCAGTGATCTGTGACTCCACTCGAATTTTACGTATTGCCGTTATGATTGTGTGCCATATACCATATTCACATAAAATGTAATATTTTTCAACGTTTGTTTAAAAGTGCAACGGTTTCCTTTTTGCTCATTCTTCTCAGCTGACTTTCTGTTGAAGCCTGAATGTTATTGTAGAATAAAAAATATTGTAAGGACTAAGTATACTTAAGTGCTTATGTTAATTGTACAGATAAAGTAAACAGGATATTGACTGTGGTAATATTATTTATAAGTTCCATAAGTCGGGAGCTGTTTGAATAGTGGTCAAAATTCGGCTATTATTAATTTTAATTATAAATTTCAATATTATTATGGTTTTATTGCCAAAGGCTAAAGTGCGTGTGTGTTAAATAGAATACAATGCAAAAAAACATTACACACACTACGAGTGTGTGTAATGTTGTATAATTATAGTGTGTAATAATTTTTAATTGCAATAATGTATTTTTAAGCATTATTTTAATTTTTTTTAAGAGCAGTATATTCGCAGATTTCATATTCGTTCGTAATTGTAAACTTTCCATTAAGAGGCCTATTACAAAATGATGCCGCTCAACTTTAGGTTTAATCGCATGGATTTACGCACACATACAGTAATACACGCACACAGACGCAAATAACCGTGTAGCTCAATCGGTGTGGATTTAGTATGAACCATTTTGATCCTTGTAATATTTTAATTAATAATGTGATATGTTTCTACTTAACTGAGACTACTTATTGGATTTTTTTAAATAACGTTATTTATCTTAATTATCAAAGTGCTAATAATGACCATATTTTTTTATTATATTATTCCTAGAGGGTTGATGTCAGGATGCTGGCCGATTGTACAACTAAAAGCCAAAACCTTAAGTAATATGAGTAACAAATAATTGGGATAAGGACAGGAAGATGAAATTACTATAACATAAATTTACTAATTAATTCTTCTTACATATTAATTCAGTTTATTTAGTAATAGATACAATATAATTTATTGTAAGAGTCGGATACATTATTGCCATATTCACTTGTTCTAAATATTATACCACAGATAACATAATATTACATACAGATACCCCATCCCATACAAGAAAATGGTTCCTTCCTAACTCGGGCTATTCTTCGGGCTATTTTATTTCGCCACCGTAGCCGCTAGATGTCGCTAGATCTGAAGCAGTTCGGATTACTAGTGGGTGCTTAGTAACAAAGCATGAAAATAGATGGCAGTGAATTCAGTCTACATGACATCTGTTTTGCAAAGATATGTATATAATAGATATGTAGGTAACTGTATCGTGTACCTCATTAGGGACGATTCAAGATTCAATGTAAATGTGTAGGTATAATATCGTTAGCCGACACTCTGCAGATATGGCTTATGTGCCAATGTATATACCTATTGTGTTATGGTTTATTTTACATTCCATGCCTATTTTTTTTGATATGTTGTAACGCGTCTGCGCTATACGTATAGCCTGATTTTGATACGTTTATACTCGTACGTATCAAAATCGGGCTATACGATTTTTTATTTCAATCGTTATATGTATGAGACTGATTTTAGCTACAATTAATTTACTGGTATATACCTCATGTATTCTACGATGTACCCCTCTTTTACCTAATGAGAATTCCGCTATATCTTATATATAAATTTTGTATCACAGTGTTAGTTGCCATATTTCTCTCACATTTTGATGAAATTTGATATGTATACTTCCCAGGTCTGAGGTAGGGTTGTTATCTATTTTTTATACCCCTAAGTCATAGGGGTGGCCTACCCCGAAAAAATATTTTTTTGTATTATGGACAATTTTTTATTTATTTATAATGTTACATTGAAAATACATACACGCCTAAATTTTCACCCGTCTTTCACCAACCCCTATTTTTAATAGCGATATTCTTACAAATATTATAAATGCTAAAGTAACTCAGTCTGTCTGTTTGTCTCGTTTTCACGCCAAAACTACTGAACTGATTTAATTGAAATTTGGTAGACAGATAATGTAGACCCTGAGAAAGGCTACTTTTTAATGCGAAAAAGTATTGAAAGGGGAAATGAAAGGCTATATGAGGATATCGTAATTTTTAAAGTCAGATCTTGTAAGATTAAGTGAACAGGGTCGGTCTAGGTTTTTCATTATTAGAAATGTGTAACGGGGTAACACGTTATTTAGTGCGAAATTGTGTATATTACAATAAAATTTAACGAGAAAATATTATAATGATATCACTGGGACACTCATTGCCTTACTACTATATCGTCGCGAACTTTCTGGAAACACGAGAGGCGCTATCCTATTGGTCGGTCGGCGCGGTTACCGCGCGTAGATGAGTAGATGAAGTACTTAGACGAGTCTCACGGCGCCGCAGCGTAAGTACTTACTATACATACGTAGTATACATATGGGTATTACAAATGTTTTTATTACTAGTAATATTACTCTGTTATCTAAGCAAGTAATGTGTGCTTATTTTGAACTTGATAACATTCTGAATTACTCGTATATCTTTCAATATCTTTAGCGGTATAAACCAGGTTATGTACTACTACTAGTATTGATAGTGAGGGATAAAGTTGATGAACAAAAATAAAACAATATTCGTATTAAAAATATATTCATCTAATATTTTTGGCATTATTTTTAAGTTTCTTCCAAATATAAGGGGTCTGACATGGGGTGTTATGTACCTACATTAAAAAATACTTTTTGAAATGTATGAAAGAAACGTATTGTATGAAATTTTTGAAATGTGTGAAATGTATGCACCTACATTAAAAGATAATTTTTGAAATGTATGAAAGTAATGTATGTACCTACATTAAAATATAATTTTTGAAATGTATGAGATGTATGAAAGAAATGTATGTACCTACATAAAAAGTTCATTTTTGAAATGTATGAAATGTATGAAAGAAATGTATGTACATTAAAATATAATTTTTGAAATGTATGAGATGTATGAAAACAATGTATGTACCTACATAAAAAGTTCATTTTTGAAATGTATGAAATGTATGAAATAAATGTATGTACCTACATTAAAAGATATTTTTGACATGTATGAAATGTATGAAAGAAATGTATGTACCTACATTAAAAGATAATTTTTGACATGTATGAAATGTATGAAAGAAATGTATGTACCTACATAAAAAGTTCATTTTTGAAATGTATGAAATGTATGAAAGAAATGTATGTACCTACATTAAAATATAATTTTTGAAATGTATGAGATGTATGAAAACAATGTATGTACCTACATAAAAAGTTCATTTTTGAAATGTATGAAATAAATGTATGTACCTACATTAAAAGATATTTTTGACATGTATGAAATGTATGAAAGAAATGTATGTACATTAAAATATAATTTTTGAAATGTATGAGATGTATGAAAACAATGTATGTACCTACATAAAAAGTTCATTTTTGAAATGTATGAAATGTATGAAATAAATGTATGTACCTACATTAAAAGATATTTTTGACATGTATGAAATGTATGAAAGAAATGTATGTACCTACATTAAAAGATAATTTTTGACATGTATGAAATGTATGAAAGAAATGTATGTACCTACATAAAAAGTTCATTTTTGAAATGTATGAAATGTATGAAAGAAATGTATGTACCTACATTAAAATATAATTTTTGAAATGTATGAGATGTATGAAAACAATGTATGTACCTACATAAAAAGTTCATTTTTGAAATGTATGAAATGTATGAAATAAATGTATGTACCTACATTAAAAGATATTTTTGACATGTATGAAATGTATGAAAGAAATGTATGTACCTACATTAAAAGATAATTTTTGACATGTATGAAATGTATGAAAGAAATGTTTGTACCTACATTAAAATATAATTTTTGAAATGTATGCACCGTACAATAACAATACACGTTAAACATCATACCACAGAGTCATACGCAAGTTAAAAACAAACTGCTATGATATTAATGAGAAAGGAAAATAAACTTTATGGTATTCGAGTTAGGGTCGATTTCTCTCTTTTTTTAAAAACTATTTTAATCTTACCAGTTGCCAGTATTCGAAGACAGCTACGATTCGTACTCGATATTTTAAATTATTATGTAATCGATTTTTCAGTACAAATGTAAATAACCAACGACACTAATAATGTACTACTATATTCCGTTCTTTGAAACGGAATACTGCTATACTTAATACAAAATAATGAAAATTTACTGTTCACAACGACTCATTAAAAGCATCATCGAATAATGCGCTGTAATAAAATCCTGTTATCGATTATTAAAAAAAATCGATAATACATGTATTTATTTTTAATATGACAACACTTCATACATAAGTATTATTGGAAATAGTATTATTTGCTTGTTCGGCTATTTTTAATTTACTTAAACTTTTTTTATATGTTTAATTTACAATAATAATATATTAAGTGCTTATTATTGGAAAATATAAAAAAGACATTTAATTAGGCCGATACAAATGACAACAATGCCATCTATGAAAGCATTTTGAAAACATTGAGCCCCGTATTAGCACTGATTAAAGTGTAATTAAGTACTGGAAAATAACAAAATGAGTAAATATATGAAAATTACTTTTCTAAACGCATTATTTCATTTTAACATGTATATATATTTTTTTATAAATGGATTAAACTATTTTGAAAACACAGTTTTGTTTTTTAAAACGTTTGCAAAACTATGAAGAATTCCATCGATACCAATCACGCCATCTATATGCAACTTTTAGCAATAATAATGGCTATTTCCTCATTGAGTGCCACTGATTATACTAAGCAAATAATTATTTTATTCATATATAATAGTTGTGTTTTCAAGGCTTTGTTTTGATTTAAAGGTCCCATCCTTATATGTATATTAGGTGTGTCCGTGACTTCGTCAGCGTGGTATAATGAAATTGACCAAATAAAGGAAATATATTTAGATTATAACCTAAAAAAGTTTCTTTTTTTCAATTAAACAATGACGATACTTTTATACAACCTTTCATCTCCGCTTTTAATCCCTTACAATACTTTTTTCGCACTATAAAGTAGTCTATGACCTTTCTCAGGGTATACTATCTGTGTATATGTATATCTATCTATATAGACTACCTGTGTATATATATGGTAGTGAATTTACAATGTACAGGGGAATAACACCCGAGTTTTCAGGAATGGCAACGCATGAGGGAAACAATGTGCTGATATGAACATGGCAGGTACTGCTCATGTATATAGGCGACGGTTACCCCTTTCCATCAGGAGAGCCGTCAGCTTGTTTGCCATTCTAAGTTGTAAAACAAAAGCTTCAACTGCTATCATTGCTGTTCCTGCATCATTGACGTCGCCGCATGATATTGGCTGATATTGCAGCTTCTCGTTCTTGGTTGGCCGATTCTTGATTCTTGATAAATAATTAATTGTTAATGTCAAACCTTTTTATAAATTATTATAAGATGCCTCATTGATTATATGTAATGAAATCACCATGAGCTATAGAGATTTTGGACAGAACCTTAAAAGACCTTAGAAACACCTCTGCTCTCATTGGCGGGATTACTTTTATACTTTTGCTGGAGATTTCTGAAAGACTCTCTGTGTCATTAACATCGTCTCCCTTATGGACTTTAATTGAAAGTTTAAAACTACTGACAAATTTGAGAGCTCATTTTTATGGAAGCACAGATAGTGATTTCCCACACTAAATGCTCAAACTTGAGGAAGGAATTTCTCAAAAGCATGATCCAGTCAAATCTCAAATCAAATTTAAGCCCGCCGAACATATGCAATGGCGTCCCATTGGATATATTGCTTACTAAAGAATTGAAAGACAATTTAATTGTAGACCATTATAACCGGTACGTTAGCTGGGCAACCAGCTTATATACCAAGAATACCGATGATTCCAACTGATCTGCCAATACCATTTTAACGGCTTCAATTTCCGGTTAAAATATCATCTACACATGTAATAGATTTATGTATGTTTTGATCTTAAAAAACTACGCAGATTTTGATTCGTTGTTATTTAATAGACAGAATAGATAGACTCAAGAGGAAGGTTTATATATAACGTCCCAATACTGTAAACGCGCGATAACCTATATATCCCATATTCACGCGGGCGAAGCCGCGAGCTAAAAGCTAGTCTCTAAATAAAAACATTTATAATGTTGTTGACTTTTCACCCAAACACGTATAATTATTTGACATAACTGTACAGTAATGAAAGTCCAACGAGTATAATAACAGAATAGCTGCAATTTAGAAATATCTGTATTGTGTAAAATAAAATAAAATTGGATAAAATATCTCTAAACATTAAGGAATATAATTTATATATAATTTGGTAATTTATTTACAATCCACATTGCATACTAGATGATATACACTATATAACACAAGACAAATGTACGTAAAAATAATAATGGTATTTTTATAAACAATAACCGTATTTTAATTTAGAAAAAAACTACAAAATAAACATAGAGTAAAATTGGTTTACATTTTCTTACATTTTTCTCTCAGATAAGCGTTATTTTTAAAAATACTAAAATGTTCTCTTTTTTAATTTTAACAATTAATTGCCATTAGTGTGACGAAATACCATGCTCTTGTGCTTTTCATAGTCCAGCAGGGTAGGTAGGTTTTATTTGTAGCATAACTGTACTTTTGTCTTGGCATGCTAAAATAAATAGTATATATATATATTTAACAACAACTTTAAATTAATATTCGTAGAAATAAGTATATATTAGCAAAATTAATTAAATATTACTTAAATTATCAAAATGGTTTAGTCGCTCTATACTAATGTTCACTGACGAATGTC
Organism: Achroia grisella; assembly: GCF_030625045.1. NCBI lineage: Eukaryota > Metazoa > Arthropoda > Insecta > Lepidoptera > Pyralidae > Achroia > Achroia grisella. The sequence continues at coordinate 198,156 of NW_026712943.1, forward strand.
TTATCTTAGCGGTGTTGTAAAAAATGGCATAGGTCCTACCTCGACGAGCGCTAGCGCGCCACTGAGAATTTACTATTGGCGCAACGGAATTTATACAACTTTAAATTATTATTATTGTTTATTTTTTTCTTAGAAACTTATATTTTTTTTTCATATTTCTAATTTACAAGTATATTAACTTTATTATTATGTTTTTTTTATGCAAAAATTTCGTTGTATTTATGAGAAAATTAGAAATGATTATGGCAAAGTTTTGTTGAAATTTCGGGTTTAATTATGATCAATTTTTTAGATATTTAAGTTGAAAATGAAAAAAAGGACGATGCTGTCTCAATTTATAAAGTAATTATCAAGTTTTAGTAAAGATATCATATCAATTTATGTTTGTTTATTAATGAACGACGACCCCAAACTTCTGTCATTTAGCGTTTTTGAATAAACTATTTTAGAAATTAGGAAGACTAACAAAGAGAAAATTAACATTTCAAAGATGTTGTTTTTAAGATTAGATATCTATCTATATAATTCAGGAATCAAAATGTATATCCGACTCTTAATTTCTTAGAATCAGAACCCCAAAGACACTGCTTTTAGGCCAAAAAATGTGAAAGGCCTCTTAAAGTCCATAAGGGCGACGATGTTAATGACAGGAAGTGTCTGTCAGAAATCACCAGCAAATACAAAAGTAATCACGCCCATGAGAGCAGAGGTGTTTCTAAGATCCTTTAAGGTTCTATCCAAAGCCTCTATGGCTCATGATGCCATCATCCTATATAATCTATTAGGCATTTTGTAATAATTTATCAAATCAACATGTAGATTGCTGCTCAATATTTACGGATAGCGGAAGTTTAAATGTAGAATGAGAAGTTTTTCCATCCTTTAAGAGAGTTGCAGCAATTCCTGACGATGCAACTGCTGTCGCTGTCTTCCCCGATTGTATTATCTTAGCAAGTATCTCCCTACATATGTACCCATACCCCAGTGACGCCCCTACATCACATTTGGTTGATAGCTAACAGAGGAGTAGGTTTTTTTCTAATACTTACATTGTTAAATACGTGATATCTTTCGAATGGAATACCCGAATTGAATAATTCAAAAAAATATTTACAGGTATTGAATCAGTCGTTAATATAGGGTAATTTATTTTAATAAGAATTAATACCAAGATAGAAAATAAAGATGCTTTTCTAGCGGAAGCACTTCAATTAAATTTATATAAAAAAAAACACTTATTGTGACGTAACTATAATAGATAAACATATGCCGTCGGGACACTTTTTGTAGATAATGATGTGCTCTGCAAAATTGTGGTACATTATTTTGTTCTATCATCAATAGTGATCACAGCGCATGCGGCGTTAGGTATTTTTTGTGTAATTTTTTCACACCTTGGGTTACATTATTGGAGATTTCGTAACGATCCCTAATTTTTTTGGAAATATAATATAGCCTATGACACTCAGGGACAGTGTAGCTTCCTAATGGTGAAAGAATTTTTCAAATCGGTCCAGTAGTTTCGGAGCTTATTCAATACAAACAAACTTTTCCTCTTTATGATATTTGTATGATAATATTTTCGTAAAATGAGGTCCAAAGTTTTTGCTTCGGGTATTAATATATCACAGTCAATAATCCAGTTATACATTTAATATGTACAATTATAAAAAAAAGTTTAAAACAGTTTATGTTACGTAAAAAATATTTTTATTGTATAATAATCTTTATGCAATGTATTTATAGTCGCTTTATACTTGGCGCTTAAAAATTTATTGTGCACAATGATAAAAAAAACAAAGAAGCTTAAAACAATTTATATAACATAAAATATATTTTTATTCTACAATCAACTTTATGCAATGTATTTACAGTCGTTTTACATTTGTTTTCTTTCCGAAATGAGTGGATTTAGTTTGAATACGGTTACACAAGTAACTAGTTGCAAACCATACACTAATGATTCACAAACGTGCAAGTGGGCGACAGTATACATTGTAGTTAAATGTCTCTTATAAATAACAAGACAATGAGATCAACTTTGTGATTCTGCAAATAATGCATTCTTGCCGAGACGTTTACATATAAAAACAGCTTCACATCTTTATTCTTAACTAGGTGATCCGTAAATATAAACATTTCTGTGCTGTCTGTTGCAACGCTTTCTATATCTCAGTTAAATAAATGTATCGTACAACAAACAAACGTTAATTCCTTCATTTTTGTGTTTATCTAATATTTTTATTGTTTTGTAGAGACGTATATAATATAATTATTCATGTTTACGTGTGTTTGAAATATCGACTACTTATGTTCAACACGGAGATTCGAAACGAGCGTGTGGAAAGTGATACATGTTCATTTTGGGAAAAAATGCTTTTGGTATATATATAACTAATAGTACTAATATTTATTCTATTATTTTACTACTTTTGTGACCATTGTGTGTATTTATTAATATAATTTATATTCTGAACTGAAAATGAAGACAGACAATTTACATGAATTTGTAACGAGGATGTCGTCTTATAATTTTTGAATTAATTAGTTAATACTTTACCGTAATTGTTACTTACTAATAAACCGAATAATCTGTATTGTAGGTATGTTTATGTTTAAAAAAATTAGTACTGTAGAATCATTGTGACGAACATCCTAACAGACTTGTGAGGTCGGAGCAGGTGGCCAATAATTTAATAATATTAATTTGGTGGCCAGTAATTTAATCATAATTAATATTAATTTATTTTTATCCTTTTCAGAGATGGAATCGACTGTCCCGCCTGCAAAGGTCTATATTTTCAGCACTATTCCTAATAATAGCAGCTAGTGTAATATTGTTTTACTCTTCGAAGGTGAATACGACAGATTTATATAAGAATGGTGATAGTAATATAATTATGGTGAGTGGTCATTACATTATCATCATCTGCTTTTTCCTTATCCATTTATTTGGGGTCGCCGTAAAAAGTTTTTCTCTTCCATACATCCCTGTTCGCAGTCACATAGTTATTTACTCCCTTTCTTACCATATCATCTTTCACAGAGTCCATCCATGTTTCATCTGCTTCTTCATATGTAACACCTTCCTTAAAATATTATCTTCATTCCTACGCATTACATATTCATACAAGGATAGACATTACACTTCAACCTCTCCGACACCGGCGCCATTTTCATACTTCCTCTAATGTATTAATTCTTTATCTTATCCATTTTTCACACCACACATCCACTGCAACATTCACATGAGTGGTCATTACATGTATTAGTTATTTATAGTTGGACAGCAGGCCGGTTGTCTATCCCCCTTGGTCGCATCGTAGTTAATTCGCCACGATGTGCTAACTGACCTGATTACATCCTCTTTATTTAATCACCCGCAGGAGTATTAGTCTATATATATATATTTGTTAAAAAAAAGGCTGTTTCTAAGCGTCTATTGGGGAAACTTTTTAAAAAGTTGACGACTTTTCAACTATTTTATTTTCTTTGTGAGCTGTGTTATGTTTTAAGGGTAAAGATAAGGAAAGAAGAAAATATGTGACATTATATTATCACGCATAAAAAAAAACAAGCAACGCAGACAACAACACACACATAAACACATGCTTGTTTGTTCACACATGATAGTAGTAATAAAAAAAAAATCACGTCCCCCAAATACTCTAATATAGGGTATTACAGAATTTGGGGGCATAATATCTTAATTTTTTGCAGTGATATTATAAGCACAGGATAACGTGATGTCCGCATTGTTGTTTTTTTAATGCGTGATAAAACAATATTGCATATTTGCCTGCGCTAACGGTTTACGATGGCGGGGCACCGTTGAAGGATGATAGGATGAGTTTAAAGTCAGATCAATTATCCAGTCCATCCAGAAGAATTATTCACGATGTTTACCTTCTTCCTACCTATGTGCTGGTGGAGAAATGACTTTATTTATGCATTGAAATAATGTATTACCAAGATTTAATATTTAGAGCGTCAGCAATAGTATTCGAAAATGGTTGATACGCTTCGGGCATAAGGCTTTTTTGTTAATGGTTAAACAGATTTCGGAAGTATTCAAGTTCTTTATTAAACTTAACTCCTTTGTGTTACGTTTACATTCAGCCGCTTTCCCTGCCACTCGCGTTACCAGAAATATTGCCGGGCGACAACTGAGCGACAGGGCTGAATGTAAACACATTGCCACTCGCGCTGCCAGTCCTTTGACTCGCGCATGAAAAACCGACAATCGAAGGAGCGCCGGGCAATGCGAGTGGCATTGGAAGTATCGTGTTGACACTCTCGCGCTGCTCACTTCCCTGCCCATCGGGCTGAGTGTAAATTGAGCTTTAAATGCATAAAGTCTGCTAGACCTCAGTAGTCTTATAAATAGCATTGTCATATTTCCGAGAAAGTCGCCAGTGTTATTTCGTGGAACTATATACATTGGCAATCTTATCACATTTTGCTTTGTAAATAAGAATTGAATTTCATTAGCACACAAATTGCAATGTAGGCGCAGCCGGTAATGGAGCTTATCATTTGCAAATACAGCAGTCTAGCTCACTGCTTACAGCAACTGTCTGTGTCTGGTATATTAATTACATTCCAGATAAATGTTATCTCGATTCGGTTAATGCTGAGATTTTTTTTGTTCTAAATTATTGATAATGGTCTGGTGCAACCGCCTGAGCTAACGGCGGCGACTATACACTGGCGGCACACCAGTGGAGGATCACATCCTGAGCATGAGATCAGGTTATTACCCATCGTGCCAAATTCACTAGGAATTACCATGATGACTTCCAAGAGATAACGAGAAACCTAACATAGTGGCTTATGTGATTTACACATTAGACGAAAGATCTATGTAGGTCGCAGTGCTACAGATCCATACAATTGACAATAGCCGAAACGACCCAATAAAAAAAAAATTACCATATAGCTACCTTGTTAGCTATAGGGTCATATATCCACATTACTTACAATCCACATCCGCTGGATGAAGCTTATTTTAGTAATGGGTATTATTACTAATAGGCCCCATACTATTATATGTACTATAATAGGATAGTACCTCTTTTAAAAAATACTATCACAGAATTTTTATTTTGGTTAATCTTGGCTTTTCTACCGGTTGTATTACAAACACAATAAGAGAAGTTCCTTCTGTATTTACTAAAACAATAACAATATATACATACATACAAAATGTATACAGAGTATAACTAAGCATATATAAAAGGTAGTGAACAATATTGTTTATTATTAATTACAGGAACCATTAAAAAACGTGTCACTAGTCAATGAACCCATTGCGAACGATGGTCAACTTAAGAAGGCTGCTGAAGGTGATCCGAATGAAAGACCTATTTTTACAGGTGCGTAACAAATAACACTGTTTCGTCAATAGATGCGTACTACAAACGCGTGTTCATCTGCGTATGCACGCGAATGAAACCTCCAGTCTATTCATCTATACATATAAATAAGATTGGAGTGTCTGTTTGTAATATTGAAATAATTATTTTTTACTTTTATGCTATATGCATATGAATATATCAATACGGTACATACATACACCGAAATAACATTTTTTCCAATTTTTGTCTCTCTGTCTGTCTATCAGTCTGCTTGTTTCGACTAATCTCTGAAATGGCTGGACAGATTTTATCGGGACTTTTTTGGCAGGTAGCTGATGTAATAAAGAGTAACTTAGGCTACTTTTATTTTAGAAAAATAAAGTTAAATTCCACGCGGATGTAGTCGCGGGTACAGCTAGTTTGAACATTAATAAGTTTTATTGTCAAAAACTATAATTACATTTACAATTAAACAATAAACTATATTGCTTCTATGAGCGTCTGACAAAAATACGGCAGTGTGTCTAATGTACTTTAATCTCGCGACATCTCACCATATAGTAAATTGAAAAACACCTCACATAGTTTATGGACGTCCCCTAAGGCGTAAGGTAATTACAAAATGTATATCTAATTTTCAGGGCCGTCGAATGCGCGTCAATATGCTGTAGTAGAGAGTTTTAAACATGCATGGAAATCATATAAGGAACATGCTTGGGGACATGACAATTTGAAGCCACTTTCCGGGATGGCTTTTGATTGGTTCTCACTGGGGCTTACTATTGTGGATGGGCTGGATACGGCCTACATTATGGGTTTGACTGAAGGTAACAATTTATTTTTGTAATTATTATATATACTAATATTATAAGAGTCATATTATAAGAGTCTGTAATAGACCTACATGTTTTAAAAAAAGAATTGGACGGTTTTCTAATAATCTTAATCTTGTTATTGATATTATAAACGTAATAGTTTGTGAGTATAGATGGATGTTTGTTGCTCTTTCACGTAAAAACTACTGAACGGATTTTAATGAAACGTTACAGTAATATAGCCTATACATCAGAATAACACATAGGTTGTAAATTAAATGCGGGTGAAACCGCGGGCACAGCTAATATTTAATATATATGAAGGATACTAAGATACAATATCCATGGAGATATATATTTATTTTTTCGGAAATCGAACCTTTGAAAAAAAGTTAAAGCAGTAATCAACCTCTACACCATGACCGTGAAATATAGTCGACCGTAATAAGGCAACAATAGCGTCGTAATACAGTGCGATAACAATGATCTCGTGTACTCATGTATAAAAAATTATACTCTCAGTGTAATTTTTTCGCGTGCTACCAATAGATAATACGGTCACAGGATAAACAACACTTATGTAATACTATGTTTTGCAATGCAAAACATTTCCATAATTTTTAAAGTCATATTTAGTAGGATGCATATTAATGAATACGAAACTTAAGTCTCTTACATACTAGGCAGTGTCTCTGGCTTCGCACTGGTATACTGATGAAGGCAACGAGGCCGAATAAGTTCAATCTGTTTTTTCAAATGTATTTTATTTATATGAATGTCAGAGGTAGGCTGTAACTGTAGGGGTTTAAAATACAGCGTAAATAAATATAGTCAAATATGTATTTATTTGGTACAAGCTCATAATGTCAATAAAACAATAGAAAATACAAATCACATTATCTTTCTAAATATGAAGTTTAATTACAATTTTGTCTTTTATTCACAAAAGCCAGATATTTTAATAATAAAGTTTCAAGAGTGTTACTCTTGAAACCTTATTACATTATTGTTAATTTAAATTTATGTTGTTTATAAATATTTACAAATATGAATATGGATGGATGTAAAGGGAGGGGCGCTCTAAGAAAAGATGGATGGATTGTGTGAAAGATGATATGAATGAAAGAATATGCTCAGATATGACGACCGATAGAGAGCAATGGAAGAGAATGACATACTGCGCCGAAATAATAGGATAAAGGTACGTCAATGATGATGTTGTTTATAAATACTTTTACAGAATTTGAGGAGGGGAAGCAATGGGTTAAGAATGAATTAATATTTACAAAAAGTAAAGATGTAAATTTCTTCGAAGTCACAATCAGGGTGTTGGGCGCTTTACTCACTAATTATCACTTTACTCAAGACGAAATGTTTCTCAATAAAGCTGTAAGTATATTTCTATGTTTATTTTAGAGAGTTCCTGTTCCTGTTTTACTTATTTCAGACTTGGGGAAGGGGATTGTTAGTAATATGGTTCAATAATCCTATTGCTAGCAATGTACCATGTCAGTTTGATCTCCACGTGGTTCTGCCTGAAAACCATCGTGATAAATTTCCAAATCGTGAAAAAAACCTTACGTTCATCTTATCGTCCTGCACTGGTGCCCCGGTAAGCGTAAACTGTTAGCGCAGGCGGGTGCACAATTCCAGTATTATACTGTAAAAGAAACACACTGCAGTATTCTTTTTATGCTGTGTTTTGTTTGAAGAGTGCCATATAGCAGTGGAATTAAAGAGTATGGAACATGTCATCATAGTCCCCTGGAGTGATAGCGCATTAGAGGTACCCTGGGCGTCACACGAAGATGGCCCGGACAATTGTTTATATGTTGGCTCAAGATAAAGTTTGCTTGCTATCAAATAGGCCGCCAGCATATTAATGACTCTGGTTAATAATAAAAAAATATCATAGAATAATATTAGAAATAGAAATATTGTTTATTCAAATAAACTTAATATAAGCCGTTTTGAATAGTCATATATTTTTCATTCGGAAAACAAACTCGTCACAAGAAATGAAATTATTTATTTGCGAAATATTGGAACAGTACATAGATAAGGTTACATGAAATATTATTGTTTAACAATATTTATCACAATAGGCATGCAAATTATATGAAAGAATATCGAACAAGAAACTTAATATTTTTATTCTTTTAAATATATGTTATTCTTCATTACATATTTAAGATTCCTTGTCAATACAAATTGCCAAATATTAATAACTATAATAATAGTATTTAAAAGTGGATACATACGAATTAATTCGTTCATTCAATCGGGTCATTGGTCTCCCTAAAATGTACATACGAATTAATTCGTTCATTCAATCGGGTCATTGGTCTCCCTAAAATATACATACGAATTAATTCGGTAATTCATTCGGGTCATTGGTCTCCATAAAATATGGTTGAGTGGAGTAATAGCGGTCGATGAGTCAGCTATCATTGCATTCAACCATATTTATAACACAAAAATAGGTTCCGTACAATTTCCGTTACACAACATGAGCCCTAATATTTATAATTAATACTAATGGTGCCCCGACTCGTGCTTGTGTTTGTACATTTGCACAACGCCGTATATTATACATCTATCTACACGTCATACTCGTAAACGAGTGCTGTTTGTAGGGACTGGTCTGCTCTAATCACTACAACTGATTTAGTCTTATTTCGTTACTCAACCCGTTGGTTTTATTTTCTGTGTTACTGCCAGTTGGTAGTTTGTATTCACACACTTCAACTTAAAAATGTAAAATAACAATAAAATTATTTAAAAGGGCAACACGCAAGTTTATTGAATTCCGAATGAACAGTAGATTGAAAAAAAAATGTGATGACTATTCAAAAGTGCTTCAATTTTCATTTGTATAAATTATTTTCTATTCTATTCTATTTATACTATGTGTGTAATATGTACAGAAAGATCTGGGTGATCGTCTGATGGCAGCATTCTCATCACCATCTGGTATACCATACTCGGATGTCAACCTTGGCACCAAGACTGCACACGCGCCCGAGTGGTCCCATTATAGCACCACGGCTGAAGTTACCACAGTTCAGTTGGAGTTCAGAGAATTGTCTAGAGCCACCAATGACCCTGTTTATGAGGTAAGCTTATAATAATTATTTAAAAAATATGTTGCATGGAGAAATTAATACTATGACTGGTTTACGATAAACAACATAAATGTGCTCAATTTTATGCCTCATTAGCTGTTCCCACGACTTCGTCCGCGTGGAAATTAACTTTATTTTTCTAAAATAAAAGTAGCGTAACTCCTTATTACATCAGCTACCTGCCACAAAAAAGTCCCATCAAAATCGGTTCAGCCATTTCACAGATTAGCCGGAACAAACAGACAGACAGACAAAAATTGTAAAAAACGTTGTTTTGGTGTAAGTGCCGTTATATTCATATGCATGTAATAAGAAACGGTTATTTCAATATTACAAACAAACAGTCCAATTTTATTTATATGTATAGGTAAAAAATATTATTTTATTTACTTGATAAATATAATGTAATGTATCCTTGGACAATTCACACAGCGCCATCTAGTTCCAAGCTAATCAGAGCTTGTGTTATGGGTACTAGACAACTGATATAAATATAGAGATACTTTTTTTTGTAAATACATACATAATATACATAGAAAACATCCAGACCAGATTTGGAAGTTTTGGATCGGACTCATGAATACTAATGTTGTTACCGTGCGTAGAATCGAACCCGCAACCATCAGAGTTAAGCGGTGTACTAAACCGCTAGCCCACAGAGTGAGTCAAATGAAAAATATCAATATAGATTGAGTTGTGACATGTTCTTTTTAAAAAACATTAATTTAGATAACTCTGAAACTTATTCTTCAGGATGCAGCCGCTGCAGTGTCGGAGAAAATACACCAGTTACCAAAGAAACATGGTTTGGTGCCAATATTCATCAATCCAAATACTGGTCAGTTCCTACCACACGCCACCATCACGCTTGGCGCCCGAGGAGACAGCTATTACGAATATTTGCTCAAACAGTGGCTGCAGACTGGAAAAACTATCAATTAGTAAGTATAGTTATTTTACTGTCTTCTAATGTACTTCTTGCTATTTGTCTTGTTCCTTTGGATGTGACGCAATTGTTTTCTACTTTCATTATTTTGTGTATATATTGCATGTATTTGTATATACTTATATCTATATATCTGTATTTTATACATAATATGTTATGTCTGTGATTTTCTAACATTTCTTATATTATTCTGCATCTAATCCTATATATAAAATTCTCGTGTCACAATTTTAGTTACCATACTCCTCCCAATCTGCTTGATCGATTTTTATGAAATTTTATATGCATATTCAGTAGGTCTGAGAATCGGCTACTATCTATTTTTCATACCCCTAAGTGATAAGGGATATTCACCCCTAAATATATATTTTAAATTTTTTTGACATATTTTATTTTTATTTTGTTATTATTTAGCATTGAAAAATACATACAACCCTAAATTTGCACACTTCTATCACCAACCCCTATTTTTTAATAGTGATATTAATTTATATGGCGAAACACCGTTTGCCGTGTCAGTTAATATTATATATATTATTCAAAACTATTTTGAACTAAAAGTTTCAACAAGTATAGTTTTTGGCAGCTGTATATTGTTTTCATCCGGTGTGTGGTAATTATGATTATCCGAAACCTTATAAAGCTCATCGCTTTTATCATAATAAACGAATAAAATTAAATTGCAGTCATACTTTCTACAACCTCGGTGATCTAGCGGTCTAGCACACCACTTTACGTCCGATGGTCGCGGGTTCGATTCCTCGCACGGCACAAACATTTGTATTCATGAGTATGATTGTTTCTATCGGTCAGGGTATTTTTCTATGTATAATATGTATGTATTTACGAAAAAAAAATTATCTATGTATTAGTATCAGTTGTCTAGTACCCATAACACAAGCTTTAGCTAGCTTAACTTGGGTCTAGATAGCGCTGTGTGGATTGTCCTGAGATTATTATTATTATTATTATTACTTATTTTTTATATTATCTGACTGATATGCGTTGGTGGAGACCAGAAATGTACGTAATTTTCTCTGTCTGAATATTATGGTTATATCGCTAGCGTTACCCCAAAATTGGCACTGCGTAAGTAATTGAAGATTGGATATAAGCAATATGTAGTCTTAATTTTTACGTAAAATTAGGAAAAAGGACGGGAGCTGACCACGTTATATTTTTATTAAATTTCCGATATTTCGGCAGTTTTTCAATGTGTTTCCCGTGATCATCAAAAGTGCTTCAATGTAAGTTTATTTGAATAAATGATTTTTCTATTCATGGCGGTTGAAATCCTACCGAAATATCGAAAACTCAATGAAAATAAAACGTGGTAAGATCCTGTGATTTTTACTAATTATACGTATAAATACCGCGTCAAAATTAAAACAGTTCATTTATTTTACTTTAGGCAAAAATGGCTGACACATTTAACGATGGCAAGACTATTGTACATTGTATGATTATTGTACATTGCGTTAGATCTAATAACATTACGCTGAGCGTTCGTTGATTGACGTGCGGTTCGTTAATGATTTTTTGTTTTTATCATTTTGACGGTCGCGATGGTCTTGCGATTTAGCTCACCGCCTTATTTCCGGTGGCCGCGGGTTCGATTCCTCGCTCGGTACAAACATTTGTATTTATGAGCATGATTGTTTGTATGAGTCTCGCTGTTTTTTAAGTACATTAAGAATGTACATACAAAAATGTGTATATAGGTATTTATATCAATTGTCTAGTACCCATAATACAAGCTCTGCTGGGCGTAGGAATAGATAGCGCTTTAAGAATTGATTGTACTGAGATATTATTATTGTTTGCTATATTTTCACAGTTTTAGCTGATTTATTATTATTCATTTTCTGTTATATAACTCAATTGTATCGTTTGAGATTATCTGGCTAGCGAGCATGTAAGCCAAGCAAAGTAAGTATACAAAAGTACTATATACAAAAGGTCGCGCGTAGTAAATTTATATTTTTGACTAATTCATAAATAAAACAAAATGAAAAAGACTTCGACATATTGCTTTTTTTTACTTGAAATCCTGTCCCAGGGAAGGGAGACGGCTACTGTGGAATATATACCGGCTAAGAACCGGGCGTCCTCCAGTGCCAGTTTCGCTTTTAGTGCCAGGGTCGCGAGTTCACATTATTCTATATTCTACCTCGACTGCGGTAGAATGAATACCAACTCCTGGTCTATCCTCCATAATAATACTCTGATTGGTCATGATTACTTCTGAGATTCATCATACATCGACTCCAACGAGCTGCCAGATAGCCTACCACTAGGATTCAGTTATACCCAGCGTAAAGTGGTTATATCAAGCGTCTTTCATTATCACTAATTTTAACCTTCGAATGTCCGTCGTCGGTCGCAGCGACCGTGATGAAGCGGTACGCGCACACCAGCTGTATTTTTTCAAATGAGTTTCAATCTTATTTTGTTTTAAATAAGGATAAAATTGGTTAAATAGAGGTTACGGTTTTGCGGGCACAGATCTGTGACAAAACGGTAATACGGTTTAAGAGGGGTGCACAGATCTGTGTCAAAATGTACGAATGGTTAATGCAACGACGACAGATGATAATGCTTCTCAGTTCTTCTATTAGGATAAGCGAATAGACAAAGGCGAACATATTCATGATATCATCCGACGTTTCTTATGTGAAATCTACATGATCGTATTATTTTTATTTTTTTTATTGGCTGTTAAGCGTGCTATTTGTTCAATTCGTTTTATTTTATGCATAACGTATAGTATAGTTTTAATTTAGTTGCGATTTTTTGTTTTATTGGAGTGGCGTTTTTATTCTGAATTTTAAGTTTCTAATCGTAAACTTTGTAAGTTGAGGTTCACTGAAATGATTAGGTTAAGAGACACTGAAATGCAGCTTACAAAGCAAGATACTTGGCTACTGAAATACGTGAAACTGAAATACACACGCAGGCGACTTTACCCTCGTTATAAAACTATTAGAAAGTTCTATGTAAAAATTCTTATATGATTTTTTCTTATTTGAACTGAACTATAAAAATATTATTTTTATTTAAAGTTTATTCTTAAGCATGCGATTCGTTTATTTGATTTTATTTATGCTAGCGCATGTATTTTAATGTGTTTTTTTATGAAATCGTAGTGGCAAACAAACTGAAGATTTGATGGTATACGTTACACAGCCAGCCTATATTCATGTACAGTACTACAAGCATCACATACGATGACTCCTGTCATACCACTCATGTATTGTTGTTCCAGAGGACAAAGATATCATCCTGTAATTTCACTGCCTAATCGCACCCTTCTAAACACCCTTCCTAATCTATACATATAAATAAAATTGGAGTGTCTGTTTGTAATATTGAAATAACCGTTTTTTACTGCATGCATATGAATATAAATACGGTAGATACATCACAATATCATTTGTTACAATTTTTGTCTGTCTGTCTGTTTGTTCCGGCTAATCTCTGAAATGGCTGGACCTATTTTAAAGGGACTCTTTTTGGCAGGTAGCTGATGTAATAAGGCTTTTTACGGGACTTTGTTTGCCTGATGTAATAAGGAGGAACTTAGGCTACTTTTATTTTAGAAAAATAAAGTTAAATTCCACGCGAACGAAGTTGCGGGAATGGCTATACAATATATAAATGTACGAACGTGCGAACGTAGAAACGTAACGAACTTAACACCTAACGTTCTCTACCAGTCAACCATAAGGCAAACTGAGAAGGTAGTAAGCGGCGCATTATAGAACAAACACTTACGTGATAACTCTTTTCTTATTCATTCAATTCATGATTATAAAGATATAAGTCTATGTCCATGTCCAGAAGTACTGGGTCCGCATCAGTGCAGTGATGTCCAGCGTCTCTGGAGTAACAATCCGACATATTTGCTATGGTATCTTGTATATAAAATTCTCGTGTCACAGTTTTCGTTCCCATACTCCTCCGAAATGGCTTGACCTGATGAAATTTTGTGAGCGTATTGAATAGATCTGAGAATCGGCCAACATCTATTTTTCATCCCCCTAAATGTTAGGGGTAGTCCACCCCTAATTTTTTTTTTATTTTAAGGCAAAACAACGTTAGCCGGGACAGCTAGTATATGTATATATATATTACTTACAGCTTATTGGATGACTACATGACTGCTATTGAAGGGGTCCGGGAGTTCCTAGCCATGCGCTCATCCCCAAACAAGCATTTGTTTATTGGTGAACTGTCAGCTGGTTCAGAGGTAAGTCACATTAAAATATTAGGTACTCGCTCCGGCTTCGCACAGTTTACATGTATTACATATATAAAAAATCCTCTACAATCACTCTATCCATTAAAAAAAACCGCGTCAATATCCGTTGCGTAGTTTTAAAGATTTAAGCATACATAGGTACAGACAGCGACAGCGACTTTATTTTATACTATGTAATAATGATGATGCTAACGGTTTGAATAATAATTCACACAGCGCCATGAGAAAGTAAGCAAAGCTTGTTTTATGGGTACTAGAGAAGTTATATAAATAGTTAAATACATTTTTTTTGGACCACAATATCCACATCATATACTCGTATATAGAAAACACCCAGACCTATATAAACAGTCATGCTCATAAACATAAATGTTTGCATCATGAGAGGAATAGAACTTGCGACCATCGGATCACCAAGGCAATGTGTCCAAAAGGACATTAAAATATACGTACACCCTTCTACCATCAACCCCTATTTATTAATAGCGATGCTTGTACTTTAATAATTTATTTCTCTCGGTTGTCGATAACTCATTAATTTATATGACAAAAGAATATACATATACATAAATACATAATCTATATATACTAGCTGACCCGGCAAACGTTGTTTTCCAATCATGATTAAATAGTATAAAACAAAGTCGCTGTCGCTGTCTGTCCCTATGTATGCTTAAATCTTTAAAACTACGCAACGGATATTTAGGGGGGTTTTTTAATAGACAGAGTGTTTCAAGAGGGAGGTTTATATATATAACTGATTTAAATACACTCGTGCGAAGCCGGGGCGAGTAGCTAGTTATATATATATAATGATATTTTCAGGGTTTATAAAATAAACTAAAATTTGTTTCTCTGTAAACAAAGAAATGTTTTATTTAATTTTAAACCACTACAATTATTTAACACTGTAATAATGAATCACACATATAACTCACCTGTAAACAAAGAAACGACATTTAAAGTTTATTACAATTATTATTTAACTATTACTGTCTTTTTATAATATATTTTATATAACCTTATTCACGCACACTTGTTTTTGCACGATCCATTTTTATGTTATTTCTATTGACAGCTCCCTTTGACACTCCTTGCGCACTCACAGCGCTGAACGCGCCAAAATTTGAATTGTTGAAATATTTAATTATATTATTATAAAGAATTTCTTTATATATATATATATATATATATATATATAACTATGTATACTAATGAATATATCAAATTCCAGTCTTTCAACCCGAAGATGGACCACTTGACCTGCTTCCTGCCTGGTACATTGGCGCTCGGCCATGCCAACGACCTCCCCGACTGGCACATGACCATGGCTGAGGAGTTACTCTACACATGTTACCTCACATATGCAGTACATCCCACATTCCTGGCGCCGGAGATTACGCACTTCAATATGGTGTGTTTATGTATATAATAACCATCAAAAACATAAATGTGAAATCATAGCCGAGTTCAATATTATGATATGTGCTTTGATTGTTGACTTCGACGACAAAAGAAGTGAAATCTAAATGGGTGCCAAGTTCAATAGTCTGTCCTGAAATGTATTTATAACAATATAAAATGTCATTTCTTCTTATAACTTAGGATAATATATTGTAGCCTAAGGTCTGACTTGGCTAGTTCTCATATACCAATTATTACTTTCTATGGCTAGTTACTACTAATAATAAAATAGGAATCGATAAGTAACAGGTTTAGAACTTGCGAAGGCTACAGTATATTTTGTATATGAAAACTAGCCAAGTCAGACCTTAGGCTGTTAATATCTAAATAACCGTTTGAGATATGTTTCTGAAATTTGGAATACATATTTATCTCGCAAGTCTTAATATATGAACCAAATTTGACAGGTTTATGTGAAAGAGTTTTTGAGTTATGAGGGGGTATAAAGTGGCTCCAAATGGTTCGTGTAAAACTACACACGGTGCTGCTCGCCAGTTCTCTTACTTGAACTCGGCTTTGACACGCTCCCGCGTGTCTAGATAATAATAATCTCAGGACAATTCACACAGCGCCATCTAGTCCCAAGTTAAGCTTGTGTTATTTTTTCGTAAATACATACATATTATACATAGAAAACACACAGGCTGGTACAAACCATCACGCCCTTGAATACAACTGTTTGTACCGTGCGAGGAATCGAACCCGCGACCAAGGGGAGTAAGGCGGTGTGCTAAAAACGCTAGACCATCGAATCCGTCAATTTAGACAGTGGACTAATTAACTAAACTATTATATATTTATTACATTTTGACTTATGAGGGACTAAAATTTTGAAAAGATCCCATTTAAAAAACATGATTAATTATTTCTAGGTTTGGCATGACAAATTTAAAATTGCATATAAACTAACATATAAAATTCTCGTCTCACAGGTTTCGTGTTTATACTCCTAAACTAAACGGCTTGACAGATTTTGATGAAATTTTATATGTATGTTCAGTAGGTCCGAGAATAGGTTTATAACAAATTTTTATACCCATAAGCGTTAAGGGTGGGTCACCCCCAAAAATTTGTTATTATTTTTTTCGACAATTTTATTTATTTTTTATAATGTGGCATTAAATAATATATACAGCCCTGAATTTTCACCCTTCTACTAACAACCGCTATTTTTTAATAGCAATATTTATTTATACAACAAAACATCTTTTGCCATGACAGCTAGTTACATATAAAAAAGTTATAATATTTTTTAATGTAATATTTCAGGCAAGTGCAACAAACGATATGTACACAAAAACAGCTGACGCCCACAATCTGTTACGACCGGAATTTGTCGAGAGTCTGTGGTATATGTATCAGATTACTGGCAACACTACGTACCAAGAGTGGGGATGGCAGATCTTCCAGGTCCACAATTATTTAATTTTCTATGCATTAATGGAGTAAAATGTGATATATAGGTTATGTTACAACACGGATTTGGTACCTCATCTTGTTTATTTATGTTGGTTGCTGTTCGAAGTATGATATAGAGTAATATCTTACTAATATTATAAACGCGGAAGTTTGTGTGTTTGTGAGTGTGGATGGATATTTGTTACTCTTTCACGTAAAGCTATAGCATATGTGTTATTCTGATATACAAGCTGTATTACTGTATAGTGTCATCAAAATCTGATCAGTAGGATTTTCATGACAAACACACACATTCTGTAATGATAGATAGATAGATAGATAATTGATTTATTGCCAACATAACACAAATAATACAATTTACAATAAGACACAAAATAAGAAATAAATAATAACTTAGAAGTTGGTAATAGGAGCTGCCTCAGCTGTTGCTGATATAAGCACAACCTTAATGAGGTGTACCTATACAGCTCTGGTTTTCAGGCAGCCCCCATTACTCATAAAAAAAAAACCTAAAATGCGGGTTTTTTACTACATACAGATACATATAATTTAAATAAAAAAAATATATTAAATAAGGTCTAGGATACACAAATATAAATATATATAAAATGATAATATAGCTTATATATCAGAACACGTGCTATAATTTAAAAGATATTATATAAATTGGGCAAAATATAATAATTAATGTCAGGTAAGTGAATTCAGGTCGAATTTGCGCGATATTATAATCATCATCATCATCATCATCATCGCAGCCCGGAAGACGTCCACTGCTGGACATAGGCCTCCCCCAAAGATCTCCACGACGATCGGTCCTGCGCTGCTTGCATCCAATGCCTTCCAGCGATCTTGACCAGATCGTCGGTCCACCTTGCTGGAGGCCATTCGCTATTATAATATGTCATGATAATTGACATAGGGTTATCTAGTCCCAAGTTAGAGCTAGAGCTTAGTTTTATGGATACTAGATAACTGATAACTGAAATACATAATTATAACTTTTATAAATACATTCATAATATGTATAGAAGACATTCAGAAAGGTACATGTAATTATACTCATGATGTTTGTGTCGTGCGAGGAATCGAACCTGCGACCATAGAAAAGTAAGGCGGCTAAATCGCTAGACCACCGAGGCCGTCGGTACAAATATAATAGGTACTCTCTAGTCAATGCTATTATTTCAAATTAAAATGCTGTTGTGATAGATGCAACAGAAATGTTGAAATGGATTTGTGGTGTGTATGGTTGTAATAAACCAGTTGGCTACCGATAAATCCGGTAAGAATGGTTAATTAACCGAGAGCGACAAAAAAGGGTAAATAATGGCGTCTTTTTATTGTATAGTGAACTCCTATGTAAAGGGAAAAATCAATATACGAAGGAAACACATTCATACAGTATTTATATCAGTTGTCTATTGCTCATAATACAAGCCTTACTTATTTATTTGTTAAAACTTTGATGCACAAATACGTAAAGAAAGGTGCACATGGAGGACTTAACACTTATCTGTGAACTAGATGTAGCTGTGGGAATTATTATGAGATATTATTATGGTCATTAACTAACTAATTATTTTCGTACAAAATTTCAGAGTTTAGAGAAATATGCAAAAGTGCCAAACGGTTACACATCTTTGGCCAACGTGAAATCAGATAAACCACTGCAACGTGACATGATGGAATCATTCTTCTTGTCGGAGACACTCAAGTACTTGTATCTGCTGTTCAGCGAGGATAGATTCATGATCGATCTGAATAAGTATGTCATCAACTCTGAGGCTCACCCGTTACCAATACACAAAAACTAATATACACTTCCAAAGAAACGTGATAAGACCGAGTTATAATTCTATTATTTACCACGAACATTACCGGCTCAGCGTTTTGATATAACAGATTCAATTCAATGAAGTTTTTATACAACAGGACAAATAATATATATGTTTTTCACTCACATTAAAATTAACGTTTAATTACATCAAATTGAAATCAGTGTGATTTTTACACAAAAGGACTTAAGGAAATAAACAATACAGTATAAAATATAGATATATATCGACACGGAAATACTTTTAAAATATACAGTTTTAATATTTTCTTGTGATTGTGTAATATTGTGATAAACAGTTGTGTAATCCAAATTATTGTATAGCATCTTTATAATATACCCCCCGTATCTATAAAAACTATACCTATATTTGAAGTATTAAAGTATTTTTCGATTAATTCGAATTAAGAAAATAACTCCAATGGTAAGTACACATTATATAAACAATATATTTGCTTTGATAATATTATTTATGAGATCCCAATATTTCGATGTTGATGCAAAGGTACGGGTCAATTGCATTTCGGGTTTTCTTTACCAGGAGCTCATAAATAATATGGTAAATATCCCGTGGTATATAAAGTGTACGATGGCAACCGTGAAAAAAAATGAAACAAAGACAAAATAAATAACTAAGAAGATTTTATCATTTGATGTTTTTATAGATAAGAGGGTTTATATCAGAGTTTTATACATATTAAATTCATTCGTTTGAGCTATTAATATACATATATAGAATACAGGCGTTTTACCTTACAATAAAACGCTTATTAAACATACTTACCTTATTCGAAACCCAATAAAACATGAGAGTAGCATTTCCGTTTCCGCTTTCTGAGAATATAGTGCCTATCTCTTCTGACTAATATTTCTGTCCCTTTCTCTCTTTTCCCTACCACTGCCACCACCAGCGCCATCTAGCGAGCTAAGTTTAGAGGGAGCGATGTTTTATTGTTCATTGGAGGCGAATGTTTTCCACCTGGCAGTATTTAAAAATATTGGGTTTCGAATAAGGTAAGTATGTTTAATAAGCGTTTTATTGTAAGGTAAAACGCCTGTATTAAACAACTTGACCGTTATTCGAAACCCAATAAAACATGAGAAGTGTCTGTTATCGCCTGGTGGTGGTATATGTAAACGCCAATGTGACTATGTATATATATATATATATATCTAAAGAAATGTAACTTTATATGAATAGGAATAAGAAACAATTGCAGGATCTAGGTGACCCAAAGTTCCAAGATTGAAGAATAAAATAAAAAATGATTTTATCATAGACGTTTACTTAATAGAATTAACAATTACAACAAAATATTTATACTCATTTTAATTGATATAATCGAACCAAAATATAATCTTTCCAATCACTGCATTATTGTACTAAAATTTATTTATTTACTGGTCTGAATAAACGCGTAATCAACTGACTATTTCGTGATGAAATTATTTCTCGGCGGTAAAATTGTGTAAAGGTATTTTCTGATCGCCAGTTTCCTCGTGCAAGAATATCATCCATAGCAAAATTTTCTGCCCAGTTCTTAGAAGCTACAGCTGATCGGAAGCTTCCTGGGGTGGCGTCGATACCGGCTTTTTCAGCAGCTTTTTTAGCCATCCCCCAATGACGGTGGTCGAAGCTGGTTTAGTTAATCTTGCTGTAGTAAGAAATAAATCGTTGTAATTAGTCGTATTTCTTCTTGTTGCCGAAAGCTTTATTAGTTGCTTTATCCAATGAACAGGATCCAGAGCCCTATTTTGTTGATTTGTCAGTAATTTCCAACCTGATTGTTGATAACTAACTGTATCCGTTTTGGAGCCATAGACGGGAATTAATATAACATCATCATCTGAAACTATGCAGTGTTCATTAGATATTCTTAACAATGTCAAATCATGAACGCGTCGTCCAGAGCATAGAAGCAAAATCGCTGCTGTTTGAGCAGATGTTTCATACAAGCTAATGGTATCAGGGTTCTGTTTCGCCAAGAAGTTGGTTAAGATATCTATATCCCATGTTGGAAGTTTAGTTGGTTTTGGTTTAGCTAAAGCTATTGCTTTTAATATTTGTTTCACAAGAAAGTGTGTGCTTAGTTTATCCCGCTTGTTTGGGCCGCAAAAAGTTGACACTACAGATTTGTGAACAAGTATAGTGCTATAGGCTAAGTTTTCTTTGTGATGTAGATCCGCTAGATATTTAGCCAAATCTGCACCTTGGAGTTTATTAAAGTCTATCTTATTAGCTTTTGACCATTTGAGCCATCTGTTCCATGCTGAGCGATACGTGTTTAGGGACGACGTGCGCCAACTAGAATTTAATAATGATATCTGTTCTTTCGTCCAGTCGTTGAGGTGTTGCGTCCACCCCCAAGTTTCCAGATCTCCAGACTCAGATCCTCTACATTTGGAGGTGGAAGGCCCGTAGAAACGTCGACTAGTATCTTGTTCAAGTGTTTTATTGTGAACGGAGCTGCTAAGGCTCTGGATTTCAGATCTGGTCGCCAGTACACTTTGTCCCACTTCGGTACTACCATAAGGTACAGTCCTCGAGCTCTGTTCAGATGTGTCAGGACTTTTGGGATGAGATAAGGAGGAGGAAATACCCATGCCAGAGGAAAGTCCCAATTCCGTCCCAATGCATTGTACATCTTCGCCTGACTGTCGTGTCTGTCGAGTGTGCAATAATTTTCTACGACATGAGCTGTCATTGACGCGAATAAATCTATTTGAGGTCTTCCCCATTTGGCAAAAACTATTTCTGTTAGTGCAGGCAATAGATGCCACTCTGGAGATACACGGTTCCGAGACAGTCGATCGGCGTCGCAGTTGTATCGCCCCGGTATATGATAGACTGTCATCTGAATATTGTGTTGATCCAATATTTGAAAAATATCGACCGTTATTTTCATCAAGGCTGATGACTTCGTCCCGCCTTCGTTGCGCAGATAGGACACAACTGTTTGATTGTCGCATTGTATCAGGAGACCGGTGTATCGAAGCTGATAGCCGTATTCGATTAGGACGTTCCGGATTGCTAACATTTCTTTTTGATTGCAATGTAAATAAACCTGTTCTTTTGTCCAGGTCCCTGCTATACTTATTTCGTCTAATTTTGCACCCCATCCCGCATCGCTTGCATCCGTTGTTAGGTAATGCGAGGGAAGTTCGGTGTGAATGGGCGTACTGTGGCTGCAATTGTTTTTCCACCATATTATTTCCATTAAGCTGTCTTGTGATAATGTAATTGTTCCCGTCTCGTCTAATTTCCAAAGCAGATTGAGTTGGGTTTGTAGGTGTCGGTAATTCAACCGACCCCTTGGTACCGCGAAGCTGGCAAAATTCAAGCTTCCGATCAATTTTTGAAGAGTCAAGATTGAAACTGTCTTTTTGGTTTCTGTTGCAGCCAAGAGATTTCTTATTTTCGTGATTTGCCTGTCGGGTAAGTGTTTTATATTTAGTCGTGTGCTCCAATTGATTCCTAGAAACTCGACGGATTTTTGCGGATGGAGAATGCATTTGTCCTTGTTTACATACCACCCGAGTAGCTTTAATGTCTGTAGGGTTAATGCAATGTGCTTCTTTAAAGTTGCTGGATCCTGATGGGCAAGAAGAAAGTCGTCCAAATAAATCAACAGCCGTACTCCGTTTTCGCGTAAGTATTGACCTATCCAGTTTGTGACGGATGCAAATGTTCTCGGTGCTGAGCTTAGGCCAAACGGGAGGCAAGTCATTTCGTATAATTTTCCTTCGTACATCAAGCGGAGGAACCTTCTGTGACCCACTGAAACTGGTATGTGAAAATACGCTTGATGGATGTCTATTTTGGCTAAAAAATCTCGAGGTTGTAGAAAGTCCGGCACTCGAAACACGTTTGTCAGTCTGAATTTGCCTGCGTGAACATACCGATTCAGATTTTTCAGATTGAAGATTGGACGGGGTGATCCGTCGCTTTTTAATCTCAGAAATATTGTGGAGATGAAGCTTGGTGAGTTTGGTACTGCTACAATTACACCTTGAGCCAATAATTTGTTTATGATGACAGACATTTTGCTCGATGTTTGCGTAATGCAATCTTGGAGAGTTGGCATACAAAGTGGAGGCTTTTTCATGAAAGGAATGCCGTAACCTTTTATAATTTTTAAAACATGGGCAGGAGCACCGAGGTATTCCCATTGAAGAACGTGATGTTGTAGGCATCCGGCAAAAAAGGCATAGTCAGTATTTTCTTGGGTTGCTCCGATCCCGGTGGGATACTGGGGAGCGTGTTCGTTGCCCTCTATTGTGTGGTATCTCGCCTTGATGCCCACGGTAGGCAGTGCCTCTTCGGGACTGAAATGTGTATCTCCTTGATTTGGCTCCTCTATTAGCTGAGGTATTTTTTGTAGAGCTAAACTGCTTCACTGGTGGTTTTTGCGTTTGTATAGCGCGGTGGTCGCGATTGGAATAAGAATCGTTCTGCGGTGCAGAATTGCGATCCTTCTGATTGTTCCAGAAGATGCTCTTTGTACCTCCGGCCTTCTCTAGAACAGCGCTGAATTTTTCCGCTTCAAAGAGATTATCTATTGACGGCGGTATACGACGAAATGCGCTTTTATGAAAGGGATCTTTTACCGAGGCTAGGATCGTCTCTCTTCGTTGCTGAATTATTTCGGCCCTGTGACCGCAAACCAATTGTAATGCATCACTTGAGGCCTTCATATATTCTCCGTTGGAAAATATATTGTTGAGTTTCGAGTGTATTGACTCATAATTAACGTTTTCGGTTTCGTGAACCCAGTTTAAGAATAAGTTTATCTCATTCTGTAACGCATCGCGCTGTTTCAATAGAGCATACGTTAAACCAGCAAATGCTCTTTCCATATTAGAGGCGGTCCGTGAAGTATCGTACCTGGTGATCTCGTCATTTGCTCGTAAGTTTACAAAGCCTGGTTGATGCACGTATTGTTTTTGCACATCCGCGTAACGAACATTCACCCATTCTTCGTTATTGAAACGCTGCAATAGCTTTAATTGTTCCACGTATGCAGGCGGTGCCTGTGGTACGTGAGGTTCCTTTGTTTTTGTTGTAAGCAATATGTTGAACTCTGTCCGGCTACCGTTGGTAAGCGCGGGTTCATTGGATATAGCTGTATCCGAAAGAGCGGTTGCACCAGTAAAGTTACCGCTGGATTCAGCATAATTGTCATCGCAATATAAATCTCCACTCACATTTGCGTCAATACCGTTATCACACTCGTTATGATAGATATTTTCTGCATTAGCAGTGTATGACTGGCTAACCTGTTGTTTAAGTTTAGAAATTTCGTTAAATAATTGATCGAACTTACGGTTTTTATTCTTCTTCCTTCGTTTTGTTTTGCGTGATTTCCGACCCTTACAATCACTGCATGACGAAGAAGAGCTCGAATCCTCTGATGAGGTGTTACTATCAGATGATTCAGATAATCTTTGTGTTTTTCTTTTATGTCTCGATTTACCATTCACAGGTGGTTCATTTGAAGCTTCTTCGTTACCTTTACTAGTGGATGGTATCGGATTATCCATTATAATATTTTATTTCGAACGGTAATACCGTTTAAGTCCCCTAGAAAAATAGATATATTAAATAAACCAAATTTACACAATTGTAATGATTAATACACCTAAACTAATAAAACTTGTGGGTAGGTACAGAATTGTAATAACCAGTACACGATTTACTGATTAATATATCTGAAATAAACCGTAACTGTGATTACAAAAATAATAATAAAATATGTGGGTAGATTCTTACTTATATTAAAGGTACACGATCCAATATTTCAACTGAGGCACTAACTGAAGTCGTCGAGCTATTAGTAGCTGCCGTCTGCACTCAACGGGAAACTTAACGCCAATGAACAATAAAACATCGCTCCCTCTAAACTTAGCTCGCTAGATGGCGCTGGTGGTGGCAGTGGTAGGGAAAAGAGAGAAAGGGACAGAAATATTAGTCAGAAGAGATAGGCACTATATTCTCAGAAAGCGGAAACGGAAATGCTACTCTCATGTTTTATTGGGTTTCGAATAACGGTCAAGTTGTTTAATAAGAAATAATCTAATGTATTGAAACTTGATATCTGAATACCATTGTATATTAACGTATGTATACTCGACCGATATTATCTTATTTGGATCTCGATTGTGTAGTGATTTAAGCCACTGCCTCATGTGATGATCATGAGTTTGATTCCCGCATTTGCATTCATGTGTCTTTTTGTATTAGTCTGGGGTTATTTACTGGTTTATATATGATAATTAAAAAAATATTAATGTATGTCTATGAATTGTCTACTATTGATATAAGCTCTGCTTATTTTGGGAGTAGACGACGCCGTGTGATATGTGTAGGTTTATTTAATATTATACATTTTAGCATTTTTGTCCTAGTTAGTATAATATCCAGTTTGACTGGTTAAAGTAATATGTTAATATATATATTACTATACTATTGTTATACAATAATAATAGTAGTATAATAAATCATATTGTCTGTAGAAACAAAATAGTACAATTGTGAGAACACCAAAATTTTTATATAATGTGACCAGAAATTGACTGGGGTGTCAGATATACAGCTTATACAATTCATTGCGTATAACCCGCTAAATTTTAGTAGGCCTGTCACACTGAAGGCGTAATAATCACAATACTATACTCTTAATTTAATTGGCTATACGAAATGACATTAATGTATACATAAACAACATTTCTAACACCCCTAATAGAAAATCGTGTAATTTTTATCTCTATTACAATTATTTTACGTTTTAAAATCGCATTACGCTATTAATTATTTATCATGTATATAAATTATGTAATAATTATTTTAAAATATGCACTAGTTAGTCAATTCAAGTATGTAGTAACGAATTAGGCAAGACGTTGCGAGCACTAATTTGTTATTAAAAAAATAGAAACGTTTAAACGGGTTGTTGTGTAACGTAATTATTAATTATAGTGATCTATTTAAATCGATTAGTCCACGATAATGTATGAACAATTTTAGTATTGCAATATCAAACAGAATTGTACCGATCGCAATTTAAATTCTGAAATTTGTAAATAAATTTGCAATAGACATAGAAATGATCTTTATTAAAAAAAAAATTTTTTTTTTATTCTACCACTCATTAGACACGCTGACTTATCACAAGAAGCATAAGGAAATTATTTATACGTATAATTTGGTAAAGCCCCAGTTTACCCGAAATCATGGCGGTTGAAACACTGCTGAATTATCGGGAACTCATTATAAATAAAACATCGTAAGATCCAGTGATGTTTACTAATATTACGTATAAATAATAACCCGTCAAATTTAAATCAGTGTATAAGGAGATTATTGGTCTAATGGTACGTTTACACACAGCCCAAGTGGGCAGGAAAGTGAGCAGCGCGAGAGTGTAAACACGATACTTCCAATGCCACTCGCATTGCCCGGCGCTCCCTCTATTGTCGGATTTTCCTGCGCGAGTCAAAGGACTGGCAGCGCGAGTGGCAATGTGTGTACATTCAGCACTCTCGCTCAGTTGTCGCCGGCAATATTTCCGGCAGCGTGACTGGCGGGGGAAGCGGCTGAATGTAAACGTAGCAAACTGTTATATGAGAATTTTATAAATTGCGTTACACAATGAACAACCTGGACGTAATGTGAAGAACGTTAAAACATTTGGGCCGTTATACTGTTTAATGGAAATTCAAAACTAACGACTTCTCTGCATTAATCAATTTTTAATGAATTCCATACATGTTCCTATATTGACTGTCAGCTTTGAGCTCACAAAGAATAGTTACTAATACTAACAGATTTTTATATAAATATTTTCATATACATTTATATTTGAAATGATACTACCCATTTGCAGTTATAAGTACTTACATTAAAACGAATTTACGAATTCATTTCATTCCTGTAACATTTATTCTATTATATTATTAATAACAATTATTATTCTATTATTAACACTATTTATTGATTATGTAATATTATTAATTAAATAATAATAATGTGAATGATATATTTAGATTTACTCTACAACGTGTTTTACGTATTTATCATATATTTTAATTTTAAATTTAATTACTTTTTTATTACTATGATGATGTAAATTAATATTGTGATCTAATATTTATTGATGATGTATTGAAATCAGGAAATTTATTGCTAGCTATTATAAATCACAGTATACATTTAAGAAGCATTTAAAGAGTATTTACTTGCATTTAATTACATGTACAATTAAATAGAGATATAAGAAAGTTTTCCGTTTGTATTCAAAGTACAAACTGCTCATTGACAATATCTAAAGTTGTACAGATTTTTAGTATTATGTCATACAATTATATTTATAGATAATGGAATGCTGGATAAACAGTTTTTTAAGTATGGACAATATGTTTCGCTACTGAAGTATCGGTATTTAATCATTCTAATTTAACTTTATAAATACAATTCTCAATATTTATCTTGATTTCTTAAAAAGGCTCTTAGTGAACTGTTACTTTAGTCATGCAATGACATACGCATTAAATAATAGTAAAAATAGATTTTTTTTTAAATGGAATAGAAATTCATATGTTACGGATGCATTTAACTTAATAATCTCGCTTTAGTTTACTACCCTCATAAATCTCTGTTTCCCTCGTTGTTATGCTTGACTGGAAGAATATTTTTAGTATACTTGTGTGTGAATTAAAGTTTTAATAAATAAATAATTATTATACCAGATGGATTAGTCAGAGGTAATGCAGGTTAAATATCGTGATGACACTTGTTACCCGATATAGTGGTGGGAGTGCATTATTATATAAAATAGCTTTGCACGGATGCATTACAAATTTTTGAATTTCTTGGCTTGTTCTATACTAAAACACGCATATATTATAGATGTAAACCTTTCTCTTGATTCATTCTATCTCTTGCTGAGAACTGCATTAAAACCCATTGTGTAATTTAAAAGATATAAGCTACTTTATACTATGTAAAGATATATTATATAATATTTTCAAATATATGTATAAAACATTGCTTGATTAACGTCATAGTTCACTTCTATAATATATAATATAATTCTGCATAGTAAGTTATCGCACCTTCGCTCAAATAGTATATTGTAAACAATTTCATAATATAACTTTTTTATACGAAAGAGATTTAAGTAAACATTGAGTGTGGCCTTACCCCATTACATAAGTGAAACCCCTACACAATTCCATAAGCCGTTTCTGTGATTTACGTGTACATACAAATAAAAGTTGTAACAAATATCAACATAGTTTTTTAATACTGACACTATTTGAGCAGGGTGTGTTTTAAACATGAAGTAATTTAAGTATTGAATTTATCGATTGTAAAAGCGAAACATCAGTAAGAAACGTTTTTAACACATATTTTAAAGTTATTGGGACTTGTAATAACAATATTGGCCTTCGGAGCTGAACGATGCTCTACCGGCTTTGCATTTAATATACTCCATTTTTATACTAAAAAAATATTTTATATTATATACAGAAATATTATACAGGCGATATTTCTACAGATCTTATTAATTATAATAATACAATTATTACATGTAAATAATTTTAATATTTAAGTGTCTTACATATAATATTGTAGTCATTTAATATAACTGTAAATATATGAACGCCTCTTAATGTGTGTATATACATATATAAATGTAATATATAAGAGTATTATTATGACTTTTAATAACAAGCAGTAAGTCTTCGTAAATGTGCTTTATAGTGTCCTATTCTTTGGTGAATTTGTATAGTTATCTCCCGCACCATTATTAACATAAGATATTTATGTTATTTTAAATACTCCTATATTAGTATATTTAGATTTTTAGTGAATCTTTGAAGATGAAAAAAAAATGGCGACATTGCTATTTTAAGTTTGACCGCTGCCATTTTGTTTTGAATAGTGTACGTCACTCTTTTGATAGGTCAATGTGCAGCCTTTAGCATATAGCGTATGTCTTATAGTGCAACTGAGCATCGAGGGGTACTCGACTTGCAAATATGATTTCTAGGCAGTGAACATATGGTCTTGGTTTTATGGCCATCAGGTCTAAATGTGTGTGAAATATACCTTTTTAAATAAATCGATTATAATTATTATTAATTAACCGATTTTTTAGAATATAAATCTTTGTTTTTAATTAATTATTTTGTTCCCATTCTTAATGACGGCTTCGGCTGTTTAGCGGTATAGCACACGGCTCTCGGGTTCTATTCCTCGCACGATACAAATAGTATTCATGGGTGTGATTGTGTTTATAGGTCTGGGTGTTTTCTAGGTATATTATATATGTATTTACCAGAAAATGTATCTCTGTATTTTGTAAGTTATCTAGTACCAAAAACACAAACTCTGCTTAACTTGAGACTAGATGGCGCTGTGTAAATTATCCAGATATATTACTATTGTAGTCGCCGTGTCGTCCCGTATATATATTTGAATAGGGATTACTAAATATTTTCTCCAATTAGTACTTTTATTTGAAAATGAAATTACTAGATTACCTGCAGAAATAAATTAAATAGTATTGTATCCTTCTTCATCACAAACACTTGTGCTGTCATATAGGATACATAGATAGAATTTCCTACTCATTAAGCAGTCAAGATAGCCAGAGGTTTTTATTCTCGTCCACTTTTGAAAGAGTACCTTTGGTTTTATGACGATTGTCCATATTGTCCTTTGCTATTGAAATCTTTGCAGTAAGCCTTCATCTGGTACGGTTTCAGACTGTGCTAGAACATTCCATTGACAAACTCATACAACAGACAATAAACAAGCAAATACATCTTCACACATTTTTATACTAAGTAGAATACTAAACTAAATGTAGGTTATAAATGATATTGAACCATAATTATACTAACGTAAGTTTTTTTTATTAAATGGGTTAGTCGCTAATGTTAGGAGTCGTTCACTGGTGCGGGTCAGTAGAAGAATTTTTCTGCACACTTATAATATTAAAAGATATTATTTATTATACAGTGTTATATTTCTTTGTGTATTTTCTATTTTGTAATTTTTTTCGAAACTTGTCTAGTACACAAATTATTCTGATTAATGCACATATTAAAAATATAATTGTACAATATTAGTGTTAATATATTATCATTTATTAAGAGGTTAGTTTATTTATTAAAAAATCATTTTATTTGAATAAGTAGACACTTTATTTTCGATTGAATAAAACGTAAAAGTAAAACCAAATTTGTTATATAAAAATTATTAATTTGTGAGACTACTAGTAATTAAATAATAATATAAAATACCAAAAGTGTTAATTTGTGTTATTTTAAATTATAATTTTATCATTGAGACTCGATGTGGAGTGTATGCAAAATTTTGTTATGATTATTTACTATGGGATGACATTGTAGTCTGTGTAATAGTTGATTGATGTTGTAATAATTATTGTGTAATATAAACGCACATGTAATTCCAATAAATGTAATGTAACGTGTGTAAATATATCATGTACATGTAATATGTAATGCGTGATATCTATAGTTAAAGAGGCGACAACATGTAACGCAATCTTGCCTATCATCCAAGCAGCTAAACACATGTAAATTAAAAAAAATATATTACATATATGTGAACATTTTAAGGTTTGAGATTTAAACACAGGTTGATAAGTTCTCTATCAACGTTTAGAGGCTTTCTTTAGAGTTGTATGGAGACACAACTAGTTGTTAGACGGCATGTAGACGGCTGGTAGTCATATTGAATGTTACAAACGCGGTTACTTGTAAATTTACACTGCGTTTGCATTAAAATACATATGCAAAATAATTTGTTTGCGACATATGGCAACACATGTCGTGAATATTAAGTACATATTTTTTTAAGGTTTCATAAAATGTATAGAATTTTATGTTATGGCTTTAATATGTGCTTACAAATTGATTTCTGTAAAAAAGCATAGTTCTTATTTTGAGAAACATTTTGTCATCGTCAATAACTATATTCTTTAATAGGCCATGTCGTCTGAAACGTGATTGAAATGTATGAAATTCATTGTATAATAACTCCTCAGTCTGACCTATTTTAAATTATTCAATTTCAGGAATACTAACACTCAACTTTACTTTTACTGTTTTGGGAAAATTATTAAATTTCATATGTATATTCACTGGGTTTTATTACATACCCTTTAGGGGCGATCCTTATTATTACTTCATACTTCAAAAGGGAGAGGGGAAGTAGACAAAGTGTCACATTATGTGAAAATGAGAAAGTTTGTAACGTCACATTTTAAAATCGTATGTGTTAAGGAAATACTAATAATAAATGAATACTAAATAAAATTTACTCTCAGAAATGGAACTGTTTTCGAAAATAGTTCAAATTTCAAAATATGTGACGTTATTCCAGAGATCCTTTAAAAGACTATCTTTGACAAAACAGAGGGAAGGTGGCAAATAATCACGAAATACGTGTGATGCAATTTATAGAAGAACAACTTTTGCATATTTTGGTGCAAACGCGGTGTCGGTCAGTATCTCTCGCGACGAAATTTTTTCTAGTACGTGATACTTTAATTTAGTTACCATAAAATAGTCTAGTATGCTGCTGTACTGTGGTAATTAGGTAACACACACGTAAATCATATTATGTACCTATTTGTTTTAGAAATACGTAATTGTCGGTGCAGTCTTTTGTTTAAATTTTGTCATATAGTTTTTTACTTTTGATGGAGCTATATGAATTATACAAGATTGTGCATTCATTAATTATAAACACAAATACCCATTATTAATAATTTTCAGGCATTTAGTAGGTACTCATAAAATTTATAGAATTATC
Organism: Achroia grisella; assembly: GCF_030625045.1. NCBI lineage: Eukaryota > Metazoa > Arthropoda > Insecta > Lepidoptera > Pyralidae > Achroia > Achroia grisella. The sequence goes on from NW_026712943.1 coordinate 230,227, forward strand.
TAAGGATAATCAAAGGATTTGATAATGGAACTTTTTTCTTGTGCCGCCAATGACAATCTTTTATCGTATGACTTTTTTATATTTCGTCATATTATATATTACATGTTAAGGGATAAGTGATTGTAACTATCTTGTTTTTAAAAAGTACTGTACCCAATTTGATATATTATACTATAATATTATACATCTTACTTTGTTTTTTATGTAATACAGGAATCTTTTTCTTTGTGTAAATTCATAGTATTTGTTATGAAACCTGCAATAAAATTCTACTTGTTCTCAGTATGTTTGGAAGAAATTGTTTGTAATATTTCCTTGTTTCGAAAGTCACCGCAAAATGTATCCTATTTTACTTGTTATAATGATTATTATTTAAAAACTACTAAATATTACTAGACAAAAGTCATTTTATTTTTCGTCTCCTAAGAAAATTGTAAATGTATAATCATAATATAAATAATGTTTTATCAGAAAATTTGTATTTTATGCTAAATTTTTATTTCTGAATAGAATGGTGAACCAATGGTTTCGGTACCAGTGGAAGGTAATATGATGAGAATGAAGTAAGGCCAGTTAACTAGTAGTTCTAAAAAACTGTGGTTTCTAGAAGTGTCGCGCGGAGATCAATCTGAGTACTTTATTAAACAATGGATATTCACTATTCAGCCACGGATTAAATATATTTCATATATCTACAACTCTGAAGAATTAGACGTATTTTTTTAATTATTTCTAAAACATCAAGGCACAGAAAAAAATCTCTAACAAGTTGTAAAACTACTGTAGCGCCATCTTCTGCAAAAATATGAATTAATACTCACAACCTTCGTAAACAAAATATGTTGTGCAATTATAAAAAAAATTAGAGTATTTATACTCCAGCACACCATCAACACGTATGGTGATAACTGTATTTATGAAAAATCTGTGTAACTATAGTTAAAATTATTTTTTATTATTAAATACTATGGTCTGAAAGGTCATTTAAGTGATAAATTAATATTATCAATTACTATATCGTTTCTTTACTGAAAAGAAAATCGATACATGCGATGTTTCCATCTCATGATAAGAGATACTTTATTTTGGCCTTTGCTAAGTCTCTCTACTCCTCTGGTTGTAATTATCATTAAATCATATTTAAGTAGCTGTTGCTGTATAAGGCATAAATAAAACATGTATATATCTAATTGTATTTATTTCCATTATGAAAATACAAAAATGTTTTTAAATTTATTTTTGATAATATTACTATACTTATCAAAAATATATATAATATTGAGACCAAATGCTCGGTTATTACAATAACGCCTTCCAATTTACATTAAAGTTACATATAGTAAATAATAACTCAGCGATAAAGTTACAAAAAAAATATAAATCTAAATATTTAACAAAACTAAATTATTATAATTCACTGATTGTGTTTCTGTGCCACTAGTGACAAAGGATTCAAATTATACATCTTTTTCTTTTTAGGCTACTTTAAAATAAACACAAATTTCTCATTCAAACTATATAAGAGTAAAGACATTTTGAAAAACAATACAGATTAATTTGCGATAATAAATATTCGTAAATCGAAATAGAATTTTACAAAACAATCCTTATTTGAACCTACAAATTTTATTGTATTCGACTCGTATAATTTTTTTTTCTAATTTAGTTTTACAAGAGGTTATCGAATATAGATTATATTTTAAATTTTCTTATAAATAATACTTATATATTGTGATTACATATACAGGTCACAAGAATGAGTACAAAAAAATACTATAAAGAAAACTATTTGTGTTTACAAATCATGGTTAAAAAAAATGTTCTCTATAGTTCTTTATCTCTGCTGATCTGCTTATCAGCAGTTTTTGCCAATTACAAATACAATCTCACTAGCGGCACAGATTAAAAAGAAATTAATGTTGACAGCCTTTAATTTTAATCCCTTTGCAGGAATTACAATCTCATCGTTAAATAAAATAAAATACTCATCTAAATATCACTACAGTAAATACTTATCAAAATCGATGTTACAAATACAAATATCTATATTTTATCACATATTTTAATCATTATATATCATATCATTATGGAATGCAAATGGATAATGCCGTTGTGAACAACAATCCTAGTTTCAGAGCTATCTTATTAATTACTACTACTGTTTTTCATTCCCAGGTTGTACGGTATCTATACCATACTAAAAGATAGTGATAGAAACCACATGTAACACGGAAAAATTTGAATGTTATGCAATTTTTAATAGCATACTCACAACTGAAAATCTAATATCATAAACGGGGAATTTGGTGAGTGTAAATGGAAGTTTGTCACTCTGTCAAGCAAAAACTATTGAATGAACAATGAAACTTTACAATATCATTACTTATACATCAAAATAACACATAGGCACAAAAATTTCATGCGTGTGAATCCGCAGGCACAGTTAGTGTTATAATAATTTTGAAATTCAATTAAATTAAAATTAAAACGAAAATAATTAATGCCTTAATTACTACTTACAAATTGACAATTTTATACAAGTTTTTACGAGATTCAATTATATAATACGCAATTAATTAACTTACACAAATGACGTTTGTTGAAAATCTCAATTATCAGTATTGTATTAGAATTGTAAATAATAATTTATCAATAATCACAAATCCCTTGTACAACAACTAGTTAATTGTAACTATTAGAGTGTTTTCACTTTAATAAAATACTTGGAAGAAAAGAACAAAATACACTTCAATACTTACAATACTTTCATCACAAGTTTGACATTTCCACGAATAAAGGGCTAAGTTTTTGATCAAACTTGTTATTGTTGCTTATAGACCAAAAAATAATATTTGTTCAGCGAAAAGTGGGCATGCAAGTAATGTGTACCAGGACATTGACAGTCGACAACAACTTTGACTAAGCCATAAGGGTTATCAGTCATTAGATATTAAAAAAAAACAATATGATATCAGTTTCCAAATCTTATTCCTAATCTACTACAATCAATGTTACATTTATGAATTTTATTGTGGAATCATTAGAATTTGCCTGGGTTTGAAAAACATATACTATAGAAATATATGAGTATAAAGTACGGATACATTGTAAATAGAAGCCTTATGTAAAACTATCTAAATTGTAGTGAAATTCGTATCAAAATTCGTGGTTAAAGATAAGTATAGAAAAGACACACAGTCAAAGATTTTGTTTTATACTATTTTTTAGTTTATTTGTATCTATAAATAGTATAAAACAAAACAATATATATATGAATAAATGGGAATACACCCTTAATTCTACGTTACCATGTGGAGTATGATCCCCATTTGAGGAAATGAAACTATCATACTTATTTCCTACGATTATGAGCAAATAAAATAATTCCTTTTGCATAGCTGCTAGAGTGAAGAGATACATTTTAATCACAGGTTGATTAACAATCTTGTAATTACATTGTCCACCTTAGAATCCAGCTAAATAAAGCCCTAATCTCATTGTCCATAGACGGATTTAGCTCAGTCTAGTGCCTAATCTCTATCACAAGAGATAAATTTAAATATTTCTATCCAAATGTGTAACTATACATACGACCTACCGCGCCCTCCCTTTATTACTTTAGGGGCAGTTATTAAATGTATTATTTTTCTAAATAAACGTTAAATTCTTCATTTGTCCCGTGATGTTATGCTCCCTCTATTTTTATGTCACTGACTCTGTCTCATTTCACTATTTACCCCGTTATTCATAAAAATATTCTAACTTTATCCTTCTAACTATTTTCTTCAATAGAAGAAAGTAATAAAACGTTCTATTTTTATAAATAAAAAGGTAAACATCGAAAGTTCTTACAGAGGAATAATGTAGGTTTAAATATTATCTCTCATGATAGTAGTGTATACATATATACATACGTTTATAACTACCCAGTATATGTATATACATACTATATGTGTATACTGACCTAAGAGCTTACACTCAAAAACATGTCATCTATTAGCGAGATCTCACATTTTCGGCGGGAGTGCACAGCGGAATTTTTTTCAAAACATTTCAACATATTATGCATGTTTTTCTATGTACGGTAAAGATACGGCATAGATTTCAAGTATAACAAAATGGGTAACCTTCATGTTACTCTAAATATGGCCATATAGACTAACAACAGGAACTAAATGACAAAAAAATATTTAATTCCTGTATACAATACCATCCATTAATCAGATCAATATTAGTTGTAGTAATACAAAAGTAAATTAGTATATTTACTAATTTAATACCAGATTTTTATACTTGAGCTAATTATGTAAATTGACGTATTTCTTTCTATACGTCTTGATATATATCTTCATCAAAATAACCGTGCATTATATGTTTGTTTATCATGTAAATTAATCCAAGACCGATTTGGAGAAATTTTTGTATTTATATTGCAATGGGTTACCGGATGGTTTAAGAACACAATTGAATTTGATAGGTGATGTTGTTTTCTGGACAGGACGACGTGTATTTAGATACATAACTATTATCACTTTTTTTAATCACTTTCAAAAGATAGATATTGTATATTTCTATGTCAATATAGTTTACTAAATAAGTTCTTCATTTACAAAAACAAATAAATATTGTTTTTGTATTAATTTTTTTTATTAATTAGTTTTTGAATTAATTAGTTTTTGATTAAACCTATATTGTTTACGGAAATATATTTCTAAATTTTGCTTATTAACTTGTAAACTAAAATATGAAAAATAAATGAGTTTACGGTTTAAAGTTTTTATAAACATTGGTACAAGTATAAAAATCTGTTGCATCGTCATGTATTTGTTAGTAATTATTAATTTTAATAGATCAAAATTTATAGTTTTAACGTCTTTATCAATAAGTGGGAGAATGTATTTATTGTAAAATAAATAATCTTCTAAATAGAACTACGGATAGAATATGTCATATTTGATGAAACTGATTCCTAATAGACATTCGAATTTGTAGTTCGAGTGGTTTCGGAAGTTGCTAGGTTATTTTACTCCGTTGTTGTCTGTTTGTCTTATTTTTGCATTGGGATGTTGTATTTTGATACAGAATAGTAGGGGCATTTGTACCTTAATGTTGTTTGGGGTACTCCTTGAGACTTTTCTCCTGTATTGTGTCCTTCAGGACAATATATGGAACGATACATATTAGCTTAGTTCGGTTGATGTATATGTTTGTGTGTACAGCCCTTGATTATATAGGGACAAAAATATATTTATTATCAGTAAAAATTTTAAAAAATACCCAATAAATTAGACAAGTACCGACCCAATATATATATAAACCACTTCTCTGTTCCCCTAATAACATATACCAGAAACTACTTCACAAAATATTTTATATCCCAAAAAAAAATATTTACCTCAAACTAATATAAAAAAATGTAGAATTTCCCAAGCAAAATTAACTAAGTAACAAAAAAACGGAACTACCCTCACTCGTTACCAACAACTGTATTTAAAAAAAGCCCTCTTCTCTTTAAACAAGTCAGAAAACAACAAAACTTCTATAATTACATTTCCCCATACCATTTGAAATAACATGTCTACAAATTTTAATCTATTTAAATTAAGAATTGTTAGAAATTGAATCACATGATGTGACTTTTTAGATATTAAACATGTACCTACATAATGGATGATTACATAAGCACACAATCACAGCATTGGAGCGTATAATACAGGCATTTGATGCCGCAATCTTCTTCTTCAGGCGTGGATGCTGTAGAATGAGCTTTGTGTGGCGGAGGTGGTCTCAGATACACGCTGTCCACTTTGTCTTTGTCGCCAAGTTTATCATTCTCCCATTTGTTATCAGATTTGCTGGCGGTATCCAAATTGTTTTCAAGGTAGTCACTGTATTTTTTATCCTTTTCTGCATCACCAGCACCATCCTATTAACAAATAACAGTAATTCAAAATACATATAAAATATTTTAACATTATAACCTACACTAAACTTAAAATACAATATGACTGTAGATGCCTGTGAATAATAATAATAACCCTGAAATGGAAAATGTTCCATAGCACCTTCTAGTCCCAAGCTACGCTTGCTTGCGCTTGGGACTAGATGGTGCTTGGTTATAAGTTAAACAGTTACAAACAGCTACAATTTTTGTAAATGCATAGATAGTATACAAAGAAAAAACCCAGACTGCTAAACTGTTAGGCAACCAAGACTGTCATTTATTATTTGATTAATGATCTTTTGATGAAGAATGCCTTATTTGTCAGATTACAATTTTTAATCACTGTGTCACCAATTCCATACAGCAGCTGAGTATTTAATTTGGACAGTAATATATGGCTGAGAAATTTAAGGGTACAGAGACAATATCTTGATCCTCTGGAATGACAACACATGAGAACTTCACATCATGTAAAACTAAATATCACTCCATGATGATTTCACATACCTATCTAGGCAGTTGCCACATACCACCAGTAGTAATGGTGGTCAGTCAATTCCTTTGCCAAATTAATTAAATAAAATAATATCAATAAGTCACATACTTTGGCTTCATCACTGTCATTCTTGATCAGTTCTTGTTTCTCTTCTGGACTTGCTTCCCCGACAATAGCCGGTGGCAAGTCAACAGTGGCAGTCGCAACTTCGGCTGTGGCAATGGCTGCTACTGGGAGTTTTGATTTCTCAGACACAGACGGAACTAATAAATGGCTATCCTCCTCTTTCTTCTTGTGGACATCATATTCGTTGGAGTCTCCAGACATACTTGAAAGAGAATAAGAAATATTTAATAATAATATTAACCCAGGATATCACAGTGCTATTTAATCCCAAGGTAAGAAGAGCATATGGCTACTAGACAACTAAAAAATATGTAAATACATAAATATAGAAAACACCCAGATAAATACAAACAATTATAGTCAGAATTACAAATGTTTGTACCATGCGAGGAATCAAATGGTACTAAACCGTTGTCACACTATAGGTCGTCATAAACCATAGATATAGACAACAATGGATATAGAGTACAGCACAATGTCTATATCTAATAAACCTGCTATGCATCATAAGCATATACTACCAAAACCAATTGTATCATAAATTGTCTACAACTCTTGGTATAAAACCTGACATTATGATTAAAAGTGGCTGTGTGGAATTCCAGGATTGTGTGAAGGTTGACCTGATAGACCTGGTACATTGTTAGTAGTGGAATGAATACTGTCCAATAGTGATAGCCCCTCCCTGTAGTACTATACTATATTATATATATTTATTTCACACATTTAGGTATGTTTTAATTTTTTTAAACTTCTTAATAATAATGTCCAGAATAAAATTTATAATGATTCTATAAAATATTTGTTACAATATAATCTATATCTAATCATCTATAATTTTATACCTTTAAAATACAATCTAAGTAAGCAATACCTGATGTATATGATTTCAGACAGGTCACTTCACAAGAAATAACTATAAAAACACATTAATATCACGAAATAGGTACCCAATTTTAGTTTGTACTTAGTTTATAGTTCTACAATTATCACACGGCTTCTAAATGAAAACCCTTAAAATTTTTCTTGTCTATTCTCTCTAATCAATACTGCTCAGATGAAACACATGTGTGATTGAATAAAAAAATACTCAAAAGTTTAGGACAACACACTTATTGATTCCAATAAACGATTTAATTGAATAAACTGTATAATCAAGTACAGACGTAATTATGATGAGATTTCACCTTCACATTTACATATCACATTGCGCCCATGAACGTAATGTAAACAATCGTTCATAAATCAGCTCTCATTACACTTACACAGATATCATATTTACCTAACTATAGCAGAAGATTCTATCTCTTCTCCAGACATACGACGCCAAGTACTCATGATGGTCTGAAAGTTGCCGTCTTGCATTTCCATGGCGTAAAAAACATTAGATATCCAAGGAGTTTGTATGAGAATAAGAGAGTATACCGACGTATAAAATAAAATAAAACAGTAATATGGAAAGACTTTTTGTAATAATCACGATAGGCGTATCAGAGAATGAAATTGCAAAATCGATTCAGGTTGTTAATTCAGAAAACGCACTATATTTCGGATTGAAATTTATGTAATGTGACGGTCACCTCCATCAAGTTTCTGTCTATAGTACTATTTGCTGTTTACATTTTTTATTTTTTTATAGGGATGGCGATTTGAGATCGATTAATATAAAAATCGATTAATTAAACCGAAAAAGAATTAATTCAAATTACAAATACGAAAGCAATTTCATATTACACACTAGATAAATAATTCGATTTCTTTTTGTGTTGAGGACAATAAAATTAATTACAATATCATGTAAACAAATGACAGTTTTTAACATAGAGTTGCAAACGAAATTCAACACCAAATATGTCAAAGAAGAAACGTCATTGTCAAAGTGACAACTCATGTTTAGTCAATGATGAAAAGTCATTGTCAAATTGACATCTCAAGTTTTGTCAACGTTAATTTGAGACATATTTACCTGCAAGTCTTTAATAAAAAAACATTTAAAAAATAGCGAATATAAATACAAATAAAAAAACTTTTTTTTAAATATTTATTAAAATATACATACATAACAACCCAAGTATGGTACTACCTCATAAGTTAACAATGTAAATAATTTCTAGGCTTGTCTCCAGCTTAGTTTTTAGAATTTAACTTATTTTTTAAGAGAGTCAAAAAAACGGGCGTCTTATCCTGGGGCAATAAGCAAGGAACTAGAATTAAACTCTCATATTGGCAATTTTACAAAAAGTATTTAAGCTATAACGACAATAATGTAGGTACAGCTTCTATGCAGTACCTAAACTTTTTTGTAGCCACCATTTTGGCGATGAGTGTAATTTCACAACTGAGGGTATTCATGTACTATATGCAAAGGCTTCTTATTCCACATAAATTCTCTGCAATCCATTTTCCTTTAACCGAAATATATTTTACAATACATGCTGCTTACCTGCAGATTTATGAGAGTCAACCTCACTAAATCTACCTCAATAAAACTATACTAGGGTTTGTATACTATATATATATCGATTAATAAACTTACAATTTGTACATCGATGGTGACCGGTCCTTTCCGTACTCATAATTTGGTCGATGGTATACAACATCTTTCTTCTTGTTATGTTTTTTTGTTGGTATCCAAATAATTCCCAAACTCACTGACGGCTTACTATTTGAAGGGCCTAGTGCTGAGTAATTTTTACTAACACCACTGGATAAGTTAGACGACGAGTAGCTGGGTAATTTTGGCGAAGTGTAACTGGGCAATTTAGGCGTCGAAGAGCTACCAGGCAATTTTCCAGAGTTGGCGGTTTTTCCCAGTCCACTCTTTCCAGAGGAGATTCCACCTTTTCCAAACGAACTCTTGCCTGTGAGCCCAGTTCCACTTTTGCCGATGGAACCGGTCCCGGCCTTTTTATTTATCGGCGCCAGGATGAAATATCTGTAAAGTATAAATTATATAGATTAATAATTGATATATTCAGATTTACAAATATTATTTATACGTAGGTACTAATATTCAAATTAAATTTATAAATATGAGACCACTGTCTGTCTGTTTTGTATCTTTGTCTATTTATTAAGGACATACGATTCTCTTCTTGAATTTAAGGAATATTAAAAATTATTTCACATTAGAAAGCCAATATTGTCTATTTCACGTGAACACCATCACTAGAGGTAACTAGTACGCTAGACTTAACTATTATTTTTTTTCTGTGTTGATTATCTCCTTGGCTTCTTATATGAGATTTGTCAATAATGTTACACTGTTAATAAATTAGCTTAGACACGTCGAAAGACTTTGAGCAGATCATGCTCAATAAAATGCCCAGACAGTTGGGCTCCCTATCATTGCATCTAAATGCATTTAAGCAATATTAGTTGAATGCAATGATGGCCGGCACATCCGTTATCCTCTTGAACGGACATTGCTTGTAGGGGGCCTACTTCGGTCACCACAATCAACTGTTTTTATTTATTTAAGTTTTGCATTTCATAATTTACAGTTAGAAGATGTTTCTGATCATAGCAGATCAATTTTTGATCCTGTTGGACACAGGAAGCAGCATTCTTTTGGGGTCAGTGTAATGTTTTTCTCTTCCATTCATCCCTGTTCGCAGTCATCTAGTTATTTACTCCCTATCTTATCATATCATCTTCCAAACAGTCCATCCATCTCATTTTCGGCCTTCCTCTGCCCTTATAACCATCCACATTCATATGTATTATTTGGATTTAAATATATATATTAAATTAATAGAAAACTACATTTTATTAAGTGTCATTTATATATTCAAATACAGTATAATAGTAGTTTATAATTATGATATAATTATTTTAAACGCAAATATTGATATCACTGGTTTTATATTTAAAAATATTAAAATGTCATTTAGTGTATTATAAAAAGTCAATTTTTACACTATATGAAATTTTGGGCAAGAATAAAGATATTTGAATTTGAAATTTATCGATAAAACGCATTTCGATGAATGAATATATCTGTTGATGATCTCAGTCAATAGATTGGAAACAATTTTTTAATATTCCGGCCAAGGCTGGCCCATATTCGAAAGGTTAAATAATTCGACAATATACAGACGGAACTGGACATGTTATTTTTGAGCAGACAATTATACCTGGATATTACTACATATAGATATTTCACGCTGATACTGTTTGTTTTATAACGTAATAAAATAGAAAATCATTTATTTAAATAAACTTAATTTAAAGACTTTTGAATAGTCAACAATTTTTTAAGTCTGCCGCTTATTCTTAAAGCCGTCTTATCACAAGAAGAATAAACAAAAAACAAGATTAAACTTGTGCGTTGCTCTTTTAAACAATCCTTGTAAGTTCACATTTTACAAGTCGAAACGTGTAAAAACAAACTACCATCTAGCACTAATTTATTTAGGCTCAAATATAAAAACACAATAAGATTAAATCAGTTGTAGTGATAAGAGCAGACCAGACTCGTGAACGAGTGCTGCTTGTAGGCACAAGCAGCACTCGTTCACGAGTATGACGGATGAGCCAGCTATCACTGCGTTCGACTATTCAGCCCAATGACCGAATGAATGAACGAATAATGCTTTCCCATGCGTCAACAGGTGCTACTTATGGTCTGTTCAAGTTACTTACTATATGAATTATTTTTGTATGATTAATATAGTAAATGTTTCAAATGTAAAAATAGGTAAATAGGATAAGGTGCAATATATAAGTTCTACAAAAATGTCTTCAAGTCATAAAACACTATAAATAATAAGTAGTTTGTATGTTAAAGAAAATTGTTACGTAGGATTGTTGTTATATGTAGTGTAAATTGTAAATCGTAAGATAAAAATAGTAATAAGCCTACAAGTTTTTTTCCGGGATTGTAGAGCTATTGGATTGTCTACAGCTTAGCTATAAGATCTGTAACTAATCGACGTCACACCAGATCAATATGATATAAGAAAAAATAGTATGATGGTGATAGTAGTCACCCTAAACCTATTTTGTACATTGTCAAGAAATATATAATTTATTTCTTACAATAAATTACACATTTAAGTCACGTAAACTATTATTGTGATTACAGTGTATAAACGCATAGACTAATAGACAACCAGTCAAAATTTTTAAACTATTTTCGACTACTTTCTGACAGTAAAGATGATAATGTTATTTTTTCAATAAAATATGTAATGTAATTTTCTTCTCTTTGAAACGACGATCAGTCGTAAGACTATAAGCAGATGTACTGAGTACTGCTTAATTTGTAGGCGAAGAGGTCAGCACCTCTTCTGTTTTTCTACAATACATTCATCCCCTTTAGTATCTTAACCATATGAGAAGGATACAAGAGCTGCGCTACCAATAAATTAGGATGGTTAGAGAGTCGGTCTGTATGTAATGGAATGTAGATATGACTCTGTCTTTTTAAATGTAAATCGAAAGCCACCTATTGTCAGGTACATTTGTTAGTGAACTCTATGTACCGTAGTACATATGTATAGGCAAAGTATCGCTACCTCGTATGAAGTATGCATATTAACATAAAGCAAACAAGAGGCCATTGTAAAGTAATGAGAGCACACCGGAGATAGAAAATGAATTGATGAGAATATGTCAAGTGTGAAAGCCTCTATAGGCTCACACCATTTCTCATGGTTATGAGTGGCTTATGGACGATATTTTAATACCCTATATGTTTTTATGACTATAAACTTCTATTCATTAAGATGATAATAATAATAACTAGAGAATTACTCGAACTTTGCCCAAGTTTATGAGTTATGTACATATATCTTCTCAGGAATACTGTTAAACAGTGAAAAAGGGAGGGTGCTACTTATTGGGATTTTTTAAATAGAATTGTGCACTCACTGGCGCTAACGATTTACGCTGGTAGGGCACCGGTTGAGGATTATATGATGAGTTCAGGTTATTTAGCCCTTTACCTAAAGTTCACTACACAACGCAAACTTATTACAAATGCTTTTCAGAAGGAACCGTATGGAGGTTAACATGACATGGTATATTGTTAGCAATAGGTAATTAACAATCCCATCCCCCATTAATGGGGATTATTGGCTCCATTGTTAGAAATTTAATATGAGGTCGATCACCACGGTATCCATAATTACTGATGATAACACAATAAGCTAATGTAGCTTACTTCATGCTCATCCAATTTTCTTTCACTGGTGATAAGTCTCCATAATTACATTACTGATGATACTGCCACAATGGGCTAAATGATCTAACTTCATGCGTATCCTATCTTCTTTTACTGGTGAAAAGTATCCATAATAACAGATGATATTGCCACAATAAGCTAATTGAGCTTCATGCGCATCTTATCTTTCACTGGTGATAAGTGTCCAGAATTACATTACTGGTGATACTACCACAATGGGCTAAATGACCTAACTTCATGCTCATCCTATCTTCCAGTGGTGTAAGAAGTTAGGATGAACATGAAGTAGTATTCCTAGAGTGGAGGGGATTTTTTGTCTTTTCGTCGACTAATAACTAATTAACAATGTACCAACTACCACGCCGTTTCCCCTAGAAATCATCGATAAATTCATAGTGAATTTGTCACGATGGGCAAACTGACCCAATCATGTGAGATTGGGACTGCTATATACAAAATGATATTGTTAACTAACATGTGAAGCAACATTAATTAAAAATGGTAAAATCAATAATCATGTTTCTTTATCTAAGGCATTCAGAGTAACCTGAAATGAAACGGCAGAGGCCAGAGCCTCTTTGTGACATTGACAAGTAGATTTATGGATGGATGGAACTGACGTAGTGGGAGTTTGGGGCGAAAAAGTTGAACTGTTTATATTATTATAAAAACAAATAAGAGATAGGTAATTGTGAATATTGTAGGCATTGGGGGGTTTATTAGTTGGGATTGGGCGGATACCACAAGTAGTGGTGGTGACTGTTAATGCATTCTGAGGGTCCTTTAAACCTACATCCGTGTCACAAGTTTCGTACACTCCTTGGGGTTTTCTCCCTGAACCATCCGTGGCCGGCATCAGTGCCTATGTCGTCATAACTAGCGGTTTTAAAAATATAGTCTTTCAGAAATTAGTTTGTCTTTTTAATACAAACACATTGACACACAGACATATGTAATATAGCATAAGGGAAATTGACAACAAAAAATTAAGTATTATTGTTATTAAAATATATGAATAATATAGTAAGAGATTATTTCTAAATTATGATGTCATTTGCGTCAAGGATACTGGAATATATACATATTATACGTTTGTATAATAAGTGATAACAGGCATAGGTATGATGACGGGTTTATTCGTCATACTCGTGAACGGGTGTTGCTTGTGGGGCCAGCTCTATTCAAGTTTACTGACAAGCTTCAATACTCCTATAGGTATACATTGATAATTAACTGTTGCGATGTTTTATTTACAATATCTATGATTGTGATGTATTATTTAAGATATTATTTTCTAAATATTATAAACCGTTAAATTAATTTTGAAAATTGGGAAACATTGTAAAGATTAATTTATTACTCTGTTTAATAAGAAACGGCGCAAACTTTCGCACTTATAAAAAGCGCATAATACTATTTCAGTGTGAAGTTTAAGAGTTACCCATATCATACATGTAGAGCCGTATTTATTTATTAATTAATAAAAAGGCTGTATATATATAAATACTTGTATATATTTGTCTGTTTGTGTAAACTGATCTCGTAAGCCATTCAAACTATTTGAAGGCGTTTTACACTTTCCACTGATGTTCCTACAAGTAGTAAACGTACAGTGAAATCTGATTTAACAGTATAAAACGTTATGTTAGCTTAGTTTACTTCCAAATAACATGGTAAAAGAAGGTTAGGTCCACCAGTATGTGAATATAATAGAATTAACTTACTAATGTACGTAATTACGTACCAATTTGTTCCGTCTGTGTCCAGCGATCGTCTATTTTACAATTTTGTAGCACGATTCGGTCATTGTCTCCACTTTCTAATTTCAATTTGAATAATAAACAATAGATTCATACTAGAACAAGCTTGTATAAAACGTTACTTAATTTGTTGTATCTTATTTACTGTTTTATTGCTATGTTCAAGGTGTCTCTCGATAACAGAATGTGAGCAGAGGTCAAGTAAATCAACTCGAGCGAGTAGCGGTAGATATTTTGACCCACAGAGTACGCTCTTGGTGCCGGTTTTTATTCAAACGTAATAAAATACTTACAATAATAATTTCACTGTATCAAAATGGAACACTGATTTGTACTTAGTTTTTTTTAATTTATTTTATTACACTACACTACACTACATTATGTTATAATTCGCTGTTTTTATGTGTATCAAACGATTCGTAGAGCGAGTGGCATGCGTGCACACGTGCTGGTGCTTTCATAAGACTGACATATTGGAATGCTTACGGTACTCCACACCTGGTTTCCATATTGTAATATTAATTAGAAAACATTACATTGTTATTGTAAACATCTAACAAATTGATTCTAATAGGAAATAACTATTATCTTAAACCATTTAATTATGTATGATAAGCATACATTGAAACCAAATTTTAATACTTAGTGCTGTTTGCGTAAGGCAGTTGTTTGTCAGGCAATTGCTCGACGTCAGTTCGGTGATAATGTTGTGTTATATTATGATATTTATTATAAAGAATACCTATATGTATATGTATGTATACTAGCTGATCCCGAAAACGTTGTTTTGTGATATAAATTAATATTGCTAAATATATATACATTTTGCTTTAAAAGTGAAAAAAATAATAGCCCATAAAATATTAGGGGTGGACAACCCTTATATGAAACACTTATATGAAAAATAGATAGTAACCGATTCTCAGACCTACTGAATATGCATATAAAAATTCTTAAAAAACATCTGGTTTTGGTAACAAACATTGTGACACGAGAATTTTATATATATAAGATAAAGAATATATACGTACATAGAATTATAGTAAAAGTTCCAGACATTAAACAAAACATATACCTACCTACAATACGTTGTGAGTAACGTGCTAACAGTCGACTAAGCTTTTTAAGGCGAAACTTGCACCCAACGGCAACGGTAGGGTGCCCATAATAGGTTGTTATGACTAACATACAAAGCTGTGAGCAATGTTCTTGTATCGACAACTTTACATTAAAATAACTGCTTGTCAGTTGTATACATAGGTTTTAAAAACGACTTTTAATACATCATTAAGGTAAATAAATATATAATCGAATATATTTTAAAATACGTGTATTTAAAGTATGCTGAAATAATAATTGGTTTTAATACCTACTAATAAAGCAACGGTTGTGTAGGTATGTACCTACCTATGTATGTATGATTTATTTTCATAGTCAAAATTACTTATTCGTCGTTATGCGAGTTACTGTCCCTATCGTCATTCGGCTAGCTACTTCAGTTGAGAGGAACAGACAGCAATCAATCAAATCTATTACATATTTTTGTCGTGTGTGTGTATACACAATATCTACAAATGTCCAAGTGCGGCCATCACTAATCTACATTGTGTATACTAATATTATAAAGAGACCAGCTGACCCGCTAATGCTGTTTTGCCATATAAATTATTATAGCTTTTACAATTTTTTTTGTAATAATATTTTGGGATGAGCCATCTTTTAACGCTGAATATAACTATAATGTATAAAAATTAGTTATAAACTTATTCTCAGACCTACTGAATATAAAATTTCATTAAAATCGAAATCAAGCCGTTTCGGAGGAGTATAAACGAAACAAGTATAGGATAGAATAGAAAATCATTTATTCAAATAAACTTACATTGAAGCACTTTTGAATAGTTATTACATTTTTTTAATCTACCGCTCGTTCGGAAAGCTGTCTCATCACAAGAAGAACGAGCAAGAAACTTGCGTGTTGCAAGAATTTTATATATTGATATAATGTTTCTGAGTTTGGATGTTCTGGTCATCTCCGGTACTATTTATTACTGGATCCGGTAGATCTGATTTTGAGAATTCCTTTATACTGATGTTAATAAAATTGTGCACCCACTCACTAACCTAGCGGGGCACCAGAAGGATGATAAAATGAGCATGAGGTCAAGTTAGTTAGCCTTTCGTAACCAATTCACCAGGAATTTGTCATGATGGTTTCCAGGGCGAACTGCGTGTCAAACTGACATGGTACATTGCTAGCAATAGGTTCATTAGTTCACATAATAGAGGATTTATAACATCATATTTTGACCAATAGGAGCACATTTACAAGGAGAATTGTTGCAGAAACGAATAACATGTGATCAGATGAGGTCGGAACGGATCAGATGAGGTCACGGCAACACCTAATACCTAACAAAACTGCAAGCTTTCGTTGTATAAATAAAGAAACCTGACGTCACCATTTAAAGAAAATGATCACGAATTGAGCAAGGCAATAGTGATGTTGACTCATACCGAGGTTGGGTTTAATTTCTTAAGTGGAATGCCAATTTTGTAAGTCGTTAATTTTATTGAAATATATCAACTCAATTGAATTAGATTAGATAACGCCACAGATCTAAAATAATGGGAAGAAAACTTAGGACAACGTTTCTCTATCAATCGTTCTAGTACATATATTATGAACTCTTAATGAAATAATTTGAAAACGAACGACCATAATTTAAAATTTTTGATATATTATTTTTGACTTGGCTCTGGGCCGGGCATATCAACCGAGTCAGCTATGATAGATGGGAAAGAAAGGTTATGGAGTGGAGGCCGCGTATGGGTCGACTGAGTGTCCGACGCCCTCCTGCAAGATGTACCGACGACATCACGACGGTGGCCGGGAGTGGATGGATGCGGAAGGCGGAAGATCGCATATAGTTGAAGTCTTTGGGAAAGGCCTATATTCAACAGTGGATAGACACAGGCTGAAATGATTATGATGATACTTTTGATAGTTATAGTCTTTATTAATAACAATGATTTCCACTTTACAGCGTATGGAGACTCTCTTACATGTTGTTTGTACTACCCCTTTTTCGGTTGTAAAGGGAAGGGTGTCAATTGTAACACATTTAAATTTGACAGATCTTTATTTCTTTCTATAATTTAGCAAAGAGGTTGCATATAGGTTTCGATATTTTAAATAATAATACTGATAGTGTAGCACAGGTTATATTGTCAATAAAGTCCTGAACAGTGATAAGTGTTAGGTCACAGTATACCAATCTAACACTCCAATGTGTAGACTGATGCGCTTACCTACTGGCTGGATAGCTGGCCACTCTCGTAGAGTGTATCAAGGTGACAAATGGCTCACGTAAGAACCATGCTCATTTACAAAGTAAATTTAATGGAATTGAAAGAAATATTTATACTTAATTTATATACTACAGTTTTTTTAATTTATAGGATTCAGATTTTTCATATTTAGAACACAGATTCAGCCGAGAAATGTAGGTAAGAAGGTCAGCGTAAATTTTAGATTCTACATAATAGAATAAGAGTAAAATTTTTATGACTAAATATTTTAGCATAAGTCTATTTAATGGTTACCATTCGTGGAGCAAACACCATTATGGTCATACAATCTATGTTCACGATAAACTTAATTATTATTGTTTGACAATTTAGTTACGAAAATGTAAGGAACAAATAGACAGACAGACGCATTTCGCAATAATAATAGATATTAAAATAGATTTAGTTAATTGGTTACAATTAGTCTTTCAATTCCTTTCCTCGCTAATTCTATAATGAGCACTTAAGTCCACTATACATGGGAAATATTGCAGGTGTTTTTTTTTAATTTATGATATTGGAATAGTGCACTCGCCTGCGCTAATGCTTTACGCTGATAAGGCAACAGTGGAGGATAATAAGATGAGTATAAGGTCAGGTCAGTTAGCTCATCGTGACATTCCCAGGAACTTATTAGGATGGTTTCCAGGTAGAGCCGCGTGGAGGTTAACCTGACATGTTATATTGCTAACAATGGGTTCATTAGTCCACGTTGCTAATAATCTGATTCCCCCATTAAAAGTCAAAGTCCTTGTTTACTTGTTTACTTGTGTCCCTAATTACAGATCTAAAAAGCAGGAAAACGCTCAAGTTGGGATAACAAAATTTGATCGAAAATTTAGTTATCCCAATTTGATCCAGACGCTCAATATTTATCGTATGGTACGTATCAAATAGGTGAGCAATTGTTATAGCATTAACTACTTTTTCCATTGTTCAAGTAATCCAAAGGGATTTAAAATAACTTTTATACGTCTTATAACATGAGCATAGAGTTCGTGATCGTTCGATAGTCGATCGTTTTGTGATGTATTTTGTGATTTTCTTTTTTAATAAACCGCATTTTGATAATTTGCTGGGTGATAATGTTACACTATATACATGATTTTGTTTGTTTGTAAAATATCAAAATCTTTTAACTTTTGTAATATTGGAAAAAGAAAATGTTATTAATTTATATGGTTCCTTACAATAAATCTATCTACTGCACTTATTATGCAGGCATTTTATTCTTTTGCGTCATAAATACCAAGTGTAGAGGAAGTCATGTGTATGTCGATATTAGATATTAGCAACAGTCACGTATTTTATTTTATAATCGACGAGCTCGTGGTGAACCGTGTACGATTTTGCTATTCACACTCGCATTCTGATATTAACTTGTTCGATTCGAATACAATACAATTATTTGTATTCATGAATTGATTGAATGACGGTCTCGGTGGTCTAGCGGTTTAGCACCGATAGTCACGGGTTCGATTCGTCGCTCGGCGCAAACATTTTGTACCTATGTATTCATGAATATGATTGTTTGTGTCGGTCTGGGTGTTTTCTATATATAATATGTATGTATTACGAAAAAAATATATGTATTTATCAGTTATCTAGTACCCATAACATAAGCTTTAGGTAGCTTAACTTGGGACTAGATGGCGCTGTGTGAATTATCCCGACATTATCATTATGAATTTATATTAATCAGTGTATTTTTTAAGTATTTTTCACGTTTAGTTTATGAAATACTAGCTGTACCCGCGACTTCGTCCGCGTAAAGTAGTGACCTTGAGCAAATAATAAAAAATATATATTAATAATCTAACCCAATAAAAAAGTTTCATCGTGCTAGCTTCAAAAATGAAATTTCCATACATATTTCCATACAATTCAATCAACAGCCAAAAACTAAGTTTCAAACTACTACCTTTAAAATGAAGATACTTCCATACATACCATACATACATTACATCTCCCCTTTCAACCCCTTATAACCCTTTTTCTTGTTTTTTTTAATGCTACTTATATTAGTGTCATCATGTACCAATGATAAGATGTCGCTATACTGTAACCATTTATGGCTGAGTCCTGTGGCGGTAGGTACTGATATTTTCTCAACAGCCTAAAAAATGGGTTTCAAGTTTCTAGCTTTAAAAAATGACATACATGCATACAACATTTTAACTCCCCTTTTGACCCTTACAACCCATTTTCGTTACTTATATTTAATCAATTTTGAAAATTGGTGGTCCAGTTGGCCATAATAAAATTTTGTTAAATCAAAATAATAGATGTGATATTCTAAATTGCAAACTATCCCTCTACTTGCGCGAACCATATCTCTGACTCTACTGGCCAGAATGGAGGAACGCGTATTCCGAACCTGATTAGCTCGGATGGAACGGTAGATGTTGTTTCTTCCAAGGAAATGTTGTTCATATGTATTGACAATATTTTTAATATTACATGTTGTTTTATTCTTCAAAAATATTAATAATATGTTCATACGCTCTTGTCCAAGAGCAGGGTCATCAGTTATAGGCTATACCAGGATTATATTTATGTATTTATAAAATAAAATTGCAGAGCAAACGTTTATTCATTTAAATTCATAAGGAGACAACGGATTGACAATAATCAGTTGCGCGCGCAACTTATACAAATGACATATATGTTTATTTATGACATATGAGCGTTAATAAGTCGCATATCTAGTACAATACTGGTGTAATTCAGAAATTAAAATTTTTTGAAAATAGTCTTAATAACACAATTATAAAGTAGACTTTCCAAAATATCTAATTTTTTAGTTAAGCCATTATTATAATAAGTGTGTATTCAACCGCATAAAGATAACCTTGCATTACCATTTTCAACCCTATACAACCCTTTTTTCGCATTAAAAAGTAGCCTATGTCCTTCCTCGGCGTCTAGACTATATAGGTACCAAATTTCATTTAAATCAGTTCAGTAGTTTTGGCGTGAAAGCGAGACAGACAGACAGACAGACAGACAGACAGAGTTACTTTCGCATTTATAATATTAGTAAGGATAACTAGGTAACTATATTAACTTACTACTAGTATGTAATATTGTGTTATCTGTTCTACTAGATATTAAATTTAAACGAGTACATTTTCGTTTATAAAAGTATTGAGATATGTGTACATAAAGCCTGCAAGGAATATTGTACCGATACTGAGAAATAAACGTCATTGAATTTAATGAGCATATAATTGTGTGAGTGTATCTACTTTTGTTTGATTATGCGCATGTAACAATAAATATAAATTATGTTTTTTTTTAAAGGCTCAGCTATGGTATAAAACAATTCTTGTATTACGTAAATGAATATAACGAATCAAAACAAATTTCGTATTCATATAAGGTTTTACTTGGTTTAAAAAAAATACACAATAATGTACTTACGACATATCATAAAATTTATATTATACTAGCTGAGACTGCAAACATTGTTTGACTATGTAAATTGAAATCGCTATTTAAAAATATATTGACGACCTCAGTGGTCTAGCGGTCTAGCACACCGCTTTACGACCGATGGTCGCGGGTTCGATTCCTCGCACGGCACAAACATTTCTATTCATGAGTATGATTATTTGTATCGGTCTGGGTGTTTTCTATGTATAATATATATGTATTTACAAAAAAAAATCTATGTATATGTATCAATTATCTAGTACTCATAACACAAACATTAGCTAGCCTAACTTGGGTCTAGATGGCGCTGTGTGAATTGGCCAAAAAAAAATGGGTTGGTGATAGAAGGGTGAAAATTTAGGGTTGTATGTATTTTTTATTACTACATAATAAAATATTTAAAAAATGTTAGGAGTGAACAAACCTTATCACTTAGGGATATGAAAAGTAGATAGTAGCCGATTTTCAGACTTACTGAATATGCATATAAAATTTCACAAAATTCGATCAATGTGTTTCGGAAGAGTATGGTAACTAACATTCTGCCAAGAGAATTTTATATATAAGATTGTTTTTCAAAATAAAGTTATAAATATACCCTAACAATATTTTGTGCTTCGCCCTTCGTAAATTTCATGTCACAGAATAAAAAATAATCACTGAGCTTAACTGGTAATGAGAGAACGTCACAGTCTTTCAAGTTTACCATACGTTTCGTCATTATTCCTAAATCGACTCTTGATGGTTTACATCAGACTGCTATTTGCGGTCATAATTTGTTTTGGAATCACTTACCTTTTTTGTCTTATATTCTTTACCTTTCCCTTTGAAGAAGACTACAAACGCCACTTTTATCCTGACGCGTTTCTTTTGATTTATTTTCTTTTAATCTTTTGATATTCCCAAGAAAATACTCTACAAATAAGTTCATCCCTGGCCGAGATAATGATCGAGGTAAACAAAGGGAAAAATACATAAAACGTGTAAAATTTTTGCTTATCCACGCAGAAAGGTTTTGGTATTATGTAAATAATGGTTTTAGAGGTGTCGTCCTTAAAAACATAGCATACCTCAATCATGGCTATGTTTATCTTTCACGGTTAATGTTGAATTTGGTACGCCGCTGAGAAGCCAGGTAAATATTTAATTTCAGGATTTTAAGTACATTTCATAACTCCAAAATACTTTAGATTTTACAATTATTTATTAATGTATCTACATAAATGTTAACTTTGGAATTAGTTCTATTTTAGTTTTCTCTCTATTTTTATAGCATAATGTAGATATTACTAATAATCTCTACACCCTACAGTTATGTGTCGGATAGTTTCAGCTTATGAGGATGTTTTAATTGAGAAATATAGAAATTTCAGATACTCAAAATTATTGGATATTATTTTTGTCAATTTTTGGTTACCTAATATATTTTTAAGTACCCATTAACTTTTCATTTTACATGAATTTACATTGTGAAACGTCGTTTTATAAGACATGTCACTGGCTGACTGGCATTTATTTTGCACCCCAAGCAGTTGAGTTTCTGTTGAAGCTGTGGGCTGAAGGATGAGATAAGATAGTGAAAATACAGGACAAAGTCATCTTAGTCCTCCAAAATACGAGCACATGAGTTGTAACGGGCGTCACACGACATAACGTGATGTCCGTAGTAGACGTTCAGCAATTACTATCAGCTGAGTCGTCATTTTATTTGAGTTCAGGCGCGGTTGTATAAAAAAATATATTTTGGGTCAAATGTTGGCCAAAAATATATTTTTGAAATTGCAACGATTACACACAAGATTAAAATCCAAAGATAAATCGATCATTGTTATATTTAATATTCGATAACGATCGCATATCCATAATCATACATCATCCAGTCTATCATTTTCAAGTAGATAAATAAAAAACTAACCAGTAATCTCCGATTTTAATTACAAAACCAAGATCCTCATCTCACGAAAAGACGTAACAATTTACCATTCCAATAATAGAGCAAACATTCGATAGCGCGATATCAACAGATTATGTTATCTATGTTTTGTTTTGAGACAAAAGGACGTAGATTTCGGTGCATAAATGGAAATGATCTCACCATGTTGTTGTTTCATATCGAATTATATTTTGATACATCTAAATACCTGTTTTTATTATATTTGAAGTGAGGTATGAATCACACAATATAATCGTGTATATTTGGGAGGGTAGAGAATTATTAGTAATGTGTATCTATGACCCCATTGCTAACTTATAATGTTATGTTGACCTCCACTCGATTCACCCTGGAAACCTTTGTAATAAATTCCTGGTGAATTTATCACGATGTACTCCCTTCATGCTCATCCTATCATCCTCCACTGGTGCCCAGCCAGCGAAACTATAACATACAATTATCATCCAGTAAAATATAAATTTAACATATTTTTTATATATATTTAACATATTTTTTTATAAAAAAATATACATTTAATATTGGCGTAGCAAAGGATCAAGGAATTTTATCAAGATAGAATACAAGAACAGTTCTCGTTGTTGTCGTGCAGAGATACATGCTACTGAGATAAACAATTTACTATGTAGTATATATAAAACATTTTAGCCACTTTACTGCCCAGCAAGGGCATATGTAATTGTAAGTTGCATGCCGGTAGGTAGTTATTTATATGCAGTAATAATCGTAAACATTTGTGATATTATGTATGTACTTGCTTCCGTTTCTTTATTGCGTAATTCGAGTGTTTCTATAAAGTAAAGAAATAGCCACAGTGACTATGTTTTATACTATTATCTATACATATAAATAAAATTGTCCATTTGTAATATTAAAATTTTTTATAATTTTTGTCTGTCTGTCTGTTTGTTCCGGTTAATCTCTGAAATGGCTGGACAGATTTTGACGGGACTTTTTTGGCAAGGAGTAACTTAGGCTACTTTTATTTTAGGACAATTCTTTTGTTTTAGTAAAATAAAGTTAAATTCAATTAGAGTCAATGTATTATATACATATATATTTTTTTAAATATATTAGCATTCTTAACTTCTTCACTATATAAAAAATATAAGCCTGCGAAATTTCATACTCCTGCGCCCGCGCAATTTTCGTTAAAAGCTATTATATAAGCTATTAGATATAACAAGCTTCATGTGTTAATACATTATTACAAATTATAATTCCGTCCACGATGCATTATTTGTGGTTTTCTAGAATATTCAAGAAAATGTCTCTAGGAGGAGATATCATAAAAATATTCCTGATCGTCTTCAACTTAAAGTATATATTATTCCGAAATAATGTTTTAATTATTTCTTAGCCGATGCTGCTTATAAAATGAACTTATTTTACAAATATCGGTTTTTTATACTGTGACTGTGAGTTGGCAGTAATCCTCAGTGATATTTGAAATTCGAACAATATGATACGTTCATAGAATCACGTATCACATGAATCGTTCGTATTGTCGTGTTCAGATTATTAACACATGTTTTGTATCGGTAACGTAAGTAATTTTAACTCACCAGCCAATGTTACATTTCGAGGTTACAATACTTTTAACTTATTTGTTTTACGTGACTCGCGTGTTACATATTAACGGAATAATTGCCAGTCTTATTGTTCATACAAATGTTCTTAAATTATAAGTAGATATCTCCTAGACTAGTGGTTGGCAACTTATGGTTTGTGTTCGGATGTGAATAATATCAAAAAAGTTTGATACCCTGATAATCATAATAGGCAAAAACCTAAGAGAATGTCTTAGGTTTTTGCCTATTCGAGGTCAGTCCTGTGATACCTTTACGTCACTTTTGTGAAGTGTTATGTTCACATGTTATTTTCCTCGGCATTAACAGTTGACGATTCTGACCACTCCACTTGGAGGAAGGTGATTGTTAGTAATGTGGACTAATAACCACATTACTAGCTACGTGTCAGGTTGACCTCCACTTGGTTCCCACTGGATCTATTTCCAAATAAAATATATTGATTTCATTTCTTTCAACCCTTTTTTCGCATTTATAAGTCTATTTCCGTTCTTAGAGTCTAGACTATCTTTGTACCAAATTTCATTCAAATAGTTTAGCCGTGAAAGTGTAACAGACACAATTACTTTAGGATGTAATAACATTAGTAAGTATATATGGATATATGCAGATACTAGCTGTCCCGGCAAACGTTGTTTTGCCATAAATTAAAAAAAATATTAGGGGTGGACTACCCCTAACATTTAGGGAGATGAAAAATAGATCTTGGCCGATTCTCAGACCTACTCGATACGCTCACAAAATTTCATGAGAATCGGTGAAGCCGTTTCGGAGGAGTATGGGAACGAAAACAGTGACACGAGAATTTTATATATAAGATAATACCTACATTCAAAAGGAAAAATGTGATTTCAACAGCATGTGAATTTCTGTGAAAATTCCTAAGAAAAGTAAGTAGATGGCTAATGATACACAAGAAACATCTGTGTAAATTTCCAAGTTTACAAACCTTGTGGGACTGTAGCAATTAGTAAACTCGTCAACATTCTATACAGAACCATTACTAGCTAATGGCGCTGAATAAGAGTGTAAATAGTATACCTAATAGCTGCCTTTATAAGATTAACATTTAACAATTTTTTTTAACTCTTTAGCGCGATACGCCTATTTTCACATTAATTTAAAATTTTATTTTTAATTCTCAGATTTTCCAAATACACTTTTAAGATTTATAAATAATCAATAACTTTATAATTATGTTTTTGCTCTATGGTCAGATGTCAGCCATTTTGCAATGATTATTAATTATGTAATAAAAAAAAGGCGCTGAAGCAAACACGATTGAAAAACGCGCGAATACGCGTGCTCGGTCTTTCTCGTTCTCTACATTTACATGCATTTACATTCTTTCCTGCCTGAAAGATTATTCGCGCGTGAAAGAGCGTACGAGTAAAGGGAAGCTATTTTTTTTATTATTTACTTTTTTGTTTGGGCTATTGTCAGGCGCTAAGACCTGTATAGATCTATTGTGCTCGCCCTTATTCAAACTTCGCTGCCTAGACCCGTGGAGGACAAGAATTGAAGGATATTCTCAGGAGCGATGGTTTTTATCTCCTCAGGATAGAGTGTATACATTCCAAAGGAGATATTTCGTTTATGCATGGCCTACAATCAAATAAAATGTGTAGTGCTGTTTCCTTCGTCAGGTTGACCTCCCTGGAAATCATTATAATAAATTCCTGGTGAATTTGTCACGATAGAATAACTGACCTTACCTCATGTTCATTTCATCATTCTCCAGTGGTGCCCAGTCAACGTACACTGTTTCATTAGAAAAAAGTATATACTCAGAGCGATGATTGTTTAATCATACGAATATAAATGTTTGTACCCTGCCAGGAATCGATCTTGCCAACATTGGAATGAAAGCAGTGTTCTAAACCGCTAGCCCACCGAGGCCGTTATCTGAATTAATTGAAAACAACATAATTATTACTGTTAGGAAACGTTTATTTTTACGCCTTAAAAATAACTTACACATTTTAAAGAACACAAAATATGTCAATATCAGTCAGCACGTACAATACAATACAATACAATAGTATCATCTAAGTTAATAGTTTAGTTTTCTTAACAACGTTCACGAAACACAAAAATATCATAAACATTTATAATTTAGATAAGTAACTTACGAACTGTAGCTTTATAATATAACTTACGAGTTTACAATATTCGTTACTAGATGGCGTTAGAATACTCTAAGAAGCATTGCTGTTGCGACTGGCCGCCACAAACTCTTGATATTTTTATTATTTTTAAATTCATATTTTTGAAGAGTCTTTTTTATATGTCATGTTATTTGATGTTACTTCACTTTATTTTATTATTCTCTTATTGTCTTTTGATAGTTCGGAAGTGCACATTAATATATTATATTATTACAAACTACGTGTTTTCATCATTTAGAAACCCATACAGTCCAGTTTATAAGTTTATGTAATCATATTTGTACGTTAACATATTGAGTAGATATTGAATTTAAACAATATTAGTACAACTTCATATTAGAGATATGTTCACATAAAAATTCTTCTTGTATATAAAAGTTTGTTAATATCACTCAAAAATTAGCCAAACTCGAGAACGGCTGAATCGGTTTTACTAATTTTAGTTTTGAAATATTTGTAGAATCTCAATATGAAGAAATTGCATGGAAAATAATACAATAAGTTCTATTTATTACGTAACTAAACATAAAAAGATCTTTGATATATTTAATTATGACGCGGAATGGAGTTTGCGGGCTCAGCTGCATATATGTACAAAAAACTCAATTCTGCACATTCCTAAGTATTGTGTGTTGATAAATACATGCGATACTAAATGAACATTAAAACAGTTCTTTCGTTTTAATAATAATTTCCTATAATTGTTTTCTATTTGTTTTAGGCTTCGCAAATGACCTAAAAGCAATGTCAATATTTGAAATTTATGTGTAATTACTATCTACCGTATTTACGAATGGAGTATTTAGTGATTATGTACTATGTATTGCTGTATAATCAAACTATTTAAAGCACCATGTTTGAAATTAATGTATTAAAAACTTGAATTCTTTAATATCCTTTAGCTTTTTATGTATGTAGTATATAAATACAACATATTTATTTAAATATATAAGTATCATAATAATATTTTGCTAAAAATTAAGTCTTTTTAAAACGACGGTTTTAATCGTACATTGTATATTATATGATTTAACATATGATGATTAATGTATGAATATCAATATATATTGCTTCATAACTATTTGAATATTCATGAATGATTTACGTATAAAAAAGCACCTGCAAAAATATTTTTAGTAGGTACATTTTAAATTAAAAAAATTGTGTATGTACGTAAATATGGCACTATGCACCAAAGTGGGTGACTACATACGTTTTGTGACTAAATTTTACAAATAGTTTTAGTAGTCATGTTCGCGTTTCGTACAAAATAATTTACTATCTATAATTTAAGGCATAAAGTCTAAAGCATCTACGATTGATCCAATAAGGCGACTGATAGGCTTATCCGATCTGTCGAGATCATACGTTACATCTACCTACTTATCTGCCCGATTTACTTCTTTACTAAACTTGTAGGACGACAGATCGGCCCAACTGATCGGATGACAAATCGACGGATAGATGCTTTGCATTATCTAATCCTAGCAACCCGTAGGGCATGTAATACTAAACACAAGTAAAATTAAATTAATTACTTTAGCGTAGTACATTATATTAAAAAGTAGTATGGATTACATTAACATATTGTTTTGAATTAAGTAAGAATAATTTTAAAACTTGTTCAAAATATGATAAGTATATTTATTGGAGTTCAATCATTAATTAGAGCCCGCCTCAATTTAAAACATACTATCACGTGATCTGCGCAGTAGATAACTTAGTACGTCAAATTGCTAATGCGCAGGTCACGTGGTACTAAAATGGCGAACAAATTGGGCGGTTATATTTGGTCGCTGTATATACCATAAAATCTAATATATACTACTAAAAATAAGTCAGTAGCTATTACAAAATATACTAATTACCGAATGTACAAGCTAGTTACAACTAAAAATGCAATACCAATTTGTATTTAAGTGTAATTGTTATTGGATTTGACATTTTGCAAAACAAATGTGTCACAAAGGTCTCCAAAATGGAGATACATAGTCTCATTAGGGTATACCTTAAAAATGAGTGTATTGCTTTCTCACTGATTGATAACAATAATAATACTTGTTCAAAATAAAGCTGTATTCACACTGCAAATTTTCCCCATAAAAGTGCTAGAATAGAAGTAAATATCCATGGACAACTCACATACCGTTAACTAGTCAAAAATTAAGAATCGGCAGTCTACTCTTGACTAAATGAGATCTAATAAGATTAGATTATGCAGTTTTGCACCTCTTTTACTCTTCAATTGTATGGTAGCAACTTACTATAGCAATATTAATTGCATCTTTAGTGGTTATTGAAAAAACTAACTGCCATTGTTATCAATTTATTAGGTTTAGTCGTGAATACATTTTATTATTGAAATCGATGTTCTGTTCTGATATATGTCTACTATCTGTTATAATAGAAAATATCCAGATGAAAACAGACATTCGTGAATCCAAATTTAGCATCATCACCATAAAATATGTACCTTTTTAATAGTTATTTGTAATTAATTATTTCTATTTTATATTTTGCCGCTCGCTCTCTACAAATTCACTGTATGATACATTTCTGCACAGAGTATGCGTTGCATATTTCCGCACAGAGCAGAAATATGTGTAGGGAAAATTTGCAGTGGATATAGAGTTTTATGTTTAATTAAAAATATTTGAGATAATAATTGCACTACAAGCGAGTATGCACGCTGCTCAAACGATACATGCAACACATGTCAGTCTCATCGAAGCACCTTCTAATGCCAATATACCTTTCAACACTCATCCTAGTTTAAATTAATACAATCATATAATTCTAAAACGCAGTCTTTTCTTTGTTCAACCATATTTCTATGTATTTTATTTGGATAATTTAATATACCAATACTTACTCTCTGCTTCACGCCGGTTCTAGTTAGAATTGTAGGAATTTTTAAAATAAAAATACAGCCCATGTACTCTAATAAATAGAATAGCTGTTTATATACGAATTTTTAAAATCATTTTAGTATTCGCTGAGTTTATTTAACTTAAAAAAATAAGAATAATTGTAAAATATAAAGAATAATTCTAGGTTGTATATTTTGTTCATCTATGTTGTTCTATCATTTTATTTTATAATACTAAACATTTAAAGTATCTGCGAGAAAAATAATTCTACATTTGTGTCAAATATTTTTATCTAAATATGTTTCTTTTCGAGCAAACAGATATAAAAAAAATTATTTGGAATTTTGTTCCGAACGCGTACGAGTCGATTATACACGGTTTGGCAGACAAAAAAATATTAATTTCTTTAATAATGCATATTTTTTCCTATACGCAAAAAAAAGATCATCATACTTAAATGTCGTTGTTATTTAAAAATCACATTTAAACAACTACGTTATATAGTTTAAAAGTGTCACTGCGAAATCGTAGTTTCAACAAATACCAAGAGTTCCATCGACTATTCTAGTTTACTGCCTACTTTATCAGACTTGCTCTTTTACTTCCCAATCCTTGAACGTTTTTGAACAGCGTACAATTATGGATACATTATAGCAATGTATGCTTATTGACTAATATCTTTCTTCTTGTGAAGAGTAGGGGTAACAGCCGTCTCTTTTTCTTTGCACCCAACTGCATCAACAAGTTCCTCGCTTCCACGATAGCATCAGTTCCATCTTCAACACCAGAAATAAACCCGCTTTCTGGTCTGGAGAGAGATGGCGCGGCCGGGAGCAGTGAGAACCAACGGTCGATCTTAGCGCTTGAAGACAACTGCAATAAACAAAATATCATATAGTATTTTTTTATGGAAGATTATAGAACGATGCATCCATTGGCGCTACTGATATTACCTCATCCACCACTGGTGCTAGCAGAGCACCAGTAGAGGATGAGGTAAGGAAAGTCAGTTACCCATCGTGACAAATTCACCAGAAATTAATCACGTTAGATTCGAGGATCGCGTGGAATTCAACCTGACTTGGTATATTGATAGTGAGGCAGTAATTAGTTCACGTTACCAACAATCCCTTCCCCCTTATAGTAATATTAATAACTTTATACAATTATCATATTATAAATCTGTAGAGATTACAGGATAAGAAGCATTACATCACTGTCCTCTGGAAAGGCAACATACAAGTATCACGGACGTCACATGATAACGTAGTGTCCTTAATGCTATTCATATATACATTCGGTTCTTACCACTGAAAATTCCTATTTGCATTAGAAATATATAAAAAAATTACAAAAATTCGTCCAGTTTTTATTAACAAAGAGCGTCTGCTCTTTGTTAATGCTATAAGTATATGGATACTAGACAATTTATACAAATACTTAAGTACATTATTTGTTATATAAGTATATTGTGTATATATATACATAAACACCGCCTAGAAAGAACAATCATTTTCGTCAATACAAATGTTAGTATTATACGAGGAATCGAACCCGCGACTATCATAAATAAAGCAGTGTGCTAAACCGCTAGACCGAGGCTAGGATGAGGCCGTCATGCTGTCATTTTACCCACTATGGCAAGCTACATATCGTCCGGTGAGGTTGTAAAGGGCAGCCGCTGACAAGCATTAGACTAGTCCGAAAAGAAAAAGAGCCCTGTCTGTGTCTCCTATAAAGGCCAAAAACTTACGAGTCTATACTCCATTTATATTTATTACACGTGGCAATACCTTCATCCATCATCATCAATCAATACATAATACGAAGTCTCAGCCGCGTCTTTTTAAAAGTGGAGTAATGAATGAAGCTTATTTCACAATTTTTTGCAATTTTATCACTAAGTAAATTAATTCTTGAAGAAGGATCGTATGTACAGATATATAAATGTACGTTGAAAAACAATTGATTTAACTGATTGTTCTTTTTGTAATGTCAAGGAAAGCGTATAATTATAAATATGATCATCATAATCATGATAGTAAGATATAAATATAAAGTCGTATAATGTTTTTTTTTCAAAGATCATTTTTTTGAGTTTTTCGTGGTCCTCTATTGAATCTGCGTTCCGAATATATCGGTAGAATAAAAAAATGTTAGAGAAAAATATCGCCCAGATAAACTACTATAATTTCGCTGGCCTTGGTGGTCTAGGAGTTTAGCACACCTCTTTACTTCCAATGTTCGTGGATATGATTCCTTGCACGGTGCAAACATTTGTATTCATGAATATGCTTCTTTGTATCGCTCTGGGTGTTTTCTATGTATATTATGTACCTACATATTTACGATACGACAACGTATTTAAGATAATGGATCTAAGTATTTATATCAGTGGTCTAGTATCCATAAAACATAGCTGCGCATTGTGTGAATCGTCCAGGGTTATTATTAATTTTTATAGAAATAAAAATTGACGTAAATATTCAAATAAACTTATTATAGTATTTGGTTTTCTCCAACTCATTCGGAATGCCGATTCAGACAAGAAAAATGAGCAATAAAGTTGTCTGTTAATATGTTAAAATATAGTTTTACTTTACATTTTTCTGTGCATAAAAATAAACAAAAAAGATCAAGACTGCGTTACTCGAGTAACAAAATATATCAGAGCGAACCACTCCCTACAATATAGTCACGGCTGCTCCGTTAAACTCATTAATTAATTTTTTATACTGGTCGGTTCTTAAGTTTAAAAATATATAACTGGCGGTCACATAAACTGTGCTGTACCGGGATAATTGGTATCAGTTACAAGCTAGTAAGTATCTCCCAAAGGCTAGACGCAATATAGATTTACTTAAGTGCAAACTACTGGAAACGATCTAGTATTACTATTTATATCCTAACGACTCCTATTTCAGATAGGATTGGCAGTGGGAAATACTATCTGTTGATGTGGTACTTAACAACTCGATATGCCTACATTTCGTTCAGAATATTAGAATTCACTTTGGTAGAATGTAGCCATCTTTTTTATTTTTAAACTTTCGCATTTAGTACATATTATTAATTTATCTTTAGCTGGATCTAAACTAGAATCATTTTATGATAAACTATATTTGCCCTCGGTTTTTATAGGCTATGTATTATTGTGATCAATAAGCTATACTATACTACTGTAAAGATCACCTGTTCAGTAGTTTTTGTGTGAGAGTAATAAACATCCATCCACCCATACTCACAAACTTTTGCGTTAATAATACTAATATTATATATACCTATATTATTACTAAAATATAAGGTCTCGTTTTGTCCAGGTTGCACTCGTACCTTCGTAGGTACGAGTGCAACCTGGACAAAACGAGACCTTATATTTTTGTTAGCCGCGGTCAGCTCGTGCTGACCGCGGCTAATGTAATAATGTTTTTACTATTATATCCTAATCGAAACATTTATATACCAATTAAGTTTATTCGCTGATTAACTATCTAAATATATATTCTATGGACACCACAAGCAGGAGAAAATCAAATTAATCCTATAGACATATATACATATATAGGCACTTGTATGCTGTTGCAAACCTTCTGAACCATTTTATATGTTTATTTTAAATGTTATTTCTTTTAAAATTGTCATATATTTTTATTGTCACTTTTTTCTAACCGTTTGTGCACGTATCTTCATTATAAGTATTCACCATTTTCTATCCATTGTTTCATTTACATCATACATAGAGTCCACTCATTCTATCGCCCACATATGCATTAGATAAATCTACATCCCTTCATGAATCTATTTCTAGTACGTGATATTCGATATTGTGTAGTATCGAAGCAAGGCCCCAAGGGTAGCTGCGAGGAGCATGACTTCCATGAATAGCTTTGAGTCCTGTTTGTATACATCAATATAAAATACAATGTCAAAGAAAAAAATTATCTGTATGACATCTTCACGGAGAAATAATTATATTCGAGAATATTTATTTATTTGAGCGATCTACGATCCACTATGGTTATTATCACTTTAAGAAGTTCAAGTATATAGTGTTGACTTAATAACTGGTAGCCACGGCATGCGTAAATGTTTTCAAAAGTTTTTTGTTTTTTATATTAAAAAAAAATTCAAAAATCAAAATATCTTTATTCATGTAGGTCTATTACAGACTCTTATGATATGTCAAATCTACCGTCAGTTCGGAATGATTTGAAAATCAAATTACTAGAGGTAAGTCCTAGCAGTTGGAAACAGCGAAAGATAATACACGTATTAGCAACAATATATTATTGGATCTCACGATTTTAAAAGTTATTACAGTTTGCAGTTTATTTTTATTACTAACTAGCTGTACACGCAATTTCGTCCACATGGAATTTAAGTTTATTTTTCTAAAATAAAAGTAGCCTAAGTTAGTCCTTATTATATCAGCTACCTGCCAATTGAAGTCCCATCAAAATATGTCCAGCCATTTCAGAGATTAGCCGTAACAAACAGACAGACAAAAATTGTAAAAAAAATTATTTTGGTGTACATATGTACCGTATTTATATTCATATACATCTAGTAAAAAACGGTTATTTCAGTATTACAAACAGACACTCCAGTTTTATTTATATGTATAGATTTATACATTATTTAGGATATTTAAGCGTATCTTCTCAGTCTCTCACTACTCCATTTAATAGAACAGACGTGACGACATTTTTTATACATAATTATGTATTCCTTAGCGTTACATAATAAATACATTTTACGTGGCTTCCTTCCCAGTCTCTTATTTAATACTCCATTTTAAAGAACAATCGTGTTGCTATTTTTTTATACATATCTATTACTTAGTGTTAAGATAAAAATACAGACGTGGCTTCTTTTGAAAATAAATAAAGTGTATTTCTCGGAGTTCTCTGTGATTCGTGACGGATTATTTCATCTTATTTCAGTTCTCACTAATGACCAAACACGAACATAAAGAGAAACAGAGACAATTCTTAATTGCCTGCCGGGCGATTTTTTGGGAGGCACAAATTAAGAAATGTTAAACCGGAATTCGTGCTTTCAACTTTATTTTATTTCACCGTGTTCCACGGAGTCTTTCGGTGACTTTTATGTTTGTTGTCTAAATATCAAGTGATATTTTCAAGGAAGAAAATTTGTAACAATTTTATTGTTGATGCCATAACAAATATATAAAACATTTTATTATTTATATTACACATATGAATGGTTGCATGTAAACGCTCCAAGGAATAAATTCATTCATTCTTTAAATAATTTTGTTGTATCGGTTGATTTTTGAAAATTACATCGTATAAATGGAAAATTAGACGATAAATGATTTTTGTTTTCATTTACGTGTCTCTCTCTGGTATGTTTCGATTTCATAAGTAATGCCCTGAAGCCTCACAAACTATTGGTTTACAGTCCTGACCCAAAAAGCTATGTGAGTCAATTTACATTTCTGTCGGACTGTCCACGTATGGAAACGAAGATAGGAAATCAAACTAATCCGAGAGACGTTAGCCTACTGTCCTGCCATGTTGGATTCAAATAGAATTATATTGAACTATATGTCAACATGTCAATTTTGTGCATATGGGTGTAGGTAGACACATAGAATAGTTCACCTTAATATAGATATAGTATCTAAACGAATTAATATTTAGCTAATTTATTCAGTATCATTATGGTAACCATTTACCATCAGATGGGCCGTATGCTTGATTGCCTCCATCGTAGTATAATGAGTGATAGATAAAAAAGTATGCTAAATCATCTTTAATTTCAATTTATTTGAATCAATAATTTTATATTTTATTCTATTATACCTATAGACGGTATGAATGAAGAACAATTTTATTTAGGTAACAATTAATGTACGTGTTCTTTCTAATGGGGTAGGCAGAGATAACTGAATAACATTAGCTTCTTCATAAGCACTTAGTGAAAAACTGTTAATTTGTTTTTACAAACAGACACTTTAATTATTTATTTTAGGAAGATTAAAGGTGTAAATTGATTTAGTTGTATTTAAAAATTCGTCAAACAAACCGTTTATTTATTTTCCTTACAGTTGATACAATGAAGCCTACGTTTTATTTTTAAAAAATCTTCGTTCTATATATTTAGTTGGTTATAATTCTTCATAATTCAGTACGTACTTGTAGCTAATATATTTGGAGCTATGTTATTTTTAATCAATGTCCTTTACCAAGATGTATGCATTAAGTTTTATATATATAAAATAGATATTTTTATTATATATATATAAATTCTCGTTTTACAATGTCAGTTGCCGTACTTGTCCCAAACCGGATTGTTTTTGGGTCAAAATATTTTTTTATATTTTATTTATGACGTGGCTTTTAAAATACATACACTCCCAAATTCGACTTCCACTAATAGACTTGGTGCAATCCTAACAATGAGTTCCCTAGTTCCCATCAGTTGGTAAGTTGAGCTGCATTTAATTGTCAATAAACTTATGTATTTAGTTCAGGTACAAAACTGGATCATCTATAATTAAAATAATACTACATCACCTCATCACTATTATTTAATCGTCTTGTTGTAACATGTATTCACGAACATCTATTGAAACATCATAACTATTACTCTATTGAAACACCATATTATGGAAAATAGAGCTTGACTACATGACGCAGTTGCAATAAATTCTCATTTGACGAATGTGTAACTTGGCCGATTTACGTTTAAGCACGAACCGAGTAATCTGCTTAAATGTCTCTATACCTACGAGTATTACACATTTCAGTTGCGAAGCAGCTGGCTTTGTTTATCAAGCTGTTTGGATTTGCAGATGACATATTGCAGAGAAATAACCG
Source organism: Achroia grisella (assembly GCF_030625045.1). Lineage (NCBI taxonomy): Eukaryota > Metazoa > Arthropoda > Insecta > Lepidoptera > Pyralidae > Achroia > Achroia grisella. The sequence continues at coordinate 266,949 of NW_026712943.1, forward strand.
TATTCAGAGACACGATTTGCCTTCAGAAATAGCAATGCAAGCAGTATCACAGGCGACCCATGATGACATGATGATCGTGATGCTGTTCGGGTATATAGGCGATGTTTCCAATTTTCCATCAGGTGGGTCGCCCTTGACGCCTTTCCAAATTGCAACGGTTAAAGGTTTAAAACTAACAATTTCAAATTATTGTTGATTGCAACTGCGTTACATAATCGAGCGCTATGTGTTATATAATATATTGAAAACTTGAATTAAAGAGTCTACACGGACTGCAGGTTTTTCTCACATTTTGTACTGATTTTCTCAATATAATTCCTTTTATAATGACCATATTATATATGGAGAAAGAGTATTTGCAATACGGATCAAAATCTGCAATACGGATCGACTCTGGGCTATAGACATAATAAGGTAAACGACTAATATATGTAGTAGACATTCTATAGATTTAACTATTGCAAAACACAAACACCGACATTATCAGAAGGAAGGTACCTATTATTATTGATCAATATAAATAAGGTAAGATTCTAAATATAATAAAAATAACTTCAGTTAATAATAATACATATATATTCAGTCATAAAACCGAATTTACGTCTTGATTTAGTTATAATATATAAACAAGGATGCCTATGCCTCTTTAATTTTGGTACGAACGATGAACGACCGATTGTATATCAACAACCTTATTTTTTATTAATGTAGACTAAAATATTGATTGATAAGTAGGTATAATATGTTGTTTTATATATAATACTATTGGTTGTATATCTGCCAGTATGACATCTGTTAATTGTCGGTGTAAGTGTTCCGTTTTCTAATGAATAAACAATTAATGCCTATTTTGCAATTGCATACACATTTTTATATATGTGAGATAAATCCATTAATATTTGATTAAAACATTCTACTGATTACATGTGCCTTATTCCTATGTCTTGTCATCGTGTATTACTTGGCTTGAAAATTGTGCCGGAATGATGTTTAGTTCTTATTGATCAGATTACATACTTATCTTACTAGAATTGTATAGAGTAAGCTACAATAAAAGCGTCTTGCTTTTCAAGCAAGTCTAGGCCTCGCCTTTTTATATGTTGGTACAATGAAGAAACTACATCTCGCTTATTATAATCAGACCCGAATGATGTTCACTTCATTGGTCCACATATCGAATCCTTAATACTATATTGTATTAACTGAAACATTACAAATTAATGGAACTGGACTTTAAAATTAAACATTTAAAGTCAATTTCTGAACACTCGTAATTTTTGACATAATACTGTATTGTATTAAGATTGCGATATAATCGTGACTTTGTCAAGTTTTTCAAACAACCTCCGCTACTTATATATAACTTGAATGAATAGAATATCCTATATATTATCTTTCACATCTATGAATATAAGCATTGAGAACAACAATATATTTTAAAACATCAATGAAACATTAACTATGTAGTGTAGTGATTTCAAAGCGATATCAGTGGAATTTGTGAAACTTACTGCACATCTAAGTAATCCATTTTAAACATGACCTACTAGTATATAATTCTCTGCATGCTACATATAATTTGAATGTATCCAGAAAGCTTCAACAGTTATCTATATAAGAGTACAGTTTAACGAACGATTAATACTTGAACGCTAACTATACTGAATTCGAATAATATATTTTCCTGTAAACATCCATCTTAACTTAGAAGAATTATGACTTTTATTTAATGCCTGTATATAATAATGAATATTAGTCTTACTGACTGTTGGGTAAGTCATAACTTACGAAATATGTTTAATATTAAATGATAAACAGCGCCCCCTTTAGGGTTAATAAATAAGCAATAAAAGTGGCTTACTTAAGCTTTACTCGTAAAACATGATTATCGCAAAGACTAGGAGTAAAGTGCGATGAAAATCACATTCCCTCACCATAATACATTATTATTACATTTTTTTATAGCTCATCGAAAGCATAAATATTGCCGGGCTTGCGTTATATACCATAACAATATGGCTCGTAAAACTAAACCCTATTTTGATTGCGATATGATCATAGATATGTTGCTTGTCATATGTCTTGAAAAGAAGGTCCTGCGAGTTTTAGATTAGGACATAAGTTGATATGTAAACAAAGTATAAATATATATAATAATATATATATATAAATATATTAATTATCTATCCTACCATTAATGACTCTCATTCAAGATTTGACTCCTAATTTGGCACTTTCGTTTAAGTCTCAAGCTCCGAAATTCATTTTCATTACTCTAAAATAATACAATACATTCCATACATATTAAAATATATCTTTTAGCTCATAGAAATATTAGGAAAATTATAATATTTCTTTAGAAGACACTTTTATATATACCGAATTGAGAATGAACGATCCAAGAAGTGTAAGGTAACTGGACTCGAATTTGTTCCTAGTAAGTCGTTTACTTGGTAGTGTGCCTGGTCCACTGGGACCTCATGGCTGCCATCATTTCGCTGCGATTTGGAACCTTTTCGCTGGTGGTTCTAGTAATCGGTGCCCCTGGCGCAAGCGACTCCGGTACCTTCAGAGTCATCCCAGACGACGACTGAGCCTCGGGTTGTGCTTCCGCTACATCTGAAGCACTCTCGGAAGGGCTCACAGGCACGATCAGCTTCACCCGTCCATCTTCTGAAGTCGCAGTCAACGTTCCATTATGGGATAGTGGCATTATAAACGGAATCCCATCATCTGAGCTAGCATCATCATCCGGTGAAGAATCTTTAGAAGTAGTCGGCTGACTGTTGCTGTACAAGGAATTTTCTGATTGCCCGACGCTCATTGCCTGTGCACCTATTTTATCAGTGGAGCCACCCAGATCTTGGTATATTTTATGGTTCAGAAGATTGGCGAGATCAGCATTAGAGAAGTGGCTCTTGAGCGGTGGTATATTTGGAAAAGCTTTGCAATTCTGGTAGAACTGCGGATTCGGATCTGTGTTATCATCAGGGAATCCACCCAAATCCTCCAACTTGGAAATCAAATAGCTCTGTATTTGTTCGTTGGTCATTCCATCGAAGTTCAATGCTGAATTACTGCCATTTGGGGCAGATTTAGTTGGCGATAAGCTAAACGGAGAGATTGTCACATTGTTATTCTCAACATTCTGTGTAACTTTGTTAGTTTGGGTGATTAGATTAACGAGAGTATCCGTGTTGAGCGGTTGTTGGTCGCCGTTACACGCCGAATAAGAATTGGCTTTGGCTGTTTCCCCAACGCCACCATCCTCTTTTGCTTTATTCTGAATCCAGCAGCATCGACAAATTAAATAATTCGATTAGAACATTTACTTTTAAATAAAACTAAAATTTATTAGTCATCAGTCTGTAGACCCCCTAATATATGTAATTTACTCTCTTAATGTACCTGTTCCAGTATGCGTAAGTTTTATTTTGGTATAAAGTAGTGAAATGTAACTAAAACATCTAAATCAATTTAAATATTGAGAAAGTCTTTAGACTGATAACAATCTTCTGAAATGTAAAATAGAAATTCTTTTATATAGTACTTATTAACCATTTCCAAAAATTTATGTTTAATCAAAAAATATATGTAATTATTATGTTATAAAATATTCTGTACAAAAGAACTTCAATTTTATTAATCATGCTCTAGACTAGATTGACAACATTTTCAAACTGCACAAATTATTGGATATTTAACAAACACATTTTATAACAGAGCTTCCATTATTCTAAATACACATTAAGCACAAAAACAAGCAATTCATGAACGGTATGGGTTACAAGCATTCTCATGAAATACTACAATTTCTACTTAATGTAACAGGTACTGCATGAAACTGATATAAAAAATTGAACACCAAAACAGCTATTACAGTATTTCAATACACATAATAATTTAAATACATGCAGAAATATTTACTTTTTACTGTTTCAGTATTCAATTGCAACATTGATTTTTAAACAATAATAGCAAATGGAAATTGTTATGTTGAATACAACATTGTTACAATGAACATAAATATATTATAAATTAACATGCTTTTATTATCTGGTGTTGTGAAATGAAACAATGGTCTCATTAAAATAACTGTTGAAATCGGTTTATGAATGTTATTCAGAATATTTTGCTAGATGTACATGTAAAAATAAAATATTGGAGCGCAAGTTCAATATTTTATTTTGTGTATGTAAATCTAATAATGGAACGTGGGCATGTTAAGTATTGTGCTCAACAAGTGGTCGCTAATTGACAATGCTTTTTTGCGATAAAAGATGTGATGTTATATTATTTGTTGTTACTATATTTTTATTTAAAAATCATCCTTTCGATAAAATATTTCTTGTATGGAAAAATCAGGTACCTTCATAAATGTCTTATTAGAATGCAATAAATAATTAATTGTTTAACACGTCGTAGTTATTTTGGTTTACTTACTAATGTTATAAATACGAGTAACTTTCTTTTAAGTTTGACGCGGTCATTATTTATAAGTATAATTAGTAAATCACGGGATCTTACCACGTTTTATTTTTGTTGAGTTCCCGATATTTCAGTTCCAGTTTACCCGTGATCATGGCCGTTGAAACACTGCCGAAATATCGGGAACTCAACAAAAATGAACGTGGTAAGATCCCGTGATTTACTACTTATACTTATGAGTAACTCTCTGTTTGTCTTTAAATTAGTTAAATTTTGTTTCAGATAACGCAGAATTTTATCCCTATAAGATTAATTCCGTAAATACTTCTGGGTGAAGCCGAAACATAGTAATAATATAAAAAAGCCGAATAAGTAGTATGTTCTCTTTGTCTTTAAAAGATTTAAATTTTGTTTCAGATAACGCAGAATTTTATCCCTAAAAGATTAATTCCGTAAATACTTCTAGGTGAAGCCGAAACATAGTAATAATATAAAAAAGCCGAATAAGTAGTAAGTTCTCTTTGTCTTTAAATTACTTAAATTTTGTTTCAGATAACGCAGAATTTTATCCCTATAAGATTAATTCCGTAAATACTTCCGGGTGAAGTCGAAACATAGTAATAATATAAAAAAGCCGAATACGTGGTATGTTAATTTAATTTCCGTACAAAATTATTACCGAAAAATGAATAAACGTACTAAAACGTAGGAATTCAAAGCTGATGAGAGAGAGAAACAAAAGGATATATTCTTTATTAAAATTTCTAATTAAATTCTCGTTAATTTTGTTATAATTTATGCAATTATGGTTTCAGGAAAATATTATGGTTCACCACTCGTATGTAATCAAATTTAAATGTACATGTATTTATGTAAATGTGCGAATAAATAGATGGTTATGTGAAAACTCCTGCAGTGGTGAGGTAAAAAAATATATGCTAATAGTTGCATCTAATAAAAAAATAGTCTAAAATGATGACAACAAAAGAATATAAGCAGTCAATTGATATAACGTGATAATTATATTTATACAAATAATTATCATAACAACACAAAACTATAGATACTATTTCAATCCAATTATTTTCTATTTGACAATCTACTCTTATGTAATAAAAAATATAAAGTTCACGATATGTAAATGTGCGAATAAACAGATGATTATGTGAAAACTCCTGCTGTAGTGAAGTGATAACATGTAAAATAAAAATATATGCTAATAGTTGCATCGAATAAGAAAATGGAAGTGGTCTAAAATGATGACAACAAAAGAATATAAGCAGTCAATTATTATAATAATGATATAACGTGATAATTATATTTATTTATATATATAATTATCATAACAACACAAAACTATACTATTTCCATTCGATTATTATCTATTTGACATATTAAAGTGTTATCCATTTACAGTGACAGCTGAATGCATTTGTAATTAGATGTAATAATAATATTACGATAATTTCGATATTTGAAGAATTACTTCAATATTTTTTTCTTTATAATTCTTTCTAATAAACATACTATATATATAATAGTTTGTAATAAAAATAAAGTTAAAAAGTGATATGAAATGTACCTACTATACATATATTCATATTTATATTTTTATCAAATTGTTTATTGAAGATAACCCAATACCAGCAGTGTCAACATCTTTACTAAGTAGTAACTATTGCTGTTCTAAGTAGTAAGAATATAAATGTCAAATAGAAAATAAACGAATGCAATAACTGTAATGTGGGGTATGATTTGAAGCCTGAATTCACATCCAAAAAGTAAAACAACACATAAATCGCAATACCGCTTAATAGTGTTTGCGACACCACAGTGTCAAATTGTCAATAATACAATTATATTCAAAATTCACCATATTTTACTTCTAAAATTATCTTTAGTTTTAGGTCCAATATTTTTTGTAAATATAAGTGGAATGACAGACAAGCCACTTAATGGTAAGGGATAACCGTTGCCTATATGTATGTATATATATACAATAACAAGTATTGTTATAATATTGTTATAAGTCATCCGTGGTACCTAACATGTATTACCATTCCAGAGAATGATAATGTTTTAAACATGTATATACCTTGGTAGAGGTACCCTGTAATTCCACTGAAATAGCTACACACTACATCGTCTACTTTTCATAAAGTCTACTCCCGTCCAATCAAAATGAGTATTGGAAAAATTCGAAACGTCTTATTATATGTTAATCAAATATTTCAAGTCCAGACACTATTTAAGCGCAATTGCGAATTGGAAAACAAAAAAAAATAAGCGAACATCAACTAGATGCACTGCAATTAATGAGCGTACAGTAATAAGGAGGAGTACACACCTGTGGCAGAAGTGTCAGCTGTTGAGCGCTGATCGGCTTGGTGGAGCCGCGCTCTCTCTCCTGCAAGTGTGCTACAAGAGCTGCAATATGCTCAATCAGCTCCTTGTTATGAACGAGCAACTGGTGGGTGCGCGCCTGGAATATTCAGAACATTCGTATAAGATAACAGAAAGTAATATATTAACATTATAAATAATATTTATTACCAGTTGTATCCTACGTGAAATATAATAAAAAATACGGTAAGGATATTATTTCAAGCGAATCTGTCCAATAGTTTTTGCGTAGTGTAATAAACTCCAAACAAGATAACATAATTAAATATTTCTCCTGATTTTTCCCTTCGCTTGATCGCTTGGTATAGACTTTTTTTTAATTTTTATTATACCAGCATTAGTAAATGGAATAAACCAAAGTCGCTGTAGTCATCTGTAAGTTCTCCGCATAAGTCTTGTAATGCACGCAACGGATTTGGAATGCGATTATCACTATTACTATGTAATATTATGTTATCTGTGCTATTACTAAAGGATGATAATAGAATGGTGCAGTCGCCTGCGCTAACGGTTTACGCTGGCGGGGCACCAGTGGCGATTATCACTATTATTTTGAGGATTCTGGAATATACGTAAAATACATGCATATATGTAGTTATACAGCCTTCACATACACTGTACATCCGTGGGTAGCCATGCGGGTCGCTAGTAAAACATAAAAGAGAACTGTAAATACAGATAGATGTATAGGAATTTTTATTTGTATCGTAGTACACACATTTAGACTTTATTATAATAGTAAAAATACAAAGTATTAAATTAATCAATCAAATGATTAAACCAGTGCTATACTATATGGGTAAATCTGAATATGTAAATGTGTATAGCCCATAACCCCCCAGCAGTAACACAAAATAACGAGATAAATAAAAAAGTCGGTCTTATCGCCAATGTAATCTTTAAGACAACAAGTATTGGAAAGTGTGAAATGAATAATAATAATAATAATGTTTCAGGACAATTCACATAGCGCCATCTAGACCCAAGCTAAGCAGAGCTTGTGTTATGGGTACTAGACAACTGATATAAATACGTAGATACATTTTTTTTAAATAAATACATATTACACATGGAAAACACCCAGACCGATACAAACGATCATACTTATGAATACAAAATGTTTGTACCGTGCGAGGAATCGAACCCACGACCATCGGATAGTAAAGCGGTGTGCTAAACCACTAGACTACCGCGGCTGTCGAATGAAGATATTCTTCAACGTAGTTGTAGATATATATACTCATGTATATATGTCCCTGGTTATTAGTAACATACTCTAACGCTATTGCTAAGCATGTACCATTTCAGGTAAAGCTCCACGCTCCCTTTTGAATAATATTAACCTTGGTAATAATAAATAACCTGATTTCTTCGTAATACTACCATTATCTATCAGTGTGCTGGCATATTACCTAGTAGAGTAAATCATTAATAAATCGTCTTTAGTCGTTAAATAGGTAATTCAGAAACGAGACCAAGAGTCTTAACTATATTTAGAGTTCATGCTGTTGTATAGTGTACTTTTTATTACCGCCTGTCTCCATATGCAACTGGTCTCACCTGTGCCTCGCATCGAGCCGACTGTTCAGCGGCCAACTGGTCCCGAAGTAACAGGAGTTGAGCGACGGCGGCCCGTGTTTGCTGCGCCTGTTGGTCAAGACGTTCACGCAGCAATTGGAGCTGGTGCTGGGCGCTGAGTGGTGTGCTCTCAGCATTCTCTCCATTGACAGTGAGCTCGACTTTGGTCACGCATTCAGGAAGTTCCGGCAGGTTGATGCTCGGTGCTGGTGTTACGCGCTGTAACAAAACATATTAATCAATAAGTGAAGTCAACATAAATTGTATTCTAAACCGTTAGTTTGGCACCAATTCTTGAGTTCTAATCAATTATTTAACAATACAAATATTCGGTTGCTGAGCACTAGAATAGAACAGAAAAGACCAGATTAAACTAAAAAATCTAGTCTTTATTAAAATAAATATAATTTAAAAGTACTTTTAAATAATCATAGTTATTTTTTCAAGGACACTTCTTTTTTTTTCAAGGATAATTTGTATTCACTAATATGATTTGTGTATATTATGTATTTACAAAAAAAGAATGTCGTGACAAAGTAACGTGACATCATCAATTTAAATTGATGGTTGTTTTTACGGATAACCACGTGGATAACCTGGCTTACTATATTGGTAGTTAGTTATTAGTCTACGTTACTAAAAATCCCTTCCACATTCAGTTGCTCAAATATTCATTTGGTTTCCGTATCTCATTTCCCACAAACTACTTTCAGGGATTGTGTTAATTCCATTATAGTGTGTAGGGATTGTCGCTGATGCAAGCTGATTATCTCCGTGATGCAAATTGGAAACCGTCGCGTACAAATTCAGCAACAGAATAACACATTGTAGGTATACTACATACAATGAGCGACCTTATGAATTAATGTTTTAGAGCCAAAGTTACTAGGTACAAATCTGCTTGATGTGGAAAACTAGTATTTAATAATGATAATTAAACTAAACGATATTTATTCGGCATTATATCAGCATCAGTAGGGTTTACAATAAATGTTTGTACTATGAATTGTTTCTGTGTCAATACCGCCGTAAAATAGTAGCTTTAAATGACCCTAAGTGACTGTTATTTTTTATAAATGATAATGGAACGGTGCACCCGTCTGCGCTAACGGTTTACTCTGGCGGGGCACCTGTGATGGATGATAAGATGAGTATGAGGTCAGGTCAATTAGCCCATAGTGACAAATTCACCAAGAATTTATCGCGATGGCTTCCAGAGGGGACCGGATGGAGGTCAACCTAATACGGTACATTGCTAGCAATACGATCATGAGTCCACCTCACTAACAATCCCCTTTTCCCCCAGTGTCTCCTATTTAGTATACATACTGTAGTATAACTAAATTACATCACAGCGTCGATTTTCAGTGGGCACACTAAACACTCTTCGTATAGATAGCTGAAGAACAGGGATGTTATGGAGCTCCGTAACTGTAACCGAAACTATTGAATGTCCGATATAAAAAAATATTCGTAACCGTAACCGAATCCGAAATAAAAGATATTTCGAATTGAATTTGAATGAAATTGAATTGATTTAGCTATTTGTATTTACTTTTGAAATTCCTTAAAAAATAAAATATCGGTAACTGAAATTATCCGAAACTAACGGATAATCCGAAATAATTTTATATCCGTATCCGGGATTTAGTAATAATTATTTCTATATCCGAAATTTCATATCCATAAAACCCTGCTGAAGAAAATAAAAACGTCACGAATACGACCATCTTACTAATATATAAACGGGAAAATTTAATTTAATATAAGTAAATGAGTATGAATGTTTACTATAATAATTACGGTATCAGAGGAGCTTACTCCCGCGTACACTTACATTGTGGAATGAAGTACCTTCTGAGGTTTTCTCGAGAGACTACAGTATGCTATTCTATAGGAAGGGTATATTAAGGCTTCTTAAGGGTCGGCAATACGCACGTGATACCCCTTGTGTTTCAGGCGTCTATAGGCTACAGTAACCATTTACCATCAGATAGACTGTATGTTTATTAGTAGTACGTAGTATTAAAAAAATACTTTTTTTTGTAAATACTCATACATACATATAGTACATAGAAAAGAGATTAATATTAATTTTAAATCAGAAATCAAACCTTTCAATTTGATGAATTATATGGTAGTGTGCTATATCCTTAAGCCACCGTGGTTAATACTATAAGTTATACCAAATTATTATAGGTAGTAATAATAATTTTGCCATACAGGATCCTTCTGAGGTTGTTTCCAGGTGGTCGGATTTTATTGTTTTCATTACATTACCCTCGCCCAAGGGAAAGAGAATCACAGACATGTATGCTTCGGCAGATTTGTATACATTCTTTTTAAACTTACGGACAATATTTTCTTTAAAACACAAATAGTAATAATAAAAGCAACTGCACTATATATAAAATACAAACACTGTAATATCTATAGTATTGAAAAGTAGGGGATTATTACTAATGTTCCTATTACTAGCAATGTACGCGGTTTCTCCTGGAAAGTGTAGTGGTAAATTTGTCACGATGGGCTAATTGACCTGACCTTATGATCATCTTATCACTCTCTTGCTCATCTTATCCTATCAGCAGGGGGCTTTTTAAAGAATGGTACATTAAGGTTCCTTAAGGGTCGGCAACGTGCATGTGACTGACTCCTGGCATTAGGCATCAATATACTACGGTAACCGTTTACCATCAGATAAGCCGTATGCTTGTTTACCATCATCTTAGTATTAAAAAACAGAAAAAAGCAGGCAAAAGGGTTTGGAAGCTTGTATGGGTGAACTTTCTACCTCCCTTCCGATCGATCTCCCGTACAATTCAAACGGGATTAATACTACGACGGCCTGTGCCGAGGTTCGGACACCTAGCGGTGTTTTCAGTCTAAAGTCGTATCCGAGTTAAGTTTAGAGTGCCATCTGCACTCGCATATAGTCCGGTGAAGCTGCAAAGGCCAGCTACGGCGAATATCATTAGTAGTAATAGTCCGGAAAAAAACCTTTCCACCACTGCTCTAAATAATAGTTTAGACTTATGTAAGCTGAACTAAACAGAAACCGGTACCGGTACCTATTTTCTTTCGGTACATTTCACAATATCGTACAAACAAGATAGTCTGGTTAAACATTTTAGGTTTCATTTTATAGTGGACGAATATTGTAAATTCCTATTACTAAAAGGGTTTACACAATTTATATATTAAAAACCATTTATTCAAATGGTTTTATTCGTTTAGTTTTCGACTTGAATGCCCTCATATTAGGAAAGGATATTATGTAAATTATATAAAGTTAATAATTCATATCTACTTCAAATGAAGTAGACTTATATAGATTATGTACTTAACAATTTATAAGTATTTTAATACAAAGCCGATTTATATAATAAAAGTAATATCTTGTTCTGTTATAAAAGTATTGAATTATCGTTCCAGTAATGAGTAATAAATGACAATTAAATTGTAGTTCCAATTTTTTTTTTATAACACAATTTAGCCAAGAGGCTCCATATAAGACTTTGTTCAAAAAAATATATATATAAAATAATACTTAACGTCTTAGACAGGAACTGTTTTGTATGTATAAATATTTAAATTTAGAAGTAAATAATGTGCGTTCGAGATATAGTTCTTTTTGGGTTATTAAAATGAATTTACCTTGTATGTAATACGTCTATGTACGCTAGAGTGTAATAGTTCTGAAATTGGCTCATTTTATACATAGTTTCCCAATTAATTTTTGCATTTCAAAGGGCATAATGTGGTAAAAATCTATTAACTCGTTGACTGCTGCTGCAATCTACAGAAATGTGAACGAAATAACAATTTAATTTAGCTATCATCATATGGAAAAAATTGTGTATTATATAAAGTTCCACTAACAATAAAGTATTATTTTGTTTCTTGAATTTAAATAATAATAATAATATTTTTGTAAAATTTCTAATAAATTTTCTGTTCATGCAAACCATCATTAATATATTATTCTCTACTCAAAAACCATCTATAGATATTATCCCAAAATGCACCAAAAATGGCAGCTAAACATATTACGAGACACTCGTTGGCAATCAACGTGTTAAAATAAAAAAAATAAAAACAAGATACGGAAAGTCTTATAGTCTAGAGACGAGATACCGTGGGCGGCCAGACTACACATATCAGAATTATGCAGTCTATGTTGCTTTCAAATTTTTATCACTAAATGTGATTTCTGATTGAATTTTGATTGATTGATTGACGTTTAAGCCGAATTTAAAGTCAATATGTTGTTTCTCTTGCTATCCAATACTAATACTAGATAGTACTCATGTAACTGTAGCATCTGGAAATGACTTGCTACGCGATTTTATTGCATTCGAACACTTATTATTTCATTCGAAATCTATAATACATAGGCCCGTAGTACAACTTTATTGTTTATAAACTAATCAAACTTAAATAAATACAAAAATATACTCTTTTTATTTATTTATTAAAGCTGCAGAACAGTTTTTTGGAACTATAGAGCTCATTAATACTTGTACTTTACCTACACATAAATACATATTTATATATATAGATATTTAATATAATGAATAAACATGTACAACATTTATTTGAAAAGAATACGAGTTGAGTTTCTTGTCAGTATTTCTCATCTTGAAATTATTCTGAACTGAAGTTAGATTTGATATCATAAAAGTCTGTAATGGACCTACATGAATAAAGATATTTTGAATTTGAATTTGACTTACTATTAATTTTTAACACATCAGCTTTTCAGCGCTTTTTTCTTTTATCTTATAGCATCATACATTCGTGACGCAACCAGATCGGTTGAGCGTCTTCTTAAGAATGCATTATTCTCATTCGGCCCAAAATTCACGTATAACTAAAGAAATATTTTAACAATCGGGTTCTTTTATGATGATTATATTAAACAAGTGTGAGACTCTCTGTATGACTCGATGTGAATTGGGGAATTTCGGGTTATATCTAGACTAATACATATTATAAGTAGAAATATTTCAGTTTCTGTCTACTCACTTCTTGATAGAGTAACTAAAAAAATAATTGAACTTTTTCAAAATCAATAATCTATACAAAGTCACAATATCACCGCATACAGAAGCTAGATATACTATGTTCTAAAACAAATGTTACATCCAAGGAACGTCGCTGTATATAGCTAGTTTAGTATATACCTTTTATGCTTCTACTTACGTCGAAAATATCAACGTCACTAATGCAAGCATAGTCGGTTTACTAGTCAGGGTTGTCAACTTTGAAACATTTAGCCTCCTACAAAAACATAAAATCCTAATAAAATATTGAATTTTAACAATCAATTTGGTGAACTAATTTGGTAACTTGCTACAATTGCAGTAATATGACCCATTTAATGTTAGTCTTGTACATACTTATACGAGGATAGGATTATCCTCGTATCGACTAGTCAGGTTTACCTTAAAACATTAAGCCTCGTACAAACACATTAAACCCTGATAAAATATTGAATTCTATAGTTCAATTTGGCGAATTAAACTGCTACAATTACTGTAGTTTGATCATTAGTTTCAGTCTCGTGAAACTTGTACCAGGATGGTACTGACCTCGTACTGAACGGTGAAAAAGCTCGTACTAGTTATGAGTGAGTGAGCATTGTGGTGCGTACGAGGTTGGAATTGTCCTTTTAATGATGCCGAAAAATCTCGTACTAGTGATGAGTGACCGAGGATTGTGGTGCGTACGAGGATGGAATTGTCATCGTAATGATGCCGAAAAATCTCGTACTAGTGATGAGTGACCGTGGATACTGGTGCGTACGAGGATGGAATTGTCCTCGTAATGATGCCGAAAAATCTCGTACTAGTGATGAGTGAGTGAGCATCGTGTTACGTACGAGGATGGAATTGTCCTCGTAATGATGCCGAAAAATCTCGTACTAGTGATGAGTGACCGAGGATTGTGTTGCGTACGAGGATGAATTTGTCCTCGTATCGAAAACGAACAACCTCATACTAGTACGATTGTGGTACGGTTGGCATCCCTGATATTAGTTGGAGTTAGTCGTAGAACCAAGTAATATTTGGAAGCCGATGATATTATTATAGGTATGATTTATTGTAACGATTCGTGAATGTAACGTGGGAGATCATTTATTATGAGTGCTAGATGCTATTCTCAGTACGTATATTGTTGCTATTTTTAACAAATTGAAGTTAGTTGAATAATGGAAATTCTAATATTTGTTCGTGTAACAAAATATATTTATTTTGCTTTACGTTATATTGAGAAATAAGCGAGCGAAAGTAATGTTTCGCAATTTAAAATTAATTTTCTCTTGAAACATAAATTGCCCTATCAACTCTGAGACTACTACTGTATATTTTTTAACATGGACGAAGTCGCTCGCAGAAGCTAGTAAGTTCATATTTTAGTGCAATTATTAGATTAACCTTGAACTGGTGTTAATTGTCATTAATAATACACATACTAAACCTATCAGTAGGGTAACTAATTCTTATAATTATGTTTTCAGGATTTAATACATAATATAAAGTAAAGGCAAGTAAGTCGGAATATTTTTAACACAAATTATCTGAGCACTCCAGCTTCTGTACTTCGTAAGTTTAGTCTAAATAGTATATCCGACTCGCCATTTATTTATTTATTTATTGAATATTAGTCGTTCACCAGAGTCACAGTTAAACAAAAGCGTGGGCCAATAATATATAATAACAAAATAACATGTGACAGGCCGTAACGTATGAATCTATGAATACTGCAGAAACGATATTATAGAAATGAAGCATGAAAAATTCATATATATAATATAACGGTGTAATTGGAGTCACAAAATCTTATTACCAACTACACACGACAAAAAAGTCTAAAATCGTAATGTCCAGGTTAAATCTGGACAATTGGAAACCCTATCTACAAGTGAATTATATTGAATATCAAACCTATATACCAGAGCTTAGCTAGTATGTTGCGTACTGGCTAGTAACTAGAACACTGTAAACAGAACCGAGGTAGATTTTGTATTGTCATCTATGTGGGTACATCAGTCTCTCCTATTTTAACTGTCAAAAAATCCACTTCCTCCGATCGCGATCTCCTGTTCAGTTCAAACGGGGATCGAAAAAACGGCCTCAGCCGAAGTTCGATCCCCTAGCGGTGCTCAAAGACTCAAGTCGTATCTCTCAGCCGCGAGATAGCATTCAGCCGCTGCATAAGTCCTTCCGCGGGTTTGGACTGCCATCTGCACTCGCCCCCTATCGTCTGGTGAAGCGGTAAAGCCCAGCTGTGGCCAACAGCATTAGAGTAGTCCGAAAATATATATAAGTTGAGAGAGTTGTTATTATTATTTATATACTGCCACTTTGTTCAGGTAAAGTATCACTTTATTTACCATTTCATGCATGTTTAGACGACCTTCATTATTATTTACCATTGGCGCACTTTATGCTTGTTTACCAAGATTGTAATACCAAATGTAGACTTTACCATCGACGGAATCCTATATTTCTTTTACCACGATTATGATATAAAAGTAGACTAGTAAAAAGTCGATTAAAATAACAAATGACCATTGTCTGCGAGCAACGATGGCGCTATAAATTCTTATCATATTGTCCGTTGTACAGTTAAATACGCATCCAATCGTTTGAATCGCCCACGGTTAAAACAGTCCCGTTTTGTCATCCCCCGTGTATTCGTGTTTAATTTATTACTGCTTGGTATTTGTGATAATAAACTCTGAACATTGCACGTCGTTAGCGCGAATTGATGAGGACAAATACTTACTCTAAATCAAGTACAGTTTAACTTTCACATAATGAGAATGTGTTTAATGTATCTATATTTATTTATTTATTGCAATATCACTAGAATATAAATCTCATACATATAGAGTTAGTTTTTACAATTTTTTTCGTGACGCCCTAAAAGGCCATGGCAATATAGGTACAGGACCTTATAATAGCATATGCTAGTGGTCACTCAATTCTCCCAAATTTGTATTTAAAAATGAATCTGTATTATTGTAAACATGTACAACATTTATATGAAAAGAATACGAGTTTAGTTTCTTATCAGTTCTTCTCATCTCGAAATAATTCTGAACTGACGGTAGATTTGATATATCAGAGGAGTCTGTAATAGATCTATATGAATAAAGATATTATGAATTTGAATTGAATATTATAATTAATTAGTTAAAAATGTCCTATACAGACTATAACTAATAAATATACATTACATATATTTATTAAAATTAAAAAGCTTATTCAAAGTCTATCATTATAACGCCAACGTCTGTATTAAACCAATATAACTACAAATATCCATTTAAATATTAATTAATATTGTAATATATTTGATTAAGAAGGAATTCTTGCAGCATTTTATCAAATTGTCTATCTCGAATGGCTTTTATTGAATTTAGGAAAAGGTTGTAAACCCGTATTATAGTACGAACCGTTTTTACAAAGTAGGAGATGAGGTGTGAAAAGGATTAAGTCATTTACGCGACATCAGAAAACATCATACCTTAATGGTTAGCTACTCCTATTTATAAACCTAAAATTTGTCCCTTCAATTCTGACCGACACAAATAACATATATCAATTTCATTTTATGACTAACTTTCTGGCTTTAGGAACACCAATAATAAATGAAATCAATTGAGATGACGATATTTTAGTGCTTTGCCATATTGGCTTTAATACTCGGTGAAATGAGAGCATATCCAGTACAGCGTTCAACAATGAGGCTGCTAACCTCATCTGGGATTACAGTCGTGAGGTATACATATATTTATGTTATAATTTCATATATTGAAAGCGAAATGTATTTACATTTGTGTTTTCTTTATTCCGATGCTCTCTAATTAACAGGAAACTCTAACCTTACTTTGTCGTTATTCGTTATATAAAATACACACTTAAACAGGGAAAAAGCAAATATAAATTAAAAATGAAGCAGCCTACTTCTTAGTATCGATAATAATAATCAAACATAAATATTAAATACAGCAATGTAATGAAATTGATTTTGTTTTACCTAGTAACTTTAGTAATTAAAATTTTCAACTTAAATCGAAGGCGTGACCAGATTTCTAAAGTCCGTGCCATCGAGAAATCTACAATATTTAAGTATGTAGCATGACTAGTCTGTTTAATTCGATATCAAGAATTTGGCTTTATATGGCATATTAATAACATACTAGATTTAAAGACAAACTTGCTGTCAATAATTGGTATAAAATTTTACAATAGGATATCGAGGAATATAGTGGAATTTTCTATACACTATATTTATTCAGCGAAGCCTAAACTCTCTAAACGATTACTTAAATGTCAAACATGCATGTATGGGATTTTCTTTCAATATTAGATATATACACCTTTATAAGTATACGCCGTAAGTAACGGACGGCTACAATAAAATAGGAAATTCAATTGAGTTGCTTGCCAAACTTATATTTCTTTATACGAACCCAAGTTTTCACCGTTCTGCTATCAACCCCACTGATTAATTTTAATTTATATGGCAAAATAATGTTTGTCGGGTCAGCTAGTAAGATATAAAATAATAATTCGCGGATGCAGCTTTTATTTTATACTAGCTGTACCGTACCTGAAACCGTGACCTTGACCAAATAAAGAAAAAATATCTAATAATCTAAACCAAAAATCCAAAGCGAAAAACGTCCCCTACATCAAATGAGAAATTTCCATAAAAACTTTCATCCACTAATTTAATTGAACCCCCTCAAAACTGTAACATTTTTAATGTCATATTTAATTATATTTATTAATTAACATATATACGGTACGTTGGGTATAAGTGGATTGCACAAAAACGGTGTCACTTGTAAGTAAACGGTAATTTAACTTGGCAGTTTGTTTCCTTGATGTACGTGAGGGTATAAATCCACTGTCAACAATTAGCACCAGCAGATTAATCAGCGAGCACTCAGTTCAAAATTAACAGTCGTAGCAAGAAGCAATTAAGTATATTGCCAGCATAAAACCTTATCTCTCAAGATAATAACAAGATCGTTGGTTTTATGTAATTTTTGGCCTGCGCGTAGATGTTCGTGCAATTTAAGAGTTTCAATGCCCATTAACTCACAACGAATGGCGTTGAATTCATTTATTTGGTGTCAATTGTATCGATCATATAATAGATCACCAATTGAAACAAATTCGGTAGGTTTTGGCCTCATTGGCTGGTCTTCTTATTGATCGCTTTTTTTGACTACTAGCTGTTCCCTTCGACTTCTTGGTCTTGAAAAGACCCGTCTAAATCGGTCCCGCCATTTCAGAGATTAGCCGGAACAAACAGACCGACAGACAGACAGACAAAAATAGTAAAAAACGATTTTTTGGTGTATGTATCGTATTTATATTCATATGCATGGAGTAAAAACGGTTATTTCAATATTACAAATAGACTCCAATTTTATTTATATGTGTAGCTGTAGTTTTTATCTCATTTATCCCATAGGCGAAGACATACATACTTTATTGTTTATATCATAATTATAGTTTCCTTTTTGTGAAAAATGTATATATATATTAGATGACCAAAATATGTATATCAGAAACAAAATTTACATAAGACAGTCTGCTCAAATACACTGTTCAATTTTTTCAGTTCAAAAAACATATTTCATAGACATTCGACGTGACAGTATATAGGTATGTATATAAAGAGGACGGCTATAGACTATGTTTTACGTGAAACAAGTAGACGAAATCACGCTAAACATATTATATAGAATAGAATAGAAAATCATTTATTCAAATAAACTTAATTTAAGCACTTTTGAATAGTCACAACAATTTTTCGTTTCCGCTCGTTCGGAAAGCTGTCTCAACACAAGAAGAACGAGCAAGAAATTTGTGTGTTGCTCTTTTAAATAATCCTTGTAAATCATTTACAAGTCGAAACGTGTGAATACAAACTACCAACCAGCCCTTTTTTTTGGGTCAAATATAAATATACAATAAGATTAAATCAGTCGTAGTTATAAGAGCAGACCTGTCCCTACAAGCAGCACTCGTTCACGAGTATGACGGATGAGCAAGCCATCACTGCGCTCGACCATATTTTAGCGAGCCCAATGACCCGGCCCACCACGCCGCCACATGTCTGGACATTTTAGTGAGCATGACTACTCATTCCACTCGACCACGTCACATATTGAAATAAATAGTATTACTGGCTATTCCCGCGGTTGCACCTGCATGAAATTTATAGTATAACCTTTTTTTCAATGCATAAATTATATAACTGCAAGGTTTAATTAAAATCCGTGCAGTAATTTTTGCGTGAAAGAGTAACAAACATCCTTCCATACTCACAAACTTTCGCGTGTATAATATTAATAAGAAATATAAATGGCGTAGTGTAGTACATACGTAGGAATTGTATTAAAAAAGATCTTTTTATTTTTACTCACTTGTATTTTTTTTAAACTATAATTTACGTCTATGGAGTACGTAGGTAAAAAGGACAAAGGAGCTCACCGGTGAATTCTTTCTTCGACATCTCCCGATGATTCTCTTTTCTATTCACTAAGATTATTATTTTATATTGTTTTTCTTAAAAAATCTTGAACAACAGATACAACACTTTACTGATTTATTCTCATTTTATGCGTTTTTTATTATATAATAGTTTTGGACAGGCGGACAGAGACTGAGCAGCGTAAACGATGGCGGCCGACGGTGAACTTGAACTAACTGGACAGAAGTCGTCTTTCTGTTTCTTCTTGTCCTTTGACATCTTGCATAGTTTCAGGAAATAAGACAAGAAAGGACATATATGGGATAAGTATGCATGAGTGAGACAGCTATGTAAATTAAAACGCACCTATTATCTTTCTATTATATTGGTAGTTGAAAAATGCATGAACGAGGTGCGTGACTGCGTGTGAGTGAAATAGAGTATTAAATTGGGATGTGAGATTAATGGATTGAATAAAAATCGATTTATATTTATTTAATATTAATCGATTTGACAACCGATTTTTGCGAAATAATTACATACATTTCATATTCTAATAATACTCCTAAGATAATCATATTAATAATTTATTAGATTAATAATCAAATAAACTAATATAAATAATAAAATAATCAATTCAAAACTAAAAATCGAACCTATGGCACTTTAATCTTTCAAGGTAAGAAATAAGGAAACGAAATATCATTATTTATACAAATTTTTAGTACCATTAAACGTTTTTTTAAAATAAAAATGAAACGTAGAGCATCCCGACAAAATGGAAACCTTATTGTCTCAAAAACTAAAATATAAAACAAATAAAAAAAATTGCTATAAATGTCCACTGCTATTTTACATTCGACTAATTTCAAAATAAAATACTGAAAAGACAATTAAAAAACTAAACGACAAATAAAAAACTAAACTAGTCTCAAAAACTAAAATATAAAACAAATCGAAAAATAATTACTTGCACTAATTTTCAGTCTCGTTTTACGTAAGAGTAATATTAAAATAAAATGAAATGATAAGTGTAAACTCTGTTTATGACAATCGATTAATTAATACCCGTAATTTATAAAATCGATTTATTAAAATTCGATCATTATTACTATGAAAATCGATTAT
Source organism: Achroia grisella (assembly GCF_030625045.1). Lineage (NCBI taxonomy): Eukaryota > Metazoa > Arthropoda > Insecta > Lepidoptera > Pyralidae > Achroia > Achroia grisella. The sequence goes on from NW_026712943.1 coordinate 287,991, forward strand.
AAGAAAATAATAATTGATTTAAATAAAAATCGATTATTTTTTAACAGCCCTAGTATTAAATTAACTATCGATGCGTAAGGAAAGCATAGCTAAAATAAAATAAATATAACGTTTCGGCGTAAACAGTTTGTAATATTAATAAGATAATATGGACACCGTACAGGCTGCTTAGTATTAATACCGGCGAGTTTGTCACAATGACATTAGAATTCGTTGAGAGTACAAAGGCTTTAATAGGATTACCTGCTAACAATTGTGTATGCCATTCGAATCTCACAGTGTACTCCACTACTCAGTTGTTCAGATCCAGTTTATCCATTTTATAAATTCGAAATTAGACTCGTCTATTTGTTACCTCCTCACTGCTGAACGGAAGTAGAATTCAATATGAAAATAGATTGTGTCACGAGGTTAAAAATATATCAATAATATATAAAAGCAGTATATAAGCTACTAGCTGTGCTCTCGACTTCGTTCGCATGGTTCTCAAAATGCTTCGCTTCTATTGGTAATGTTATATATTATAGCTTAAAGCCTTCTTCGACAAATGGACTATCCACCACAAAAATATTTTTTTAATTCGAACCAATGGTTCTTGAGATTAGGGCGTTCAAACAAACAAATAAACAATTCAGCTGTATAATATTAGTATATATATAATACTATAATTTGATTAAAATTCGCGAGACGGAGAAAATATCTATTTGTTAAAGATACAGATAGATATTTTCTCCGTTCTTCATTTAATGTTAAAATGTCTGGAAAAAGTATGACGAAATTTTCACAGAATATGTCAACTACATATACTGTGAAATATGCATCCTATATCCAATTTTGAAATATGATTCAACTAGAGAAAGCTAAATGTACATGGGAAATATTTATTCTTATCAATATTAACACAGCAAAAAGTAATACACAGTGGTTTAGAGAATTTTTAAACATTGTCAAAAAGAATATAACATATTGCAGAATAACGGTATTTGTTAAGTAAATAAATTTAACGTCCTTAAATAAACGTTCATATCTTCAATAATAGTATACAGTAGGCATCTACATACTGTAGATAACAAAAGAAAATATGAAATGATGAAAATGGTTACCTAAATGAATTAATATTTACGAAATGGATATAAAAAAAGCAATCGCACCTCAGACATTGAGCGTTCCCAATACATATTTATATACAAACGGCCAATTTCACCTTATACACAAATCTAATTCTGTTGCACCATTAACATTTTATCCCTTTTACGTCCATAGGGAACAATTATTCACTGAAATATAAATAAAAAAAACATCAAGAGAACATTCATGGGGAGGTCAGCCGTATTATCAACTTTTTTTAAACTACTCTGATGCTGTTGGGCGCAGCTGTCCTTTACAGGTTTACCGGACGATAGGGGTCGAGTGGAGGTGTCCCTCCAAACCCGCGGAAGGACTTTTGGAGCGGCTGAAAGCCAATTCCCGCCTGACGGATACGACTTTAGTCTGAGGGCACCGCTAGGGGTTCGAACCTCGGCTCGGGCCGTCGTAATTTTGATCCCCGTTTGTATTGTAAGGGGGATCGATCGGAGGGGTATTATCAATTGTCGATATCCTGACGAACGCTACATTTCGCTCGGTATATATTTAATCTTAAGCGGCAGGACCATGCTGCGGTCTCTCCGATAAAAAATACGTTTGATATCGATGTTTCTTTACTAAATACACACTTTTTTGTACCCACCAGAGACGATGTTCTTAGCATTTCATGGACTTACCGTGTGGGTGACGGCTCCATAGTTTGGTGGAGAGGAAAACTCCGAGGAGTTTACGGGATATGTACGTTAACACACACCTTCACTGCTCGTATTTCACTCTCAAGCGAGCCAAATCTGATAGTAGCCTGCTAGTGTAGCTAGATACATGTTCTTTATTCCCCATAGCATCTATAAATTTCACTATGAGTTCTACCAGTACTACACATTTAGTTTTTTCGAATATATGAATGTATCTGGTCTGGATTTTGAAACACCTAAATCCTTAGGGATTTTGTAAAATCCATTAAAATAATCCAGTTAGGTAGAATACCTAGGATTGAGAAGGGCTTGCTTCTAGAGTTTCGAGTTGATCCTTCTTTTAGAAAGTCAATTTGTTTTTTCTTTGTGGTCAATCCTTTTTGGGGTTTAGCTACTGAAAAACTTAGCTACGACATCTTGGGCGTAATTCATGTTAGAAAACCATGATCAAATTTCATTAAAGTATATAATACGAGTATTATACTTTCACGATTGCTAGAGCACCGATGGTATAGACTAAGGTACTATCTAAATTAATCGACATAATAATCGCAATATTTTACATTGTGTTACAAAAAATATATAGATATTGGATATATATATTTTTTTAACATAATTGAAGTTTAGACCTATCCTTGACTGGTTAATAGTCACTAACGTACATATATTTGCAATGGAATAGAATAATATTCCTGTAGAAATAATATTATGTCAAGTTTTAATCAAACGAGACTGCTAACGAGACGCACATGTATCATTTAACAAGGTCTATCTCTGGAGCCAGAGTCATCTAGTCCTAAGCTGAGCAGAGCTTGTGTTATGGTACTAAATATACTTATTTGTAAATACATATATTATAATAGGAAATGCTCAGACCAATAAAAATAATCATAGTCATGAATACAAATCTTTGTACCGTGCGAGGAATCAATTCAGAAGGGAAGCTGTGTACTAAATCACTAGACTAGACCAACGAGATCGTGAATAAAGAAATTACATTTTGATTTAAACGAATTTTACGCATGCTATATATATAAACATCTTGGGAATAGTATTATTATTTTTATTGTATTTGTATATGTAGCGGTTTAGCATACTGCTTTACGTCCGATGGTCGCGGGTTCGATTCAAGTCACTAATATTTATGTATTTATATCAGTTGTTTCGTACCCATAACACAAGCTCTGCTTACATTTGGGACTAGATAGGGCTGCGTGAATTGTCCTGTTATAAAAAAAATGTGTAATTTAAATTAATTACATTTTTTGTATCTTTTCTTTACTGCAAATTCGCTTACAAAGTTCTATTCCATTATTTAAATTCTAAAAAATAATAATCAAAACGACACCGACATGTTATATGGAGAAAATATATTATTATTCCTTGTTATATAAACAGGAAACCTCGAATTAGAAGCTAAATGTATTTTCAAGTGAAAGGTTCACCCTAGAGGCTGCTCGTAAGCACGAGCGCGTGAAAGTAAAAAGAAACAAAAAGAAAAAGTAAGCAAATAGCCCTTTGACCTTTAATATATATAATACAGCGTTTTGTATAACAGGAACAGTAAGCAACTGACGGGTCACCTGATGGAAACCGTCAACTATATTTGACGACCTCGGTGGTCTAGCAGTCTAGCACACCGCTTTACGTCCGATGGTCGCGGGTTCGATTCCTCGCCCGGCACAAATATTTGTATTCATGAGTATGATTGTTTGTTTAAAAAAAATATCTATTTACTTGTATCAGTTATGTATGTTAACTAAAGCGTGTGTTATGGGTACTAGACCTTTATGTAGCTAGCTTAACTTGGGACTAGATGACGTTGTGTGAAATGTCCTGAGATTATTATTATTATATATATGAACAGCGCTATGGACATCACGTTATCATATAACATCCATGATACAATTTATGTACTGCTATTCGTTAGATCTAAGACGTAAGACTTTTATCCTGTTTTTAACAGTTTATTCTCACACCATATTCGCAACTTAGCTTTTAATAATATGCCTAGATAATTCACATAGCGTCACTGAATTCCGGACTAAGCAAGGATTTTTTTTTAACTTTTCTAATACTGTTGGTCGTAGCTGGCATTCACAGTTTTGCTGAACGATAGGGGTCGAGTGCAGGTGGCACTCTAAGCCATGGAAGAACTTATTGAGCTGAAGGTAAACTTCTGCGTGACGAATGACGAATATGACTTTAGTCTGAGCGCACCGCTAGAGGATCGAACCTCGACTCACGGCATTGCAATTTCGATCCCCGTTTGAATTAAACGGGAGATCATAACATTATTGTGTCACTAGTTGACCTGCGCAAATTTGTCTTATTATATGTCACCGAATTTACATAATATCGTTTTAAATTAATGATGTATAAGCTATACTGTTCATTAAAGAGTTTTTGCGTGAAAGAGACAAGACATCCATCCATACATCCATCTCGCAAACTTTCGGGTTTACATTAATATATATATATATATATATATATATATAGTAATAAGTAAGTACCATAGTTCAGTATAGTAAATCACGAGGTCACGACACTATCATCTATTTAATAATAATAGCATTACAAATATTACCAAGATACTCATAGTGGTATCATTCCTTCAATATTAATATTTATTTGACTTTCGCAAACGAATCGAATGGACATTCAAAGAGACTTTTATTGAAGAAGTTTTTTCCGACTTTGTGAATTTTCCGATGCTTATAAATTATTCCCGATGATGGTTATACTTTGTTATTGCCTGTTTTTATTAAATTTATTTCCCCTTTGTATCATTAACAATTTATTCGCGTGGCTCGGGACTATTCCGGGAAAGAGGGTAGGGAGAATTGAGGGCTATATCATTGTTTTTTTAAAGATTATAGACGACTTTTATAATTGATGTATATGAAATGTGATTTTTTTCGGCCTACTTTAATGTTGTTGGCCGCAGCTGGCCTCTACAGTTTCACCGGACGATAAGGGGCGAATGCAGATGTCTCTCCAAAACCGCGGCTGATAGTCGAAACTCCTGACAGATACGACTTTAGTCTGAGGGCGCCGCTAGGAGTTCGAACCTCGGCTCAGGCCGTCGTAATTTCGATCCCCATTTGAATTGGACGGGGGATCGTTCAGAGGGGATGAAATGTGTTTTTAATACACTCATTTTATACTACGTATAGTACGTTAGCGGGGCACTGGTGAAGTATTATAGGATATGGAAAAAGTCAAGTACAATAACATAGTAAATCAACGAGGAACGACCACAATGGTATTTAGAGGAGCGACCACGTGGAGGTGGACATAATAGGCTACATTGTTAACAATAAGGCAAACTACTAGTCCCTATTATTAACAGTTAATTTCCTCCAGACAAATTTATTTAAATAATTTGTTCACTAAATTAAAGTCTATAAACTTTAATTTGATATTTGTTTAGGTAAATTAATATTATTTTACTACGCCTGAAATTAAAATCAAACAATAACCTGAACATACATTATTACGCTATCAAGTCCTAAACTGAGCAGAGTTGTACTTTGTAACAATTTATTGAGTTTGCATCTATTAGGTTGTTCGGAATCGTTTTTTCCTAACTTAGGATTTAATTGTATGTTTTGCACTCCACTTCACACTTAAGCCGTATAATTTTTATATGCTTTGAGAGCTCATATAGCAAGGCTTGTGTGTGAAAAATTCCAATTAATTCTCCAGCAGTAGTTTTTGGTTAGTGCCCTTTCAAATAAACAGAAACAGAATTTTCGACATATTTTCGACTGTTTTACTACAAAAAGGGCAAAAATGCTGTTCAAGCCAGAAAGAAATTGACCGATGTGTGTGGAGAAGGTGTGTTAACAGTACCCCAGTGCCAGAACTGGTACTCTAAATTTCGATCCGGCAATTTTGATGTCGAAGATGCACCACCTTCGGGAAGGCCGGTTGAAGCTAATAAAGGCATATAAGGCTGATAAGGCAAAGGTTCATTCAACCAATGCCTTTATTGCCAAACGAAATTACTTTCCGAACAACCAAATATTTTTTAAAACATATCTATGATATATTTGTATACGTATCTAAACTAAAAAAAAAAACAAATATTCTCTTAAATATAAACGCTATCTGACACAGATACAATACAGATAATAAATGAAAATCAGTATGACTCAGAATATTTATAATTACATTACCTGTGGAGATCGCTTCCCTTCCTTCCTGGGTGGGGGTGGCAGGAGATCCAGGTGAGTGGGCCTAGTCGGCACGTCCCCTCCCACTGCGCCCTCATCTGCAGCTTTCGACGTAGATGCAGCACAGGACTCCGAGGCGCCACAATCAGATGCCGCTTCTGTAGATTTAATAAGTCTTCTTGTTACGGTCCTTAGACACAATAATTTTATTTTTTTTAAAGGAAGTAAGTGTAAGTGTTTAGTGAAGATTAGCTACTGTTAGCGTCGGCAATACTTATACAACAGTTGCATAGTTGTATTGCTGACGCTTACTACTATTTAAAGTTCAATTGCTACTTAAAGTTGCAATCAAGTAGTGCACAGATGCTTTGACTTATATTGTTTTCGTAACTATTGTATCATGATTATAGCAGCTTATAGTCGCTAGCGACAGAACTGTCGTGATTTCAGTCGCTAGCTGATAATTGATGTTAATATATGATTACTGTATAGAGCAACCAAAAGTTGATACAATTTATATGAATCGTTGACTTTTAATATCAGTACTACTACTAAACGTAGTCTGTAGTATCGAGTAGGTGTGTCTGTCTTTGATCGTTGTTCATATACACGAATGTGTTAACTGCAAACATAAATTAAAAAGGACGATGATTGTAAAAAATATTAGTGTAATTTATATATAAATTAAATTTATGAAATACATTAGAAAAAGTATAATTGTCAGTTATAATTATAATAATACATAATAATCTCTGCTGGAAACTATATTTCCACATACGGAGCTGAGATGTGCTTTTTTAAGAAATATTGAAATGTTTATTCAGATAAACGTTTATTATATATTTCAACAGGTTCAAATATATTTATTTTTTTTCATGCCATTATAATTTATTATTTATGCCATTATACCCATATATGCTAAAACAAGCAATAATTCCAAAACAAAGGGACGTGTCTTGATTTTTGGTAAAGCATATTTGGCGGCTGTAATATATGTCCTTTTCTCTCGTATTTTAGAAGTACTGTGTCACCCGACACAGTACTTCTATTTCTTTATATTCTGTTTGTGTTGCCATACAATAAAAACAAAATCTGTATTTGTAAATTTAATTTTAATATTCAGTTACTGTTGCTTCATACCATATGGAATATTTTTTTATTTACTATACAATATAAGTTATATTAAATCCTTGAAACATAAGGTGAAACTGCTCCCTAGTTAGGAAAAATCCTGAACGTTAGGATAAGCAGTGTTCAAAGCCTATAACAAGTGTAACACATAAAATGTTATATTTATTATCGATCAGCATTGTACACTATTTTAAAGTTTACTATTTGTAAAATAGTAATTATAAAAAAAAACTTTAATAATTGTAATAAATGTGTATAATTCCCAAGAGAGCTCACGGAGAAGTATTCAAAAGTGACATAAAAATTAATGTCAAATTAATATAAAATTTATAAAATGAGGGATGGCGACTGTACTCTTCCAGCTTATTAGCAACATGTATACTGTACGTGTAAGATTATTAATTTCTACATAAGATGAAGGGGTAATATTATATATAAAATTTAAATTTAATTCTAAAATTAGGGGATGGCTTTCAATAAAAGATTAGTCTGGCCTACTAGCTACCATATTCAGAATGCCGTCGGATCTATGAATAGATAATGAAACTCCAATGAGCTAACTTCTATTATGGATGTCATCTAAAATTTATATACCAATTTAAATAGTCGACTGAGCGATTAATATGGAAAATGTCACGCTTCACACTTGATATTATGTTAGTGCAAAATTGGATTACCTACCTTATTTGTCTACATATTTATACATACATTAAATTATTATATAAAAATATCTCAATAGTAAAATTATTAATGTAAAAGAGTGCTTGTCTGTCTATTTGTCTTTATCAGATTTTTAGGACAAAACGCATCAAATGGATTTTAAAATAAATTGACAGGAAGTTAGTTTAAATCACAAGACAATCTTTGTGATACAAGAACGTGTAGACTATGTCATACATATATATTATCTATTGCTGTCTATTATTTAAAAAATTGGAGGCAAAGTTCCAGGAAACAGCTAGTGATACAATATGGGTGGGTGAAATTTCATACTACTTGTATGTCATCAAAAAATAAAAATACATACAGTGAACATAAAGGTCCTTCTTTTTAAGTCGGTTCAAAGAGCTTAAAATAATCGAAATATTTATTAGGTATATGACGATTTTTTATTTTACTAACAATATAATTTTTTACTAGTTTAATTTTAATACTCTAGGGTCGTCTTAATAGATCGATTGCGATGCTGGCTTAGGCACACAAAGTTTTTTTCCTTTGTCTTCATTGTTTGTTCATTTTGTTAATTACAATAAAAGTTTTATTTCAGGCCAAGATTTACTGAAGCACGAGCACCTAGAGATTTCTAATCTCTTCTTTTAGTTTCAATCAATAAGATAACTATTTAATATAACGACATCCTTGATAGTTTCTAAATTAATTTATATAAACTCATTACAAAATTTTAAGCACAGTTTATTTTGATTCATTAGTAAAAACCGTACACAAATCTGTTTAGCCATTTCTCACAAACTCCGAGAACAAGAAAAAATTAAATAAAAAACAAAAATTCTATGAATCTAAATTTTGAGATAATAGTACACATAAACACGTAATAAAAAAATTAAATTAAATGAAATTTTAAAATAAAATTATATTTTGAAATGTAAAGAGAATTAAATAAAAAATATATATTTTTTTAATAATCTAGTAGGCAGTTTGAACTATCTTCTTAAAAATGTTGTGAATAGTTTTGATTTTCAAACACAAAAAATACACGCAATGTAGTACATAAATTCATTAAAATTATTAAATTAAAAGAATACTGGATAATCTACGAGAGATAGGTATATAATGGCCTACATAAGATGGATGTTGATTTTGATAAATTACTAGTTAAGTTTAATATGTACTATTCGACATATTTAGTATGTTTAGTAGTACTATGTAGAACTACATAATATACTCTCATCTGTAATTCTACCACAGAGTATATTAACAGAGCTTCTCCTTTCTGTGGGCAGAAGAATCTTGATTTGGACTCGAAGTGATTGTAAATACATACAATTTATTACATTACATTTTTCCACGCAACTTGTAATATAGTAACTATTGTAAATACTAATTACAGGTTTTAAATACACAGAAAAAATTATAGATATTTATTTATTTTACATTTTAAATAATAATTATAGGTCATAACTACACGAAACAAATAATTGATCTGTAATGATCAATTATTTGTATGGATTTAAATATAAATGTAACTGGATTTAAATATATATTTTGTGTAATTTTTCAATAATTAGGTTGACGTGAAATATACATATAGTAGGTATGTGGTATTTAGACATTTTCACGAATTATTTTATTATAAAATACATTTTTAAAAATAGAAAACTATGTTTGATATAAAAACTGCAATATAGAATTTCTAGAGTCAAAACACGGAAAAAACATTTTAAATATAGAATATATTTGAATAAAAATGGAAAATTTGAAATAAAAACTGCAATATAAAATATCTAGAGCGAAAACACGAAAAACACAATGTAATATGCTCTCTGTACTATACATTCTTTTCTATTTTACATTTCTGTTAAAATTGCAACACGCTAGATTTTAATTAAGAACCGTTTCATATATATTTTCGTGTTCAATCTTTTATATCTTATGTTCAAAAGATAATTGCATGCAGGATAAACAGACAGCCTTTAGCGAAATTAAAATTTTGTTATTATTGTAAATATAAAATTTAAATTAAATTACAATATGACGTTGATATTCTTGTTAAATATGCTTCGGAAATAAATATATATTTTTAGATATTGCAGGTGAATATTTTGCCGTAAATAGCCTTTAAATATACATTATATATGTTATTTTGGCTTTGATAAGCAGCAGATATTACTAGAGATCTAATATGATATATCACAAGATAAATGTGCAGGTCTTTGAAAAAAAAATATTTTGTAGATTTCTCAAAGGTGAATAAAATTGCCTTTTTATACCGGAATGTGTAAACTGAAACGTTTAGGATTCTTTGTGAATAATTTATAACGTATGAACACGTTTTGAATATGCGTGTTCATACGTATGCATCATATACTAGCTACTCTCCCCGGATGTACATGTATTATATATATAAACCTTCCTCTTGAATCAATCTATCTATAAAACAAACCGCATCAAAATCCGTTGCGTAAAATTTAAGCATTCATATGGACAGACAGCTGCAGCGACTTTGTTTTATACTATGTAATGAAATTGTGAACAATATACACATGTGTAACAAGAAGATAAAACTTTATGATAATAATTTAATAATATAACGTGGGAATTACTAAATTCATTTGACAATTTCTCGAGTTACATAGCTTTTGACGCCAGGCGGGTGTAGCCGGGGGCAAAGCGAGCAACGGTGGCCGAGTTTTACGCGGTTCATTAGGAAAGTTAGTGAACTTTCGATTCTTAAGGTAGGAAACAACGATTAAGCGGTTTGGCACAACATGTAACTTCCGACGGTCACGGGTTCGATACCCGCATAATTTAAATATTAATATTCATATGTGTCAATATCGGTCTCAGTTTTTTATACACATATTATAACTGTAACCGTCACGCACATCCCTTATGGGGTAGACAGTGGGAACAGAGTGCCAATCTAGTACTAACAGTAGTTCAAACTAGTTTAGGACGTAATATAAAGAAATAAATAATAATTTAAGACAATTCTCACAGCGCCATCTAGTCCCAAGCTAAGTAAAACGTATATACTTTTATAAATACATACATAATATTTATAGAAAACACGCAGATCTATAAAAACAAGTATATTCATGAATACCAAGGTTGCACCGTGCGGGGAATCGAACCCACGACGACCGGAAGTAAAGCGGTGTGCTAAACCTCTAGACCACCGACCTCATTAACCAGCGTGAAATGTTATTTACTAGACGTGTTTACGAAGTGCAGTAGTCACAACCTTAAAACGTCGAGACAGCAACGTATATATATACATATATATGTATATTATTTATATTAATATTTAATTAGCCATATTAATAATCTACTGAACGCGAATGATTGCAATATTTTTTTATTTATGAATAATCATAAATAAATATAAAAATATGTTTATATTGTGATTTTTTTAATGACTTTAACTATATAAATAATCGTTATTAAGAAGTAACATTGTTACAATATTGCCTACAATAATTGCACCCATGGGAAGCTTGGCCAGTCGCTAATATTATTATTAGTGGTCCGCCCCGGTTCTGTCAGAGTGCTTATAACTTTGTCTGTTTTGTATTTATTATTATACTCAATATATTTTACTCAGTAATAATGTATCTCTACTTAAAACCGAGAAATAATTTCTGAAATCGGTGCAGTCATCTTCTGAGTCAAAAGCAACATAATTTTACCAAAAATTCTTGATATCCTTAGCGCATTCGGTTGCATTTTTAGGTCTTCCTTTGTGCGAGGAGCTTTGCTTAGGTGGGTCATAGTCGCTATCCTATCTTACAAACTCTTAACAAAGTTCAAATGATAACAATATTAGAATACATATCTAACAAGTTCCAACCCCAAATAAATGGGATAAGGAAGAATCAGATGATGATGACAACAATATTAGAATACATATCTAACAAGTTCCAACCCCAAAATAAATGGGATAAGGAAGAATCAGATGATGATGACAACAATATTAGAATACATATCTAACAAGTTCCAACCCCAAATAAATGCGATAAGGAAGAATCAGATGATGATGACAACAATATTAGAATACATATTTAAGAAGTTCCAACCCCAAAATAAATGGGATAAGGAAGAATCAGATGACGATGACAACAATATTAGAATACATATCTAACAAGTTCCATCCCCAAATAAATGGGATAAGGAAGAGCAAACTAACTAGAAAACATTTTATACGCTATCAAACGAGAGCTAACTACAAATTTCAATTATATTCTTAGATGTATTCTCGTACTGACGTTATAATCTAATACACGTATATAGAGAATGCTGCATGTAAACCAAGAGAGACAATTAAACCACTTGCCTTGATGTTACAAAAGCTATTTATTCAAATCAACCTCCCTCGAGCATTGAAATACGATTTTAATGTTATTTCTGTCCTATCTTCTAAATATTTTTATACATACCTCCTTCTTGTAATTCCGAATCGAAATTTCGCGAGTATTAATTAGGCACTACTGAGTATATTAGAATATTCATCAATCAATCAGTCATTAGTTTTGTGACGTATAGGTAGGTATGAATTGAAAGGAATATAATCTTTACATTACATTTACTTTAAAAGGTAAGTGTTTGTTGTGATATTTGTGACATTTAAGTAATTGTTGTCAGTAAAAGATTACTTAGCCAAATAAGACTGTCTTTTAAAAAGTAAATATGGTGTTGTAACATTTTTGTTGCTTTTAATTTTTGTTTTAATTATTTGTGACATTTAAATAATTGTTATCATTAAGAGATAACTTAATCCGACAAGACTGTCTTTTAAAATATATATATCGTTGTTGGTGTTGTAATATATTAGTTGCTTTTCATTTTTTGTTGCTTATTTGTAACATTTAAGTAATTGTTGTCAGTAAGAGATTACTTAGTCAAATAAGACTGTCTTTTAAAAAGTAAATATGGTTGTTGATGTTGTAATATATTAGCTGCTTTTCATATTTTTGTTGCTTATTTGTAAAATTTAAGTAATTGTTGTCAGTATGAGATTACTTAGTCCGTTAAGACTGTCTTTTATAATGTATATATCGTTGTGGGTGTAATAAAACTGTTCTGTACAGCGTTTACTAACGTACAGTTTTGCATATATCTGTAAACTAATGAAGCGCTAATATTCGTTCTTTGATCATACATTTGAAACATGTAACATTTAAACTCCATAGCAATACATTAACTACTTGTACACACATTGTAACAAGTAATGAAATAGTTTTAACAGAGTTAAATGTAGCGACCGTAATTATTAACAGAGTAGTTGACATTGGCAAAGAAAACGTATGTGTTGGTAGATTAAGGTACGGGCAATAAAATTATGACGTTGCGCGGTAAAACAGCTGTTGCCCACCGGTTGCGTTGGATGTCATAAAACAATACATAAAAGCTAATTATAAGCAGCCAATGTTCAGAGCGAAGTAAGAGATTGCCGAGATGCAGATTAGGTAAGACATTATGTAAACAAACTTAATAGGGCTTATCGTATTCTTTTTTTTATATATTTGTATTATTATGTATTACAGATTAATGTTAATATATAATTATAGAGGCTTGTGTGTGCCATTTAATTTTTTTGTATACATTCGACGTATCTTCCAGGTTGTCTGTAAGAAATTTATTGCTATAGAAGTCGGTTTTCCTGTTATTAATTTTGTACTTATTGTTTTTGTTATTGTATTTTTTCTATGTGTGTATAACCAATAAACAACATAAATATATTTTTCTTCAAAAAAAAAATTCAAAATATCTTTATTCATGTAGGTCTATTACAGACTATTATGATATGTCAAATCTACCGTCAATTCGGAATTATATCGAGATCAGAAGAACTGACAAGAAACTCGGCTCGTATTTTTTAGTGGAACATGTTTATAATAACACACAGTCATTAAAATTCAAATTTGGGAGAATAGAGTGATCACCAGCTAATGCTATCACAAAGAACAAAAAATTTAAGTGTTCGCAACCTGAACAGACCAGTCCCCACAAGCAGCACCCGTTCACGAGTATGACGGATGAGCCAGCCATCATTGCACTGAACCATATTTGAGGAAGCACGTCGACCCGAATATCCATCACTTTAGTTTATTATTGTGTAATATTATAATTATAAATGCGAAAGTATGTCTGTCTGTCTATCTCTTTGTAGACTTTTTACAACTAAACTGAACAGATCTAATTGAAACACATGCATGGATTTTTCATGAGGATGGATATAATCTGTCTTCTATCTCAAAATAAGACAGAGAAACTCGACAGCAAAGTTCAGTTATTTCTTTTATTTTTTTTTTATTAAAGTATTCATTTAAATTTCGTATTTATCACGATTCAGATAGCTACTAAAATTGAGAAAAACTTGGTGGAAACTTAACTGGTATATTTTCTAAAATGACGAACTATATAAATTGTTTTTTAAGCGTCTGACAAACTAATCAGTCGTATTAGCACTTGAGTCGAATCGAAGTTTATTAAATTTTTAAATCCACATATACTATATATATATATAGTATATGTGGATTTAAAAATTTACGTACATTTACGTAAATTTACGTATTATAAGTATATATATAAGTAATACGTATAATATATAGATATGTACTTATAAACATGTTTAACGAACCCAATCTCATTTTAGTTTGAAACTTAATTAATTTTATGTACTTTTACAGTTTTTTTTGTGTGGCAATCATCATTTAGAATCAAGCGAGCCGGCTTATATCTATACAAAATAAATTTCATTCTACAGTATGTCTGTCTGTTTGTTTATTGCCTTTTAACTAATAAACGACTGAAAGGCACTTAATAAAATTTAATGCGTAAACAGATTGTATCGCGATAACGGATGTTAACGATCATCTAAAAAAATAATCTAAAAGGGAGTGAAATATGGGATTAAAGTTTGTATAAACGGCAGACGAAGCCGCGGGTAGTCGTTAGTTTCAAATGACCTCTCTCAGTGCTACATCGGTAGGTACTGTAGTGAAGAACTAGTTGAATGCCATCTTCATGTTTTATTACTATATGCTCTGCTACTCCATCGCTTGGACGCTCGTTGGCGTCCGAGCGATGGAAAATAAATCTTAAACTAACGATATGGCTTCATTGTGAAAAACATCACTAAGACCAAAGCGCCTTACTTTTTTTTTTTTTTTATTTATTTATTTTATTTAAAGATAACAATGACTTACAAAGTTATGACTGTGTACTAAAAAGCATGAATGCTTTGTGCGCACACAGGGCCGTATATAATACAATAATTACTTATCTGCTAGTTTTATGACAGGTATACAAATCTTATTACAACTTAATTTACTATTTTTATACCAGCCAACAAATGCTTTTATGATTAGTAAACAAGCAATACAATATAGAATAATAATTGAACAATTATTAGTAATTGAGTGGGTATGTGGTGAGTTCAGTTGAGGTAAAATAATTGAGGGTAGGTATCAGTACCGGTCGTGTACGTCTGGATTTACTCACTTCGTATATACATAGGATGTTTCAAATACTTATGTATATCACAATTCATAAAAAGATGTATAGTGTATATTATTAGTTATTCATATTATAATTTAATAAGTAGGTGTATAATATTGTTTTAATTTCCATTTTATGTTTTTTATATTTAATTCTGTTTTAAGATTAGTTGGCATACTATTTATTAGTTTAGCTGTTACGTAATGCGAAGTTCTTTTTCCGTAGAAATTATTGAACCTTGGGAGTACTAGTTTTTTATTAGTAACACCGCGGGTTATGTTCGTTCGTCTGGATATCTGTTGATTCTCTGTCTTAAAGTATTGTTCGCACAGTATAGTATATTTTATTTTGTTATGTATGGATATCAGTTTACAGTATGTAAACAGATCGTGATAGTTATATTTATATTGTTTTTTAATGGTAATAGGAACTATTGTTTTGAGTAATCTTATCTGCAGTTCATATATTTTGTCCAAGTGCGATTTAAAAGTGCGTCCATAGCTACTAAGACCATATGATATGATCGATTCTCCTAGGGCTTTATATAGTAGTAGACGTATAAAGTATGGAGTTTTATTGTTTATTAGTGTAAATTTTTTACGCGAGCAGGGATCGTAGTTTGCCGCATACGTAATTAATATGTTCACTCCAATTCAGTCTACTATCAATAATTAGTCCTAGATAAGTTTGTTTTTCTACCACATCAATTTTGGGACAATGACAGGTAGAGGTACTTGAGCTATTATGAAGACATACATGGTCATGTGCAATTAAGTTAAATGGAATTTGACTTCTATTGTGACTGGAACTTATATACATGAGTTTCGTTTTGCTAGCGTTAAGAACTAAACCTACATCGTGGGACCATTTGCAGAGCAAGGTAAAGTCTGTTTGGAGTCGATAGAGAGCATTTGAGAGATCATGGTCAGCTGCCACGAGACACGTGTCGTCGGCATATTGGTATAATTCACAAGACTTTATAACATTGACCAGACTGTTTACATATGTGAGGTAATGAAGAGGCCCGAGGACGGAACCTTGAGCTGTACCTTCAGTTACCTTTATCGTGTCACTGATAGCGTCACATACTTTTACGCAGTAGGATCTATTGTTCATATAGTCTCGACACCATTCGAGGAGTGGTCCTCGTATGCCGTGATCCTGTAAACTTTCAATAAGCACGTCGTGACGTAGGGTGTCAAATGCGCTACTATAATCAATGAAAACAACAAGAACATGTTTGCGTTGATTTAGGCTTTTATTCACACTGTCTGTAAACTGTGATAGCAATTGTGTTGTGTTCTTATGTGGTTGGAACCCGAACTGTTTCTCTGTTAATAAGTTATTCGAACTATAAAAATCGTATATGCGTTGACTGATATACTTTTCAATAATTTTATCTATTGCTGTTAAAATAGTAATACGTCGGTAATTATCATAGTTGTCCTTTAGACCTTTTTTGTGGATAGGACGGACTAACCCTTTTTTGAGTTCATCAGGATAATATCCAGATGCTACACTATTGTTAATTAGTTGTGATATCGCCGGAGATATCTTATCATTAAGTAACAATATGTCACTAAATCTTATGGAATCAACGCCAGGTGCTTTATTAGGATTAATTGATTTAATAATCTTATTAACATCACATGCTGTTGCTTTTTTAAGGCGCATAGATAAGTTGATGGGGTTTTTATATATTTTGGGATCAAGAAGCTTTGTTGTACAAGATGGTATGATATACTTTACACTATTGTTAAAGGTGTTTGCAAAGTTATTCGCAATATCACTAGCTTTCATGAAATTTTTCTCAAATGCTTGTAGTATAATTTCATCAACTGATTTTCTAATTCTACCGGTTATTCTGTTTAATATATCCCATAAATTTTTAGAGTTATTCTTGTTAGTGTCGATAGATTTAATAATTTCACTATTTTTAGCCTTTTGTACTAATTTATGAGCATAATTTCTAGCTTTATTATATTTTAGCTTTAATATCATATTATTACTATCCTTTTTCCATAACGTATATAATGTATCTTTATAGTTACAGGCATTTATAATTTTTTTATTTATCCATGTATTATTTTTTCTATTAGAATTTATATTTATTTTTTTATATATTTTCGAATTTTTATAACATTCATGAATACTATTTTTAATGATATTATATATTGTAATTGGACATGGGTTCTGAGCGATCGTGTCCCAATTTAGTTCACAAAGCATATTTTTAAGTTTTTCATTATCGTATAAAACTTTATATTTTGGAACACTCTGTACACGTGGTTGGCCTATGCTCGCCATTATTACGGCGCGGTGATCCGCCAGTACGACACTGAGAGCAGCGGAGTAAATATCTTGAGTTCGGGATTTTACAAAGATGTGATCTATGCAAGATCTGCTTGTTTTGTCATTACAAGTTTCGATTCGTGTATGATCTGAAATCCCGGGCTCAAGGCCGCAGCTTGACATCATGTTAATGTATTTATGTTTTATAGGGTTATTGAGTGCGGTGTCTATATTGATGTCCCCTAATATATACATATCGTTAGTGTTATTTAGTGATGTTATGAGTTTATGAAGTTCGTGTATGAACAAATGTTTACTATAATTAGGTGGACGGTATATTGAGCACAGACCTGCGACGTAGTTTGATGGTGTTTTTATATAACCTATTATAGATTCGCACTGGAATGTTTTTATTTTAACCCTTGTAAAAGTATGTTTTTTATGAGTATAGATTATTATACCTCCTCCCTTACGTGTGTTTCGCAGTTCTGTGTGCATATTATAGCCATCTAAACCATAAAGAGAACAAACAGAATTTGATATATTTGCCTCTGTTAGCACTACTACGTCTATAGAGGTTTTACTATTAAGTATGTACTGTTCTAACATTGCAAAATTTTTTATTATAGATCGTATATTTATATGTATACATATAAAATTGTTAATCTTAGTCGGAATGCAATTCAAGAAGTGATCAATACTATGGCAGTTAAATAGTTCTGTAATATCCATTTTGGATGTTTTTAATATATATATATCTATATTGTAGGGTATCTATATAAGTATCTAATATTATGGTACGTTACAAAGTTTCTTGATGTCTGCTTCTCCTCGAATATGTATAACAGGTTTAGAGTTGTCATCTTTCCGTATAAATATTTTTCCCTTTTTGCTCCATATATATTTGTAGGTTCCGTTTAGTGATTGTTTAGTACTCCATAGTAGTTTTTTGTTGTATGCTGTTAAAAATGGACGTACGAATATCCGATTTTGAGCAGCCGCTGGAGACGTAGTCGGCATTAAATTGGAGGTATATATTTTACAGTTTTTAGAAGCAGATACCCAGCTTTCTTGCATTTCTTCTTCTTTAAGTTCTACCTGTACGACGCCAGGAGAATCCCTCTTCCGTGACAATCTGCGAGCGGCCTTGATATCACTTATCGGTTGCTTTAGTAATATTGCTACCTTGTCCACGATGTTTTTTATATTTTCTTGTTCGGTATAAGGAATATTTGAGATTTCAATGTGTCTAGCTACTTGGTGTTGTTCAATTTCTTCTATTCTTTGCTCCATTGCATTAATTCTGGTTTCAAGATGCTTGTTTCTATTTATTAAATCTATATTTTTACGTTGGATGTCCTGAACTGCTTGTTTGCATGCTTCTGCGACTTCCATTACTTCATCCATCTTTTCACTGTGGTATTGAAGAGAGACACGTAGTTCATTGATTTCTCTTCTAACAGCCTTTTCCACTTCTTTTGAAATGTTTTGTAGGAGTTTCTTCATATTTATTTGGTTTGTTTCTGTGTTAAGTAATTGGTTTCCGTCTTCATCAGTGTCATCGTCAGGAACTACGATAGAACTGCGTTTAGATGTTGACCTTTGGCATTCTTGACATGTCCATTCTAGGTTCTCTGACGCGCGTATTGCCGTCAACTGTTTGTTGGAAAGGCCTGAACACAAGGTGTTGAGATGAACCAGTTTTTCACATCTACTGCACTCCAAACCAGGGATTCTTTTTGTTATTGATTTATTACATTTATCACACTTTTCCATAATGAAGGTAGGTAATTAATTTCTATGACAACTTGTATACGTGCGCTCAGAATGAAAGGAAGAATACGACTGATATATGTACAACTATAATAACTAAGAACTTTATGAAAAGAGATAGTACTCGATTTTTTAATTAAAAGATTTTTTTTATTCTAAGAATATTATATTGTACTGTAATTGAAAGTTATTGTAAATGTTTTCACATATAAATTTTTATACATATTTACATATGTCTGTAGCTTGTTGTTATTTTTTTTGTGAAAGGAAGAATAAAGAGTTTCTGATTCATTCATTATTTTAAACGCCTCTTAAGATGTTCAATGGATGCAGTAGTAGTATAATATACACGACAAGCCAGTTGCCTGTCGTCCTTATTATATTTATGTTTGCATTTCAAGACAGATCATGACATTCTGAACCGCTCAAATATAGAATAGTCAGGAAACATGTCATATTGAAGTCAAGTATCCAAGAGCAGCGTACATACTATAAGGTTCACAAGATCTATATAGTCTGTCAATTAAAACTAAATGTATTATATAATTATTATTATAATTATATATATATCCAGTAAAAAAATGCAATTAATAAAGCAACATACAAAGCAGAGTTTGTACTATAAATATCAGATAGCGGATAATCATAGTACAAAATTACTCGACGTTAATTAAGGCACAATATATGATTGTATTGATATTATTGGATTGTCAATACATTACCGAATGATTACTTAAAAATTATATATAAACTAAAACCTCAAACATTTAATTACAACTCTTATTGAATTACAGAATTTTTTATAGTTACAATGTATTCAGATACTTCCAAAGTATACTATTCTGGTAGATGTGTATGCAACATGTTCTATCATTAATATTTCAGTTCGTTATCAGAGATTTGGTAAATAAACATTCATTTAATTGGTTTTGACAATTGACAGACTATGTAGACTTCATGAGTGGTAAGACGCTTTTGAAATGCTAAAATTATTCATAAATAAGCTATCCTATTTCTAAACATAGCTTATGTGTATATTCGTAAAGTTAATAATAAAAAAATGGAACTCTGTGCCGAGCAGGTAACAAATGATGCTGCTACAGACTATAAATTTCACAGAAACTAATAGCGTCTGTAGACAGTCAAGCGGATCACTTAATTTCAAGTTTGGTGTATTAAAACTTCAGTGAACATAATTTGTAAAATTATTAATTTTCACCCTAACATGATTGCAATAAATAACCGCTAATATTGTTTTTGAAAGAAACAGAATGCGCTTGTATAAATACTCAATGGAAGATACTATTTATAAGGTTAGTTATTGAAGACCCGGCCTTATAATGAACATGACCTACCATAATCCACCAAACTTTAAATTTTCGCAACAAAATTCGGGCAGTGTTCCAGTTTATCAATTCCATAACTGAATATCTCAAATATTGTACTTATAGTGTTAATTCTTATTGGTTTGTGAGTGTTAAAACGGGTGTGTAAAATGAAATAATGGTATCATCGCGAGCATTTCGTATTTGGAACATAACAATAACAGTAGCAAACCGTCTTGTTAATGTTTAACTAGGACCGCACTATAATGCGTCAATTATTATTTGTATTTGTTGTACAAGATTGTTAAGCTTGAAATATTCGCTTAGTTCGATGAAAATTCGCAACGAGCCAAACGCAAATTAATTTCGCGCAGCTTGTTTTCGTTTGGCAGATAGATATATATATTTGTAGATACATATTTAATAGAGGATAATGGATTTATCGCAAGCAGTACGTAAGAAGATTAGCTGTCATCTGCATATAGCAGCGTGTGACACAAAAGGCTAACTTAATTGCTGATATATGATATACGTACTTAGAATTATTGTAAGTGTTAATTATAGGTAAATATATTATATTTAAATATTGATAAAAATATTTGAGTATTTATTATTTTGAAATAAAAGTGTTTTAGTTTATAAAAAAAAAAAGTTGTCTATCATAATTTATGGTATAACGCTACATCATAATCTATGATAAGTTTTATAATTATTGTTATACGTAGAAAATAATCCGCTATGTTTATGGATCTGTATTTTGATTTTATAAGGACAAATGGGTTTTATAAATGCTCCGTACATTATGACTCGTAAATATGAATACGTCTTCCATTCTCCTACAGCAGGAGGGAATCAAACCTTTGGAATTTGGTGGGTCATCGACCACCACGTGATCGTCTATGGCAGATGACGTGGATGGTATTGGGTCTTCGGGGGTGTTGATCTGCATTTTGTGGCACACTTCAAAGGCCTGGCCCACAGTACGCACAATTCTCATGGCTTGGCTCTGTGGACAAAAAAAAATAAAACATCAAATATAAATCTATAGCCAGCTACTTACAAGATTTATGTTATTAAAAAAAAAGGTTTATGAGTCCTAATTTATAGCGTTGCTCAAATATGTATGAATAGCTGCTCTGGCTTAAAATCGATTTGTATAGTTTTTAGAATACACAATACTATGTTTAAGTAACGATTGTATTATTAAAATAACTAAAAACCCTAATAAATCATAAATATTTGGCTTTAAATCAATTTGTATAGTTTAGAATACATAACACCGTGTTCAGGTAACAAAGAAAGTAATATAATTGTATTATTAAAGTAACTTATAAACAACGAGCTAGGTCTGGATTCAATAATTGTTTAATTCAGATCTAGCTGTTTAGCACACCGTTATATTTTAAATTTCATTCCTTGCATGGTACAAACATTCGTGTTCTTGAATATGATTGTTTCGGTCTGGATGTTTTCTATGTATATATAAAAAAAAATAAGGATTCATGTAAATCTACTCACACGTTGTATTCGTGAATGGGAGATGGTTGTAGGGACTAGTTTTTTCTTATGGATGACAATGGAATAGTTCACCCGCCTGCTCTAACGGTTCACGCTGGCGGGGCGCTAGTGGAGGATGATAAGATGAGCATGCAGTCAGGTTAGTTAGCCCATCGTGACAAATTCACCAAGAATTTGTCACGATAGTTTCCAGGGGGAACCGCGAGGAGGTGAAACTGACATGGTACATTGTTAGCAATAAGATCATCAATCCACATTACTAACAATCCACTTTCTCCCCTGTAGGGACTGGTTTACTCTGATAACTATAAAATAGGAGATGTTTGTATAAAAATACGTTATTCGTCTATTCCACGTGGACGAGTCGCGGGCACGGTTAGTATGTATATGATATACACTGCGCATAAGCATTCAACCTGAATAATCTCTTTTCATCCGTTGCGTGGTCCGTGCCACATATGAAATGAACATTAATTAGCCATATTTCATCTCCCACGCCCGTCGCGCGTCGTGCCATTTTATCTCCCTTTTGTAAAACGCTATTCGTTTCAACTCTATACCCCTTTTGCTCCCATTATCCTTTTATTTCCGTAGCCCCGCAATATTTTTGGAGTTTAAATTGTGAGTCGTGAAAAGTTGTCATAATTGTGACGTAATAAATATGTCTCCAATTTTAGATAAATTTAAGAATGAAACTGAATGAAAAAATAAAAAGTAAATTATAATTTGCACTGTGCACTCGCCTGCACTGGCGGTTTACGCTGACGGGTCCCCGGAAGGATGGTAGGATAGGATTTACCAAAAATAAACTAACAGTTAATTTTAGTAAACGCAACACTTGACAAACGTATTTTCCAGGCTATATGAAGCCTAAAGTAGCACGGTGATAGTACTCTTTAAAATTTATATGGTTTTGTTATTAGTGTTTGCATCATCTTATGTGTACATAAAGACGGAAAAAAAAACAAATATCATTATTAATATTGATTAAAAAAAATGTTTACAATTCTAACAGCGTCGTTCAGTCCCAAACTAAGCAGAGTTTGTGTTATAAGTACTAGACAACTGATATATATATTGTAAATACATACATAATATAAATGAATAAAATATGTATGAATAGCTGTGGCAGCGAATTCACCCACATCAAAATAGCCTATCTATTAATCCGATGTAAAAGCTACATTACTGTAAAGTTTCATTAAAATCCGTTCAGTCATAGTTATTGCGTGAAAGAGTAATAAACATCCAATCATACTCAAACTTTCACTGTTATAATAGTAGCACGATAATAGAAGGACATGTTATTAATTTCTTCGGTCTGTTTATCCATTTGGTTTGAGATATCTACATAAGAAGTATAGTATTAAACGCAATTGAGTGGACACTGTACAGCTCCCGAGGGAGACCTTGGAATGAAGCCAGAGATTGACAAGATTTCTGCAGTATTCTTGAGACACGGTAAAATATAGTATGATACGGGTAAGCACTTGTCACACCCGCGTCTAAACGTAAGTTGACACTAATATGACGAGAATTTATGAATGCTTCTAAAAACTGGAACATTTAGTACCTGCTTGAGCGATTGATTGGAAATATTTCCGTGTTGTTGATCTAATTTATGTGTTTTTTTATGAATTAGTAATTGCAAACGAATTGTAGGTCCACTTGATGGTGACAGATAACCTTCGTCTATATTTATGAGTAGACTTATCACACTGTCTTATTTCTGGAGTTCACGGATTCTACTCCTCGCCCAGTACATTTGTACTCATGTGTACTGCCATGGCTGTTTTCTATGTACATTACGTGTATCCTCATCTATGTATGTTATGTCTAGCCTTAATTACATTATTTGTGGTCGGCACATTATGTCATCCTCTTCCACTGGTCTATCAGCTGTCATATCTGAACGTACTCTCCTTTTATTTATATCATCTTTCACAATCTATTCATCATTTTTGGGTGTCCTTTCCCTTTTTGTCCATCCACGTTTATATATGTACTATGTATATTTAAAAAATGTATATAAGTATTTATATCGGTTGTCTAGTAATAGATAACTAGTAGTAATAGTAATAGATACGGTAGGGAAAAAATATTTGATGTTCATAAGCGGCTTAAATGTCCTATATGGATGAATGATTTTTGAGTTTGAATTTGATATAAATACTATATACATTTTATATAAGACTAGCTTTTGCCCGCGGCTTCGCTCGCGTTAATTTATCCCCTTGGGTGAGGAATTTATCAAAATCCTTTCTTACGGGATGTCTATGTCATAGTAGCTTTATGCATGCAAAGTCTCAGCCCGATCGATTTAAAATTGACAAAGTTTCATATAAACTTTCATCCCCTGTTTTATCTCTTTGGGGGTAGAATTAATCAAAATCCTTTCTTAGCGGATGCCTACGTCATAACATCTACCTGTTTGCTAAATTTCAGACCGATCCGTCCAGTGATTGGGGCTGTGTGCTGATCACTACGTCAGTCACCTTTGAGTTATATATATTTAGATATTTTATATAAGTTTGCTTAGCTTAGGACTAAATAGATCGTCCTGTATGAAGTATCCCATGGTTATTATTATTATTATTGTATCTGACATTTATACCATAGATATCTCTCGTGCGTTGCATTCTCAGGACTAAGTAGTTATGCTTCGCTACTCTATAATTTCATGCAATTATCTCACGATCGCTGCAGAATACAGTTTGCAAAGTTGGTAAGCTACTTGGCGCAGAATTGGGTGAGACAAAGACATTGCACAAAATTGTTTTAGTGGATACCTCTGTCTTAACTAATTCTACTATTAACTTGCTATATATATGAGCTACCTGTTAAAAAAAACTTTTTGTTCTTTCTTTGAACAATTAATACAACGCCATCTAGACCCAAGTTAAGCTAGCTAAACATTGTGTTATGGGTACTAGATAACTGATACAAATACATAGATATATTTCTTTTCGTAAATACATGCATATTATATTATACGTAGAAAACACACAGACAAACAATCATACTCATGAATACAAATATTTCTGTAGTGCGAGGAATCAACCCGCTACCAACCGAAGTAAGGCGGTGTGCTAAATCGCTAGACTATCCAGGCCATCATAAAGCTAATTATTATTAAGTAAATAATATATTAAATTTTATGTATGTGGTACTATTTAGAGGTAGGCAATGATTATCCATAAGGCAGACTATTGGTAATATTGACTTTAAAGAATAGATTAGAATTGAAGAATTAACATTGAAACACTTTCGAATAGTCCTCATATATTTATTTTTAATCTACAACTCATTCGGAAAGCTGTCTCATCTACTCATCACATCACATACAATTTAATAGGTTTTAAAAGAGTGTTATGAAATTTAAATATCTTTATTCATATAGTTAGAGACATAATAAGTTAAGTTTAACATTTGCTCCGAATGTATACTTTTTAGACGACCTCGGTGGTCTAGCGGTCTAGCACACCGCTTTACGACCGATGGTCGCGGGTTCGATTCCTCGCACGGCACAAACATTTGTATTCATGAGTATGATTGTTTGTAGCGGTCTGGGTGTTTTCTATGTATAATATGTATTTATTTACAAAAAAAAAATCTATGTATATGTATCAGTTATCTAGTACCCATAACACAAGCTTTAGCTAGCTTATCTTGGGTCTAGATGGTGCTGTGTGAATTATCCTGAGATTATTATTATTATTACTTTAATCCGGAAATTGCAGACAAGAAACTCGCCTCCATCGTCTTCCAAATGAGATTAGACTGTAGAAAATGTTCTGATATCTATTTATATAAAACAAAATAAACTGGAAACATAGTTTTTTCAAGCTACGCAAAGTGCCTTTGTAGCACAATAGTAAAATCATTTACGAAGATCCGTTGTATTTCTTTTATATATTTTCTTATACTAGCATGTCACAATCCATTGTATGAGAACTACATTCCAGCTGAGAAAATACAGAAAAACTATTCTATTCTTTTTTACAGTACAAAATATACAGCTAATATTATTGTTTCAATGAAAACGATTTATAAAATGAAAATATGCTTCATCCTTATCCCATTTATTTGGGGTCGGCGCAATATGTTTTCTCTTCCATTCATCCCTGTTCACAGTCATGTCGTGATTCGCTTCCTTTCTTACCATATTATCTTTCACACAGTCCATCCATCCCTTTTTCAGCCTTCCTCTGCCCTTATAATTCATATTCACAAAAATCTATCTCAAATTTTTTAATTTGAAAATAAATCAACTCAACTTTATGTCGGTGATTTCTAGAATCATTATTTCTCTGCGTTCATTCCTGAATTTGGTGCAGCGCAGTTATCCTCTTTTTTCACTGAATACTGTGAATTCTAGAACAGCGTTCAGTTATTTCAATTACAGTATGAAATTTTCTGCTTGTAAACAAAATGGAATGAACAAACTAATATGTTACAGGAAGTTTGCAACTGTACAACGTTTGCAACTAGTTTTTAAATTTAATTTACAAACACGGTATGTGTTTTTTATTCTATTACGTGTATCTGGAATTTAATTACTATAGAACTAAAACGAAGTTATAGTTTTAAATAGTATATAAGACAATTACAACGTCATTTTCCGTACAATAAAGAATTACGTCTTAATTATACGGATACAAATGATATATGAAATGTATTAAAAATTGATGTGAGAAAAGAGATAATCTTTGAAAAGAAGAATAAAAAGATAGCTATCAAATATTAAGTACTTGACTGATGAGGTTATTTTACATTATAATCATCATTATAATCCCATCAAGAGAGTTCAGTACTTTTATACTTATCATCAAAATATAGAAAAACTCTTTTCTCGCTACATGTTATACATTTTTCATAACAATACAAAATTCGAACAGTTCTAACGAAGAAAGAATCATATTGTAGCTAAAATAGATACGAGTTGAAATGACATCAAGACTATACAATCATATACACACGAGTACAAATGTTTGTAATGAACGGAAATCGAACCCAGGCCGTCGGAAATTAAGGCGGTGCAGTGCGATAAACTGAGTACCACTGAGGCCGTTTACATACATCGCGTAAAGTTTGGAAATGGACCTAAATTGCGACCGTTCGATGTAATCATTCAATTTCTCGAATAGCGAATATAATAAATAGTCGTTTCGAAGCTTACTTCGCCGAATAATAGGCGAGTAGTGAATAACTTTGACACTGACTGATGGTTGAACATTGGAAACGCCTTCACACATTTTACCTGAACGTAGTAATTTGGTAGTTTGCATCAGTTTCACGTGGATCTATGGGGTCTAAACCTAAACCAAGTTAAATAACGTAGGTGACGCACAAGGCTCATTTTTTTTTTTGGGATGTTTAATGAAATGTTGCACCCGCTTGCGCTAACGGTTTACGCTGGCGGGGAACCAGTGGATGATGATAAGATGAGTATGAAGGTCAGGTCAGTTAGCCCATCGTGACAAATTCACTAGGAATTTATCACGACGGTTTCCAGGGGGAACCGCGTGGAGGTCGACCTAACATGGTACATTGTTAGCAATGGGAATTACTAGTTCCCATTACTAGCATTCCCCTTCCCCCCCAAGTCTCATATGGAGTCAAAGTTCAAAGTAAAAAATATAATGAGCCGTATTTTTGGACATCATCGAGTCACTAACTAGGGGGGAAGGAATTTGTAAGTAATGTGCGCTGATTGTGATTGTGTGTGTGATGAGATTGCTAGCCATATACCATGTCAGATTAACCTCGACACGGTCCCTGGAAACTAACGTGATAAATTCTTGGTGAATTTACCAATAGGCTAACTGACCTGACCTCATCTTATCATCCGCCAGCGTAAACCGTCAGTGCAGGTGTGTGAACCATACCATTATCATCCATTAAGAAAAAGAAGTCCCTAACTAAGTAGAGCCTGTGTTATGGGTACTAGATAACTAATACAAATATATAGATTTTTTTGTTCATAAATATATACATATTATACACAGAAGATACCCAAAGCGATACAAACAATCCTACTCATGAATACAAATGTTTGTGCCGTGCGGAATCGAACTAGCGACCCTCGGACGTAAAGCGGTGTGCTAGACCGCTAGACCACCGAGGTCGGCAATTATATAAAAAAGAACACACCCGAAATGATCATATAAACACTGAAATATAACTAACTACAGTCTTCAGTAGTTTTTTTCTACTATAGCTTATGAAAGTACAAGTGGCAAATTGTTTGATAGAGTATTACTGAGTTTAGTATGACCAATCTTTCATTACTCACAAAATGCCGTCATACTTGAAACTTTATACTTTTTTTTTCTAAAAAAATCGACTGCTTCTATTATAAGTGCGTCACTATTGTATATGCAGTTCTCTTTATATTTTTTCTCGCTCTGTATATGCGAGTTGCATGTCAGTGTGGGTGTGGCAATATATACATAAACATTGATTATGTAAAGTGTGTTTGCCAGAAATCACGTAGATGTACCTACTAAACGTATCATCGGTGTACGGAATATTAACTCATTGCACGTTTACACGTCTGTACGAATTTAGCCCTAGAAAACAAATACGATAAAATTAATGATTTAATGATAGGTTTAATGTTTTTTTTTATTGACGGCCTTGGAGTCTAGCGGTTTAGCTTGCATTTACTTTCGACGGTCGCAAGTTCGGTATAAACGTTTCTATTCATGACTATGATTTATATGATTGTTTGTATTGGTTTAACAAACAGATAGATAGACAAACAGACAAAAATTGTATAAAATGTTATTTTGGTATATGTACCGTATTTACATTCCTATGCATGTTGTAAAAAACGGTAATTTTAATATTATAAACAGACACTCCAAATTTATTTATATATATAAATGCATAGATAGTATGGAGAGAAGATCCTTTTTCGCTTTCTTAAATTGTCTGCAGCATTTATAGAATCATAATTATATGTTATTGTTATTTTATGTGTTATAGTACGAGAACATTGTGGTATAGTGGTTTTCCTCGGAGAATTATAATATCGCGAATTCTAGTCTCGTTGACACCAAAATTTGTCAGTCACTGGAAATACCATAAAGAAATTATATTAATCCGAGATACGAAGGTAAGCTTATGTCTGATATGCATATGGTAAGTTATTCTACGTAACTGATTACAAATTTATAAATTTATGTAAAATATATAGGTTTATAAACACGATGTTCGATGTAGTTTTTTTGTTCTATCTTCCGGTTTACTGACGCACAATACATTATATATGTATATATCATATGAGTATATTTGCACTCTCAAATTTTGGCTGGAAGAAATGTTGCCAGCATTAACTCCGGTTTTTTTATTTTTAAATTTGAGCGCGTTTGACAGCAATCTCGCTGTTGATGTTAAGTGATGATGTGGTCTAAGCTATTATTGTATAATACTTATATAAAGTTTAAATAGTGTTTATTTAAACTTTGTATCATTCTCAACTGACGGCATCGGGGTTTAGCTGTTTAGCACACCACTTTACTTTACTTCCGATGACCGCGGGTTCGATTCCTCACAGTGCCAATATTTGTATTCATGAGTATGATTCTTTCTATCGGTCTGGATGTTTTCTATGTATATTATATTTACAATAAAAAAGTTGTCTAGTACCCATAACACAAGTTAGTGCTTAATATGTGACTAGATGTTGCTGTGTTGGTCATTTATACATTTTCATTCTGTTATATATAAGTCTTAAGTGCATTGTGTTAATTGCCCAGGGTCATTTATACACATATGTATTTTATTCTTATTATTATATTACTAGGCAATTGTAAGTAGCTTTGACGTGGTCTAGTGTTTTGAGTAGTCATGCTCACTAAAATGTCCAGACTTGGGGCGGTATGGTGGGCCGGGTCATTGGGCTCCCTAAAATATGGTCGAGCGCAGTGATGGCTGGCTCATCCGTCATACTCGTGAACGGGTGCTGCTTGTAGGGACTGGTCTGCTCTAATCATTGATTAGACTGATTTCCTCTTATTAATTGTTTAACCAGTTGGTTATATATTCAATATTTTTTCTATTTGAGTATTTAATTGAATTAGTGCTAAATGGTGGTTTGTATTCACACACTTAAACTTAAAAATGTAAAGTAATAATAAAATTATTTAAAAGAGCAACACGCAACTTTCTTGCTCGTTCTTCTTGTGATGAGCAGCTTTCCGAACGAGCGGTAGATTAAAAAAATGTAATGACTATTCAAAAGTGCTTCAATGTAAGTTCATTTGAATAAATGATTTTCTATTCTATTCTATTCTATTCTATTATGTTGTATAAATATTAAGTATTAACCGATTAAAATCTCTGTAATTTACTGTGCATCTGCCGTTTTATAAACCACAACCCTTCGGTCTACAGCTCAGCCGGTTCCTACATCCTTCCACATTCACAATGTACATCTGTTTTGTTAATCTTTCATCTGATATTCTTTCCACATGCTTGAACGTAACGTGCCCTTTCAAAATTATACTCCGACATTTTTATATCCAGTTAGTACTTACGTAGGTACTTATTCCGTATAATGAATTTAATATATTAAATACTTTTTTATAAATAGTTTGTGTTTTTTTTATTAATTAATGCATTAGCACTATTAGTTGATTATTAATATCATTTATTTCAATTAATTTCCGGATTATTACAATTTATTAATATACTAGCGGACCATACGTCCCGGAAATGCAGCGCCACTACCGGATGAATATAGACAGATTAACAAAATAACATCGAAATCGGTCCAGCCATTTAGGAGCAGTTAATTGTCAAACGACACGTACCGAAGAACTACAAGAAGAAGAAGAAGAAGAACGGAAAGTGGTTCTTATTGATTAGTGTATTTATTTTGGATATTTATTATAACCACATTATGTTAGAACATTTCTTCAAAACTAGGTTAGTAGTTTTCACATACTTAGTACATAATCTACACGCTTCAGCTATCTGTTCGCTTAGATCTTTTAAACTACGCAATAGATTATAATTTAGTTTTTTTGCAATAGATAGAGTGATTCAAGAGGAAGGTTTATAAGAATAATAAATGTACACCTGTGGGAAGCCGGGTAGCTAGTATAATATAAAATATCTATTACATGTCAGAAATGACTACGCGTGTTAAACAAGACAATGATTTCCAATACCAATAGGTACAAGCGCAATCCCATTATTAATCATAAAAAAAACCACAACCAGTGTACTATATGCATGTCATGCAATAAAATTTCATATAATACTAGTTGACCCAGCAAGCGTTATATTGCCATATAAATTAAAATCACTATTAGAAAGCAATCGCTAAAAGTATGGGTTGGTAACAGAGGGATGAAAATTTAGGGTTGTAACTATTTTAAATAGGGGTATGAAAAGTAGATAGTAGCTGATTCTCAGGCCCTATGCATATGCAATTAAATTCTCAGACCATATGCCTGACGACCTCGGTGGTCTAGCGGTCTCGCACACCGCTTTACGTCCGATGGTCGCGGGTTCGATTCCTCGCACGGCACAAACATTTGTATTCATGAGTATGATTGTTTGTATCGGTCTGGGTATTTTCTATGTATAATATGTATGTATTTACGAAAAAAAATTATCTATGTATTTGTATCAGTTGTCTAGGACCGATAACACAAGCTTTAGCTAGCTTAACTTGGGTCTAGATGGCGCTGTGTGAATTGTCCTGAGATTATTATTAAATGCATAAAATTGCATAAAAATCGGTAAAGCCGTTTCGGAGGAGAATGGTTACTAAACTTGTGACACGAGAATTTTACTACATATATAAGATTTATATGTATTAATATAAAACAGCTTAGTTCATATATCTATGCCCACCTGTAGATGTTCTAGGTCAGTACCAAATATTCATTAATTTGTTTATATTGTGTTATACTATATTTTAATAGGAACAATATAATGATATTGACATAATACTGAGAAACACGTAGATACCTACTGGACAGCTTCCAGCAAACAGAATACCACTTACGAAATCTATTCACATCAATAACATATACATATATAAGTAGGTTGATATTTTTTCATAAACTATGAAAACACAATGTTGTACATGTACTTAACAATTCTATGAATTGATTTCATCATAAGACGAAGATGGCTTAGGAAAACTAGTGAACACTAGCAAATATCCCACTCCCTATATATATAAATTATTCCATATAATATCCAATAAAAATACTATCAATAGAATAGAAAATCAATTATACAAATAAATTTAATTTATGAATTAAAAAAATTCTTCATATTTTTTTTTATCCACCGCTCGTTTGGAAAGCTGTCTCATCACAAGAAGAACAAGCAAGAAACTTGTGTGTTGCTCTTTTAAATAATACTTGTAAGTTTACATTTACAAGTCGAAACGTGTGAATACAAACTACCAACCAGTCCTATATAATTATAAAATAAGATTAAATCAGCCGTAGTGATAAGAGCAGACCAGTCCCTACAAGCAGCACTCGTTCACGAGTATGACGGATGAGTCAGCCATCATTGCGCTCGATCATATTTTAGGGAACCCAATCACCCGGCCCAGCACGCCGCCACATGTCTGGACATTTTAGTGAGCATGACTACTCATTCCACTCGACCACGTCATAGGTACATAAAATTACTGTATGGTAGTTACAGTACCAAGATACAGAGTGAAAACTTATCAGCCAATGCACATTCTAGTCTCATTGATCCTTCGCTGTACAGTACTAAGATAATTATTATAATCAATCCATCCGATTTCTTTAAAGTAGAATGAATATCTAATTTTGAATATTTTTTTTTTAATTTTTGCTTAATAAAAACCATTACCAAGTTTACAAATTTGTTACATTAACATAACACTAACGTTTTTTTGGACTACACTCTGTTGGCCGTAGACTTTACAGCTTCACCGGATGATAGGGGGCGAATGCAGTCGAACCTCGACTCGGGCCATCGCAATTTCGATCCCCGTTTGAATTGGACGGGGGATTGATTGGAGGGCACTAAGTAACATTATTTCATGTTCTATCCCTTTCATACCCCTACGATGACCCCTTTCAAATTGGATCTATATACCGAACTGGAGTTAATAGAGAGAATAAAGCTTACTGATGACATTAGACATTTTAAATTTATTTTGAAGAAATATTTATTAGACAAGAATTATATATAGCATTAATAATTTTCTCGATGACGCAGATTTGTATGCGTAATTGCAGAAGACAGTGAAACTTCTATCTATTTCTTAAGACCTTTGTAACCTGTACTTCACAAATAAAGAATTTGAATTTGATAGGACTACGCCAATACTACAATTTGACTCAAGTTCAAAAGCAGGCCATTGAAAATTCGTCAAAATAACAAAAAGAAGAAATGTTAAGTTTAAATAGCCGTGTGAACAAATCGAATATTGATGCGATGAGTTTCCAGGCCTTGCTCGCTGAACTATTACTATGTCACGCACGTATCCGCCATAAATAAAATAAATAACGAATATTTATATCGATGATAAAAAGTTACCATTCACGAAAATTTTGATTTACATCTGAAATAACTATATTTGAAATTCGAACGCAAACCGATTCGTTCCATTTTTAAATTTGACTTTGTTAATTGAGTTCTTTGAGCAATTGTTTTTTTTTTATTATATGAAAACTGTACGGATCTGGAAGTTGAAATTGGTTTACACATAATAATCGGAGGAGTGACCACCATGAAGTAAAGAAGATTTTTAATATGAAATTCGATAGATATAAAATATTATGGGTATTACAACCCAAAGTTAATTATATTCTATAAATGTATCTATTAGAATCGTTCTATATTATGAAAAGTATTCATCGTGTGAACAAAACAACTTATTTTAATTTTAGAACGTGGAACAGGTAATTTATTATAGGCACAAAATGAGATCAAGTTTTATTCTTCAGAGCAGTTGACAAGATGACGCCTCCTCAAACAATGGGATAAAAGCAATAGAATGACAAATACATATGCAAACTATATACTTACAGGAATATTTGTATTAACTATTATATTATTATTCCTTAGTGACATTATAGTCGTTGATTTAAATGATCCACAGTACCAGTATTTCAAACAGTCGAATAATTTTAAGAGTGTTATATCAAATATAGAACGCTGGTAATACAGTTATGTAAATATTAATTTTATCTTTCTGCACTCATCTTTTTGAATTTATATTATACATTATACTTTTTATACTTATACTAAAAAAGGGTAGATAAATAAGTTTTTTATTCATTTGTGTAAGTTTTAGTACGAATAAAAACTTACTAATATTATAAATGCGAAAGTAACTCTGTATATCTGTCTGTCTCGCTTTCACGTCAAAACTACTGGACCGATTTAAATGAAATTTAGTACACATATATATATATGTAGATAGTCTAGACTCTGAGCAAGGAAATAGGCTACTTTTGAATGCGAAAAAAGGGTTGTAAGAGGTTAAAAGTGGGGATGAAAGATTGTATGGAAGAATCGTCATTTTTGAAGCTAAAAGTTTGAAACTTATTTTTGAGGCTGTTGATTAAATATGAATAAATATGACATTCAAAGTTTTTAAAAAAATTACCCTTAAGTTGTAAAATTAAATGAATGAAAGTTTTTAATCAGAATAACATCTAGACTATAATTAAAATGATAAGTGTGATGCAGACGAAGTCGCGCGGGTCAGCTAGTTAGTATATACTTCCTTTGTTTTCACACTTCTCTCTTTACATCACGTCTCTCTCTTTCCCTTTCACTCACTAATCCACTCGCTTAATTATTTATGTTTTCATCTATTCAGATAACAATATATAGATTGTCATATATCTAAGTACTAGTTGAGTGAGACGAATGTGTTTTAATGTGGGTAATGTAATAAAAGCTGGACAGACTGAGACAATGACCTTTATACGCCGATCATAATTTTTGGCTACCCCATCTCGGTACACGTCAGTTGTCTATTTTTGTGGTAGTCGTCATTCGAGGTGAAAGAAACGGGTTACAATAAAAGCTTTGATACGTGCCGTCTATGACAGTGCTTCTCAAACTGGCGGTCGCGACCCATAAATGCGAATGTAGGGCAAGAGCTGAAACATAGACAATAAACAGACTGGCCTATCGTGTTAATAGACGATATAATATCCAGTAAAAATCCCTCATTTTTTTAAAGTCAACTGATGAATCTCGAGTATGAAAGTTTTTGTTAATGCGTCTAAACACACTAAAATTTGTAATTAATATTTTGTTTATTTTTACTAATTTGTCTACGTATAAGGCGAGCTAGGCTATGCTTCCTAAATGATTTTAGGGCGCTATAAAATGGGTCATGTAGTTTGGGAACCACTGGTCTAGGACATCAGGTTGGCCGTAAAAAGCAGGCGCGTTTATGACTATGCCGCTGGCCGTAAGTGTTTCTGTATCCGGTTGGAAGAATACTGCATTAAGGTATAGTATATTAAGGTTTTGTTCCATGCAGGTAAAGTGAAATTTTACCTTAATTGATTTTTTTTCGGACTACTCTAATGCTGTTGGCCGCAGCTGGCCTTTTACAGCTTCACCGGACGATAGGAGGCGAGTGCAGGTGGCACTCTAAACCCGCAGAAGGACTTATGGAGCGGCTGAAGGCCAACTCCCGCCCGATGGATACGACTTTAACCTCGTTTCAGATCGTAATTTCGATCCCCGTTTGAATTGGACGAGGTAAAGATCGGAGGGGCCTTAATCCAGTACCGAGTTAGCTCTTATACTTGGTCGACAAGGAGATTTTTTTTATTGATGATAAAACGATTACTAAAATATTCACTGTTCCTGGTGAATAGATTAGTCCTTATGCAAATTATGTAGCAATGAATTTTGTTATGCTTCTCGTCCTGTTTATCTATATGGGATTACTGCCACTTTCTATCAGGCAGGCCGTAAGCCTGTTTACTGTTCCAGTTCCATAAAAAAATCCCTCAATTATGCAATATCACGAACGGCCGTCGATGTTCAGTTATGTCATTATTTGTATACATAAAGGGACATATACATGTTATGCATGAATATGTAACAGTGCATCCGCCTGTACTGATGGTATACCAACGGGACACCAGGGGAGGATGATAGAATGAGTATAAAGTCATGGTAGTTAGACCACCATAGTCAATTGATCAGCTACCCCGACACTTTGCAGATATGACATACATAAATGAATAACCCTGGACAATTAATACAGCGCCATCTAGTCCCGTGGTAAGCAGAGCTTGTGTTATGTGTACTAAACAACTAATATAAACTTGACTACTAATATAATTAAATATTTTTCTTTGTAAATACATACGTAATATACATTGAAAACACCCAGACCGATACAAACAATCGTACTCATGAATATAAATGATTGCACCGTGCAAGGAATCGAACCCGCGACCATCGGAAGTAAAGCGGTGTGCTAAACCGCTAGACCATCGAGGCCGTCAGACATAGATAGGTAAGAGGCCGCCAATCTCCTTTCCGGGGAGGGGAGGGGGGGGATGTTAGTAATGTGATTGTGATATGTTAGTGAGTGTGAATGACCCCATTGCTAGCACTGTCAGATAAAACTCTATGCGGTTCCTCTTGGAAATCATTGTGATAAATACGTAGTGAATTTGTCACGACGGGGTAACTGACCTGACCTCATATTCAACTTATCAACTTTCACTGGTGCACCGCCAGTGTAAACCCTTAGCGCAGGAGCGAAGGCAGGTGCATTTCATTATCATACACAAATATCAAAATATTTTTTTAAAATAATGTAAGCGTGTTTAAAAAAAATATATCGAAACCAATAGCCGCGCCAGCGTTAGAGTTTTCATTATTAACTCAGCATTAAGTAGTGAGATCGTTCAATATAACTGCTTTATTGGAGAGACACGGATAGAAGTTTAATAGAATTTAATAAAGTTCTATACGCCACAGCCAATAGTATTGTCCCATTAAACATCCATTCAATATAACTTATTCACACATAAAATATGAACACTGAACATTGTTTATGGTTTACGCTATCGAGAACCAGTGGAGGGGGGGGGGGGGGGGACAGGGGATTGTTAGTAATGTGGACAGACGATCTTATTGCTAGCAATGTACCATGTCAAGTTGACCTCCACGCGGTTCCCCTGGAAACCATCGTGATAAATTCCTGGTGAATTTGTCACGATGGGCTAACTGACCTGACCTCATATTCATCTTATCATCCTCCACT
The DNA here is from genome assembly GCF_030625045.1 of Achroia grisella. NCBI lineage: Eukaryota > Metazoa > Arthropoda > Insecta > Lepidoptera > Pyralidae > Achroia > Achroia grisella. The sequence goes on from NW_026712943.1 coordinate 325,432, forward strand.
GGTGCTCCGCCAGCGTATACCGTTAGCGCAGACGGGTGCACCATACCATTATCATCCGTAAAAAAAAACCAGTGGAGGGGGGGGGAAAGGGGATTGTTAGTAATGTGGACAGACGATCTTATTGCTAGCAATGTACCATGTCAAGTTGACCTCCACGCGGTTCCCCTGGAAACCATCGTGATAAATTCCTGGTGAATTTGTCATGATAGGCTAACTGACCTGACCTCATGCTCATCTTATCATTCTCCACTGGTGCCCCGCCAGCGTAAACCGTTAGCGCAGACGGGTGCATCATTCCATTATCATCCATAAAAAAACCAGTGGAGGATGATAAAATGAGAATTAAGTCAGGTTACAGCGATGATAAGATGAATCGTTATGGAGTAGAGGCCGTGTATAGGTCGATGGAATGTCGGGCGCCCTCCTGCAAGATGGACCGATGACATCACGAAGGTGGCCGGGAGTGGATGGATGCGGAAGACGGAAGATCATATATTGTGGAAAACTTTGGGAAAGGCCTATATCCAACAGTGGATAAACACAGGCTGAAATGATGATGAATTTACCACAATAGTTTCCAAAGTGAACCGCGTAGAGGTTTACCTTACATGGTACATTAGTAATGGGCTATTAGCACTGCACAATGCTGCCAGGTCAACTATAAAATGTCTACCTGCACTATGGGTAATTTTATTGTCCACTTACTGTACATTCCAAATTAAATGTAAGCTTTGGGTATTTTGGTCTGAATATATGTATACCTGTATATAATTTAAATTAAATATAATTAAACAATAATTATTAAGTCATAGGCAAAAGTACATTCATATAGGATATTTTCAGCCATCTACAAACATTTTTATATACTTTTTAAATAGAATTTCGAGTCCATCTATAAAAGCTTTAATAGTAGTAGTGTAATACACCTCAAGCAAGTTGTTAGCTAGCAACATAGTCTTTATTTTATTTTTATTATTTACACTGGCAACATTTATTTAAATGTAAGATAGTAACGTGAATATATACATCTCTCTCTTGCCACATACTAAACTCGGAAGCTGGGAACTATGTTCCTTTGGTTTTATTTTTTACCATAACCCAAACGACCATTCCAAGCACCAAATACAGGTATCGTTACAAATCCTTACAAAGTTCTATACAGTATTTTTAGTTATACTTGCATTTCGAATAGTTACAAAGTGAAAGTAAAACTGAATAGGTCTTAACATCACGAATGCTTTCAACATTTTTTATCACTACCTCTACCGTCCTTTATGTACATGAATACTGCAGTTCATAAATTGAAATAATTAAAACTCTGTATACAGGTCATCATTATATAAAGACAATTGATTAATGGCTATCGATATGATGACGTAGTACAGTGATTTTATTATTGTACCTTCAATTTGAAACTTTGCACACCCCTTACGAGGTTAATGTACGGATCTCAACACCTTATTGTTTACCTACATTTGGCAAATAAAGTATTATTATTATTTATTTATTTACTTATTTTATTTATTATTATTATTATTATATATTCTGCAGATACATACTATTGCAAAAAAAAATATTTATATATATATATATATATATATATTTAAGAAGAAGTAAGACAAAAAGAAAATATTATATTATGTCATTGCTATAACGACTATTAAAGAAAAATGTGATCTTTAATTCTTCTCATATATGTACAGTCTACATGCACTGTATTATATCTAAACTAAATTCATATGTCTTTACCTACTTTGTGATGCACTGCACCTATAATAGTATACAATATCAAAATGTCCAATGTCTCTGCAAAGGACAATAGGCAGAAATGCTAAATTTATTGTGACAGTAAAAGTATGATGGCCACAAACAACCGAAACCTTGTGAAAATTATTATTCTAAAGTAATTTATATGCAGCTTTATTGAGACTGTTAAAATGAGACGGCGATAAACATAGGAAACCTTGTGTGAATGATTACGTTACAGTAATTTATCTGACGGGTTCATTATGTTTGTGTCACTTGAACTTCTTTAGAATCTTCACTAATAATAGAACATCAGATATCTACAGATATTATATATATGTGGAGAACAAACTATATCTGTTTATAATGTCCTTTTACAATTTGAAAAGCAGTTAATTTCATATTATATATTCCATTCTTCAAACTTACTAATATTATAAACGCGAAACTTTGTGTATATGAATGGATAGATGGATGAATGAATGTTTGTTAGTCTTTCACGCAAAAACTACTGAACGGATTTCCCTGAAACTTTACAGTAATATAACTTATACATCAGAATAATACATAGGTTCTGATTTAAAAAGTTATTATGTAAATTAAGAGAAATGTAATAATAAATGTCAAATAAGTGTCATACAGACGAAGTTGCAGGGGTGAGCGAATTCTACATAAGGAAGGGTCAATCAATTCAAGTTCCCAACAAAAATTAAAAAAACACTCTGTATGTCAGAGTGTATGTTCTAAATTCAAATTCTAAAGTAATAATTAAAAGTTTATCTATAGATACACATATGTACTATAAATGTATCTATAATTACATCGTATAAACAAAAATAGTGCTTTTAAATTTAGAACAAGAAATAGGCAAATGACAGTACGTGTGGTAAACACAGAATACACAAATGACATTAATAATAAAGCATAGCAGTCAGCTAGCTGTCTTTAAAGTTTTGATTGAACGATTGTTGATAAGCCACCTGGTTACAACGTAGTTTTTGAGTTTTCACACACGTGTTAACGTAATGCATATTGATTGTAGTATGTATATCTGAAGAATATCATTATATTATATATATATATCTGTTAGAGTTATTCTTACTATTTATCTATTAGAAAAATACTTGTTTTACTTTTAGAACGTGGAACAGGTAATTTATTATACTGACACGACCACGTATGTGGTAAATAATGCCACAAATAATAAATAAATGGCGTTAATAATAAAGTATAGCAGTCATCTGAACTTAAACTTTGATTGATAGGTTATTAATACGCTACCTAGCTATAAATAAATGCAGTTTTTGAGAGTTTTCACATACGAGTAATAACGTAATGTTTGATAAACAATTGAGTTTTCTTTCAGATATATATCTACCTTGGAACAAAGTGCGTGTACAGATTATGGAATTAGACAGTGATATATAGTAAATTGTAAATTCTATTTGTTATCGTATCCTAGAAAGTATTCAAAGATGTTTAGTTTGATGTCTGGATATTTGTTATTCGATTGCATGCAGTCAAATGGCTGTACGTTTTGAATAACATTTGGTTTACAGATGGGGAATGTAATTAATTAAAATGCGAGATTTTTAATTAGTTCAGGGAATAATTGTGTGACTGATTTATATAGAGACAATGTTTATAATTTAATTTACATTTTAAACATTATTTTATGAAATAAAAAAAAAAAATCTGTCTTTCTTACTTTTAAAATTTACTATTCTTCTTTACTGGTTGCTCCACGTTTTATTTTTTCGTATACAATATATAACAATAGTAATTTTTATTGATTGATATCGTATACAATGTATAACAATAGTATTTTATGTTAATGTAATGATGCACCTGTACGTGCTAACGACTTACGCTGGCGGGGCACAAGTGGAGTATGATGAGATGAGCTTTAGGTCAGGACATTCAGTTCATTGGAAGAAATTCATCAGAACTTTATCATGATGGTCTCCAGAGGGACCCGTGTGGAGTACAAGCTGGTGCATTGCTAACAAAGAAGTCTCAACCATAGTAATGTTATAAATGCAATAATGTGTCAATACTGTCTATTTGTAAGTTAAGTTAAGATCCTTAATAGAATTAGACTTGAAGATAGATTGGATAAAGGTTTGTATCAGGGAGAGTTGGGAATACAAAACTGATCACAAAAAAAGACTACTCGAAGTACTTATTTTAAGAACGCGATGTCACAAGCAATAGTTATTTAATAAATGTACATTATATTTTGTTTACAAATAATCTATTAATGCTAATATTATATGGGCCATTTTAATAAAATATATAAGTAATATATTAGTACCTATATACATAATAGTAGGCCCTACTAACACTGTGTGCTTCATTTCAGTCCATTAGCACTTGTATGTTGATATAGCACGTAAACTAAACGTACAGGAGAATTAATGATAGCGAGCGCCAGTGTTGCCACATTTATCGTTTTACCAATAGAACTGGTATATTTGATGGCCTTTGGTAGGGACATTTTGTATCTAGCAACTAGAGGACTTTTTAAACGAGCTTGCAGAAATGAAATCTTACTTTATGTGAATATAAATCTTATTCTATAAAAATTAAATTATGGAATTCTATGTAAATTAATTTACTTGTATCCCTATAGATTTAAACTAAATAATGATGGAATATAATTGACATAAATTGTAAAAATAAAATATCGGTATGTTCGTTGATTAAGCATAATTTTATATTATTTATGTAATTAATGTATATTTTATTTTGTAAAATTGTTACTTAGAGGTGCTTCTTGCGATTTAACGAATGTGCGACCAAAAATATGGGTTTTTGTTTCGTATTTATTCTAGATGGTGGGCTTGCACCGACTTTGGCGGCAACACAGACGAGACCCGTTTCAGTAAGCAATCGCGCGTAGTTCTCACGTCGGCGACGGTTCGAAAATATCTCACACAAACATAACCAGTTTCACTAAAGTTTTCTAAATAATAAATGATGCAGACGACGGAAGTATGGATTTGACGTAATGCCACGCGGAATAATACGCAGAATTGTCGCTGGAGATTTCGTTTTATATAAAGGTCACGACTTCCGCGAATTTGGAATAGAAACAGAACTGTGAAGAATAAACGAAGCGGTTTCTGTTGAATTATATCAAAAGTATATATTTATATGTTGCTATGCTATCCTCAGTCCTAATAATGTTTTAACATAAACGTGACTTTGCTTGTTCATCACCTTTTAGTAACTTAACAGATCAAACCATTGTCCTGAAATTTGGTTAACATTTAGATGAGATATTACTTTTAAAAGGACGTTAGAAAAGGCTAGATATATATACGGAATTTAATAGTAATAGTTAAATAAAAAATATCATAAGTTATAAAATATTAGGTTATTCGGAAAGTAATTTCGTTTTTACCCAACAGAGGATTCAATTCTGACAGCCTCAGTGGTCTAGCGGTATAGAATTGTTTGTATCCATCTGGGTGTTTTCTATGTATATTATGTATGTATTTACAAAATTTTCGAACCCAATTTCACACTTAAGTCACATAATCATTATATGTTTAGAGAGCATGAATATGAATTTTCAATGGTAAAAATTTTCCCCTATTTCAATATCAATATCCTGAGTTATCTATACTATAATAGAGCCTATTTAAACATACTTACAGCCCGTCTGATGGTAGACGGTTACAATTATCTGTGGAGTCATGAAATATAGTGGTATTATGTACAACTTCCTTAAATAGTACATATATTCTAGTGATAGTACAAATATACAAATGTATTTGATTTGGTATAAACATATAAAAAATATGGGCTACCCTTGTATCTTTTGGGTTCCGAATCCTAATAAATTTTTTAACGCTATTCCAAAATGGTGGTCACGATAGAATTTTGAATTAATTCTATCACTGCATCATAAAAATGAAACCAGCTTATCTGCAATTGACTGACTGAAATCAAACCTACGTGTATAATTGTTCCATGTTTGTTTGTTCGACTACTTTGCCAAAATACACAGTTTTATATATCTATTAATATATATTGCATATAGGTCGTTCACTCACTTTTTGTGAAGCTAGTTATAGATATTAATCACCTCATACTTTTATGACCCTTATTGAATACGACTACGTTTACTAGAATTTATAGAATAAAAATAAATTATAGTAAACACCTTTGGATACTCAGTTTTTCTATCATATTATTCAGGTACATATGTATATCTGCCAACAAAAATGACAAAGAAACTTCTCTGTTATTTTTGTAAACAAATGCAATTCATTTTTAAAATACTATTTGTTCGCATCTAAATTTTTATAATTGAAAAGTAAAAATGTTAATGTGCAAATTATGCGGATAATCATAAACATATAATAATAATTACGTAACTCATATATTTTGTTATTTCATTTTTTTAATAGAAACTATGTGATAATGGTGGCCCGTCTCAATTTTTTTTAATGTTCTGTAATCAATATCTTATTTTTATGGTTTGGTATTAAAAGTCCTACATTTTCACCCGTTATCCACCATCCCAAAAAAAAAAGGATAAATTTTATATGTATATGACATACGTCGATCTGGTATACCACACATAAAAAATACTACTTCTTCAGGAGTAATTATTGAATATATTATAAATTGAAGCCTATGTCCAGCAGTGGAATGCAGTGGTTTGATAATAGAATAATATAATAGTAGTAATAATAGAACCAAAATATCTTTATTCATGTAGATTATTACAGACTCTTATAACATGTCACAAACTATCGCTAGTTTCATTTGAGCTAAGAAGAACTGACAAGAAAATAAATAATAATCATGATAATGATCTTCATAATTTCAGTTTATAAATGTTTTAGGAATCGTATATAATTCCTATAACATTTATAAATTTTGCATGAATGTTATATAAAATAATATTTATAATTTAGTATTAATTTATACAGTTTACTTTGTAATTGGTTCTACACGTACAAACTCACATTGAGTTAAAATTGTTTCATAATTGTTATTCTGTTCAACAAGCCATTTAAATTTCAATGTTATGAATACAGTTTGACATCGATACTGCTATAATGTTGCTATGAAATTGTAAATGTAATTTACATAGCAACCAAAACTACGTACGAAATATAGTAATAATAAAAACTATGGAATATAAGTGGAAAAATTCTCTTCAGCGATAAGGCCGCCATTGTGATATCTGTATTATAATTATGTTGTTTTTTTATATTTGATATACATATTAATTTGGGGTTACATGGTAATTGTAATTTTCTTTCTGTGAGACGAACATTAAAAAGTTTTTCATTTCATTTTTAGTATCGTATATTGTAAGAATTTGTATCTAAACCTTATTAAAATAAAAATTATACCTTTAGGAATTCATGCTAATTAATAAATAATAATAATAAATCTTAGATATATAACATTAAAAAATAACAGATTATTTTAAAATATTATATATCTAAGTTTTAAATAAACATCAGATAAGTTTCTTATCTATTCTTTATTGCAGAATCTAAATGTGGCTGTAGGTAGAACGAAATCATTATTATTAAATTATATTTATTGAACTATCCGAAATAAATATATTTTGTAATACTAATATTATCTAAATTTAATTTAAAAATTACCATTTTTTAATTTGAAAAAGTTATCATAATCATTATTAGAATATATAAAATAATATAGCGTATATTTGAAGTTTTTTAAACTACTTATATTGTTAAAACTATTAAGTAAATAAAGAAAATTTAAATAAATAAAACTTACAAGTTTTAGATATAAAATAAAATATCTATCTTACCTCCAAATCTGAGTCTAGACCTTCTAAACTCGAAGAATGTACATCAGAACGTAATGATACTCTATTAGGCTTTCGCGTAAGGCTATTTACCCCCATAAGTTTGTGAGAACGACCGACCGTAGCACTACCACTGCTAATAATTTCCGGTTCACGAAACGACAACTTCTTTCGCGGTCTGTCAGTTGTATCATGCATTGTGATATCCTGGTTACTCAATCTGTCCACCACCGGTATTACAAGTCGTGATTGTACACAAACGTCCTCTGAGGACTCATATTGTCTATGGTGTATAGGTGAGATGTCCTTCGAAAAACTACTAATCTGATAATCTTCTGATTCTTTCTCATAACGCTTCATGGCTCCTACAGAAAGTGGCCGCGGTTTCAAACCACCAACATATTCGCGGGGAACGCTGCCATTTATCCGACTTCTATGTTTATTTTTACGGATTTCACTAAATTCTGGCTCTGATCGACTGCTCTTCAGTCTGTCATTTTTTTTATCTTTTGATTCCTCCTGTTTTGTTAATTTGGGCTTCTCTTGCTGGTCATGTTTTGGCTTCAAAGCCCCACTGAGGGAGACTAGAGTGCTTCTGGCTTTAAGTAGGACTTCTGTAGGTAAGTTCTTAAGTAGATGATCATTCTTTCTATTCTTTACATTGTCTTTGTGATTAGACATTATAATTTATTAACAATTTTGTTTTCTGTAGCTGTAATACTTTTCTCGATATGTTACTTCCCGAATTCACCATTTACACTATCGGTGAACACGCGCATGCGTTCGGCATCACACTAAACAACTGAAGTGGAAGCGGTATCAGTGTTGCCAGATGATCAATTTGCTTTGCCCCCAAATTTAATTAGGTACATTGATTTTTGATTAAAAAGTATAATTCATCACATTTAAAATTAGTGTTCTGTTGCTAAGTAACGGTTATGTCTTACATGCAACTGTGATAAATTCAAGAAAACAATATTTACCGCGGATTATCCACTGAATATCTACATCAATTTCTGCCCCACATCCCCATATAATTCCGGTTAGGAAGAACATAATAAAACAAAAAGAAATTACTATAATACTATATAATTAGTATAACCTAACGTACTGTGTATTATAATATATTGAAGATGTTGTTATAATATTGCAGTAGATTTTTAGTCAGCAAGTAATTCTAAACTTATAAAGTTGCATCCTACAGCATTATAAAATCCTGTAATCTTGGGGGAAATTAAACTGTGTTCTTATTTATTTACCGAAATTGTCTCACAGTATCACAAAACTTCTCTAATTTTGGGGGAAACTAAACCAATCTGGCATCACTGGGCAGCATGGAAAGCGCGTGAGTTGTACGTCGCTGCAACACCACAAATAAACATTCGCGTATTTCCACCAGATCATATCTCTGCCGTATATTATAATGAGATCAAATTATTCAACAAACACTAGTTTACTATGACAATATTATATTAAATTCGTATTAATTTATATAAAAAAACTTCTTATAATTATCGTTAAAATACACGTAGATCTACTTAAATCGAATTTATGTTCAAGTAGGCTCCGAGTTTTCGAGTTCGACTTGAGAGAGGTTATTGAAGATAAGTTTGTCATAGTAATTACTAAAATATAGATTATCATAGTAATTATTATATCAAATTCTATTTTTTTTTCTAAAATATTGTCCATGATTGTCTAGTTGAAGTTATAAAATAGATTAAAGATTGAATCTTTGTAATATATTGTAATTTATCTGCAATTAGATTATATGTTAAAATAGTAAATAACTAACTATATTAAAATAATTTTTATATTGTTCGTATACTGAACAGAACAGAAGAATTGATGCATAATGCTATTGCATTATGCATCAATTCTTCTGTTCTGTTCAGTTAATATTAAAACTTAATAAATTTTCCATTTTCTTAAAAAAACACCGTCTTTGTATAAATCAGCATAATAGTCCCTTCATTCATAACATATATAGATCATAAACAACAATAACATAGAGATACGGAAAAGAATAATATTTTTTGTTCTTTTATTTAATATAGAATAGGTTTTATCAAACCTTGAACAATTACTTAAACGTGAAAACACTAAACAAAAATATAGTTCATAAATTTCTCCAAAAGTCCTTTTATGCCATACCGTTTGAAATAATAATAATATTCTTGGACTATTCACATAGCGCCATCTTGTCCCAAGCTAAGTAAATATATAATGTGTATAAAAAACCTCAAAGCAATATAAAGAAACAAACAATTATACTCACGAATGTTTGCACAACGATAATGGTTTGTACAGTTTATTAATTGTAATTCTCACTTATTGAAACATATAAAACAATTAATATTTACTGAAAGATGAATGAATCCCAGATCCTCTTACAGAAAGAAAATAACAATTACGTAAATTAAAATGTATACCAAATGTAAAAAAAACAGCATAATTATTATGATGTTGCATCACTACGCACAATATTAATTAATAGCTGATTTGTATTTGTAGAATGTAATTGTTTGGCTGAAAGGAAATTTCCAGGGCCGTAAAACATTTAATAAAAAAAAACATTTAAAACATTTGTACGGTTTGTCAATTTGTAATTCTCATTTATTTAAACAACTAAAATAATTAATATATATACTCAAAGATGAATGAATGAATGAAAAACTCATTCTTGTTCCTCTTACAGTAAGAAATCACCAATTACAGTAAATTGATATGTATACCAAATAAAAAAAAAAAAAACAGCATAATTACATTATTATCTACTGAAAGATTCTGCGTCATTACGCACAAAATTTATGACAGTTGTATGTATTTACTTTACATTTGCCGCGGTACGGCCCCGGAGCACATCAGATTTGATCTAAACGTAATAAAATTACCAACAACAATTGCCGTAATTAAAAAGCTACCAAGCCATTTCAACGCAAACAACTCTGTTACTCCTTGAATATTTATGGCGTTCGGGAACGAGTGATCGGTGAGTGTAATTGATTATAAAAGTCGAGTAGCTTGTGGTATACAAGATTTATATTGTCTATAAAAAGGAGTTGCGTGTAAATCACGACTCAGAGTAGAAAAGTGCACAGATATACCTAATTATTAAAAAAAAATAGTACCTAATGATAATGGAGAGTAGTATGGTACTCCAAACTTGCGGAAGAACTTTGAGAGTGACTGAAGATCAACTCCTACTTGACGGATACGAGTTTTGTCTGAGGTGAAGGTTCTTTGAAACCGGTGTCAGTTGGTTATAAGTGGTTGAAATGGGTGATAAAAATTTGTATGAAATCATGAAACCATCATCATATTTTAAGTAGAACAATGAAATTTCTTTATTTGGTCAAGGTTTTCATTCATTCCACATGAACTAAGTCTCGTGCTCAGCTAGTCATATATGGAAGTATATATTTCGTGAAGAGAAACTTTACAAACATTAATAAAATAAATAAGATGTAAGATGGAATCTTAGCTAACGCTAACATCGTATTAGCATCAAATAACATAACACCGTAGTATAGTACTGGATTAAGTAAAACATTTCACACATTTTGAAAATCCTTACTAATATTATAAATGCGAAAGTAACTCTGTCTGTCTGTCTGTCTGTCTGTCTGTCTGTCTCGCTTTCACGCCAAAACTACTGAACTGATTTAAATGAAATTTGGTACCCATATAGTCTAGACGCCGAGGAAGGACATAGGCTACTTTTTAATGCGAAAAAAGGGTTGTAAGGGGTTGAAAATGGTAATGCAAGGTTATCTTTATGCGGTTGAATACATACTTCTTATAATAATGGCTTAACTAAAAAATTAGATATTTTGGAAAGTCTACTTTATAATTGTGTTATTAAGACTATTTTCAAAAAAATTTAATTTCTGAATTACACCAGTATTGTACTAGATATGCGACTTATTAACGCTCATATGTCATAAATAAACATATATGTCATTTGTATAAGTTGCGCGCGCAACTGATTATTGTCAATCCGTTGTCTCCTTATGAATTTAAATGGATAAACGTTTGCTCTGCAATTTTATTTTATAAATACATAAATATAATCCTGGTATAGCCTATAACTGATGACCCTGCTCTTGGACAAGAGCGTAAGAACATATTATTAATATTTTTGAAGAATAAAACAACATATAATATTAAAAATATTGTTAATACATATGAACAACATTTCCTTGGAAGAAACAACATCTACCGTTCCATCCGAGCTATTCAGGTTCGGAATACGCGTTTCTCCATTCTGGCCAGTAGAGTCAGAGATATGGTTCGCGCAAGTAGAGGGATAGTTTGCAATTTAGAATATCACATCTATTATTTTGATTTAACAAAATTTTATTATGTTATTGGCCAACTGGACCACCAATTTTCAAAAGAATTTAAAGAAATGTTTAAACTGTTTATTAAATATAAATAAATATGACATTTAAATTTGTAAATATCACATTGTCACCATTCAAGGGGTAAAATAAAATAGCAGTAAAAGTTTTTATGGAAATTCGTCATATTTGAAGCTAGAACGATGAAGCTTTTTTCTTACGCTTTTTTGGGTCAGTTTATTTAATAAATACCTTACTAATATTTTGAAAGTGAAAGTGACTCTGTCTGTCTGTCTTAAAAGCCAAAACTTCTGAACTGATTTAAATGAAATTTAAAGTCTAGATCTTGAGATAGGACATAGGTTACTTTTTAATGCTAAAAAGGGTTATAAGAGACTGAAAGAGGAATTTTTTAAAAGTTTAAGCTTCAATCTTATTTTTTTGCGTATTGATTAAATATAATTAACGAAAATGGGTTGTAAGGGTCAAAAGGGGAGTTAAAATGTTGTATGCATGTATGTCATTTTTTAAAGCTAGAAACTTGAAACCCATTTTTTAGGCTGTTGAGAAAATATCAGTACCTACCGCCACAGGACTCAGCCATAAATGGTTACAGTATAGCGACATCTTATCATTGGTACATGATGACACTAATATAAGTAGCATTAAAAAAACAAGAAAAAGGGTTATAAGGGGTTGAAAGGGGAGATGTAATGTATGTATGGTATGTATGGAAGTATCTTCATTTTAAAGATAGTAGTTTGAAACTTAGTTTTTGGCTGTTGATTGAATTGTATGGAAATATGTATGGAAATTTCATTTTTGAAGCTAGCACGATGAAACTTTTTTATTGGGTTAGATTATTAATATATATTTTTTATTATTTGCTCAAGGTCACTATTTTACGCGGACGAAGTCGCGGGTACAGCTAGTAGACTATAAAATTACAATTTTAGGTTGCATTTTCCAGTTCGTAATTTTTTAGTCAATCTAATTGTACTAGGTGCAATGGTGTATGTCTTTTAGTAGGTAACAATCCCATACACCCTTTGTCACCCATTCGTCGGGGGACGATCTTTTAAAATATATTACAGAATAAAAAAATCAATTAATTAATTTAAATTTAAAACTTCAAAGTTTTTCTTAATCAATTAATACGATTTATTACAAAACGGGTTTTTTAAAAAAATATAGTTCACTCTTAATTATTAGTTCGAGTTTTAACAAAACTGTCAATTTCCAATTATCATTATAGCAGAGAGTTGCAATCTTTACCTTTACATATAAAAAAAGGTGACGAGACGAAAATAGTCTGTGTATTTTTTAATTCTAAGATGAGTGGAGCAACCTGAAGAAAGCTAGGAAAATCAGTCCACAAAAACAAAAATAAAAACTTTGTAGAAAATTTCATCCGCTCCCTATTGAATTAATTAATTAAGTAAGAAAATACATGGCAGTGTATAAATATTTACTATTGTTTATATTTGATCTACTTCTGATAATAATATAGAAGATTTCCTTGCTAATTTAATGTGGTTGGATTTTCTATTAATTGTGAAAGCAAGTTACAAGTTCCAGGATCATAATCGTGGCGGGTAATGAAGCGTTTTATGAAATAACCGTCCTCCATAATATATTTCGGACCGCTCGGATGACTTTTTGTGCTTGTTGCGTATGTCTGCACTGCAATGCGTTTATAACGAATTTCATTTCAGCATATATCGCGCGAGTAATACGAAATTTTCTACATATTTCTGTACAATATATCTCAGAAATATCTTTATAGGTATCCAAGTATGTGCAATATATATTTTCTAATATATACTGTGCAGCAAGTGTGTGTGTCGAGTAAGGGTATAATTTCTCTGTGTTCAAATCCTACTTCTATATTACACATTTTTTACGCAATATATTACACACATTTTTTTAAAATTTTATACTGTCTTTGAATATTCATACGAAGGAGCTGGGCCTTTTTTTTTTGGAAAAATCAAGTTCTTCTGTTCGTGTAATTTTTAAGCTAACTTGTTTATAGAAAATCTGATTAGTGTAAATATTGATATTAGTATTGTTGTATATACATGAAAAAAAATTCGTAGAAGTTAATTATACTCAGATTAGAAAATAACTTCTACGAAATTTTGAAATTATTGTAGAAAATTTTCATAATACCACGTATTGTATGGTTCACCAATGAAAATTTCCTCGTCTGGGGCATAAACCCTTAATTCTTAGTAAATTTGCCATTGTGGGCTAAATGATGTGACTTCATTCTGATACTATCATCTTCCGCTGGTGCCCCATCTGCGCATGCTGTTACAGCAGGCACGTGAAAATTTTCTTTATCATTAATTAAAACAAATACAGATTCTGCATAATTTGAGACTAGATAATAACTTAATTCAAATTCAAATTCAAATTCAAAATATCTTTATTCATGTAGGTCTATTACAGACTCTTATGATATGTCAAATCAATCATTTTCAGTTCATTTTGGGAGAATAGAGTGACCACCAGCATATGCTATATAAAAAAAAATAAAAACTTCTAATACATGAACTTGAGAATTTAGTTTAAAATTAAACACTATTGTTGCAAAAGTATTGATGTTTTCAAATCAAAAATAGCATATCTGTGCCCGACGCGGTCTGTTTGACATGCTTGGAGAGATATGGTAGCACCGACAGATTTAGAGCACACCAACAAATAGACCGACACTGCCGTTCTATTGCTATTGGTTAAGTATATGGTGATTAAAATATTTTTGCAACGCACCATCGCGTTTGGTTATTCACCTGTCTTCGTGAAAACAACATTAGTTCTTTTAAAATTTGTTTAAGCTTCTTTATTTTCAGCCTAATATTTTCTTAGATATTCTATGTATACAATACTAGCGAATCGTCCCAGCCTCGCACGGATGCCTTACAAATCTTGAATTTATCGGCTTGTTCTGCACTATAACACGCATGTATTATACATGTTAACCTTCCTCTTGAATCACTGTACACATTGCTGAAAACTAAACTAAAATCCGTTGTGTAATTTAAAAGATATAAGCGCACAGATGTCTATGGCGACTTTATTTTATTATGTAAAGATATAATGCATATATATTATCATTACGATAATAAATAAATAAATAAAATAGCATTCACAAGTAACACAGTATCGCTTAGGAATGAAACTGAGCAAATATGGATAATATAGTATGGATGGTATCTATTCTATAATAGTGGCTCAATTTGGTTATATTTTCATAATTCATTACAGTAAATTTATTTTTTGTTTATTTTCTTTTTCTCCCGAACTATCATGATTACGATGATATACTCCCTTCTACGTTGCGATCACTACGTTGCGTCTTGTATTATACCAATCGTGAATAAAGGGGAGAGGAGACTGGGGACTTAGGGCCATCTATAAATCTGTTACACTGTAAATCATGACAATGTTTTTTAAAGATTTTTTTTTATATTACGCCATTATTTTCCATGGCTTCCTTTGCAGGTCCTTGCACTTTTTACGTTTTATTTATTTAGTCTATTTCTTTTTTTCTTTCCTGGCTTTGCTACTTTCATATATCACAGCTGAGCAGTTCATTAGTACCGACTATGGATTATGTAAAGTCTCTTGTTACTTTAATTTGAATCCGGATTATTTTTATACTACAGTTTTAATGAAGCGATGGACTATTGCACATGTATCTATAATAATAACGAACCAATTGTAATTTATAATACCATATAATTTCCAGAATACAAAATGACTATTATTATTATTTGCTTCATTTTCATAGCTTTTTCTGGTTTATTGCGTTTGTGGCGTATACCACACTTAAGTAAGTGCAGTGTGTGTGAGTGTTATTACATGATTATTAAATTTAAGATCGTTCTAGGAGAATTGGAGCAGTCGAGAGTTCGTTTTTACACAAATTTTGGTATCATGCAACCTTGACATGTCACAAAAAGTCATCTCTTGGACTACTACTCTTGGGGTTGATAGATCTATTGTGCTCGCCCTTATTTAGAGTTCGCTACCTAGACCCGTAAGGGACAAGAATTGAAAGATATTCTTAGGAGCGATGGTTTTTATCTCCTCAGGATATAGTGTATACTTTCCAAAGCAAATAGTCCCCTTGGGAACTCTTGTTCATTCCTCGTGAATTCGCTACGTTAGATACAACGCTTAATTATCTAATGAAATTGCACATAATTCTTATGAGAAATGGATAGAAACGGAAAATATTGCATTGATGTATGAACTATTAAACAGTTGCAATTATAAAACGTACGACACAGTTTCTATACGGTCAAATAGTTGGTTTATATTATCACATATTCCCCTCTCTACTCGTATTAGTATTCTTCTATCTACATATACCAATTTTTTTTTCGTAATTAATTATATCATTCATACTCATGTTAGTCTGCAAGGTATTTGTAATATTGCATTTATGTGCGCTATCCTCATTAATGGCTTAACCGAATCAAAATGGCATCCATTTGATTGAATGTGGTAAATATTACTTAAAATTTTGTCTTCATTTTAATCCAGTTTACAGACAAAATGATACGAAGTTACGAAGTCACAATCTCAACTACTTTATAATATACTGGCTACTAGTCACGGTTTTGCATGGATGCATTACAAATCTTAGAATTTTTCATCTTGTTCTTTACTATAACACATATGTTTATACATATAAACCTTACTCTTGAAGCACTGTATCTATGAAACTGCATTAAAACCCGTTGCGTAACTTAATATAATATCAGCGAACAGACGACTTTGTTTTATACTATGTAAAGATTTATACTACCATTCCCTTGTTTCCTGTATCGCCCACAAATATTAATAAATAATAAAAAAAGCATAAAATATGAGCGTTACTCATAAAAATAGGAACAAGCCTGCGTGGTATGTCTAGTAAATCTATATTTAGCTGAGTTGAATTTATTTTAAAACTCCTGCCTGACTTTCTTTCACAACTTGATTGTTAATTAGCGTGGAGCCAACAAAATATTTCTCAGTCACAAACAAAAAATCTTTTGTATTATTACGTGACCCTACTCGGGGTGACAGGAGTCTGTAGTAATTAACTCGCCGGCTCTCTCTGCCTCGGTTATTATTTTATTTTGTCAGTATTATATTATACACCTATATATAGCTTCTTAATTTATATAAAACGTTGTTACAATTAAACGGTAAATATGTATATTTATTGATTGTATCAAATCGTATCTTATATCGTTACGGATATCTAATATCGGAAGAGTATTTGTAAAGATTAAAATGATATGTTATGCAGTTGAATAATATATAATAATATCCCCTCTGATCGATCCCCCGTCCAATTCAAACGGGGATCGATATTACGACGCCTGAGCCGAGGTTCGAACCCCTAGAGGTGCCCTCAGACTGAAGTCGTATCCGTCAGGCGGAAGTTTTTTATTGTGTCATTAAAAAATACATACAATCCTAACTTTTCACCTTTCTATCAACAACCCCTATTTCGTTATAGCGTTATTAATATACATGGCAAAACAACGTTTTCCGGGACAGCTAGTATATATAGATAACACAAGTTGTACAAGAAATCATACTCAAGTATATATGCACCGTGCGAGGAATGTATACCGCTACCATCTGATTTAAAATGGTGTGCTAAACCGTTACACCACAGGGGCCGTCAATTTGCGATTGATTGGTGTTAAAACGCAACGATCAGATACGCAGGGAAGAACTGAGTAAGCAGATTTTTTTTAATCTTATGCTATCTGATGGAAAAGTTAAATCTCAACATTCAACGTATTATTTGTGTGTATGATTTTTGAGACTAGTTATGAATGTGAATTTATCAAGTAAGAAGCCAATTCCACACATACTCGTTCATCGCTTAAATAATGTAACATTAATTGAAATAGATAATATATATCTATATATATCTAATATATATCTATATATATCTAATATATATCTATCTACATACATTTAAAATTCCTAAAAGTTGTGTATATATGTATCTGGTATATGGTCTAGCTGGCCCGCAAACTTTGTTTTGTCATATAAATTAAAATCGCTATTAAATAATAGGAGTAGGTGATAAAAGAATAAAAATTTAGGGTAATTTATGTATGCATTAATGCCACATAATATAAATTAAAAATAAATGTTAGGGATGGACAACTGTTATTAGTTACAGGTATGAAAAATATATAATAGCCGATTCTGAGACCTACTGAATATGCATATAAAATTTTATATAAATCGGTCAAGCCGTTTTGGAGGACTATGGCAATATGAGTAACTATCATTGTGACAAGAATTTATATATAAGACTAGCTTTTGCCCGCGGCTTCGCTCGCGTTAATTTATCCTCTTAGGGGTGGAATTTATCAAAATCCTTTCTTAGGGGATGCCTACGTCATAGTAGATTTATGCATGCAAAATCTCAGCCCAATCGGTTTAAAATTGACAAAGTTTCATACAATCTTTCATCCCCTATTTTATCCCCTTGAGGGTAGAATGAATCAAAATCCTACGTCGCGGATGCCTACGTCATAATATCTACTAGCATGCCAAATTTCAGCCCGATCCATCCAGTGGTTTGGGCTGTGCGTTGATAGATCACTATGTCAGTCACCTTTAAGTAACATATATATATACATTTTAATTTGAATCGAGATATATCCTATTGCCACTACTTATACTTACGTATTCTACATCAGATGATATAAAAATATCACTTAAACATTTACAATTTTTTTTTACAATTCACACAGCGGTATCTTGTCCCAAGTTAAGCAGAGCTTGTGTTTAGGGTACTAGACAACTGATATAAATACATGGATACATTTTTTATAAATAAATATATACATAGAAAATAAACAATCTTACTCATGAATACAAATGTTTGTACCGTACTAGGAATCGAACCCACGACCATCGGATTGTAAAGCGTGTGCTAAACTACTAGATCACCGAGGCTGAAAATTACAAATATATTCACAAATCATAGTTAATCATACTACAGTCATCTGTTTGGTATATCTGTGCCGTATACTGGAATAGAGCTGTGTAAATTTACATACGAGGCATCGTACAAAGCAACAATCAGTTGTTTTGTCATGTAGCTGTGATGCAAATGTTAGAACAACATCAGCGCGTACAAATGCGAACTTACTGCCATTCTAACTGCCACTGTCTCATAAATAAGCTCACACCCACTTGAATTGAGTTTTCAGTTCTGACATTCTGAAGTGAATTCACTTATGAATAATGTGTACGTAACTTAAGCGCAAATGTTTGTCAGGAAAGCGAAATTTAGTAAAATTATGTAGTAAATGAAATTAAAACAATTAACCGACCTCGGTGGTCTAGCGATCTAGCACACCGCTTACGTCCGATGGTCACGGGTTCGATTCCTCGCACGGCACACACATTTGTATTTATGAGTATGATTGTTTGTATCGGTCTGGGTGTTTTCTATTTATAATATGTATTTACGAAAAAAAACATTGTATTTGTATCAGTTGTCTAGTACCCATAACAGAAGCTTTAGCTAGTTTAACTTGGATCTAGATGGCAATATGTGAATTGTTCTAAAAAAAACCTAAAACTAAGAACCTTAAAAAATATAATGTAATAACTAAAATGTATTATAAAAAGGAGTACCTTTAGGCAGGGTTCTGAAAATACTGGCAGCGTTCCCCCTTTGAATAGCCATACTAATTCTTTGTCCGAGGTAGCTGCCAGCTCTTCGATCTTCTTTGATGTCGACTAACCTCTTCGCTATTTCCTTAAAAAGCCTTATAGCGGACCACGGACCAAGGGTCTCGACATCGAATGCGACAAAATCATATTCGGATTTAGTTTCTTCGGCTGTTTCACGTAAAACTTCGTAAAATTATTATATTAAGGAGACGAGATTACACAACTTTTGAATTAAGATTTCTTTCGCAGATATTGATGATATCACCCAGATATAGATATCATAAATGCAAGTATTTGCATCTCTTGGTTTGGGAAATTAGG
This sequence comes from Achroia grisella, assembly GCF_030625045.1. Classification (NCBI taxonomy): domain Eukaryota; kingdom Metazoa; phylum Arthropoda; class Insecta; order Lepidoptera; family Pyralidae; genus Achroia; species Achroia grisella. The sequence continues at coordinate 345,361 of NW_026712943.1, forward strand.
TCATGTAACGCTTAGTAGACACTAAATTTCGATTGGAAGTTCTAAGACAAAATTTATGTATAGTAAAGTTTGGATGGTTGATAAACCGCATTATAATAATAATAATAATAATCTCAGGACAATTCACACAGCGCCATCTAGTCCCAAGCTAAGCAGAGCTTGTGTTATAAGTACTAGACAACTGATATAAATACATGGATACATTTTTTTTTTGTAAATAAATACATATTATACTTAGAAAACATCCAGACCGATACAAACAATCATACTCATGAATACAAATGTTTGTGCCGTGCGAGGAATCGAACCCGCGACCATCGATCGCAAAGCGGTGTGCTAGACCGCTAGACCACCGAGGTCGTCAATTGTCGGCATTGTAGTTATTATTTCAATACAAGAGTGAGTTATATAACAAATAGATTTTGGTAGATCACGAGGAGTTCATTAGTGACTGACTTAGCTCTCTTAGAAATAATAAATGTTTATCTTTTTATATTAATTTGTTTGTTATTCTTTATGTATAAATTAAAGTCAATTCATTATTTTTACTTACAAATATGACGGAAAAAGAATCAAAGAAATTTGGAATACTCGATAGAAATATTAAATATACTCGTAATATATTTATTTGACGATCTCCGTGGCCTAGCGGTCTAGTACGCCGCTTTACGTCCGATGACCGCGGGTTCGATTCCTAGCACGGCACAAACATTTTGTATTCATGATTATGATTGTTTGTATCGGTCTGGGTGTTTTCTATGTATAATACGTATGTTTTTACTCTGTTTTGCGTTCTGTGTGAATTGTCCTGTAATTATTAATATTATTTAAGTAAGATATTTTACTTATAACTGATATCGCGGTCATAACTATTATACGATCTAGATACCGCAAGTTATATATTTGATTACTGAATGGATTAGCAATTAAGTACTGTGTCCATACTGCACTTAGCAAATAGTAGTTGAATTGATTTCCAAATAAATACATGTATATATCAGACAACATGTACATAGTATCTGTTGTTTTTTAATGTATATTAAGTAGTTATATAATATTGATAGTACCTACAATTTATATATAGCTTGGACACACGCAAAATGTAGCCGTGTGCGTAGTCCACGCCTATAAATATATATATATATAATACTAGCTGTTACCGCGACATCGTCCGCGTGAAATTTTATTTTATTTTTGTACAATAAAAGTAGGCCAAGTTACTCCTTATTACATCAGCTACCTGCCAAAAAAAGTCCCGTCAAAATCGGTCCAGCCATTTCATAGATTAGCTGGAATAAACAGACAGACAAAAATTGTAAAAAATGTTATTTTGGTGCATGTACCGTATATATATTCATATGCACGTAGTAAAAAACGGTTATTTCAATGTTACAAACAGACATTCCAATTTTATTTATATATATAGATATAGGATGAATGAATGAAGATCAGACAGTGCGCAGTAGATGGGTTATATTTTAACAAAACATGAAAATGTCATCACAATATTTACGTGTAAGTTAGAGATACGACCAAGATATTTCTAGATTGATAGTATATCGCATAGTGATCTGCTTTGATCTGTACTTTATTATCCGCATGAGAAGCAAATAAATATAAATACTCTCTGCGTCACCAGCATGAAATACAAACGGACGGAATCATCTAATAACTCGGGTACATCAAAGAAAAATCAAAGCCATTATTTATAAGTACGGTGATAGTACCTAGCTTTGTTGCATGTTGTATTGCAGTTGTATCTTAATCTTTATTTATTCATAACATCACGACTGTTATCCCAGATGAGTTGGTCAGAAGCTATCAACTTGGATGGGTAGTAGTGGGTAGTGGAGTAACACGAGGCAGTCGTGCTCACTATATAGTGAGCACGACTGACGCGGCCACAAGTATGAACTATATAGTTCATACTTGTGGCGGCGAGTCGGCGGGCGGAATCAATATGTTCCCTCCTAATATAGTTGAGTACTAGTATGACTGGCTCATCCGTCATACTCGTAAACTGGTGCTACTTGTGGCGACTGGTCTGTTCGGGTTATAGGTGGGGACTGACTGGTTCGACCTGCATATGCTGTAACAATTTTGTCAAAAGCAAATCAGTGTTCGTAGATTTGCTTTTGACAAAATTGCTATAGCATATGCAGGTGCTACTGTATTCTCCCAAATTTCAAAAAGATCTTTATTATTGTAAGCATGTATATTTGAACAGAATACACCCAGACTGATAGAAATAATTATATTCATGAATACAAATATTTGTACCGTGCGTGGAAACGAACCCGGGACCATCGGAAGTGGTGAGCTAAATCGCTAGATCACCGAGGCTATCAAAGAGCTATACTTGGCGACCAAAATAAGTCAAATTAAGCTACCCATATATACTTGTAACGAAGATACTTAAATATCTATTCTATATTTGAAACAGAAGCAATATTACCTTATCTGTGATAAAACTAACAAACAAATCTAATAGAATTGTACAATTCAATAAAATGTTTATTTATTGGTACCTGGAGTTGGTTCTGATTACTTTCTGATGGTAAAAAAATCTGAAAATTAGACAAAGCGTGACTTGGAGCGCCCGTAAACGGATGTTACCGAAGGAATTTATTCTAAAAGGCGGTAATTTTCACATATTCCATGGACGAGTGATACGCCAGCTGCGCTTTATAGCCTAGGCCCGTGTTTACGAGTTTCTGGGATCTTCATAAACAGCACGCGTTAGGACTACTCAGTCTTCTCGCCTGTACTATGAGAACTCGTTACTTTATCGCCCTCACTTACTAACTATGCTCGCGGTTTAACACGTGATCAATTTCAATATATAAATTAAAATAGCCTATGTGTTATTCTGATGCATAAGATATTACAGTAATTTTTGCATGTAAAATTAACAAATATCCATACTTAAAAACTTTCGCGTTAAGTCAATAGTTAAATTATTTGTTTTTTAGGCTGTGCACTGTAAGTGTTCTTTAATCAGAGCGTATGTTATGGGTACTAGACAGACAGACTGATATAAATACTTATATACCTTTATTTGGTAAATACATAGAAAACACTAATACAAACAATCACACTTATTAATATAATACTTGCAATGTACTCAGAATCGAACCCGCAACCATCGGAAGTAATGCAGTGTGCTAAACCACTAGACCACCGAGGCCGAATAATATGAATAGTATATTAATAAAAATGTACCAGATAAAATAATACAGAGATATGCCAGAATTTCAAGCTACTTAGGACTTACTAGCTGTGCCCGCGGTTTGTGCCTATACTTACTGATGTATAAGCTATATTACTGTAAAGTTTCATCAAAAAACCTTCAGTAGTTTTTGTGCGAAAGAGTAACAACATCTATCCATCAAATCAAATCACAAATATTCGTGTTTATAATATTAATAGGATATTAATGCGAGGTGAGTTTTAGAATATTCTTAACTGCGATGGTTTCTGTTAGTGAGAACTTGTGGTAATTTTTTAATAGCTTACTTAATATAACTGGGTTAGCATGTATACACACGAGTGGAACAAAATACTTTCGTTTTAATGTCTCACATTTACAATTAGCAGTAGGTACTTTAAAACATATTAACATACATTGTCTTTGTATACATAATTCTTATATACGTGTTTGTCACCTACAAAACGGCAGGACCGATTTGTTTAAAATTTGATGTACAATTCAATGGTTTGAAAATAGTATTGGATCCGGTAGGTGATACTGCATTTCCAGCCAGGATGCCCTTTTTGTCTCGTAGTATATCTACACATAGTACACACATACATAACTGTAGTATATACTTACAAACGATATATGAGCATTTTTTATATTAACAAATTAAGAATGAAGCAATGACAAATATTATACACAGACTCTGTAAAAATAATTCTGTATTTTATTTACAGCTCTTTATTATTATTATATCTGCTTACTTACGTTAGATGTAAGACACTGTTTTCAATATTAAATTACGGTAGTATCAGGATTTGTAACTCGTACAAACTAATAAAGGATATATATTTATAAAAATTATAATATTAATATAAATTTGGTGTCAAATATATTGAGTATCATCATCCATCGTATTATTTCTCGGTTATTTGTTTTTTAACTTAATTTGATACATATAGGATATTTATAGTCCGTTTAAAAAAAGAAACAATACAAAAAAGCCCAAAAGGAGATCTTACCGCTTCATAAAGAAACGTTATGATGAGTTGTAACAAAAAATTGAATTGAAAATTAAGTTAAAGTTAAATAAACGACCAAAAAAGGTGTGCCTAAAAGAAGGAAATTAAAACCATTTATCACTTTTAACGATTAAATAACCATTTCAATGGCAAACCCGGCAGCAGAAAACCATCCAATGAATTTACAGGGCACGGATACAAGGCAACTAAACCTGGTCTCAAAGTATTAGGTTCGATCAGAGCAGTCTTATATGGCCCTGTTCCTATTGGTGTATTTCCAATTAGGGCGCGCCTTCGTGCCAAATGCACCAATCAAACGGCAGTTGCTTAGAAAAATGGTCTGACTGAACCTAATAATGTGAAGTTAGTTTTAATTCTCATAAATATAAATGTATGAAAATATTTTGTGACATGGGCGACTGTTATCAGTTTCTTACAGGTAGATTGTTTCCTATTTCAATTACAAATATATAATTAATTTGATTTTTGTTTTATATGTTGCGTAAAGCGTAAACCTGTGTGTGTGTGGTTTGTATAAATGTAAAAGAAAATCTACGAGTACGGGTGTAGCTTTTATTTTTATTTAAGTTATGTAACTAACCTGAAAAGGTAGGTTCTCCTCTGACGTTGCTTGAAACGTGTTTTGCCTATCAACGAAACGTTACATTTGGCATTTGGCAACCAAAATAGAGAACATTAAACAATAATTAAAAAATAAAGTACTGTAAGATTAACATAATAAAACAGAAATCATACAAAACAGAATTAATTACACTTTCTGAAATCTTTGTTTAATTAAAATAATTGAAAAAGGCAATTGTTGAAATTATATTTTGAAAATTTGCGAGTTAAACTTAGAAAATCGTAATATCTTTTTATTACCTGAAAAGTTACAACTTTCCCTGAAAAACTTGGCCGATTTATTCACGCCTCCTAAGGCGGCCGCTCCACTGAGACACCACAAAGTTACGTTGAGTCCTGAAATGCTTGAGTGCAGTTAAAAGTCGACAATCTCACGTTTATAACCGAGCGTCGTATATGCCAACTCCCAAGCCACATAAAGAGTAAGAGCCGCTAACTTTAACTGTTGGTGATAATCATGTACGACCTCGGTGGTCTAGCGGTCTAGCACAGCGCTTTACAACCGATGGTCGCGGGTTCGATTCCTCGCGCGGCACAAACATTTGTATTGATGAGTATGATTGTTTGTATCGGTCTTGGTGTTTTCTATGTATAATATGTATGTATTTACAAAAACAAATATCTATGTATATATATCAGTTATCTAGTACCCATAACACAAGCTTTAGCTAGCTTAACTTGGGTCTACATGGCGCTGTGTGAATTGTCCTGAGATTATTATGTATGTTTGTGTTTAACATTAAATACATTTTATTTTAAGTAACTTTCTAACAGAAATGTACATATCATCTGACAATATATTGTCTTAAAGAAAGTGTGAATATGTAAAGTGAATATTGAAGTGGCTGTATGTAAAGGAAGAGAGATGAAGAATTTGTGGATGGAGTTTAACTTGATAAAGAAACAGGAATTTCCTAAAAACAAACATTAATGCGCAATTCACTCTCTGTCTGTACTCAATTTGCCAGAAACAATTTAAATGTGTCATAAAATATTTTCTTTGTAAAAAAGCTTATTATAAAATTGAAGAATTTATAAATGATAATAATGCTTTTGTAGAAAATATCTAACTTAAAATTCATAGCGCTGACAATGTTATCTGATTGAACAGAGATTAAGTGCGTAGCGGTTTCTATGTCGCATGCCTAATCCTTGTTGTTAATTAAATATAAGTAAATCAATATTTATTTAAAAGAGCAACACACAAGTTTCTTGCTTATTCTTTTTGCGATGAATCTGCATTCCGAATAAGCGGTAGAATAAAAAAAACTTGACTATTCTAAAGTGCTTATATTAAGTTTATTTGAATATAGATTATTTCTATTTCTATTTCTACTGTATATACTGTATGTTATTACTACACTCTTTACCGACGTAGATTTCGTGTAAATTTACTCCGCGGGTATCTATTTCTACTGCCAATCACTTTACTTTACAGACTGTTAGGAGTAAGAAAGTACTGTTATATGACAATAAAATTACAGGACACAAACCTATGATAAACCTTAGGAATAAACAGTAAAGGCGATACCGCCTTTACTGTTCATTCCTTTCACCACGGATGCCGAAAGATTTTTCGGCATCCGTGGTGCTTCAATAACATACAAAACAGTGCGTGTGACTGGAATGGGAACACAAAAACTATCTAAATATATATAGCTCAAAGGTGACTGACATAGTGATCTATCAACGCACAGCCCAAACTACTGGACGCATCGGGCTGAAATTTGGCATGCAGGTAGATGTTATGACGTAGGCATCCGCTAGGAAAGGATTTTGATGAATTCTACCCCCAAAGGGTTAAAATAGGGGATGAAAGTTTGTATGATACTTTCAATTTTAAACGCATCGGGCTGAGACTTTGCATGCATAAAGCTACTATGACGTAGGCATCCCCTAAGAAAGTATTTTGATAAATTCCATCACTAAGGAGATAAATTAACACGAGCGAAGCCGTGGGCAAAAGCTAGTTATATGTAAACCTAAATAATCGTATATTCATCGTTATGTAACGATATACTCAAGAGGGCTCGCAAACAATCAGTCAAAAGTGATATATAAACTGTGTACTGTTTCTATGAACAATGCGGAAAGGATCCTTGTTGCGGAGAGCACGTGCCAGTACCAACAGTATCCTGAGTATGTTTGCGAGCAGACTGGACTATGCGTAAGTTAATCATTGCTGTGCAATTTCCAATGGAATTATACAGAGATGATTTTTATTTTGATTGTATTGTTATTATTTATGTTTTATTTTTGTGTGTGTAATTTGTGTCTGTACGTACTAACGAAATCGGCAATTAAGTCTGATAATAAATACATTATTATTATTATTATTATTTATTAAAAAAGAGATAACAAAATAATACAGTATTTTTAAAAAGGTGGATAAGCTGCCAGCAACAGTGTGAATAACACAGATTAAAGGAAAATAACTTCTGAATAAAGCATGTGACATCTATTGAACATTTGTTGGAAGAATAAACATGATCAAAAGATATTTGTATGGCGGAACTCGCGCCTCATTTGTATTCCATACATTCGGCCGGAAATTGTACGTTAACGTAGGCCTACAAAATAAACTACCCTTAAGGACTCTGCTCACTAGAATTTGTCATAAAATAACCTGTATTGGCGCATGTAGAAACAGTATTGCCAACATAAATAAATACTGTATTTATTTTATTGAATTTTTAGTGGTATACTCAAATTATATAATTGATTTTAGAATTCTTTCATAAATGAAAGGCTAGGTGATCCGGCATAGGTATATTTTACTTTCAAATAAATTAGAGGTCACATGTTATTGATATATCTAATGGAGCAGATTGAAGGTCTACAACAGATGTAGGTATCTGCCAATTACAGGCAAGTACAAGATTAATAACTTCTAAGTTATTATGCAAGAACAATAATTAAGGAAAACAATTGCTGTTATCAAGTATAATAATAGGATATACAAATATGTCTTGGTGAATGTATATTTTATATTATTATGTTATATGTATTGAAATTACTGTTATAATAAGCATTACTGTGACATGACACTAATGTCCTTCAGAATTCACTAGAGTGGTATCACAGGCATCATAACATGACGTAACTACCAATGATTTTCATGTAGGTACATATCAGAAATGCTAGGGAAGCTCCGTAACCGTAACCGAATCCGAAATAAAAGTTTCGGATAATATCGGATAGGGGCGGAGCCTAATTGAGACACGTTATGTAACCATTTCATTAGCTATTTGTATTTTACTTTTGATATTCCTTACAAAAATAATATCCGTAACCGAAATTATCCGAAACTAACGGATAATCCGAAATAATTTCATATCCGCATCCGTATCCGTATCCGGTATAATAATCATTCCTATATCCGAAACCTATCCGTATCCGAAATTTCATATCCATAACATCCCTCGTACATATATAACCGATACTTACACTTCGCCAGCCAGTGATTTATAACAAAAAAGTGCTAAGATCTCGACTAGTTGTGGACAATGCACTTCGTCCACTTAAATCGATTATCTAAAGCTACCTACTATAGTGAGAGCGGCTTTTCTTAAGAGGATAGTAAACTCTGGAACTACTCCACCGATTAGAGAATTTCTTCCACTGTTTATAAGGTGCAATCCTCTTAGTGTATAATATAGAAAGAAAGAAATACATATATTTTGTTAGTGTATAGAAAACTGACAATGTAAGACTAATCGAGTGAAGCCGGATTGGGCCGGATCCTAGTCATTATACAAAACAATCAGTATTCATACTTTATACGGATATTGGCTAAGATAGCGTATTTTTTTTATTTATATGATTGGAATAAAACAATCATAAAATTTTAAATTATGCTAACTACCGTGGATTAGTGGAAATCGCACTGAAATCAGGTAAACTATTTCTAAGATCAGCGCGCACAAACGTATAGACAAACAAAGAATAAGGCAAAAATTATAGTAATCATTATTCTGAGTTCTAAGTTATCGATAAAATCCCTCCAATAATTATTTTTCTCATATATAGCATATATGAGAAAAATACACTTTATTCTAATGCACTTTTAAATAATTCTTAATTCAGTTTCGAAGCATTTGTAATTGAAATTCCGCCCATTCTAATGTTGTAAATAGTGTTACAAATAAAAATAAACAATATATGTACAACTAAGAACCTAAAATTAAAATGCTTAAAAAATATAATATAATAACTAAAATATATTATTAAAAGGGCTTTAGGCAAAGTTCCGAAGATACTGGCAGCGTTCCCTCTCTGAATAGCTACACTAATTCTTTGTCCAAGGTAGCTGCCAGCTCTTCGGTCTTCTGTGATGTCGACTAACCTTTTCGTTATTTCTTTAATAAGTCTTATAGCGCTAGGGCCCCACGGACCAAGGGTCTCGACACCGAATGGGAAGAAATAATGATATCTACTAGCATGCTCGCTATATCACTGCATGAAAATTCAAAGCCTTTTATTCTTGTATAACCTCTTGTGTAAGCTATATTATTGTAAAGTTTAATTAAAACCCATTCAGCAGTTTTCGTGTGAAAGAGTAACAAACATCCGTAATTTCATACAAACTATCAAATTTCAGCATTTAGAATATTAGTAAGGTTCTTTGGTAATTTGAAATAAAAGGCATCGTCACAGTAAGGCCCTTAGCTGACGATGTGCTTTGTACACTTGGCTGGCTGCAGGCAGAGTACGGCAGTGCAGTGAATTTATTGGCCTGAAGACGCGATATGAATACGTAGGCGAAATGTGCAGATTAAACATTTTTAACAGAGGTAGACTGTAAAAACTGCTCTGCCGTGTGAAAGTGTCTGCGCCTAGAAGTGTTTCTACAGCAGGCATGTTATGGATATGAAATTTCGTATACGGATAGGTTTCGGATATATGAATGATTATTATACGGATGCAGATATAAAATTTTATTGGATCTTCCGTTACTTTCGAATAAATTCGGTTACGGATATTATTTTTTTAAGGAATTTCAAAAGTAAAATATAAATAGCTAATAAAATGGTTATATAACGTGTCTCAATTAGACTTTTGTTTTGGATTCGGTTCCGGATATTTTTTTATATCGGTTATCCGATAGTTTCGGTTACGGTTACAGAGAACCTTAACACTCCTGTTCTGCAGTACTATGTAATATTATGTTATCTGTGGCAGTGCTAATGAATATCTTTTAGAAAAAGGAAATAAGTTAAAGTTATGTATACGAGTCGAAAATACTTTACTAAATAATGCACAGTAATGGCACCCATATGTGATTGTCGACATTGTTATTTAATAATTAAAATTCAATATCAAGGCAATTGATAAAGTAATGCTTTAAGTTTATACGGGTACAATATATATTAGTTATATATATGTTATGTGTTTTTTATGTGTGCTTTAGACAAAAAGACCTCTTCCAGCGTTTTCCATGTGTTTCTATCTTTGCCAATCGATGCCTTTAGTGTGTAATTTTTGTAATGTCTATTTCTATTCCCTAATTTCAATCTCACTATTTCTTTTTTCACCTGACCATCATTTGTATTGTCTTTCTCCATTTGACTTCGTACTAGCGGGGCATCCACTAAGTTGTAATTTTAGTCCATCATAGTAGTTAATAATATGGAGTCATGACATCTTAGTGCTTTTAAATGGTAACGAATGAGTGGTCCAGGGTCACATGACGTGATTCCCGTTGTTTTGTTTTAGTTTTATCAATTTTCTTGCTTGTATGTATATAGTTATTTTTAAACTTTCCTGTTTAATATACATTATTAACCGGGTCTTAAAAAATTTAAATACCTTTATTCGCCATAAAATTATTCGTGTTTAGACCCGGTTTATAATTTAAATATTGTACGTATATGTGTATAATCTATGTAAAATGTATCGTATGACTGTAGCAACTATCCATTAGACAACTAACGTTACGACATCGCAATAAACGGCGGCAAAATGATCTCACCTAAGTAATGGGTTCACCTGATATCCTCTCTTATTGGGTGGTAACTTGTATATGCTAGGAATGTGCAACTTTGTACTAATGTATGAAATGTAGAAATTTAATACAATACTTTTTGAAAGTTACAACTATACTTCTATCTTGCTAGATAGACCTATTGTTGTAAATTCCAAAAGTTTAGCATACCGCTTTATTTCCGGTAGTCACAGATTCTATTCTTCGCACGGTATCAAGTTTAATTAATAAATCTATCCATGCTAACATACATTTATTATTACAATATTTAAAATGTCTGCACCATTAAGTTTTAAGGATTATTGATTGCATCAAATGATGTCAACTTATGTTAGTTGACATTATATATCTTATATATAAAATTCTCGTGTCACAGTTTTCGTTCCCATACTCCTCCGAAACGGCTTGACCGATTCTCATTAAATTTTGTGAGCAATACGCTACGAGTAGGTCTGAGAATCGGCCAACATCTATTTTTCACCCCCCTAAATGTTAGGGGTAGTCCACCCCATTTTTTTTTTTATTTTAAGGCAAAACAACGTTTCCCGGGACAGCTAGTATTATTATATAATTATATTTGTTTTTTTTTAATGGATGAAAAAGGAATTGTGCTCCTGCCGGCACTAACGGTTTACGCTGGCGGGGCAACAGTGAGGGCTGATGAACATGAGATCAGATCAGTTAACGCATACTGTCTATTTCACCAGAAATTTATCATGATGGTATCCAGGGGCAACCGCGTGGAGGTCAAGCTGACATGGTACATTATTAGCTATGGAAAAATTAGTCCACATTACTAACAATTTTCTTCCCCCAAATGATTGTATTAAATGATATCAAACAACGAATACAGGCCATTCTTTATCTCAATAACAAAAGCAGACGAAATCGCGGCTACCATTTAATAATGTACATTTACTAAACAAATATTCATCCAAATCTGTCCAGTACAGTTTAGCTTCCAACACAAACCCAATTTCGCCTTTACAATGTATCTAAGTAAGGACGTGTGCAGTAATGGATTTCGAATGCCGCACTTTAAGCCCAGAGCTTGATATTGCCTTTAAATTATTTATGAGCTAAACACCAAAGTGTTAATGTATATGTAGTCTATGACAGTCTAGCTACAGTTGAGAGATAATGTAGTGAAAATAGGGTTGGATTTCAACTATCAACCTTATTTCACATATATAAAAGAGCATAATCTCTTTAACATGGCCTATATCAATTTATCAATTTCTACATTGAAGCTAATTTTAATAGGCAAAGTGGTATACTATTAAATTTTTGGATGACTTTGAAACTTCTTTCAATATTAAATGCTAACAAATATATTAGGTTCAATGTTATTATATTAATTAGTTGCTTTTCGACTTTGCTCGGGTGTAGATGTATTAGACATATAAACATACCTCTTCAATCACTCTATACAAGTTAAAATTGATATATAAAAAATTATACGGAATGTTAAAGGAATTCTATTAATTATTGAAATAATTATAATATTAGTATTGTACATAGTACTTGTATATAGTTTTAATTTTCATTGTTAATAGTATTATCGCATTCATTTAAAACTTGTAGCTAACAACACAAATAGGTACTTATAGTTTACTCCACAGTCCACTAAGCTCACTATATAAATATGTAAAAAAAAATCGACATTAATGTCGATGTCATTTACTTATTTTTTTAACTTGCTTTTACAATAGACATTTAAATGTCTATTGTAAAAGCAAGTTTATCTGTATTTATATATTTATGTAAAAATAGGTTTCCAAAATAGAGAAAAAATTATATAAATAGAGAGAATTATAACAGCATATGTAATATATAGCTTAACACGCTATAACCTTCGCTAATCCAATGTTTTAAGACGAATTTTGCTTTATAATCGGTTTTGTATTATTACGAAGTGAAGTCAGAACGTTGTATAGTCAGCACTTCTTGGTAATATCGATTACGCTGAACCTGAGCACAAAGTTCGCACAATCCAATTAATTCCCTTTCAATTATTGAGTTTGAGATTAAAAGAAATAAAGAAATGTGAAACTTATGTGCCATGTAATATATACCATATTACTATGTAATAAAATAAACATTGTTATAATAATAATAATAATCCTGGACAATCGAGGGAAGGGGATGTTAACCATATTGCTAGCAGGTTCAGGATCAGGTTGATCGTTTGTGTATATTTACTAAATACATCAGATATTCTGATTAATATATGTTTCAAGTAGAACAATTTCCCAAAGCGATGCAGTGGTTGCGCCGTTTCTGTTTCTCATAGCAATATCCGCACTCTCTCTGTACGTATCCGTCAGGAATTGGCCGTCAGCCGTTCCATAAGTCCTTCCGCGGGTTTGGAGTGCTATCTGCACTCGCCCCTATAGTTCGTTGAAGCTGTAAAAGCCAGCTACGGCCAATATCATTAGAATAGTTTGATAAATCGACAAACTCTCTTTGTATGATATTGAAATAGATATAGAACGCCGTTATGAATAATCGAGTGTCAGTATTTCTGTAAATTCCATATATGGAATTAGAAGAACTATGAATCTAAGTGAAATAATAGATAACAAATGAAATCGATGCAGACGAATGACAGGAGCAAGCAAAGCATTTTGACCTGATTTCATCTGACAGTTCCAGCTATAACTCTAGCCAGGGATGCCACCTGTACAAGAATTTCTTACGAGAATACCATTTTTGGTATTTGCTATAAAGACATTCTTGTACAATCTTGTACGAGATTCAGAGCTACGAAAATCGGTAAGAATATACAGTTAGATAGTCAAATTAGGCTAACATATAAGATTTTATCAGATTTCTTGGCTTCTTGTTACGAGTCTAAAAATTTTAATGTTGGCAACCCTGGTCGGGTCCGACCCCAAATCAATTAGTATCTGTCCAGATACTATAATGAATAACTAAGTTTCGAACTAACTGAATTGGCGTTAAAAGTATAGAACGTCACAATTTTGATAAACACTAATCATGAATTCGAGAGGCCTTTTGATTTAAAATCTAAAAGCGTCTAGTGTATAATGGTTTACTACCCATTATTACATCCAAAACATCTAGAAATCAAATATGACCGACTCCTAAAAAAATTATATATAAATTTATATTTCTTACTTATTCTCCGGAAAAGTAAATACCAATATCAAACCACTAATAATCCGAAAGGCAGCGGTAGTAATAATTTCTACTGACGTCCTTGGTGGTATAGCGATTTACCACGCCGTATTACTTCCAATGGTCATGTACTCATTCCATGTATGTATTAACAAAAAAAAATTACTATCAGTAGTCTATTTACCTATAACACAAACTCTTCTTTTTTCATAGCATAGTGGGCTAAAGGCTAAAGAGCTAGGGCTCTCTTGATGGTAAGTGGTTATCGCTTCCCATGGGGTGCTCATGCAACACCAGGAATTGAAATATACACACCAAATTTCATACAAAATGATCCAGCTTTATTATATAATATATTTGAATATGTATTGTGTGAGTAGCTTACATTTCAGTGTTTTTACTTTATTTTCAAACATTGCAGTCAACACAGCTCGCAGCTTCCGTTAAAAAGATCTAGAAAGAATATCCACGAGTGCTCTTTAATTTCATTAAATTTATCTACATTTTAAATTCAATTTACACTAATAGAATGTAAGTCTAAACTAGATATTCTTTATTGCATTCTTAGAAACAGTAATAGTAGCATTTAGAAACAATGTGAGTAAAGGAAAATATTATAGAAATAGAATAGAAATAATCTTTATTAAAAACTTAATATAAGCATTTTTGATATTTTTTATTCTACCACTTATTCGGCATGCAGATACTTTACAAGAAGAATAAGAAAGGTACTCGTGTGTTGCTCTTTTGAATAAATTGTTTTTTACACAATAATAAGTATGAGGCATGCGATAATCAACATAAAAACCGCTACGAACTCATTTTTAGTGCAATCGGATAACATTTTCAGCGTTATAAATTTTAAGTTTTTCTGCAACATTATTATTATTTACATAATACATTTTTTGTTAATTCATTCATAATATAATATACAAAAGTAACACCTATATTAATACATTGTATCACTTTATCACTTTTTATATAAGTTACAAGCTGTTCCCGCGAATTCGTTCGCGTGGAATTTAATTATTTTTTTCTAAAATAAAAGTAGCTTAAGTTACTTCTTATTACATCAGCTACCTGCCTAAAAAAGTCCCGTCAAAATCGGTCCAGCCATTTCAGAGATTAGCCGGAACAAACAGATAGACAAAAATCATAAAAAATGTTATTTTAGCATATGTACCGTATATATATTCATATGCATGTAGTAAAAAACGGTTATTTCAATATTACAAACAGACACTCCAATTTTATTTATATGTATAGATGTATAGATAATAATAGTAGTATTATTGTTATTGTGTATGTACATTTATTATTATTTATTTATTAACTTTATTGGCCAATAAATTATAGTACAAACGGTGGATTGGTGACAGGTGCTTGGTCCTGTAGTCCTGCGACCTGTACAGATCTATTGTGCTCGCCCTTTTTCAGAGCTCGCTACCTAGACCCGTCAGAGACAAGAATTGAAGGATATTCTTAGGAGCGATGGTTTTTATCGCCTCAGGAAAGAGTGTAAACTTTCCAAAGGAGATATTTCGTTTATGCATGAGTGGCATGATGGCTATAACTAAATGGCATTTAATAAAATTTGGTACAATCTGCAGATTATTGCTGTGTATTTAATTAATTTAATTATTTTGTGTAAAAAAAAACATCTATTAAAAAGAGCAACACACGAGTTTCTTGTTCATTCTTCTTGTGATGAAGAAGAGTGAAAATTTAGGGTAGTATGTATTTTTTAATGCCCCATAATAAAAAAAATTGCCCATAAAATAATGTTAGCTGTGGACAACCCTTATCACTTAGGGGTATGAACAATATATAGTAACCGATTCTCAGACCTACTGAATATGCATATAAAATTTAATAAAAATCGGTTAAGCCGTTAGGGAGGAGTATGGTAACTAACATTGTGACACGAGAATTTTATATATAAGATAGTGTAAAAAATAAGCGTATGGGATTGGGTACATCCACGGACCATATATAAAGCTTTAGAGAATCACGTGTACGTAGCTTTCTTCCAAAGCTTTGACAAGCCAAACGTAAGATTACCGTTATTTGGCTACGAAACGTAAGGACTCCATTAGGAGGCATCTCATGTTTTTCGAGAGGTTTCATATATATTTTTAACGGCCTCGGTGATCTAGCGGTTTAGTACACCGCTTTACATCCTATGGTCGCGGGTTCGATTTCTCGCACGATAAAAACATTTATATTCTTGAGTATGATTACTGGGTATTTTCTATGTATTTACAAAAAAAATGTAAATATGTATTTATAGCAGTTATCTAGTACCAATAACACAAGCTCTGCTTATTTTGCTGCATGCGTTTGTATACAGGATAATTTCACTGCCTTATCTCAACTGGAAAACGACACGTCTTAAAAAATAAACTGCTTAGTAGCTGGAAGAGAATGATACTTATGCAGATGAATTTTTATAAATCAGCGTTGAGTTTTAGTTGAGTATACAGTACCTATGGACTTAACTCACACATAAATTGCAAAATAATAGTAATATATTATACTATTATTTTGAATATATTCTAATAATTATAATAATAACAATAATTGCAAAAAAATTTGCACTTCGTAATAACATATGGTATGATAGACTCATAAAGGTAGAACACAATATTCACCTTATGTGCATTATTTTATATTAACTGTAAACATTATGCCACTAGATCACTGTTATCTGCACAAGTTATGATGTACATAAATTAACATGACTTAAATATGTCGAAGTTCCGGTATACCAATTATTGTAGTTGTTGCAATATGAATACTCTTCCTATACGCATAGAGCTTAGTATTGCATGTACGAAACAAAATGTATCCTTTTCAGATAAATAGTTTCTCAAATACTGCGGGGTGAATTATGTGATGTCCCAATATATAAAGCGTACCAAGTACCACTACACATTGTTGGATACTAGCGGCAAACCGCTACTTCATGCGCGTGAATGTAGTAACGTTACAACGAGGAACTCTGTCTGTTCGTTTGTTCTCGCTAATCTCTGAAATGGCTGGACTAATTTTAATAGTATTTTCACTCGCAGATATCTGATGTTATAAAGAGGAACTTAAGCTACTATAAATTCAGAAGTGTTATATATGTAAATTTCTGAATTAAAAGTTATTTTTAATTCAGAAATATAACAATTGTGGCGTTTCCTCCTATGACTATAACAATAATTGCTGTTGGTGATTTGGCCTACCTCTATTAGGTAGCTTTGTACGTAGCTGTCTACAGGCGTACCTTTGTTTCATCTATTTCTACTTGGGTTGGCTTGCTTTGTAAACTGTTTCGGTATGGTACATATCATATGGATGTGAAATTGCAGGATACGGAATCATGACGTTTTCATTTGAGGGCATCACATGCCTTCGTGATGTCTTTGGTACTGTTATATGTAGACTAGCTAACCCCGTAAACATTCTTTTGGCATATAAATTAAAATCGCATTAATAGGGGTTGATGGTTGAAAGGTGAAAAGTTAGGGTAGTATGTATTTTTAAAGCCAGTTTATAAATAAAGTTTTCTAAAAAATAAAAAAAATGTTAGAGGTGGCCTGATCTAAATGATTTGGGGTATGAAAAATAGATAATAGCCGATTCTCAGACCTACCGGATATAAAAAAAAAAATCTAAGTATTCACATCATTTGTCGTGTACCCATAACACAAACACTGCTTACCGTGAGAATAGATGGTGCTGTGTTAATTCTTCAGGCTTATATATTTATTTATTTTGTACAAGTTAACTTACCTTCCTGTTGCTCTTAAACACGTTGCATTTAAACACGTTGGTGGCCCCATCGCGGGCGATGTAAGAGAAGATCTTCAGATCGGAACTGTCGTGGGACACGTAGAAGATGCGGTATATAGGATGATTCATTATCTCAGATTCCTCGCTGGCCACGCTAGCTTTGGAGCTGCGGCTGAATAATTTCGCGCCCGCACTTTTCTGCAACAATTGATTTTATTATGAGATATTATATAAAAATAAATCGTGTGACACAATGATTTAAAACATCGATTTGGAGATTGTTTGTAATAAAAATATAAATTAAACTATAGTTCAGTGTCAGGTCGATCTCCACGCGGTCCCTCTTCGAAACCATAGTGATCAATTTCAAGGAAACTCACACGATGAACAAAGTAACCTGCTGCTCATGCTCATTCTACCATCCTTCACTGGTTACCATTGCATTATCATCGCTAAAAAAAGTAATAAAAAAATCGCGCCTTGCACAAGGTCGTGAAAAAAAAAAATTGTGACAATTTATATTTATGCCTTACCGGTGAAAGAAACATTTTAAAACTATAAACTCTGACAAATATCTTAATCTATGGGCTCACATATACTTCTTTATTTTCATCCTAAAAGCAATTACAATCTTATCAAATATGAACTGACAGCGTTCAGGAGAATTATGCATATCAACAACAATTATACATAAAGATTCTTCTATAAATTCTATCCCTAGAAATTCTGCCAACGTCCAAAGATTCTTTGCTCATTCTTACAGACTTTAGTAATATTAGGTCTGTTTATATTTTACGTAGAAAGTACTCCGCAGAGTTTCACGAAGCTGAACACTATAACAACTTATGTCCCTTTGGTCCACACTTACGATACCTTTTAGACCGGAAAATGGAGGGAGCTCCCAATATACTTAACAAAAAAAGTAAGTTATATACTTATTTTGTGCTCATGAAAGACTAAGTTAAATGTTCAAAATAAAAAATAATGCGAACATAAATTCAAAAAGTGTTTATGCCTGTGACCTCCCTGGTGTTTTAGGCGTCCATAGGCTACGGGAACCGTTTACCATCAGATAGGCCGTATGTTTGTTTGACGTCGTAGTATAAAAAAAAATTTTGAAAGGTGGAATTTTGTATATACGAGTAGCATAGGTATTTTGCTCTTCTGAAAATTAACTACAGGTGAAAATAAAGGTGATGTGATGACAAGCTCAGAAGAGAATAAACTAGCACTCAATTAGACACTAAAGTTTAATTGCAAACTATTACATGGGAACACCGATAATAAAATAACCAAATTCCACACCGCCTTACTTTTAATGGTCGTGGGTTCGATTCCTCGGTCACAGAGCAGATCTTATGCAATAATTAACAAGTGTTTAGCAATAATAAGCATTCTATAGACGTGCAAATTATCTAACGTAAATAAATAAATTAAATAACATTAATATAAAGTTATTATAGGCTAAACAAATTACTGATAATGCAGAATTTCAACGAAAGAGATTGCAAATGACGAAAATCTGTCGAATAGATTAGGATTATCCAGTGGGGACATCAATAAGTTTGTATCACAAAAGGAGTTCCTCGCCGCGTTTCATCTGCGGACATCAGGTTGACAGCTTTCCATTATGTTCAGACGTGATTAATGAATGCCCAAAAAAATGAGTGAATCTAATGGTATTGTTGCCGCTACTTGCAAAGCTATTGGACAATAATGCTGCACGGTATTTTCATAACTAAATTAAAATGTG
Organism: Achroia grisella; assembly: GCF_030625045.1. NCBI lineage: Eukaryota > Metazoa > Arthropoda > Insecta > Lepidoptera > Pyralidae > Achroia > Achroia grisella. Next base: position 364,878 of record NW_026712943.1, read on the forward strand.
TTTAAGGGAGTCACGCTGTTAATTCTATAATAGATGTAACATGTAGCCATAATTATTTTTAGAACTGTGACTACCTGGAAACCATCTTGATAAATTCCCTATGAATTGGTCACAATGGGCTAACGTTCGTTGACTTCATGTTCATCTTATCATCCTCCACTGGTACCCCGCCAGCTTAAACCGTTAGCGAGTGTACCATTCCATTAGCATATACTAAAAAACAGAGCTAATGCTATAAGTAAACTAAACAACTGTCCTAGGTATGTATATATATGTGTTCTCAATTCTGGATTCACGAATTCCTCATATGACCGATTACGTGAGGAATTCTGGCATGCGGCTGCACACGGAAATTATTGACATTACCAACATACGCTTGAATGGAAATGAAAGGGTTGGCCAATAGTGGGCATATCAACCGCACATTGGAGGGAGAGAGATGAACAAATGGAGCAAAATGTTATCGAGACCCACGTGGAATAGCTTGTTTCAATATGATCGGATTAGATTGGATTCGGTTTATAGAAGTAATATAAACTTTTCATCGAAATTAACAATGCCTTATAAGAACATTAATGTTACATTAAAATAAAGCAGACAAACTAGATTTAAAATGACAAATAAAATGAAAATGTATACTTTTATGCGACGCACTGCCGTATAGATATAATTTTTAGTAAATTTATTACTATATATAGTATAAATATGCACGAAATGTTTATTCTCTGTGATTGAAATAAATACAATTTTATTATTATAAATTTATCCGATTCTAGATGACGAAGATTAGTTATTTATCTCCCGGTAAGGGTTGTTTTGCCTTAAAATATAAAAAAAAATTAGGGGTGGACTACCCGTAACATTTAGGGGGATGAAAAATAGATGTTGGCCGATTCTCAGACCTACTCAATACGCTCACAAAATTTCATGAGAATCGGTCAAGCCGTTTCGGAGGAGTATGGGAACGAAAACTGTGACACGAGAATTTTATATATAAGATATTGGGTATTGCAGAAGACAGTGAATATTGCTATCTATTCTAAGACCTTTGTAATCTGTACTTCACAAAGAAAAAATTGAATTTGAAATTTAAATTAGATAATATTGCAGTCGGTCCAACACAACCACAGTGAGACGGTGCCGGCGTTGCATTTTGAATGGTGTGTGCTCTCACATTGCGAAAAAAGTAGTTTTAATTATCTATCTCTATATTATATACATTCTCTATATATATTTTATATATCTATCTATCCTGATAATACTAAAATCACAAAGAAGAAATAGTTCCTTATTTCTTTCTTTGTCATAGACCATATATTAAATTAAATTTTAAGTTTGAACGTTCACTATCATACTAATCCTAGATAGGTTGTTATTATAAATGGTATACGAAATATCGACAAACTATTTTCTACAAAATTTTCCTCTGTTAATTTAACGTGAGGATTCTGTCCTATAAGATATAGATAAGATAAGATAAGATATAAGATATAGGACAGAATCCTCTCGTTAAATTAACGGAGGAAAATTTTGTAGAAAGCATCAGCTGTCTCACTTAATTGTCCCCATCTTCTTCTTCCGGCCTTATCCCATTTTCATTTGGGGTCTGCTCTCCTAATCTTTCTTCTTCAGTGGTGTCTATTTTAGACTGTTACTGGCTCTATGTTTCCGTTGTCCTTAAGGTCCTTACTAACTACAGACATCCATGTTAATTGGGGTCGTCCACGCTTTTTCGGTCCTAAATTGAGGTCCAGAACTTTTCTCGTCAAGTGGTCTTCCGGTCTCCTCATGACATGGCCATACCATACTCAATTGTCCCTATAGCTTTCTTTAAAACTCTGTTTTGATTTGAAGTATAAAATATTACAGTAAAATTTATGATATCGTACTGAGGCAATAATAACCTCTTAGTTCTCTGCCACTGCAAAGATCATTCGTTGTTGTAACAATTGTCAAAGAGGATTCTCTTTGTGATAGACCAAATATTCATTTAAATTTTATAGAACCTTGTTAAAGATTCTCATTTCAAGGTGTAAATCAAACAATATAACTTTATGTGTACCTAATTAATGTTTTTAGCATTTAATATTAGCATCATTCAGCCCTTGTCTATATAAATTTAAACAATGCTAAATTTCATACTCCTACTTCATTTCAGACAAGCTTTAAATTTGTTTTATCTAACTGGAATAGCAATAAAGCTAATAGACCTATGGACCTTAATTTCCATTGACATAATATTGGGCCCAATATATATGAATAACCTTACCTATATTATTATGTTTATTACTAGCTGACCCGCAAACATAGTTTTGCCATATAAATTAAAATCGCTATTAAAAAATTAGGGTTGATGCTATAATAGAAATGCAAAAATTTTGGATTTTATGTTTTATTCTATGGTAAATCATAATAAAATATTAATTCGAAAAAACAAAATAAAATATTTAGACAGTATTTAGTGGACATTTTGGGATATGAAAATTAGATAGTAGCAGATTCTCATGACATGATATTCATATAAAATTTCATAACAATCGGTAATGCCATTTCGGATGTGCGTAGTGCGATTTCAGAGTGCGTAGCGATTTCTATATTTGATTATCGCATGCCTCTTACTTGTTATACTGTAATTATTTATATATACAAAAACATCTATTAAAAAGAGCAACACACAAGTTTTTTGCTCATTCTTCTTGTGATGAATCTGCATTCCGAATGAGTGGTAGAATCAAAATATGACTATTCAAAAGTGCTTATAATGAGTTTATTTGAATAAAGATTATTTATATGACATAGAAATATAAATAATCTAACATGGTGAAACGAGAATTCTATATATAAGATAGTATAATATTGACGACCTCGACCTATAACATTTTGACGACCTCGGTGGTCTAGCGGTCTAGCACACCGCTTTACGTCCGATGGTCGCGGGTTCGATTCCTCGCACGGCACAAACATTTGTCATTCATGAGTATAATTGTTTGTGTCGGTCTGGTTGTTTTCTATGTATAATGTGTATGTATTTACGAAGAAAATCTATGTAATTGTATCAGTTATCTAGTACCCGTAACACAAGCTTTAGCTAGCTTAACTTGGGACTAGATGGCGCTATAGTCGCGATAGTCTTATACATACAATATATATATATATATTTTTCAAAAGAAAAATATATATATATATATTGTATGTATAAGACTAAAGTACAGACACATAAAATAGTTGTTAACGTTTGTGGGTTTTAATTTCTAAATAAAATTTAACTTTAACCGTATTTTCTGCAAGACCAGCGGTGTTCAATTACTCCAGGAGCGGGATTGAGTTGACTACAAAATGCGAATTGAACCCGCAAATGGGTACCGAAGTTTTCAATTTAACTTCGCACTGAGTTTAAGGTGCTCATGTAAATTTTTATCGAGAATAAAATGTACATTTACGAGAATGCTATCTACGAATAAACTCACTCGCATAGTATACCTACGATATAAATCGTAGTTTATGCTTCCTCTATATTTATATTTGACGACCGTGCCTTATCTTCAGATGGTCGTACGTTCGATTCCCGAGCAATACGCAGTAATATTTACCTTAGTCACGATTATTTGAAATGGTCGCGGTGTTCGTATCTATTTTGTGCTTAGATTTAAATATTCCTTTAAGTTGTCTAATACTTAATTCTACTTAATCCTGAACTAAAGAGCACTGTTCTATAATATATTACTTCTTTACTGGACTTTGTTCAAAGTGTGCTTGCGTGCAGTATCCCAATTTTTTGCTTCTGTTCATAGATCATACTCGTGAATAGATGCTGCTTGTGGTAACTGATCTGTTCGGATTACGGCTACTTATAATAATAATAATAATACTAATTATTCCCTTCTGATAAAAATGCAATGGTGGTCACAACATTCTCCCTAATTTAATTGTAGATAAATGTGTATGACGGATGAAAGACGACTGCATGCAACTGAAATGAGAATGTTGAGGTGGATGTGTGGTGTGACAAGAATGGATAAGATAAAGAATGAATACATTAGAGGAAGTATGAAAGTGGCGCCGGTGTCAGAGAGGTTGAAGAGTAATCGTCTATCATGGTATGGACATGTAATGCGTAGGAACGAGGATATTTTAAGAAAGGTGTTACATATGAATGTGGATGGTTATAAGGGCAGAGGAAGGCCAAAAAAGAGATGGATGGACTGTGTGAAAGATGATATGGTAAGAAAGGAAGTAAATAACGCGATGACTGCGAACAGGGATGAATGGAAGCGAAAAACATATTACGCCGACCCCAAATAAATGGGATAAGGAAGAAGCAGATGATGATAAATGTGTATTTTTATTATCATGTCCAAGCACATTTAAAAAACTTTTTTTTTGCTTTTTTTTTTAGCTCGAAATCACTCCGAACTGATGGTAGAATTGTAATAGACCTGCATGAATATAGTTATTTTGATTCGATTTGCATCAATCAATCAACCTGTTTGTATCGATAGGTTTCTCTTCCAGTTACATAAAAATATAAAAAAAAAACACATTAAAAGGAAATATAACTACCATCTTCTTAAAAAATCTTATCAATAAACTATCCCATAACACATCGGTGATATAAGTTCCAATATATTTTTCGGAGGGGCCCGTGTGCAGATCGTGTATTATATATTCAGCACACATATTCCATAAGCAAGAAATATAAACAAATCACGTAGTTCTTACCTTATTCTTGGCTTTGTTCGTTCTAGTTGTTATCCGTACACCATCTGTTGACACGTCGACAGTAACTTTACGCTTCTTCACTCCTTTTGCTTTGAATTCATACTGCAATAGCAAAAGAGACTTTATTGTTTCACAGTTAACAAAGAAAGAAGTATATTAAAGGAATTCGATAAAGAAACTTATTGTGTGTCAAAGAAAATGTTTTTTGCATTTATATAATATTAGCTGTTCCCGCGACTTCGTCCGCATGGAATTATATTTTATTTTTCTAAAATAAAATAATGTTTCTAAAATAAAAGTAACCTAAGTTACTACTTATTACATTAGCTACCTGACAAAAAAAGACCCGTCAAAATCGGCCCAGCCATTTCAGAGATTAAACAGACAGACAGACAAAAATTGTAAAAAGTGGTTTTTTGGTACCATATTTATATTCATAAGCATGTAATAAAAAACGGTTATTTCAAAATTACAAACAGACATTCCAATTTTATTTATATGTATAGATATTTTGCGACCCGCCAAGATTCACTCTGGTGAAGTGATTACTTAGCGATACTTATATTTTTTTGCCATAAAATGAAATGATATTTTTTATATTTAATTTTGAATTTACATTAATTACAAACAACATGTTTTTACAAAGGAATAAATTTATAGTTTAAATTAAGGAAGTACTTAGTAGCATGTACCTACGATTTTTGTAGATGAAAAATATAAATAAAAAATGAGGTATATCGAAAACAAATTTAATATGCCTGTTACTATAAAATAGCAATTCTTTGTAAGAATTGCTATTTTACAGTAACTAATTGCTTCCGTTAATCTTGAAGGCGTGCCGGACCGTCCTGTGTGTTTTCTAAATATACATTTACAAAAAAATGTATTTAATTATTATATCAGTTGCTAGCACCCATAACACAAGCTCTGCTAAGCTTGGGACTAGATGGCACTCTGTGAGTTGTTACTTACTGTTTATTATAATTTGTAAGATAATTTAAGAAATATTTGAGTTTATTAATTACAAACAAAACATGACATATATCCAAATGTATGATACATTTGGAATTATGCTATGTTTTGTTTGTTGTTTGTAATGTTATTCCTATTCCAAACTGAATATTAAATTATATAGTCGTACACTCATACGTTGCAACGCCTGTTGGATAGTAATAGCAACAATCTGTTACCGTAAGCTACTTTGTTTCATTTCATTGTCTAATTTGTATTGTAAAACACACGAGTATGAACTTAACTTCTTTTCTGCTTTCCGAATTGATAGTAGATATGACATTTTATAAATGTCTATGATAGATGTAAATTATGGGACACAGTTATCTATTACACCACAATAGATATAAATAGATATTATTTGAATTGATTTGATTTATCCTAATATAATAATAATAATCTCAGGACAATTCACACAGCGCCATCTAAACCCAAGTTAAGCTAGCTAAAGCTTGTGTTATGGGTAAGATAACTGATACAAATAAATAGATATTTGTTTTCGTAAATACATACATATTATACATAGAAAATACCCAGACCGATACAAACAATTACTCATGAATACAAATGTATGTTCCGTGCGAGGAATCGAAACCGCGACCATCGGATATAAAGCGGTGTGCTAGACCGCTAGACCACCGAGGTTGTCAAAATAATATATTAACTTAATTATAATATTAATATTATAGACGTGAAAGTTTTCGAGTATACATAGATCGATGTAGTGGATGTTTGTTACTCTTTCACCCAAAAACTACTGAACGGATTTTGTTGAAACTTTACAATAATATAGCTTATGCATCAGATTAACATGTAGGCTATATTTTTTATTGAAATTTAACGCGGGTTAAACCGCGGACAGGGCTTGTTTAAACATATAGTTATAATTGCCACTTCAACTATAATAGTATAGAATTATACTGTGACTAAGTTGTCTTGTACCTACATTCCCAGGGTGCATTATTTTCCATTTATTAACATTTGTATTGTACTGTTTCATAATTATCAAGAATGTAGATAATTATTAAATCCTTTCAGCTTATAGGTACGTATCCTTCGCATCATAATCTTTTATTTTACGAGCATTAATCTCTAGAATATAGCAAAGGGCGAGCACCGAACATGTAACACGATATCAAATTATTTCATTATTACGTAAAAGCCCGAATAATTACATAAGAACAGATTTTAACGAACAATTTAGCGAATTAGTTAACAAGCTAAGAGGATTTTTATTAAGAACTCGTGTTTGTGATTATTTTTATATATTTTTTTTTTAATCAATAGGTACGTAAATGGTAGTATGCATTTTTCATATTTAAATTAAATACTTCTAAATACATATATCTGGTAGGCTTTTAATGTCAATGACCTTTGCAGATTTCATTATTTCTGTTCTTAAAATCAGGTTATAATCAAAGAGAAATTTTTGCCATTTTTGTAAGACCAAGAATTTTCTCACTTTTCTTGTAACTCACCATTATACCGTCTAATATTTATCGTTATATGATATATACAAAAAACTAGCTTAGCTTCACATCGCACATATTTCATCACATATATTTATTATTATATTTTGATCAATTTATAAAATGTAACTTTAAATTATAGCCTATGTGTTATTCAGATGTACAAGCTATATAACTTTAAAGTTTCATTAAAATCCGTTCAGTAGTTTTTGCGTGAAATAAACATAGTGTAACCAACATCCACTTATCCATACATATTCACAAACTTTCGAAATTCATAATATTAGTAAGATGAAGAAATCTATTAATAATATTCTAAATAATTTAATATTTATGTACGTACTTGTATATTAATATTTCATTTGTTACATATTAAACAACGAAGCAATATTTTATAATTGCTGAGATATAATGTAGGAATTCCAAGAACTTGGCTATTGTAATAGAGATCTTGACATCCATAAAGACTTCACGTGATTATCCTTCGAGACAATCTGAAGGAGTAAACTGCTTTTAAATTGAATCAATACTGTATTTTTTATAGCACAGGGGACAAACGAGTTTGCGTCTCACCTGATGGTCAGTCATTACCGCCGCCCATGAGTACCCGCAACACCAGGGGAATCACAAGTGCGTTGCCGGCCTTTTAAGAAGGAATAACCTCTTTTCTTGAAGGTTTCAGTATCGTATCGGTTCGCAAATACCATTGCTGAAAGGTGAATTCTGCTGTTTGAACTATATGGAAGTAAGTCTAAACTATATGGAATCCGATATAATTTCTTTTACGTATAATAGATTTTAATAAAACTAGTACCTACTCATACATACATATAAAACAATGGGGGTACATTGTTTTATATGTATGTATGAGTAGGTACTAGTTTTGTTAAAATATCCGTCTATAGGTTGGCCATAATCTCAAAAACTACAAAACAGATTTTCATATGATTTCTATCCGTCAACAGAGTGATTTCTATAGGTTTGGGTGTATAATTAATTAAGTTTTTATATAAATATATTGAAATAATAATAATAATCTCAAGACAATTCACACAGCGCCATCTAGACCCAAGTTAATCTAGCTAAAGCTTGTGTTATGGGTACTAGACAATTGATACAAATACATAGATTTTTTTTCGTAAATAAATACATATTATACATAGAAAACACCCAGACCGACACAAACAATCATACTCATGAATACAAATGTTTGTGCCGTGCGAGGAATCGAACCCGCGACCATCGGACGTAAAGCGGTGTGCTAAACCACTAGACCACCGAGGTCGTAAATACTCATAATAATCAAATATGAACGTGGATGGATTGGAAAGGGAGAGGACGCCCTAAAAAATGGTTGGATTGTGTGAAAGATGATATGAATAAAAGAAGATGCTCAGATACGACGGCCGATAGAGATCAGTGGAAGAGAATGACATACTGCTCCGACCCCAAATAATGGGTTAAAGGCAAGTCAGTGAAGATATTGAAATACTCATGCGGAGCCGGGGTGTTAATCAAATATAAACAACCTACAAGAATTCTGTTATCAAACTAAGATGATATCAATTTACTGTGTTATCCTCAAAGAAATAAGGTTTCATGCTGAGATTTCTTTCATATGAATAAATAGAACGTACGGTGTTCTACAATTTGGCTCTTATAATATTGTCGTGATAGATGAGACATACAAATACTCAATCAGAATATAGTACAATCGATACTAATACTGATACAGTAGGCTGATAATGATGATGGTACTAATTCACCGCTATAGAAAATCTATCTCCAATTTGTATAACAAATTATACACATTGTATAAATAAGGAAACAAGTCAATATAACGTATATATTAACCAGTTGGTTGTATATTCAATATTTTTTCTATTTGATCGTATAACTGAATTAGTGCTAATTGGTAGTTTGTATTCACACACTTAAATTTATAATTGTAAAGTAAGAATAAAAATATTTGAAAGAGCAACACGCAAGTGTCTTGCTCATTCTTCTTGTGATGACAGATTTCCGAATGAGCGGTAGATTAAAAAAATGTGTTGACTATTCACAAGTACTTCAATGTAAGTTTATTTGAATAAACGATTTTCTATTCTCTATCACAAGAAGAATAAGCAGGAAACTTGTGTGTTGCTCTTTTAAACAATCCTTGTAATTTCACATTTTACAAGTCGAAACGTGTGAATACAAACTACCAACCAGCACTAATTTATTTAGGCTCAAATATAAAAACACAATAAGATTAAATCAGTCTAGTGATAAGAGCAGACCAGTCCCTACAAGCAGCACTCATTCACGAGTATGACGGATGAGCCAGTCATCTGAAAGCATTTGAAAGCAAAAGGGATCCTATTTTCGCACTTTTGTAAAGAGTTGACATGGGAAATGACAGGTTATATGGAAATATCGTTAGTTTTAAAACTAGAAAATTGAAACTTATTTTTATATTGTTGATTAAATATAAAATATGGAATGAAAGTTCTTATAGGAATTCGTCATTTTTAAATATAGAATGAATCTAGTCGATCTATAGTACGCAATAAAGAAAAAAACAAAAATCGAATTTCATATTGCTATTACAAGATTTATCGTTCCATTTCGGATATAATCTCAAACATAACCCGATTATACGCACCTCAAGTATCCCCTTATGAATAAAAGCCTCCGTCGGGGTGATTGAATTTAAAAAAGCGCCAAGAATCCTTATCGTGCCGATGTCAACATTATGCAAAAGGTAATAAATTTATCTGTATGGCGGTTTTTATTCTGTATATATGGGGCAATGCGACTCATTTATATTCAGGCGGTGGAGGTGCCATGAGGCTTGTCATATTCATATTTCAATGTAACATAATCGGTCCCATTTTGAGGGGCACGGGCCACGCTTCGCTTATGTGATAATAAACACTCTAATTCTGACCAGCGAGCGTCTATTGATCTTTTCGGGATACGTTTTTAAAGTCATTCGTTTGTTTTGTTCACTGACCCTACATTCGACACTTTTATACGCCTTTTTGTTTACAAACTTTTCAAATTTACATCCAAAATACAAACAGTAAGAAATGAAGAAGTATTACACTGAGCGAAAGGAAGAAGGTATTGAGTACTACATATTGAATACTATAGAAAATAGATAAGGAAAAATGTTGGAACACTTGATAAAGCAAGATGAATTTATAAAAATTATTATTATTTCTTTATATATATATATATCTCCCTTTGATGGGGTAATAGACTGATCATTGCGGGTAAAAATCATCGAACAATGATAGTATAAATGATGAATGATGAGGATGGATAATTTTTAAGTGGAAGACAAAAATTTGCGGACTATTCTACAAGTGTTTAATATTACAGCTTTTTGGAGAAGGATGAAAGTAAGTGGGTGAAGTTGTAATATCTTGGGGCTAGTGTGTAGGGATGCTGGGATAATACCTGTGTCGTCCACAAAAACTAAAACAGAAAACAGTGAAAACTCCCAATTATTATTACGAGATAATAATTGGGAGTTTTTACTGTTTTCTACCTGCCATTGTATTTTTAGTTCTATTGGCAAATCAGTATATATAGCAATTTTTTCTGTATGTGTGTTTGGTATTGCAATATCTTTATTATTATTTTTTTTATATTTATTATTTCCTCTCGACTTTCGCAGGTAATCTTGGTATGTACGGGCCTAAGCCAAGTACACAACAATGTTCTATTTTTAGGTGAATATACTATATACGTAATCTTATGTTATCTGTGCTATAATATAAATGTTGGCCTAATCTGTTTGTAGAAATTTTCTAACGCGGCATGTGTTTTGAACTACAGCCTTCTGTAGTTGGCAGTATATACTAGGGGGCAAGTTCAGGGTATTTATTGACTGATGTATCTGTTTCGGTATGAGAACTATAGTTGATAGGACGATTGGGACTATTGTTACTTTTTGTAAGTGCCAGAGTCGAGTTATTTCAGTTTGTAATTATTATGATTGGAGAATAAATAGAGGGAGGAAAAAGGTCGTATATATAATTTGTATTCATTAATATGATTGTTTGTATTCTTCTAGGTGTTTTTATGTATATTAAGTATTTACAAAAAAATGTATCCATGTATTATTATTATTGACGACCTCGGTGGTCTAGCGGTCTAGCACACCGCTTTACGTCCGATGGTCGCGAGTTCGATTCCTCGCACGGCACAAACATTTGTATTCATGAGTATAATTGTTTGTATCGGTCTGGGTATTTTCTATGTATAATATGTATGTATTTACGAAAAAAAAATATCTATGTATTTGTATCAGTTATCTAGTACCCGTAACACAAGCTTTATATAGCTTAACTTGGGACTAGATGGCGCTGTGTGAATTGTCCTGAGATTATTATTATTATTATTATTATCAGTAACACTAATTCTGCTACCTTGTGACTAGATGGCGCTGTATGAATTGTCCTGTGCTATTATGATTGTTAAGCGGTATAAAATGTCTTATATCAATATGAATTTGACTTTTTTTCGCATTTGTTGTCTCACCTACGTTTTACACAGCTTTCCTGTAAGCCGCGTCTTGAAATTAATCTCATCGGCTTACAAAACTCATCCTATCCTTTTCATGTTACAGGGAAATTGTGAACAAAATGTCTCCAGAGGGTGCCACAGAAGTCAGTTTCAGGAAAGTTCACATCGCAGAGTTGACGTTAACAAATTAGTTTACCTTCGAACATTGAAAGTAAACTTAACGTTTTGAACATTTTAAATCATCTCACAAATTAGTCTATTGCTTGCCGCTTTCTTGTTTATTTTCTATGATATTAATAATTAAATTAATTAAGCTATTTTGATAAATAATAAATGTAGGCTACCAACCTCCTTGCAATAACTAGCCATGTAAAACAAACACAGTTAATAAAAAGTATATTGCCAAAATGTCAAATTCATTCACTTGCTAATGACTGATTTAATATGTTGTTACAATAATTATTATTTGTTATTTTTAATTCTGATATTATATACACCGTCATATATTCAATCTTTTATTAATATCACTCGTTCTGTATATCAACACGTCAACATAACCACGTATATATTGGGGGGAAAGGGGATTGTTAGCAATGTGGACTAAAGATCCCATTGCAATGTACCATGTCAGATCGACCTCCACGCGGTTCCTCCTCATGTATCACCATCGTGATACATTTCCAGTGAATTTGTCACGATGGGCTAACTGATCTGACTTCATGTTCATCTTATCATCCTCCACTGGTGCCCCGCCAGCGTAAACCGTTAGCACAGGCGGGTGCAACATTCCATTATCATCCTTTAAAAAAATCTCATACATTTAGTTAGACTGAAAGTATCATGGACTAATTGTTTATTGCGCCGACTTAGACTCCGAAGGCAGTGATATCAAATCTGATCATCACGTCAGTATGCTTTTAATAATTACACTAATAGCTAGTTATAATAGTAGAAAAACGGTAAACGGGCTAATAAGTTTTTAAATATAAATAGCGAAGTGTAAGCATGACAAGTTTTAAGTTCCCGACAACTTAAACAGTAAGATACCTTGATTGGAAAAATCTGCAGTTTTTGCCAAACTAAAGAGAATACGCCACTACACATCCTATATGGCTGTAGCCCACTCATGTACAAACGTAGTATCTTTTGGAAAGTACACTCTATCACGAGGAGATAAAAACCATCGCTCCTAAGAAAATCCTTCAATTCTTGTCTCTGATGGGTTTAGGTGGTGGACTCTGAAAAAGGCCCAGTACAATAGCTCTATGTAGGTCGCAGTGCTACAGGTCCAATTACCTGGCTATAGCCCAGAAAACCTAATAAAAAATCCTCTGGCTACACCATCTGGGTTTAAGACGTGAAGGTATAATTATATTTACTTATTACAGTTTTAGAGATCCTATTATAGCACTGTAAGTTAATTTTCACAGGTTGAAGGAGGGGCCTGTTCACCCTTTTGCTTAAAATGTACCATGTCGGACTGACCTGCACGTGGTTCCCCTTCGAAACCATCAAGTTAAATTCCAGGTGAATATGCCACGACTGGTTAACTGATCAGACCTCATCTTCATCTTGTCATTGTCCACTGGTGCCCCGCCAGTGTAAACCGTTAGAGCTGACGTGTCCACCATTCTATTATCTATACATCTATACATATATATAAAATTGGAGTGTCTGTTTGTAATATTTTATTTAATTTATATTCATATGCATGCAGTAAAAAACGGCGAAATAAACGTTTTTTACTGCATGCATATGAATAAAAATACTGTAGATACACCAAAATATATTTTTTTACAATTTTTGTCTGTCTGTCTGTTTGTTCCGGCTAATCTCTGAAGTGGCTGGACCGATTTTGACGGGACTTTTTTGACAGATAGCTTATGTAATAAGGAGTAACTTAGGCTACTTGTAATTTAGAAAAACATAGTTTAATTCCACGTGGACGAACTCGCGATGCAGCTAGTCATCCATAAGAAAATATACACAGGTGTAACATGTGGATTTTAAGTGGTTGGTATATTACAAAGGGTGGCATATAACGCATACATTTTAGTTAATTGTGAGTAGCTTCCTTTATGACTACCGTATCATTGTCATTTTACTTAATTATTAAGAGCCTCATAATCTCGCAGATTATCTCGGCTGTAGAATCTTGGAAAGTAATAACAGAAACTTGACGGGCTCGCAACAATAGTGAGCCAAGTGCGCAGGACGCAATTTTTATATTCCTATTATATTTTGTACATTCATTAAACTGTTTTTCTATTGTTCTGTTATTGTTACTTCATTTTTAAAATACAATTTATTATTAAAAAATATTAGTAGATTGTGTTTGACAATGAGAATTTATATTCTTATATTATTCTTATAGGGTCTGTATAGACCTTAAAAATTGTAATCAAATCTAACCTACATTCAACTTATAATCACAATCATCTACTGAACCAATTTTAAAAAGTCTATCTATCTTATAAGGGTATATTGCCCTCGAGGGCTGTATAACAATAGGATATGACCAGTAGGAGCAGAGCAGCAATGGAAATATTATATTCGTATCGAATGCTTCATATGCGTAATGGTTTTTTTGTGGAGGATAATGGAATGGTGCACCCGTCTGCGCAAACGGTTTACGCTGGCGGGGCACCAGTGGAGGATGATAAGATGAGTATGAATCAGGTCAGTTAGTCCATCGTGACAAATTCACTAAGAATTTATCACGATGGTTTCCAGGGGGAACCGCGTGGAGGTCAACCTAACATGGTACATTCCTAGCAATGGGGTAATTACTCCACTTTACTAACGATACCCTTTCCCCCTGCGTAAATGGTTAAGGTTACGTAAAAAATATGTATAAAGATATTGTTGTCTTTTTAAAGGTTTAAAATAAAGTATGCGTATATATCTTTTAAGGTTAACTTATTGTAATATTTTACTAAAATAATGCATTTGCGAAACTGTTTTTACTAACTAAAACGTGTCGAATAGTTTAAAAGTTAAATATTGGGCCCATGCGACAAAATATAATGTTAAAGATGTTTACTTACTAAAATGTATCGAATAGTTTAAAAGTTAAACAAATGTTGGGCTAGTGCGAAGTCTAGCTAGTGCGAAGTGCGGGTTGCTAGTGTTATATAAAAAATCATTTATAATTTACTTTTTATCTACATTTTTTTCTGTGCTGGGATCGGCAACACGGTCGGTTGTTTGTATTTTATGTTGGGCTAAAAAGGACTTGTATCCAGAGCCGTAAAATATTAAATAAAAAATGAAAAATAATTTATAGTACTTACTCGAACACGACGCATGGCAGCGACGATTTCAACGCGACTGGAGGGTCGCGGCACGTCCATAGTTCCGATGTACTGTGAACAATAAAAAGATTCAAATTAGTATAGAAAATACTACAACAGTTGTTACTGTTGTATTTTTTTTTAATTAAATACAATTTTCCACAGACATATTCGTATATTCAATCTTTACGACTGACGACTAGCTGTACCCGCGACTTCGTCCGCGTGGAATTTAACTTTATGATTCTAAAATAAAAGATTTTTTCTAAAATATAAGTAGCCTAAGCTACTCCTAATTACATCAGCTACCTGCCAATTTCTCATCAAAATCTATCTAGCCATTTCAGAGATTTTCCGGAACAAACAGATAGACAGACAAAAATTGTAAAAAAACATATTTTGATATACCGTATTTATATTCATATGCATGTAGTAAAAAACATTACAAACAGACGCTCCAATTTTATTTATATGTATAGATGTATAGATATTGTCATGAATTTGGTATAAATTATTATTATTTAAAAATAAACCAATTGAACAATAATTATCATTATTCTCTGATTACGAAGGTTTAAAAAAGAACACTATTAAACCGTGGGATTACTATTTTTTTTTATGGATGATAATGGAATGGTGCACCCGCCTGCGCTAATGGTTTACGTTGCCGGGGCACCAGTGGAGGATGACAAGATGAACATGAGGTCAGGTCAGTTAGCCCATCGTGACAAATTTACCAGGAATTTAACACGATGGTGTCCAGGGGGAACCGCGTGGAGGTCAACCTGACATAGTACATTGCTAGTAATGGGTACAACAGTCCACATTACACAATCACATTCCCCCCTGGGACTGCTATTATTAAGATAGATCGAAGTTCGGGTAATGTACACGTAATAAACTTGTAGATCATTACATGACACTTGCTGAATTTCCAAGGGTTAGGTTAAATCTTTCATCTAATACCGCTTGCATATCACGTACCCACCTAGAACGCCGGGGTGTGAGCAGCATAATAATAGAATTATATCAATGTCACAGACCCTGAGAGTATAATTTATTTAAATCGATATTTAATACAAAAAATTCTCTCCATATGCAATTTAATAACAGCTGTAGAAGAAAGTTTTTTTAGCATGGTAATAGTAGTGCTGGCGGCCTATCTAATAAAGTTGAACTTCATTTCAGTTGTAATTTACTTTGTACAAACAGTACTTCCAGGAATTGAGTCAACTAAATATGATTAAGTAAATTTGGATTATAAGCAATAATAGTGACGGATAGTTAATATTTTAGTAGACCTCGACAGTGTAGCGGTGTGACACACTGTCTTAGTTCCGATGGTCGCGGGTTCGATTCCTCGCACGATACAAAGATTTTTATTCATGAAATTGATTGCAGCTGGCCTTTACAGCTTCACCGGACGTTAGGGGGCGAGTGCAGATGGCACTCCAAACGCGCGGAAGGACTTATAGAGCGGCTGAAGGCCAACTCCTGCCTGACGGATACGACTTTAGTCTGAGGGTTACTAGGGGTTCGAACTTCGGCTTAGGCCGTCGTAATATCGATCCCCGTTTGAATTGGACGGGGGATCGATCGGAGGGGATTACCAGTATAGAAGATAATCGTATTTTCAAATTCAGAGCAAAGACCGATCTGTTAGCCTCGAGGCAGTTTCCGGTTAATTAAGGTAGTGGTTAAAATCATTCAACAACGACACGATTGCCTTTACCCCGACCCATGTTGCATTGTGATCGGTTTGTGGATCGGAACTGAAATTGTGACTGTGGTAGCACATATAATGTTTTAGAACAAATTGATATTACTATTTCGGCAAAACACTCTCTTATAATCCTTTAACGACTCCGCAAGGGATCTGCCTCTTCAAATATTAATTTTAGACAACTACTAGTATTATCAGAGTAATATACAATTTACAGAGCGCCATCTAGTCTCAAGCGCTTCAAGCTAAGCAGTGCTTATGTTACGGGTACTAGATAGTTGAAAAAAAGTAATATAAATGCATTTCTTTTTCCATAAAAAGAAAAATACGTACATATTATAAATAGATAAAACCCCGACCAATACGAACAATCACACTCATTAACATAAATATTTGTATACTACGAGGAATCGAACCCGCGGCCATTGGAAGTAGGTGTGTTAAACCGCTAGACTATTGAGGTCATAGTAGCTAGTAATAAAACAGAGAACGGAGTTTGTTATTAGAAAACTGAAAACTTGCTAATGGTTCAAGGCACCAAAATATAATAGTTTTTGTTCTTTCACGCTAAAACTGAATTGATTTTAATGGAACTTTCAGAATAAGACATAGGCCGTATATTTCATGCTGGTACTAATTTTAGTAGCCCGTGGCGCTGCTAAAGTTATTAGAAAACAAAGATAAAATGACTTTATTGTTTGTTAAATATTGCATCTATTATTAAACATTATATTATTACTACATCCAATAATATACGAACAAGAACGAACGAAAATGATTTATTAACAATTCACCGCGATCTTTTCATATTAGAAAGGTCATCATATTAGGCAAATTAATTATGCGAAATGCGGTGGTTAATATACATCAAAGACCCTCATAATTAATCAGAATGGGATCAAAGTAGTTCCCCTCTCAAGGCTTGCCCGTGAAGATAAAACGACAGGACTCCATTAGTATGCCTTTTAATATATCTCCGTCTTTATATTTATTAATTTTAATATTTACAACTAATAATTAATTTAAAACATGTGTTAAGTCATATTTACTGAGTAAAACGATTACTTAAATCACGCACTTATATGGAAATAGTTGTTCACGCACAGTATTTTTATTGAATGTTATAAAGAGGCACCAATAAAAGCATAAAATGTAAATAAACTGGCTTAAAAAAAGTATTTCACTAGAGTTTCTTGGCAGTTCTTCTCAATTGAATTGTATACTGGACGGCAGGGAAGGAATAATTACAAAAAACATGATGTTCATAAGCGGCTAAAATACATAATTAATGTTTTTTATTAATGTCTTTATTAATATTGAATTTAATCATTCGGATACCATTATTCGGTGAAGACTCTAACAATTTAGATAATCTTAAATCTTCATATAAGTTTTATTTAATTTCACTAATTTCATAATAGATGACGTTGGATGGAAAGGAGACTAGGTATACTAAGGTTAGAATCAGTAACTTCCACATCCAAAATTACATACATTATTATATTAAATTATAATTGTTGCTTTAACGAACAAAAATATTTGAAATATACATATATATAAATATAAAACTTTGCGTATTCTTCTATATATGACGAGCTATACGTAACAACTTAAAATATCCTTAATCCTGACATCAAAACATTCATAGTATATATTATAAATAAACAATGTTTTTTTTTTAAAAAACGATATAACAGATAATTTATATGCTTACCATAGCAAGTACTGTACTATGAAGACAATTAGAAAAAATATTATTGTTACTAAATAACACTCAAGAATAAAATCACGCAACGTCCAATTTGCTATTAATCGCGCGTAGGCGCTTAAACAAGGGCTTACACAGAAATTATTGTCTATTTTTTTTAATCTTTTGAAGTGTATCAATTATTATATACTCATAAAATACAATTTCTCGTAAGTCTATTACTATTGTTACTCATATAATAGTAAAAAAAGATTTTGGAACTCTTGAATTTAATCTGTCTAATTGAAGTGGAAGTCTGCCTAAGTTGCCCGAGTAAATAATACCTCCATCAGACGTATTTCTGTAGGGAAATAGCAATATATGCAATGCAAAATTCAATCCCATAGCAACATGCGACTATATTTAAATTACGGTACTTATATTATTATTATTATTATTAATCAGAAGTACCTACGAAAAGAACTCAAATCTACCTCTACCTATATACTCTACCTCTCTATGTATACTCTACCTCTCTACCTATACATATATATATATACTAATGCATTAAGAAAAATTGTAGGCAGCATTTTGCCAGTGACAGGCTTTTAAACTGGCTCATTTAATTATGTAACAATTTAGTATTTAACATCAAAGCATTAATTTTATCATTACTCAGAAAATGAGATTAGCTTTGACTTTCGCGTTATGAATAAAATACACAGATCACGAATGAAATATTTGCATAAATGAAATATCATTGTTCATACATCTCCGCTCAAAATACGTTAAACGGAAAAATATGTGTTTTATAAAATACACTTGTCTTATTTATTTCTTTAAATTATGTGAAATCCCAATACTTATAGTAATTTTTATTAATTACAGATACTTATCACACTAATATTACAAAGAGGAAAAGTTTGCATGTTTGTTTGTTTGTATTGAATAGGCTCCGAAACTACTGGACCGCTTTGAAAAATAATTTCACCATTTGGAAGCTACACTATCCCTGAGTGTCATAGGCTATATTATATATCCAAAAACATTAGGGATCCTTACCAAATCTCCAATAATGTAACCCAAGGTGTAAAAAAATTACACAAAAATTACCTAACACCGTATGCGCTGCGAAAACTATTGATGTTAGAACAAAATTATGTAGTACAACTTTGCAGAGCACATCATTATCTACAAAAAGTGTCGCGACGGCGTATGTCTATCTATTATAGTTACGTCACAATAAGTGTTTTTTTTTCTTTATAAATTTTATTTAAGTGCTGTCGCTTGAAAAGCGTCTTTATTTTGTAAGCAAGTATAGTACTTTTGAGATTGAGATTGAGATTTTTGATATTATTCTTATATTACTATATTCTACCTCGTGCAGTTTATGTTGCATACTTTCACAATCAAGTTGTATAGTCACCAACGAGTAAGTCATAGAAATTACAATGATCGAGATTAGTAAACTATCGCATATAGAATAATAACGTTGACCTTCTGTTTCTTGTTTGCATTCCATTTTCATTAAAAGTATATTAACGCTTAAATTTTAAGTTAAATTATTTTTGTGTAAAACAAATAATTTTACCCGCTATTTCAATGCTTAAATTTAAGTTTGTGACTGAAACATAGTGAAATTGCCACGCGGATGTACAATTACCACCCATTAAAAAAATATATATAAAATATTATGTGGTATCATTACATAGTATAAAACAAAGTCGCTGTCGCTGTCTGTCCATCCTTTATGTATACTTAAATCTTTAAAATTACCCAACAAATTTTGAAGCTGTTTTTTAATAGATAGAGTGATTCAAGAGCGAAGCCGGGCAAGTAGCTAGTAGTGTATAAAACCCCATTGCCCGGCATAAGTATCCAGAGACCGTGTATACTTACATTGTGTCTACGCGAAGCACGGGAGGGTAGACAGTTCAATAACAACATGAAAGATGGCGTTGATTACATGTTTTATAGTTGGCTTTAGTGTCAAAATTTATGGTATAAAAATATATTTAAATATGTCTGATACAGCGCCATTGGTTGGCATTTATATAATTGTCTTAATTATCTAAACTTTGTTAATTGAGAAAAAATATTTATATTTGAAGTCTATAACAGAAATAAGCTAACAAACTAAAAATAATGTGACTAATACATATCTGATTTCAAAAAGACATTCAATGAAAAATGATTATTAATTTCGTCCTTAATAATGAGACCAGAAAATAATTTAACCAGATTAAACGTTTGAAACTCTGAATAGATACGAGACACGCAGTTTAAATTTATCTATTATATATATTCATGAAGTGACATCACGTCTCCATTCAGTAATATTGTGGAACATCCCATATAATTATTAGGACATGCTGCAGCATCAGTTTTCCGAGTGTCGTTAATTATGGGGGTGCTCCGAAGACTGGATCCTCTAAATTATCTGTCTACACAGGTGGGTTGCTACGCCTTATAAATTCCGGCATTCGAAAGATACGACTTTCTTAATAGAAATGTTTTACAAGCCTTTTATATTAATGTATACAAGTCTTTAATACAATTAAAATAACAGAAATAAAATTTTCCAAATGCTTCCACGTTGACGTACTAGATGGCGTACAGATCAATTTAAAACTCGCTATGGTTTGGTGTTACGAAAATCTTATAAGCAATTCTAATTTAGAGACTGTTATAATTACAGAAAACATTTAATAATTTTTGTAAACTCCATTCTGCTGTCTAAGCAGATTAGGGTTTTATATATTACTAGCTATCCGCCTTCGGCTTCGCCCGCGTGGACATAGAACATATAGGTAATCGCTCGTTTAAAGATCCGTGTTCAGTAGTGGGACATTATATATCCTAAACCTTCCTCTTGAGTCACTATCTATTCTGTCTTTTAAACAAAAGCGCATCAAAGTCCGCGTAGTTTTTCAAGATCATTGCCATCGGTGCAGTAGTTTCGGAGCCTATTCAATACAAACAAACAAAGAAACTTTTACTCTTTATAATATTAGTATGATTATTTGTACCACGGCAGACTTTGACAGAGTTAGACGGACACCTCTGTTCTGTTTCACCAATTTTAGCAGCCACCCGCTTTGTAAACTATTTAACTATTTGTAAACTATTGCCTGTGAAATTACAGTAAACTTTGGATAAAGACAAATTAATACTAATTATAGATATATACCACGTTCAATATTTTTAAATTGGTTTATAATTACAACTATATTGTTACCTTAATAGCAATTGTTTTTAATTTTATATATATATTATTGAATATACCATATTTATAATCTACACGTAACGTGTAATAAACGTCTTAAGAACTACCTACGTAATTGTATAAAAATCAACGAAAACATTTATTCTTTTATAATTTTGTTTTAGTACTGCGCTCTCTGTCGGCAACATTGCTGTAATAGTTTTTAATTATAAAAAAATTGTACAATATATATATTACTACACTAATATTACTTTCATTTAACTTAGTATTTATTCGAAAATAGTTTTGTTTTTGTTTGAAGCCAGAACGATGAAACTTTTTTTTTATTTATTGGGTAACATTATTAAATATTATTTATTTATTTAGTCAAGGATACTATTCCACGCGGATAAATTCGCGGGAACAACTACAAATTACATGCAATTGAAACTGCGGGTACAGCTAGTTATTATTATTACGTAAGTAGTTACATTATTTTAGATTTGTAGGTTTGTTTGAGGACAACAGATTAACATATAACGTGTCTTAAATCAAGCAAAAGAGTTTCAATTTTCGCAGTTCACAAACCCTTACCCATGTAAAGATGTGTAGGGATAAAATTGAATGGACAGGGAATTATAATGTCCGTATATATAGTTAGTATTGGATTTGAACTCTATTGTAATAGATACAAAACTTATATTTGATAATTTATAAATGTACGATTTTAGTATTATATTTTTTGTCCAAATTTACAGCATACAAATCAAATCAAATAAAAATCATTTACTCATGTAGAATATTTTAGCCGCTTTTTTGTATTAATATTTTTCTCTACCGTTTATATTTTACAAAAACATATGAAACTAAATGTATAAAAGTAATTAGAAAAGCAAACTTTCTGTGTGAAAAATGATATGAATAAAAGAAGAGTATGCTCAGATATGACGGCCTATAGAGAGCAGTGGAAAAGAATGACGTACTGCGCCGACCCCAAATAATAGGATAAAGGCAAGGCAATGATGAATTGATGAATGATGAATGAAAAACAAACAATGTAACAGCCCACCTAATAATACCTATTTTTCTACATGAACAGCACTACGGACATAAAGAATAGAATAGAAAATCATTTATTCAAATAAACTTACATTGAAGCACTTTTGAACAGTCATTACATTTTTTAAATCTACCGCTCATTCGGAAAGCTGTCTCATCACAAGAAGAACGAGCAAGAAACTTGCGTGTTGCTCTTTTAAACTCTGTTTGTTATCATGTGGCGGTGATAACCGTACATCTATTGCCATTTCGGAGGACTTTCTCATGCCTCTTCTGTAATTTCTTGTCATTCAAACTAGACACAGCTTGAAGGTTTTTTTTATAATACTTTGGTGGCAAGCAATTATACGGTGAAACTGTACCCAAGCAGACGCCTTTTATAAAGGCTACATCAGAAAAATTGCTACAATTATTTTCATTATATAATAATAATAACTTTTTATAACAATACTAAGATTTACATCCTATTGTTATTCTTATTTATGTCCTTATGTTCTTATATTATGCTAACTTTTGCCCGCTGCTTCGCTCGCGCTAATTTATCCCCTTAGGGGTGGAATTTATCAAAAGCCTTTCCTAGGAGATGCCTACGTCATAACATCTACCTGCTTGCCAAATTTCAGCCTGATCCGTCCAGTGGTTTGGGCTGTGCTTTGATAGATCACTACGTCAGTCATGTTTGAGTTATATATATTTAGATTACTTATTATATGTATTAACTAATATGTAAAATAAAATATAAAAAAAACTTTATATTGCAATCTTAGGTTGTGTAAATATATTTAAACATATAGGTACATTGATTTGAGAATAATAAGTGTAATCTATCACATATAAAACTATTCTTGATGCTAAGTAACAGTCTTTTAACGTGCAACTGTGATGAAATTCAGATTAAATTATATTTACTGCTGTATATCGACTGAATATCTCTAGCAGTATAATTGTGCCACCTGTACCTTAGGTGTCACATTCCTTCTCAGGGTCTTTATTAGAAGCAGGGATGTTATGGATATGAAATTTCGGATGCGGATAGGTTTCGGATATAGAAATGATTATTATACCGGATACGGATACGGATGCGGATATGAATTTATTTCGGATTATCCGTTAGTTTCGGATAATTTCGGTTACGTATATTATTTTTTTTAATTATAAACATAATATAGATAGCACACTGTAGTATATAATATAGCTTTAAATAATCACGTTTTATTCCATGGATAACCTAACTTTATAATCTGATTTATATAAGGTCAAAAAGATTAAGATCAAACCTTTAGTGGTTTCAATAATCCAAGCTTAATTTAACCCAGTAGTTATATTACAGTGCTATGTACATAGTATTCAAATGTCATTCCCACTGATCTATTATACAAAATGTTTGCTTCCAGTATTATTTTTATTAAACATGATATTTGTGGATTAATGAATTAAAAAGTCTACGTAAATATAAATAATTCATATATATCAAACCAAGCCATGTTATTATATACAATATATTATTTATTCTTTTGTACGTTGATGAATTTGTTAAATAAAATATTTCCTCAAGCTAATCTTCTTAAATTTAAATGTTTACGTCTAAACATTCAAAAGGGAATCGAGTTTGATTGCCATAAACTGTCATAAACTTAACGTTCATGAAAGTGCGTGCCACAAACAAATTCGCAAACAATTTGATTTGCCCCGGTTCTAACAAAAACGGAGAATATCCGATTATAACCCGTTTTCAATAAGAGAGACTCTTTTATAAAATGTTTTTAGCATATGCTAATACATTTTTGTTGAAAGCATATAGTCTAATCAGTGTTCGATGAAAGTTAAATATAGTTATAATTATTATAAAGTTCTCTACAATCCTTCTTTGGGAAACTAATTCACTATTATAAACATTATCTCCGGCTGTTAGCTTGGTTTTTATATCACGTAGGTGGCAAACAAGCATACGGCCCATCTGATAGTAAACGGTTACTGTAGCCTATGGACGCCTGAACACCAGGGGTATCTCATGCGCGTTGCCGATCATTAAGAAACCTTAATATACCGTTCTTGAAAAACCCCATGCTGTAGTCTCTCGAGAAAACCTCGGCACGTAGTTCTTTTCACAATCTAATTGTACGCGGGAGTAAACTCCTTTAAAACCGCACTGTCCGAGACCACTTAGGTTCCGGCGTGTGGAGAAGAATTCCCTATCGACGGCGAGCAGTGGTTTACGTTTTACCACTTATAACGTAGCTATATAAATTCCTAATATTTTTCTGTATCTGTTTTCAATTTCTTTTACAATTCGTCCATTACTTCCAATTTGACATTCCTCAGTACGCCGGTTACGAGAGGCTTTGATATTTGTAATCCAAAGATTGTAATCTTTGGATTACAAATATAGCCTCTGACGGACAGCGGTCGGCAAATGTCCGAATCAAATAGTCTATGGTTAAGCCATTCCAGATAGTTGGTTACTTACAAAGACGTAATGATAATATAGGTATTGTATAATAAGGAAGTTAAAGCGAAATAAAATTCATAGCGCTGACAATGTTATGTGATTGAAAAAAGATTAAGTAAAGCGTTAAGTAGCGGTTTCTATGTTGATTGTCGCATGCCTTGGTAATGTAGATCTGCTTAAAACAACATTTATTTACAAGAACAACACACAAGTTTCATGCTCATTCTTCTCGTGATGAGTCTGCGTTCTGAATGAGTGGTAGAATAAAATTATGTGATTATTTAAAAGTGCTTTTATTAAGTTTATTTGAATAAAAACTATTTCTATTTGGATATAGAGATAGAACAAACTACTCCCTCAAATATGGTTGAGTGCAATGATGGCTGGCTCATCCGTCATACTCGTGAACGGGTGCTGCTTATGGGGACAGGTCTGTTCAGGTTGTGAACACTGATCAAATTTTTTGTTCTTTGCGATAGCATATGCCGGTGGTCAATCTATTCTCCCAAATTTGAATTTTAATGACTGTGTATTATTATAAACACGTTGTACTATTATTTGAAAAATTTACGAGCTGAATTTCTTGTCATTTATCCCCATGTAGATATCATTCCGAACTGATGGTAGATTTGACATATCATAAGAGTCTGTAATAGACCTACATGAATAACGATGTTTTGCATTGAATTGAACTATATAATACCAAAAAATGACATTCATAAGCGGCTGAAATGTCCTACATGTTGCAAAACCGGCGTTAGTTTACCTAGAAACTCATGAAATGGTAAGTCCTACCACTCCCGCCGTATTCTCCTAACATTGCTCATTCGGACTATTACTTATTCCAATTCCATTCGATAACACATAGTCTGTCCCAGCAGAAGTTCACTAGATATGAACAATTGCAAAATTGGGTCGATGAATGATTGGATTGCCGCAAATGACGAGTCGTTTTATCGAGATCACATCTGAAAATAGCCAGAAAAATTTGAGAAAGTACTGACCAGCGATGGACAATACTTCAATTAATATATTTGAAAACATTATTTGGAAATAAATTACACAAAACGTTATTATTAATTCAAGTACCATACTATAATTGGTATCACTTAAAAAAAAATATACAATTACTTTAGAAGTTGTATAGCCGTGTGAATAAAAGATGAATGTATGGACAAAAAGGATCTCAAGGGTTATGATCTACCTTGGTAAGGAATACTCGCTTGCCAGCCATCATCATCATCTGCTTCATCCTTATCCCATTTATTTGGGGTCGGCGTAATATGTTTTTCGCTTCCATTCATCCCTGTTCGCAGTCATCGCGTTATTTACTTCCTTTCTTACCATATCATCTTTCACACAGTCCATCCATCTCTTTTTTGGCCTTCCTCTACCCTTATAACCATCCACATTCATTTGTAACATCTTTCTTAAAATATTATCCTCGTTCCTACGCATTACATGTCCATACCATGATAGACGATTACTCTTCAACCTCTCTGACTCGCTTGCCAGCCAATTAAAATAATAATATCTCAGTACATATAACATCACACAGCGCCATCTAGTTTCAAGCTAAGTTGCGTGCGGGTTCTCGGGACATCTTATAATAAAAACATAGACTCGTTTTTTTTTTTAATATATACATAGAAAGCAGACCAACAAACAATCATACTTGAATACAAATGTTTGAAGTGTGCGAGGAATGTCACCCGTGAGCCCTTGACCCATCGGAAGTATGGCGATATACTGAACCGCTGGACCACCGAGGCCGTGTATTATTGATTGATTACTACATCGTCGTCTGTAAATCAATCTGTCGCGGGAACTTCTATTAGTAATCGATCACTTTACCTATCTTCCTTTGCTATATAGGGAGGAAATAGCATTTTCTATAATTTGCTATTAGAGAGAATATTGTTAACTAAATATAAACTATTGTATCATTATAAGAAGGAAGATATCGGTATTTTAACCGCCTCGATGGTCTAGCGGTTTAGCATACTGCTTTACTTCCAATGGCAACGGGTTCAAAGTCCCATATATCATCATCATCATCATCTCCTTCTTCCTTATCCCATTTATTTGTGGTCGGCGTAATATGTTTTTCGCTTCCATTCATCCCTGTTATATCCCTGTTATATCCTGCATAACGCGATGACTGCGCATCGCGTTATTTACTTCCTTTCTTACCATATCATCTTTCACACAGTCCATCCATCTCTTTTTCGGCCTTCCTCTGTCCTTATAACCATCCACATTCATATGTAACACCACTCAGTCCCATATATATTGCGTATATATTATATTGACAGTAAAAATTAATTTAAGCATTATATCAGTTATCTAATAGCCATAACACAAGGCCTACTTAGCTTGAAGAAGAAGAAGAAGAAGAAAAACATTTATTGACAACCATTATTACATTTACACATATACACATACATACACACACTTAGAACAATTACAAAAAAAATCAAACTCGCTAGCTTGGGACTACCTGGAGTATTATTATTATTATATCTGCTATATATATAAATAAATATTTACATAGTTTAGTATTACATAGTAAATATATATTTACATAGTTATGCTAGCTTCCACCTGCGCTTTACCTTGTTTTTGAGTTAAAAGATACCTACGATGCATATATATGTCCTAATTTTTTATTATGTTTTTGTTACGTTCAACCATTTATTCATGAAAAAATAAATAAATACACACAATTTCCATTTCCAAAGGGATTTGAAATACGGCCTAGGCCACGGTTCGAACACTTAACGGTGCCTTCAGACTAAAGTCGTATCCGTAAGGCATGAGAAGGCCTTCAGCCGCTCCATAAGTCCTTCTACAGGTTTGAATTGCTGTTGCTGTAAATGCTAGTTGCGGTCAATAGCGTTAAAATAGTTAAAAAAGAATATCCCATTTCTAATATTGCTATGAATGGGGTAAAGCGATTGTTAGTTATGTAGACTAACAATCTCATTACTGGCAATGTTTTTTTTATGGATGATAATGGAATGGTGATGGTGCATCTGCGCTATCGGGGTACGCTGGCGGGGCACCAATGGAGGATGATAAGAGGTCAGGTTACCCCATCAGCCCATGTAATAGCTAATTAACTGAGAATAAAGTTACAAATAAATATGAACAAAATATAAAACATTCGCAACATATAACGCTATAAAAAAATAATTATGGATGTAGGCGATTCCCACACATAAATACACATTTTCATAAATTTTATTTACAGTAATTTACAAATATTTATTGTTATTATTATGTACAATTATTTAATATTTTATTTAATAATAATAAATATAGATAACTGTAAATAAATTTATGAAAATGTGTATTTATATGTGGGAATCGCCTACATAATAATCGTAACAAAACAGTTTCTATAAATACATACAAAACCAGTATAAGATAGCTTTATACCAGGGATGTTAGGGAGCTCCGTAACCGTAACCGAATCTATCGGATATCCGATATAAAAAAATATTCGTAACCGTAACCGAATCCGTAATAAAACTTTCGGACAATATCGGATAGGGGCGGAGCCTACACGTTATGTTTTTTTTTTATACTATGGTGGCAATCAAGCATACGTCCCATCTGATGGTAAATGGTTACTGTAGCCTATGAACGCCTGAAACACCAGGGGTATCACTTGCGCGTTGCCGACCCTTAAGAAACCTTAATATACCCTTCTTGAAAAACCCCATGCTGTAGGCTCGTGGGAAAACCTCGGCAGGAAGTTCATTCCACAATCTAAGTGTACGCGGGAGGAAACTCCTCTGAAACCGCACTGTTCGGGACCACTTAGGTTCCAGTGTGTGGGGATGAATTCCCAATGTAATGTAATGTAACCATTTTATTAGCTATTTGCATTTTCCTTTTGAAATTCTTTTAGAAATTAATATCCGTAACCGAAATTATCCGAAACTAACGGATAATCCGAAATAATTTAATATCCGCATCCGTATCAGTATCCGATATCCGAAACCTATCCGTATCCGATATTTCTTATCCATAACATTCCTGCTTTATACTCTTCCGGACTGTAAGCAGTTGTACAATAGCTTAAGCTGGGACAATAGTCAGCCACAGATGAACAATAGTTGAGAAGAATCCAGGAAATTGAAATGCTGCGACGATGGTATTATATGTACTCAGGTTAGCGAGCGTTAGCGCTGACATCCATGTAAATGTGAAGGCATTTGTTATTGTATGAAGCATCGCTTAGCGATTTGATACGAATCAGTATAAAACAAAGTCGCTACTGCTGTCTATCCCTATGTACGCTTAAATCTTTAAAATTACGCAACGATTTTTGAAGCAGATTTTTTAGTGGATAGAGTGATTCAAGAGGTAGGTTTATATGTATAATACAATACCCGTGCGATGCCGGGCGAGTAGGTAGTGTAATATAAAACAAAGTCGCTGTCGCTGTCTGTCCCTAGTTCCTATGTATGCTTAAATCTCTAAATCTACGCAACGGATTTTGAAGCGGTTTTTTAGTAGATAGACTGATTCAAGAGGAAAGTTTAATTGTATAACACATGTACACCCGTGCGAAGCCGGGGCGAGTAGTTAGTACTTTATAAATGCACTCTCGAGAATAAAGAATTTCTAGCAGCGTTTGCCACTCGGGTGCTCCAGCAAGTAATATTTCGCTTTTCGACACAATTCCTCTTTTCCTTAAATAGATAAATATTGTACTGGCTTTGCTCATATTATAGGAAAGTACATTAATAATAAAGTGCAGTGTTTCATTAAGTGCAAATACTCATCTTTTATACGAATATTATGAATGCGAAAGTAACTCTGTATGTCAATAAAGAGAAGGGGTTTTAAGGGGTTGAAAAGGGAGATGAAAGGTTGTACGACAGTTTCGTCATTTTGAAGCTTTTTTAGGCTGTTCATTATATAAATAAAAAAAGGGTTGTAAGGGGTTGAAAAGTGAGATGAAAGGTTGTACGACAGTTTCGTCATTTTGAAGCTTATTTAGGCTGTTCATTATATAAATAAAAAAAAGGGTTGTAAGGGGTTGAAAAGGGAGATGAAAGGTTGTACGACAGTTTCGTCATTTTGAAGCTTTTTTGGCTGTTCATTATATAAATAAAGAAAAAGGGTTGTAAGGGGTTGAAAAGGGAGATGAAAGGTTGTACGACAGTTTCGTCATTTTGAAGCTTATTTAGGCTGTTCATTATATAAATAAAGAAAAAGGGTTGTAAGGGGTTGAAAAGGGAGATGAAAGGTTGTACGACAGTTTCGTCATTTTGAAGCTTTTTTAGGCTGTTCATTATATAAATAAAGAAAAAGGGTTGTAAGGGGTTGAAAAGGGAGATGAAAGGTTGTACGACAGTTTCGTCATTTTGAAGCTTTTTTAGGCTGTTCATTATATAAATAAAGAAAAAGGGTTGTAAGGGGTTGAAAAGGGAGATGAAAGGTTGTACGACAGTTTCGTCATTTTGAAGCTTTTTTAGGCTGTTCATTATATAAATAAAGAAAAAGGGTTGTAAGGGGTTGATAGGGGAGATGAGAGGTTGCATAAAATGTTGTAATTTTTTTAGCTAGAAGCTTGAAAATTTTGTTAGGCTGTTGATTATATATAAATAAATATTACAATCAATTTTTATAAAAAATTTACCTTTACGGGTGTGAAATAAAATAGGGGATGAAAGTTTGCATGAAAAATCGTCTATTTCTTTTAAGGTAGTACGATGTAACTTTTGTCGCTGTATTTTTTTGGGTTGTTATTATTATTTTTTTATTTGGTCAAGGTTATTGTTTCGCGGCCACAGCTAGTATATATATACAAGCTGTGCTAATTATATACCATGTACGTACTGTATTCCATTGTGAAATTATGTACGATATTTTAACTATACCATAGAGTCTTTTTGAGGAATAAAAATCGAGCCACAGAATTGTAAAGAAATACCATTTAGACAAAAGCCAGGACGTTACGCATGCGATTTCGTAGTGCCCAAGGGAAGGAAGTAATCCAATTTGCCTCCTATTTTAGTAATTTTTTTCTAGGTAGTTAACGAGCTGACTAGGAAAATTCTACAGAGATCAGAATAGTCGTATAGCGGTGTAAGTACATATACTGGTTTTTCGGTAGACTGTGTGCTTGAATTGTTAGAACTGTGCAATTTTATTTAGGCGTCGATTGTCTGGCAGTTTAGCATCGATTCCGATAGCCGCAGGTTCGATTCCACGCACGGTACATATAATTGTATTCACGAGTATGATTATTGTATTGGTCTGGGAGTTTTCTATATTTATTAAACATGTATTTACAAAATAACATAGTGTAAGTAGTTACCTAGTGCCCATAACACAAGTTGAGCTTAGCTTGGGACTAGATCGTGTACGTCCAGGGTTATTTTCTCTATATACCTATGTTACTCTTTATTGCACCACACAGAAAATAATTAAAATAATAAAGATAGAAATTCATATTCTGGTTTTCGCAGGACACGCACAGCCTAGTATAGGAATCAATATTAATATGAATATATAATTTATAAGGACTAGATGGCGTCGTGTCAATTACTGGTTTATTATTTTCATTAATAACTAGCTGCAACCGCGACTTCGTCCGCATGGAAATTAACTTTTTTTTAAATAATAGTAGCCTAAATTACTCCTTATTACATCAGCTACCGGCCAATAAAAGTCCCGTCAAAATCGGTACAGCCATTTCAGGGATTAACCGGAACAAACAGACAGATGGACAGACAAAAATTGTAAAAAATTATATTTTTGGGTATGTACCGTATTTATATTCATATGCATGTAGTGAAAAGCGGTTATTTCAATAGTACAAACAGACACCAATTTTATTTATATGTATAGATGTATAGATAACATCGCAATTACAATTATGGTATTCTCTGTATCACTGAATAATTGTGAATTGAGATTTATTTAGTACACGTTAAGGGTGAAGTGATTTTTGTTGCATATATCCAGTTCTACGGGAACTGTATATTGTTGATGCAAACGAGTTTGCTCTGTTTCACTATAGAATGGTCGAGGGTTCCATTCAATCTCGAATAACACAAACATTTGTATTATTAAGTTTATCTATCTGTAACAGTGTGTGTTTTTACATGTTAGTCCAATAAAATATTCAATTAAACCATGATGTGACCAGTATAATATATAAATTAATTGTATAAACATTAATATTTTTTACTAATTTTTTTAATTGACAAGGAAGCAAGTTATTTTATAATTTTAATGGCAAAACAAAAGCAGATATTAAAAAAAATTAAGAGGACCTTTTATAGTGTAGAATTTTTATCTTTTCAACTTTTATTTGAAACATTTTGTCATGTTTTTTACCGCTATCGTATTATTTTGGAGAAAGGCGTTATTCAATCCTTTTTAAAAATTTTTAATCACTTTCCCGTCAACTTAAATCAAAATTTCTTTCTGAATTTTATTATTCACGTCTTTGCGCACTTATTTTATATATATAGCGCCAAAACTGGTCACAAAATGGTTTTATTTAATATATTATTAGACTATACATGATTTTGAACGGGTTTATTGCCATTTCAAGTTATATAAAAAAAATGTGAACAACTATTTTTGCTAGTCGCAGATGAAAGCAACAGCATTTTAATAAATCATCGCCAAATTAGCTTTAAAATTATTTCATTATAACATTTTTTTTCAGCTGTATTAAAGTTCGCTTGGCAATTCGCAAATATAGTCGTTACATCAAAGCAAAGAACTCATAAAATAAATCGCCAACCACCTTAACATTACGGTCGCGTTGCAGGAAAATGTAGTTGTTTTTCACTTTGTATTAATATAACAAGTTACCTTTGTTGGAGTACATTTTTATTGCAGTTACCTGGAATAAAAAATGAACAATATTAAATACAGACTGTACAAGATAGTCAATTAAACTTACACTTTGAAAAGCAATATGAATTTCTATTTTCATTTCAAATGAAAGATAAATAATAAGAATACAACTTTCATAATACTTTTATAATGAGAGACGCTTTTGTGTTATGTACAAGTTATACTACACGAACACTGATTTAACTATTTGCTTTTAACAAAATTGCAATAGCATATTTTATGCACTCTATTCTCTCAAATTTGAATTTAAAAATTAGTCTGTATTATATTTATTATAAACATTATGTGAAAAGATTACGATCTGAATTTCTTATCAGTTCTTCCCAGCTCGAAATCATTCCGTACTGACAGTAGATTTGACATATCATAAGTCTGTAATAGACCTACATGATTAGAGATATTTTGAATTTTGATTATAATGCTATTAAAATTCTTGCCACTTCTAAGTTGAAAATACTTTCCAAACTGGATGGTACTAAAATAATTTCACATGCCTAAGTGCCTAAATAAATAATATTATAGTGTAGAACTAGGTAGATATGTCTATATTCTTCTTGTAATAACATAGGAGTAAATTTTCCCAAATCGTCTTATAGGTGTATTAGAAGCTAAGAACAGTCAATCATTATTATTCATGTATACAAGGGTTTATTGATCGGTTTTCTTAATAACATGGCGTAGCTTTATTTTTCGTAATTTACACAATATTACAAATTTTAGTCTTCTAAAACTGATGACGGGATTTGCAGGTATGTACTTTGCTTTTATTTACTAAGTAAGTATGGTCAATTGGTCAGTTCACGACCACATACAGAACCTGTAGTTTTCAAAGATACTTAGCTATTAAAAATAGAACTAATACTAAATTTATAATTAATGAGTTCGCTTAAATTAACAGTAGAAAGGTCAAACTAAAACAACTATACTATGAGTATGATTGTTTTAGTCATAAAACAAATGTTTGCATCATTTCATTGGAAAAATCAAATCCGCAATCATTGCAAATAAGTGATGTGCTAAACCGAACCTAACAGAAGCACAAAATAAAACATTTGGACCCTTTTTGTAAATATTTCAACATTGATATGCTAGATGGCGCACATGTCGATTTAAAACTCGCTATGGTTTGATGCTACGAAACTCTTATAAGCAAGGGTTGTGTTCATAGATAGTTATAGCATAATACAATTAAGTACATAGATGTATTTTTTGTAAAACTCCAATCTGCCCTATACACAGATTCGGAGTTTTCTTAAAACAATGAATTAAAAAATTAAATATTTTGCTTCATAATTTACATATTTATGTACCTCTAGTGAGAAGGATTGAATAAAAATTTTATGTTTTCGGTAATCATATTATATTACAATAACAGTCTCTAAAACAATAGTATTAGAGACTGTTATGTAAAGATGATATCGCCGTCGTTAAATTATCATTGCTTAAACTCAAAACAAAAAAACCCATGCACGCGGCTAACGAATAATGTTTAATATCATATTACTTTAAAAAAAACGTCACACAAGCTGATTAGACTGTTTACTTTTGACATAATTGCTATAGCATATCTTGGTGATCACTCTATTCTCCCAAATTTGAATTTAAAAATGAGTCTGTATTATTGAAAACATGTACAACCATATTTGAAAAGAATGCAAGCTGAGTTTCTTGTCAGTTCTTCTCATTTGAAAGGATATCGAACGATGGTAGATTCGACATATCATAAGAGTCAGTGGTAGACCTAGATGATTAAAGATGTTTTGATTAGATTTGAAACGTGATGGTTTATCCAAGGAGTCGTCTTTATAAAGTCGTCGTCGAAAATGTTAGGTTCTCTGACAATTTGATCTGAAGGCACTTCAAGTCGGTTAACTTCTGTAGACGACGCTCAATGATGCATCATTGAGCGTCGTATATATTTATATTAGAGAAGAGACAGTATGCATGTCTGTCGGTTTGGTACATTTTAACTACTAACTAACAGGTCGGAACTTAATGAAGATATGTTCATGATAGTAAAAAAATAGTTACTCAAGGGACTATTTTTCTACTTTTGTGAACTTTGCTATTTAAGATTTTGTGTGAATACAAACTATTCACACAAAATCTTTAAAATATAAAGCTAAGCAACCAGCAAGTTTCTCGCTTGTTACTCAGTCATGTGCGTAATCGTTTCCGATGGAGTGGTAGAATAAAAAATAACTACCCATAATTTTATTTCAATGAAGAATATTTCTATTTCTGAGAGGATATAAATGAAAATAAGAAATGAAGAAGTACTTGAAATAGTTAAAGAAAAGAGACAGATCATAGATATTATTGAGAATTGGCGGAGAAAAATGTTGGGGCATTTGATACAACATGACGAACTTATTAATAATACTATCGTAGGAAAAATAGATGGAAAGCAAGGGAGGGGAAGACCAAGACACAGCTATATCAAGCAAGTTAAAGAAAAAGTTGCAGTGGTATCGTATCAACAATTAAAAAGATTAATAGAAGATCGCGGAAGGAGGTAAGAGCTCTAGCGACAATAACACATCTTTTAAATTATGAATGAATAAATAATGAGATGATATAAGACGTAGATATTTTTTCATAAAACAATTATGAAGAGGGGAAAGTAAAGGGTTAATTTGTGCAGACGTAGACGCGGGCATCAGCTAATATAAAGATAAATGTTTAGACAAGGAGAGGGCTAAGTTGTTAAGACGTTTGACAAAACGTCGCCACTTGGGCCGCAAGGGTCTTTTGCGATGTCTAAACGGATTACGGGGGTTGATTTTGCCCTTGTTAAAATCAAAGTGTTGACCGGACCTTAATGGGTTGTATACGGGAGCCCCTGTCGTCTTCGTTTATAGTCCATATATTATACAAATGAGTCCAATTAAACATTTATTATCTAAAATGTAATGTAATATAAGACTTTTCAAAGAAATAACGTAAAGGTTAGTCGACATCACAGAAGACCGAAGAGCTGGCAGCTACCTTGGACAAAGAATTAGTCTAGCTATTCAAAGAGGGAACGCTGCCAGTATCTTCGGAACGTTGCCTAAAGGGACCCCTTTTAATAATATATTTTAGTCATCATATTATATATTTTTTTTAAGCTTTTTAATTTTAGGTTCTTAGTTGTACAATTAGGTTATGTAAATACTAGTAATAAATTAAAATTATTATATATTTATATTCTAATTTTAATGTAATATAATAACGTTTTTTTTATGTTCAGTGCAATGTATCTCTAATTGTATCGTGGATTACTAGATTGGCTAAGATTGGTAAAATTGTAATTGTAAATTAGTAATATAAGCTGTTGTTATCCCGAAAAATAAATAAAAAAATAAAAAACAGACAAAATATCCGTCTGCGTGATACTCCAAACTTGTTTATTAATCCTTTAAAAAGTAAACAGAATTTCGCATTTTTAATGTTACTATGAATATGAATGGATATCGTGAATTATGAATATGATCAAAATCTATGTGTGTCATTTTATATTTCTGACTGACTGTCTGGTGATGGGAACATTGATAACTAAACCTAAATTGATTGGTTGATTGATTTTTATACTATTATATAATATTGGCAAACAAGCATATGGTCCATCTATTTATAAACGGTTATCGTAGCCTATGGACGCTTGAAACATCAGTGTCAGGTCTTGCCGACACAAAAGAAATCTTAATATACCCTTCTTGAAAAACCTCATGCTGTATCTTCTCGAGAAAATCTCGGCAGAAATATCATTCTACAATTTCATTATATGCTATTAGTAGGTAACTAAAATATACATATATAATTATATGTAAATGTATAACCGCATGTAAATATACATATACGTATGTACACGAGGTTGTACAGACATGAATATAATTAGTTATAAATATCCTGATCATTTCTGATTTTAGCCGATTAATTCTGAATTTGCGCGTACATTAACCACAAATATTGCCTGAATATATTAATTTATCAGATTATATAATATATGTCAGATTTATAACAGACCAATGACCTAATAGTATTCAGTTACATATCCATTTGGTGTTACATATTAAAATCAAATCCGCAATTGTTCTGCTTTATTAGATTCAATTTATTTTTAAATGTATTATCCTTACTAATATTATAAATGCGAAAGTAACTGTCTGTCTGTCTGTCTCGCTTTCACGCCAAAACTACTGAACCGATTTAAATGAAATTTGGTACACAGATAGTCTAGACGCTGAGAAAGGACATAGGCTACTTTTTAATGCGATAGAAGGGTTATAAGGGGTTAAAAGAGTTATGTATGGAAGTGTCGTCATTTTTGAAGATGATACGATGAAACTTTTTCATTTGGCTTTTATTGGGTTAGGTCATTAAATATTGTTTTCATTATTTGGTCAAGGTCACTATTTACGCGGACGAAATCGCGGGTACAGCTAGTAGCATAATAAATCTATACATATAAATAAAATTGGAGTGTCTGTTTGTAATATTGAAATAACAGTTTTCCACTACAAGCATTTGAGTATAAATACGGTACATATAGCAAAATAACATTTTTTACCATTTTCGTCTGTCTATTTGTTCGGACAAATTTCTGAAATGACAAGACCGATTTTGATGGGACTTTCTTTGGCAGGTAGCTTTTGTAATAAGGAGTAACTTAGTAGAAAAACAAAGTTAAATTCCACGACGAAGTCGCGGGAACAGCCAGTAGTCAATATAACCGAACGTAATGCGATACTTGCACAATGGGAAATTAATTTTCTGCCCTCAGTCGTAATTAAATTTTGATTAGGGTCAGAAAATTGTTTTAACGTAGAATACACTCGATTTCTCAAAGCAGTGTGGGAAGCAAGAAGTAGTGTAGAAAAGCACATTCTCTATATATATATGAAATGCAAAATCTAATTTATGTACATCTATACATTTATACTTGATACCAGATGTACCCGTGACTTCGTCCGCGTGGAATTTAACAAAAACGTAGTTTTCTAAAATAAAGGTAGCCTAAGTTACTCCTTCTTACATATGTAGGTGTACGTTGTAAAATAAATAAAACAAATTATAACAAACTAACTTAACTTTTAGACAACTCGTACAGCGCCATCCAGTTATAAGCATATATACAACATAACAACTACAATACAATAAAACAAATACACAAATATAATCCAAAATAAGAAGAATGGACTGTATGAAAGATGATATGCATAACAGAAGAATCAGCTTAGATACGACAGTCGATAGAATCCCGTGGAAGAAGAGACATTGATCTCTTCTTCTACGACAAGGTTACTTACAAATACTTATAAATCATACTACAGTATTCTACGGATATCGAATCTACGATCATCTTTAAATAAACCAGTATGCTCAACCACTACACCGTTATTGGTAACTGTTCGCGCTGGTCTTTGCCTCAATGGGAGTCTATAGCTATGCACTTAAAAAAAAAAGGCGGGCATTGTCGCAAGGTGGAATCAAATAATTAATTCACTATTAAAATACTTCTGTTATAATTTGCAAATAAAATACAATAAGACAAGAAAAGACTGTATATGTATCATAACGAGTTCATGAAGAGCAGTGCAGTGTGGTAATTCTGCCGAAAGTTCCCGGGAACGAAGATTGTGCAAGTTTGGCGACAAGGTCAGTGTGCATTTTTGATTCCCAGTGCCTATTATTGGATGTTAATGTTAAAAATATATCATTAATCGAACAGTAACCAATAACAATAATGTATGATCGGATGTTTTAGCTTAACCGCTTTTGTTATTGGCACGAAATATTATACGCGGAAACTTATTTCCGAGTTATTTGACCCCGTCAACTGCAGGTGCCGCCTCTGAGAACAAGTAACTTTTCTTTGATAAGAAACCACTTTTAATGTACATACTAAAACTGGCGTCTAATGAAATTGGCTTCAGCTCGAGTCATTTTCATCTTCAATCTTAATATATTACACAACAAAAAGTCATTAACACTTGATTAAATATATTTTTATATATAAAAAAACATCTATTCAAAATAGCAACACACAAGTTTCTTGCTCATTCTTCTTGTGATGAATGCATTCCGAATGAGTGGTAGAATCAAAATATGACAATTCAAAACTGCTTGTAATGAGTTTATTTGAATAAAGATTATTTCTATTATTATTATTATTATTATTAAAGACAAACTTGTTATTTCTATGTATAGTTTAGAAAAAGACTAGGTCTTTTATGAGAATGGGTATAAAACTTTACAATTTGTGTAATCATTGATTATTATATATTATCCTTTTTTTGTAACATTAAGTAATTGAAATTGTTAAAGATGTTTCCTTTATATATTAATCAAAAAACAATAATAAGTACAACATAACACCTATTGTTTAAAAATATACTGCTTACTGCTAAAAAGAAATAATAAACAATAATTCTTATGTATATTCGTTAAGGAACATCCAAAATATTTTCAGGCAACAAAAAAAGTACCTACAATTATCCACTATCAATCTATAATGCAATACAAAAATGTCCATTTTGTATGGCCATAAAAATATTTAATAAGCTTCCTGTTAACATACATACGTACTCTCTCCGGAATATTATTTAGAAGAAAACTGCCTGAATTGTTAGTTTCCAAGTGTTTTTGAAAAGTTTATGAAAACTAAAAAATAAATGATACCTGAAGACATTTAGATATACAAACAAATTGACATATACAATAAATAATTATTGTAAAAACAATCAATAATTTAATACTTAAAGATTTGTACGCACGATATGTTTTAAGCAGATTTTTCAAGGGCCACGTTTTTCAATAATATATATTACCTAGCCAAAATCATTTGCAAATAAAATTATTATTATGGACAATAATAACAATACTAGAGAGAGGACATACAAAAATATATGGTGATATAACGATGAAATAAACTACAATCTTATTTGACATTAAACTAGAAGGCCGATATAGTGCACCGAGGTATATTTAGAAACACAGTACAATTCCGACTACCCTAGGCGCACATAAGCGGCTTTCCAGACCTTGGGATTGGATTTCTAAAACGTATTGCAGGGTATTGCAGGGTATTTGAAATTTATAAGCTCAAACAGGCCATTACCTGATTTTAGAATGATATTTTAGTGCATTTATTTTAAACTAATATTTTTCTTGACAAAAATTTCATTTAAATCTATCATGTTGTTTCGAAGGATCAATAATAAACTTTGTGATACAATTTTTTTATGTATATCTATATTAATAAGTCAGTCAAGGGGTACGGTAGACTCGAACGAAACCTTATGTGAATAACAAAACATAAAAAAATATTTATTTTGAGTCGACCACACATATACGGAAAATTCGGATTATGGAGTATTTCGTTAAATTCTAATGACACTGATAAACAAATCGCAGTCGCCATCTTTTCATTTCACTAGCATTTTCTTCGGTCGTTGACGTTTCGCGAAAATATTGTTTTTGACACTATTTTATGATAAAAGAGTATGTGTTTTTATTTAAACCTGAAATTGGCCGATTGCGAGACAAATATGTCAATTTTTTTTATTAATTTGTTTTACTGCTATTTGGATACAAGTTCTTTTTAGTCCAACTTAAAGTTTTACAAAAAAATAAAAATTATTTGTATAAAAACTCTTGCACTTTTTATTTACTATATTTATTAAACACAATAAACGAAGCTTTACAAATCTATGCCTTGCTAACTTTTAATATTCCATGGGAACCGTTGACTACAGAAATATCTACTCACATTTCACCCGAGCGAAGCCGGGTTTTCATCTAGTATTATTAAATTTTTACTTAGCGCCACTGCGATTACAAAGCAAATATAGAAAGTACGTATGCGTAATACTTTCAGGAAAATATCCCACGCGTCACGTCGATGTGAGTACTTCTATACGGCAGGCGATAAACGCATTTCCAAAACGTGTCACATTCAAAACATCTACTCAAACAACGGCTTTTGCTTTAGCTTTGACGACCTCGGTGGTCTAGCGGTCTAGCACACCGCACGACCTATGGTCGCGGGTTCGATTCCTCGCACGGTACAAACATTATTCATGAGTATGATTGTTTGTATCAGTCTGGGTGTTTTCTATGTATAATATGTATGTATTTACAAAAAAAATCTATATATATGTATCAGTTATCTAGTAACCATAACACAAGCTTTAGATAGCTTAACTTGGGTCTAGATGGCGCTGTGTGAATTGTCCTGAGATGTATTTAATATTTATATTTATTTAAACAAGGGTGCCAACCATACGAGATACTCTTACAAGTGTTTCTTTCATTGTATAATTTTCCATTAGGCAGTTGGTAGGTATAATTCGAAGTAGATCAATTATGGACCCTGTTGCTGAGCCCAGCAAGCTGAAGAGAATCGAGGAGGAATATTTCATTTTTGTATAATTATAAAATAGTATATATATATAAAAGTAATAAAATAATAATAATAACATTCACTCTCGTAATTATTAATAAATTTACTCTATATTAATTAATAAAAGTACAATATTTCATTCAGCATGTCATTTTTATATTATGATATAGTATACTATTTTTTTTTAAGTAACAATCTCATGAGATCACCTATATTTTTTTCTCTTGTAATGAAAGCGACTTTATATGGTACGTTTTCAACAATTGTCTTTCCAACCCCTATAGGGGTATATACATATATAGTATATACATATACCAGTATGTTTTCTAACTTCAGAGAAAACATATAACATATTAATACTAACATATTCTATAAAACAAGTAAGGTATTGTAAGTACCTGAGGTAAAGTTGTTAGAACATAGAATGGTGATGAGAATTGTTGGCAAAGATAATTTCTCTGGAGTCTTGAACTTACCGAGAGATTGGTTAATATTTAAACCTCACATCAAATTAAAACATGAAACTCATTAGATTTCTATTCTTTGATGTCAAAAGTATTAATAACTTACCTAAAATATATTGGTTGCTCCAAAACTTCTGTCTCGAAATATAATCAAAACAGCATTGCAATTAATTGTAAGTCTATATATACATCTATTAATTTATTGCACTTGTAATACTAAAATATAAAGATGATTAATATACAAAAATGTGAGCAGGTAATATATAAATAAAACAACCCTTGTTTCGCATTAATGAGTAGCTCAGGGTCTAGACTATATGTATACTAAATTTCATTTCAATCGGTTCAGTAGATTTGGCGTATACTGCTACCGTCCAGTTTAGTATACTATATACTGAACTGGACGGTAGGAAAAAAATTATAATATAAAGAAATTACGTTCTTAAGTGGCTAAAATATCCTACTGGAATAAATGATTTTTTAATATGAATTATTACAATATTCAACCTTTACGAATTTGTTACTGCTTAGCTAGCTTTTACAGTATTACTCGCATTTAGCTCAATTCAGCCACGATTCATTTACACTATAGAAAGCGTGACTGTTAAAAATAAGCCAATACTTGGTCACTAATTATTTCTTTATTCATTATAGTCAGTTTTAATGAAATTACAATTATAGCGAGTTTTAATTTTCACATCGCCATCTAGCGGGCGTTCTATAAAGAAAAACCAAGCAGCAGGTATTAATCGATTGAAGTTACTTAGAGGTTTATACAAACTTGACTAGAGGGCGATGTGTAAAAATTAAAACGCGCTATAATTATCTTTTCAAAAT
The DNA here is from genome assembly GCF_030625045.1 of Achroia grisella. Classification (NCBI taxonomy): domain Eukaryota; kingdom Metazoa; phylum Arthropoda; class Insecta; order Lepidoptera; family Pyralidae; genus Achroia; species Achroia grisella. The sequence goes on from NW_026712943.1 coordinate 407,591, forward strand.
TATTGATATTGGCGAAGAAATGAATGGTATTGTTGTCGCAGAGAAAATTGCAAAGATATAACCTTTTTCTATTTTTGTAAAGTCTCGGTTTTTTTGTATTAACCGAGGCTTAATATTGATGTAAACGCGAGCGATGACATGTGTAGTACCATGTGTATGATGCTCTCTTAGTTGAGCATGAGTATAAGCTAGTTGAGAATTTAATTAAATGGTGTTAGGTGTGGACGTATGAATTGTGTATCATTATTATTTTTCATCATCATCTGCTTCTTCCTTATCCCATTTATTTGGGGTCGGCGTAATATGTTTTTCGCTTCCATTCATCCCTGTTCGCAGTCATCGCGTTATTTACCTCCTTTCTTATCATATCATCTTTCACACAGTCCATCCATCTCTTTTTCGGCCTTCCTCTGCCCTTATAACCATCCAAATTCATATGTAACACCTTTCTTAAAATATCCTCGTTCCTACGCATTACATGTCCATACCATGATAGACGATTACTCTTCAACCTCTCTGACACCGGTGCTACTTTCATACTTCCTCTAATGTATTCTTTATCTTATCCATTCTTGTTACACCACACATCCACCTATCGTTATTATTTTTCGATGAATTTAAATCGATTCGTTTTAATTAATAAATAAAATTGGAGTGTCTGTTTGTAATATAGAAATAACCGTTTTTTACTACATGCATATGAATATAAATACGGTACATATACCAAAATAACATTTTTACAATTTTTGTCCGATTGTCTGTTTGTTCCGCCTAGATATATATAGATAGAACGTCCCGTCAAAATCGGTCCAGCCTTTTGCGGCTAGGAAATGGCTGGACCGATTTTGACGGGACGTTTATTGGAAGGTAGCGGATGTAGTAAGGAGTAGCTTAGGCTACTTTTATTTTAGAAACAAAGTTAAATTCCACGCGCGCGTACAGCTAGTATAACGTAAATGTTTATACAGTTCATGTACGTGATATAACATTATATTGTGGTGTGAAGCTGCAGTGCGAAAATTTGCTACTTTATATTTTTCTCTGTACAACCTCAACGAGTCATGAAATCCCATACAGCAAATAGCACGAACGGCACGTTTCTATATTTTCAATGGTACTCTTGAATATCAGCTGTTTTACACCATAGACTATTCTGAGAATTGATTTTAAACACATAATTTTTATCATTATTATTTTTAACGTAATCATTAAGAAGGCATGCCCTTTTCATTATCTCCTTCTTCCTTATCCCATTTATTTGGGGTCGGTGTAATATGTTTATCTCTTCCATTCATCCCTGATCGCAGTCATCTCGTTATTTACTTCCATTCTTACCATATCATCTTTCACACAGTCCATCTATCTTTTTTTCGGCTTTCCTCTGCCCTTATAACCATCCACATGGCATGGCATGCCCTCTTATGGGGTAAAAATTTGGACCCTATTTTATTGTAATACCTATAGTGTAAATACAACAATACTCAAGCAAATAAATTACAAAATTAACGTACGTATTAAGTATTAGAAATTATTAAGATAGACTAATATACCACAGTCCATATTAGGAAAATATCGGAAGCAATTTTGTTGAAATATATTAAATAGTGGAGTTTATTTTTTTATGATTGGAGGAGTTTGGAACACAGTGCAATCGAGAATATTAAGATCCTATAGCATCATATCGCCCGAACTAATATTACTTTGTTTTATCTTAGTAATATATTTATTATGAAGTATAAATATATTTGATGTATGTAATTTTTAATGTCACATAATTTAAAAAAAAATTGCCCAAAAAATTAAAAATAATGTGGATAACTCTTATCAGTTATCTTATCAAAAACAGATAGTAGCCGATTCTCAGACCTACTTGCATGTATATAAAATTTCATAAAAATCGGTTAAGCCGTTTCATAGGAGTATGGTAACTAACATTGTCACACGAGAATAAGATAGAATAACAGTCATGTATGATTTATCGGTGATATTCAAATTATACGGATATACATAATCTGAATTCATCGTATCCTGTAATCGAAATCTGTGGAGCCATTCATTGCACGTTCATTCACCAATCTTTTTTCGGTAACGAGCTATCTAATATGTAAAACGTTTTACGATTAATTCCCTTACACGCAGAGTTTACTGGAGCATGATTTTATCCCGCCTGCGACATTTTCATTTAAATCAGTCATATTATTCGTTAGGGCCATTAGATGAAAAATAACTTTTACAAAGTATCTAACATCAGAAGAATCTTTATATAATAACTAGCTTTTGACCGCGGCTTCGCTCGCGTTTATTTATCCCCTTAGGGGTGGAATTTATCAAAATCCTTTCTATGGGGATGCCTAAGTCATAGTAGCTTTATGCATGCAAAATCTCAGCTCAAACGGTTTAAAATTGACAAAGTTTCATACAAACTTTCATCCCCTATATATCCCCTTAGGGGTAGAATTAATCAAAATCCTTTCTTAGCGGATGCCTACGTCATAACATCTACCTGCATGCCAAATTTTAGCTCGATCCATCCAGTGACTTGTGCTGTGCATTGATAGATCACTATGTCAGTCACCTTTGAGTTATATATATTTAGACTAGCTAATCGCCTCGGCTTCGCCCGGGTGTACATGTGTGTCAAAAGTTCTATCTCAATATATTTTTTAGTTTGAGTTTGAAATTATCAATAACCACAATTAAAAGTAAACTTATATATAGAAGATATGCGTTTAAATGATTAGGTTTTATATAATATACATAGTATATATGTATATATACACACGTAACATTTTGTGCACAGGGATGAGAAGGATAAAGAATTTAAAATAACCCTATTATCGTAGCGATGTCTGTCATTCTGTCATGGGCCTTTTCTAAACGAAAATATACAATAAAATCCGTTTGCATAATGTTACGTTTCTTTTGATTTGAGCAGTGGTATTTTGTAAATCTCATAGTATTATTAATGTACCATATTATAATATATACATTGCTAAGCTCGGTAGTCTACTGGTTTAGCACACCGCCTTACTTTCTAATTGTCACGGGTTTGATTCCTCACACAATTCATATTTGTATTCATGAGTTTTCAACATTTGGCTTTCAACAATGTCAAAGAATCTACTACCTGAAAAGTTATCTTTGATTGCATTCACAAAGTGTTATACCGTTGTCACCTTTTAATACACGCGTTACTTTTAACCACGTTTTTTATAGAACCCCATTTATTGATTGCATTCACAAAGTGCGGTGTTATAGCGTTGTCACCTTTTAATACACGCGTTTTTTAATGCATGGGGAAATTCTTAGAGGGGAAGTCCATCCCATAAACCACACTTACAAAGGTGAAACAACGTAAATGCACGTGCAATAGTTGGGTGCCGTTTACTGCCAATGTTTCCCTGAGAGCCTTTTAATGTATATCTTTTAACCCCTCACGAAAAACAGAGGGTGTGTTTGTGGTGTCATAGCTACCAAATCGATGGGCCGATTTGAATGTGTTCTATCGTTTTGAAACTCACGTAACCGAGTACAATTTAACTATAAATTATTATGATCACTTCGGGCTTTGGAATACTATCTCACTACTTTTCTTGTTAGTTTCTTTAACTTTTTATCTCAGGGGCTTTTTATTTATACTTTCATTTATAAATTGATTTCATTACTTATATTTTTACATTTATTATTTACTACATTGGTATTTCATTCGTGTTATCAGCAGTACTTAAAGAAGGTCAGACCTATATCTTGGGACTTGGGTTATTTGGACGGATGCAAGAAAGAAGTATTACGTATACACTACACAGGTAACAACGCAAGCTTATTGTACAATACGAACTTAAAATTGGTAATTTAATAAGTACAAATATTTATTTATTTATTTTTCGGAAAACCAAGGCTATTTACAAACAATAGTTATAAACATAATTAAATGATAACGGCCACTTATAGGTTTCCACGGATAGAAACGTAATATAAAAAAATTACTACAACTATTTACCTTTATCAAAAGAAATGACGATAGATTTTTCAAACAAAGTCTTTTGCGTTATTTTCTAGTATCACCTATTTTACCTGCCCAGTAACTCGCTTTGTAAGATATATTGTTTAGTGCATAATCAAAGCACGCGTAGTCGCTCGCTTCTTGAATAACTAATCATTTTACTGAGGAAGTAGCGTATATGGTAAAGTAATAATAATATCTTACCACAATTCATAAAGCACCATCTAGTCCCACTAAACAGAGCTTGTAGTAAGGGTACTAGACAACTGATATAAATACTTGGATACATGTTTTTTTGTAAAGACAGACATATTCATGGCAAACACCCAGACCGATACAAACAATCCTTGTGATGAATACAAATATGGGTACGGTGCGAGAAATTTAACCCTGGTTTCCTTCCGATGGCGAAAGGAAAGCTGTATGCTGTGGTACAGGTACCCCTAGACCATAATAAAATTATGTTATCTGTGATTAATAAGATTTAAAAAAATGTATTCTGGCCAATTATAATTAATGTCACAACATATTATTATATAATATCGCAATGGCCTACAAGGATATGTTAGTAATGTGGACTCATAACCACATTGTTAGCAATGTTCCATGTTCGGTTGACCTCGACGTGGTTCCCATAAACATAAACCATCGTGATAAATTCATGGTGAATTTGCCAACTATGGGCTTACTGACCTGACTCCACTGGTGTTCCACTAGCGTAAACTGATGCATTTTTTTCATGGATGATAATGGAATGATGCTCCTGTGCTAACGGTTTACGTTGACGGGCCTCTAGGGGTCAGGTCAGTCAAATTCACCAAGAATTTATCATGATAGTTTCCCGGGGGAACCGCGTGGAGGTCAACTTAATATGGTATATTGCTAGCAATAAGATCATCAGTCTACATTACTGACAATCTCCTTTCCCCTTTGCATGAACCGATAGCGCATGATTCCATTGGCATCCATAAGAAAATATATATCAAATGGGTGGTAAAAATGTTTAGGCAGGATTGATTGCGCATTTGTACGTTCAATATACGATTGGATCCCCTCTCGTGAGTTAATTAGAACGGTCACAACATATGTACAAAAATTAACCGGCAAGGCAATAGAACTGTCCAGTAATAAGAATTGTTCTGAGTAAAACCAGACGCTTAATTAAAGATATTAAATGATACATATTTATTTATCGACGGCCTCAGTGGTTTAGTGGTTTACGACGCCTTACTTCCGATGATCGCGGGTTCGATTCCGTGCATGGTATAAATAATTTGTATTCATGAGTATTATTGTTTATTTTGGTCTTGGTGTTTCCTATGTATGTTATGGAAAAAAATGACTAAGTTTTTATATTAGTTGTTCCTAGATGTTGCACCTAGATGCAGTTGTGTGAATTATCCCGGGGTTTTTATTATAATTATTAAATATAAGATATATATCTATATAAATCTATATTATTAAATATAGATTTAGATATTAGATTTTTAAAAGATTCTAGTAAATACTTCACATTTTTCTTATTTTATTACTTAGACATATCAGATTTGAATTGTAACGTTATGTAAATTCCCTTTCCCCTTTTAACGAGTGTTCTCTTATCATATATTATATATAAATGGAACATATAAATGTACCATATGTAACATGTATGATTGACATACAAATTAATAGAAACGGTGTACCTACTAGTAGGTGCTATGTTAGTAAGTTCTACTAAAACGGAAATTCGCCTTACGTAGGTATAATAGCCGATTGTTATGCGGCACGTATGACACCGAGAACGCTCCGGCATTTAAATATACTTCATGATCGTGAATACCTTTGTCCTTCGGTTTGTAACGAGTCACTCGCTGCTGTTATTATTAACTAGCGAGTGGTAGTGGTCACTCTATAAAAAAAATATTAGATATATGCTTTATTCAACAATTACAAGCGTATATGAGATACAGAAATAAATTTTAGAAATAAAAAATGCACAAATATAAATGTTACAAGTTAAAAAATGGAGGTCGTTTTATGTGTTGCAATGATGAAGAGGCAACCAACTTATTATGAAGCTACAGAGAAATCTGTTGCGCTGATATTCTGTTGGCTCCTATAAGTAAATATATATATATACTAGTTGTCCCGGCAAACGTTGTTGTGCATTAAAAAAAAAAAAATTAGGGGTGGACTACCCCTAACATTTAGGGGATGAAAAATAGATGTTGGACGATTCTCGGACCTACTCAATGCGCTCACAAAATTTCATGAGAATCGGTCAAGCCGTTTCGGAGGAATATGAGAACGAAAATTGTGACACGAGAAGTTTATATATAAGATATATAATAAGTTTTATTACATATATACTGTACAGTAACAAAAATAGTGTTATTTTCGATTGAAACTTGTAGCGAAATTACGACGGACCGAGGACTTTTAGTGGGTCGTCTGTGAGTACTAATCTTATTATTAAATAATATATCCTATTTCCCGTAATACGGGAGTAACGAGACATGTAAAAGAGTCATTCATTCATTCATAAACGACGCTCTTGTCGGTGGAGCTCTTGCCACTTTCTACGATCTTCCATTACACTCTTTAAGCCTTGCTACAACACGACTCCAATTCTGTCTTTAATTTGTTTGATGTAATGCCTTGGTCTTCCTCTCCCCCTCTTTCCTTCTATAATTCCCTCAATAATTAGTTTCAAAAATTCATCTTGCCGTATCAAGTGCCCCAACATTGTATGTCCCAACATGCAAAAGAGGGGAAAGGGGATTGTTAGTAATGTGGACTGATGATCTTATTGCTAACAATGTATCTTGTCAGGTTGACCTCCACGCGGTTCCCCCTGGAAACCATCGCGATAAATTACTCGTGAATTTGTCAAGATGAGCTAACTGACCTGACTTCATGCTCATCTTATCATCCTCCACTGGTGCCCCGCCAGCGTAAACCGTTAGCGCAGGCGGGTGCTCCATTCCATTATCATCCTTAAAAAAAACATGCAAAAGATACTCTACAAAATAAAATGGCCGAGTCTTTCTGCAACAGGATTAAACACGGGAGCGTGCAGACTTCCCTAAAGAATTCTATAAAGTTGACAATAACCACTTATCATCATGTGGGCCATCAGCTTGTTTGCTATTCGAATTACATTAAAAAAGATTAGAACTTTGAGGATTTCTCGAAATAATGTCGTATCCGTCATACAAGATTGGGCCTTCTGCGGGTTTGGTCGAGACTTATCTACAGGCCATCACTTGAGTAAAACCAGAATCCACTGAATAAGCTCATAAAAGGCAAATCTATGACGAATATATGAGTTTTTGTATAAGATAATTTTAGTTACTTTATTTACCTAAGTGAAATATATTCACTTAGGTAAATAAAGTAACTAAATTTGTATAAGATAATTTAAGTTACTTTATTTACCTCAAGGAGTGTATTATCCGTCACTTTATTGCAAATGAAAAAGATAGCTAATAAGACAAGGACGAAACCGTACTCTTAGCCGTAACCTTGGCTACACGCGGAGTGTGAAAGAGCACTTAGCGAGCCGGCATGCAACCAGCGAGCAGCGTCTAAAGGACAAATTTCATATTCTCATTTTATGTGTGTAATCTTAGACTTTCTATTCTGTACTTGACACATGTCGAACTATTAAAAAGACTTATATACGGATCACGTGAACGTTCCGTATTCCATGAATAATAATCATCTAAAAAAAGAAGGTGATATGATATGAAGTATGATAAAAAAAGAATAGGTAATAATAATAATCTCAGAATAATTTACGCAGCGCCATCTAGACCCAAGTTAAGGTAGCTAAAGCTTGTGTTGTGGGTACTAGATAACTGATACAATTACATAGATATATGTTTTTTTGTAAATGCATATATATTATACATAGAACACATCTAGACCCATACAAACAATCATACTCATAAATGAAAAATATTTGTATCGTGTGAGGAATCGAACCCGCGACCATCGGAAGTAAGGCGGTGTGCTAAACCGCTAGACTACCGAGGTCGTCAATTAGTATAGTTTTATTTAAAAGAAACACATTTTCACTTGCAAAATCTTGGGGAAAGTTGATCGTAGTTGTAGAGAGGCATGTCGTCGTAATCCTCCAGTCATATGATTTGCTGAGAGTGCAGTGCTGCAGAGTCAGCTGGCCTTCACCGGATTATAGGGGGCGATGGCAGATGACTCTCCAAACCCGCGGATGGACTTATGCAGCGGCTGAAGGCCAACTCCCGACTGACGGATACGACTTTAGTCTTAGGGCACCATTAGGGATTAGAACCTCGGCTCAGGCCATCGTAATTTCGATCCCCGTTTGAATTGGACGGGGGATCGTTGGGTGGGGGGTCCTAATGTTCGAGGTACTATTTATATATATAGGCGACGGTTACTTCTTACCATCAGATGGCTCAGGGTAGCATTATGATATGCCGATTTATAAAACACAGAACACAAAGTCGATCACATGACTGTGCAGTTTGTGTGGAATATTGTTTACTTTCCATTTTTCCACTTCAGTTCTTGGGGAAAGTCGCCGACTTTCATGAATACTATTACTGCCTATCGGCATGATATACCCATTACGACGAACCTTGTATATGTAACTTGCAGGCATCATTTCATTATTCATGTATAAATCTGGAACGATCTGTACATTTACATACCCAGATGTGACACTCCATTTGTAATCGACATTACATTTTGTTATCATTCGTATTTCATTGGATTTTCGTATAAAGCTTCACACGAGCGATATACCTTTACGACTGATATGCCCAGATGGGATAAACAGAAGCACTGTTACTAATATCATGACGACGCTATAAGTTCTTGCGTGCCTACAATTCAGTGGATATATTTGAAGTAACAAGGGAAGAACCTACCACCATTTCCAGATGAATTTTTTTGTTTATCGGCAAATTCTTTTTACGAAATGGTAGTCAATTGTTAATGAACATGAAGTTTTAGTGGCGGTCAGATTAGATATTTAGGACTGCACTAGGCTATCCTAAATTACTAACCTGTACCAGAATTAAGGTGAATATGGATTACTACTTCGAGGTAGCGGTATAAATCACCTATATACCAATATTGTAAACTACTAGGCTATACGTAGTATTGTGAATATGGATTACTATTTCTTTCAGCTAGCGGTATAAATTATACAGATACTATTGAAAGTTCATGAGATTGAAATGAAGTTATTTAGAGTTGATATTCCATAGATTTGATCGTTTGTAGAGAAGATCGCGAAGATACGATATAATGCTACCAATGGGAGTACCAACAATCCACTGCCCTTCCTCTATATTATTAAAAATTAGAATTTATGGGTATTTGAAAATATTCCTTCACATTTTATTATGTTCTTAAATGTGCAAACAATCTGACGGCCCACCTGATGGTAGGCTGTTACCATCGTCTCCATATATAAACAGCACTACGAACATCACTATATCTATAATAGTAACCACTCACTCACACGTTGATATTCCAAAGGACTAATATGCCTCGTATCTAGTAATTTAGTATTATTGAAATTGAGAAATTTTTGCTGCATCTTATGCAAAAATTCTCTCAGCATTTGGACGATACAATATTTCAAGATGGATAGTCTAATCGTCCATGTAGGTGGACTTCTATTCAGAGAATATTGTACTTGAATTCAAGATTCCGTAAAATACGACATTTTTATAAAACATCAATCCCTCTACAATAACGTACTTTGTATCTATTTTTTTATTTATTGTGTATTTATGTATATATTAATACATTAATTCTTTCTATCTACTTACTATTTTGTGTTAATTTTATTATTTACTAGTCCCGGCTTCGTACGTATACCTGTATATTACATGTATATATTACGTACGTATACCTTCCTCTTGAATCTCTCTATCTACTAAAAATAACCGCTTCAAAATCCGTTGTGTAGTTTAAAGATTTAAGCATATATAGGGACAGACAGCGGCAGTGACTTACTATGTACTATGTAATAATTATGTTTAATTATTACCATATTTTTTTTTCAATTCTTTAGTAGTCACCTATAGCATTGTCTTCTCCCCTATATCCAAAGCTTATCGGGAAGACATACCATGTGCGGTACTGCGTCTCTACTCAAATTTATGTTCTCCGTAATTTATTTATTTCTTACTTTACGTAATTTCTTGGAGAATAAATAATTAAATACCATCTGAACTACTAAGTCCATTCATCAAAATAATCAAACGCATATCACTATGAACTGTTACTAATAAAATGTAAATAATAATAATTCAATTATTATTAACTATAGCCTTAAAAAATTGAATTGTTCACTTAAGAAACTTAAATAATAGGTTTTAGGAAATTAGGAAATAATCGCTAGCAAAATTGTTAATGAAACACTAATTTTAAATTCTCAAAACAAGATTGTATACTGAACGCATTTAAATAAATTGAGAGAATAAGAAATGGCCTTGCGGCACACCTGATGGTAAGTAACTACCGCCCATGAGCATACATGGTCACCACTGTATCATTGCAGATGATTTACTCGCCTTTTAGGGAGGAATAACGTTTTTTTACTGAGGTTCCAATATTCTATCATTTTCAATATACTCTTGAGATCATTCTGGCTTTAGAGCGCTGTACATTTTTTCTTTGAAATTAGAATGGTAAATAATTTGATCGTCAATTGGTAAGAAAGTAATAACAGTTGCTTAAAAAATGACAATAAGTGTCAGAAAGCATATGGTGACGTTCTTGGTTGGTCTCGCAAGGCACAAACATTTGTATTCATGGGTATGATTGTTTGTATCGGTCTGGGTGTTTTCTATTTATAATGTTTATGTATTTACGAAAAAAAATATATCTATGTATATGTATCAGTTATCTAGTACCCATAACACAAGGTACCAAGGTAAAAAATAGAGACAGGGCGATCGTTGATGCGCTGATTGCGCTAAAATAATCAGCACATAGAAAACCGGAACAGCTGATGCATCGTCGGGGCGCTTTGGACTGGAACGGCCGGAACATGCTCGCTAAAAAAAAAAGGAAAAAAAGGGGAAAGGGAAATAAAAAAGAAATTGCCGAATTACGACAAAAAGTGAACTGTGAAATTAAACAAAACCTGGACTATAACAAATAGTGAACTTTGAAAATAGTGTTAAAATAAGATTTCATATAATTGTATATGCAGTCTAAGAATTCATAATGTGTATTGTTACATTATTAATTCTTAGATTGCACAATGTAATGAAAACTGTGAAATTAGTAGTAGTGTAAGATTTATATAATTGTATATGCATATTGGTAAATCTAATCTTAAGATGGGTGACACTGCATGTTGTCAACTCACCCGGCCGGCCAGCGATGGTTCTGGGCCAGACGGATAAGGTCTGCCTCGGTGTCACTGTTAGGCAAATTGTAACATCTCGGCTGGAGTTGTACAAAAGTGGAAATTAAATAAATATTATAATATTAAAGTAAATTAAAAAAGGCACGGACGAATATGTCTGTGGAAAGGTACCAAATGTTAAAAAGAATGGTAATGTTAGGGTAACATTACTGTTCTTGAGGACTATGAACTACGTTGTTAGTCTTGCCTTAAAAAGGCAGAAGGCTTTTTATGCCTTTAGGCTATGAATAAGTATGGATAAAGGGTTTTATCCAACAATGATACAAAAATAAAAGACAAATTTATTTGGGATATATACAAAATACACAATAGCAAGATAATAAGTTTAGTAACAAATTAATTTATCACAGTGACCTACAACTACCGTTCATGAGTATGACGGATGATTCAGCCGTCATTGACAGCGATAAGTTATAAGTAGTTTAGTGTAGTTCAAGTTATAATAATAATATCTCAATAATTTTTGGAATATGCTTTACTTCATTTCGTTGGTTACTAACTACGGTTTCAAATCCCTATGGTTTAGCGGTTTAGTCATTATATCTGTTAATTATCAGATTTATACCTGTGCTGTACAAACATTTACGAGTATGTGTGTATTGATCTGTTTGATAATAATATCTCTATAACTATTGGCAGTAGTATCTCTTTATTCTATTTCTTTTACACTAAGAACTTGTTGCTGTACTTTTCTGTATTCATTTATTTGAGGGATACATAAATCTTTATTACAGAGAATTTAAAATAGCCTGACGTACGTAATATATAAAATTTATATTTATGTACCATAGTAATTTTATAATCATCAAAGAAATCTTTAATTTAGTCATGTTTGCAATCTTCAAAAGAAGGTTCTTTTAAGTCAAGAGATTCTTATCTATATAAGAATGTTTGGGCTTAAAAGAGCTTTCTCGTGTTATATCAACTTTCCTCTAGTTGTTTTTGCAATTCTATTAATATTATAAAAGTTAAAGATTGTGTTGATGTATTTAGTGTAAAAATAATAAAATTTTGTTAATAATTAATCAACAGATTCAAATATACTTGAAAACACTTTTTTAACACAGACTAGCTTAAAATGACAGCTCTGATGGTCAGTGGGTTAACACATCGCACGTTCTTTCTGATGGTCGCGGATTCGGTTCCTGGCACGGTGCAAACATTTGTATCCATGACTATGATTGTTTATATATACATATAACTATCTAAGTATATCTATCAGTTATGTAGTACCCGTTAGCGTTGAGTGAATTGTCGTAGGTTATTAAAAATATATATATAATGCTGAATAAAAAATTGTAGTAAGTAATAAATATGACTTCTTGAAAGTCAACTTTAAATCTTAAACAATTAAAGATGGTTTGACAATATATACATATGTATATATATATATATATATATATTGAATGCAGTACAGTTTCTTTTATCAGAATTCACGCAAGTAAGTGCCGTGGGATATACATATTTCATCATCTTTACACTGCATAAAACAATATTTAAAACTACGCAACGGATTTTGAAGCAGTTTTTTCTAATAGATAGAGTAATTCTAGAGGAAGGTCTATATATACAATATATATAGGTACATCCGTGCAAAGCCGGGGCGAGTAGCTAGTAGTCAAATAACTCTAAGATCACTAAAGATGCTTGTCTGAAAGTAAATTTATATCTTTTTAGCGTATTTAAATAAAAAAATATTATTAGATCAATGACAATATATTTAGAGAATGCTACCATAGCTACCCACCTGCATAAAGGAAGCAGGTGTATGATGCATACAATAACCAATTACAGACGGCTAAGGTCGAATACAGAATAAGGAATCTTACAATTTAATGTGATTAACATTGATTTGCGATATTGACTCAGATTGCTTTATGTTAATATACCTACACGGCATTCAAGGGTCTTAAATGATATTTGAAGGCTATTAAGCGAACATCGCTGGAAGGCATTGTATGCGAGCAGCGCAGGACCGATCGTCGTAGAGATCTTTGGGGGAAGCCTATGTCCAGCAGTGGACGTCTTCCGGGCTGATGAGGATGAAGCGAACACGTATACATTGTACGAATTACTGAAAAAATTGAGTATTTAGAAACTGAAAACTTATTGATATGTAACTAGATATGTAAATTTGGAATAATCTTTTCTTTGTGGATATCTGTCTCGTCTATTTCTAGCGTGAAACTGACCGTTTTTGTACGCAGTATTTTAGTATTAAAAATATTTGACCAAAGCCTTCCGCTATATCTCAGAATAATTTTGCTTCTGGTGTTTTTCATTGTCGAAGAGGTAGCAATTCAAATTGACATACATTCCTCACCTAGATTGGATGCAATTGCTGAAGAATGAAGGCTGTGAATCTAAATTAGAATAGAATATTCTGTATTCAAATAAACTCAAATTTAACCAGTTTTGAATAGATATAGACTTTTTTTAATGTACGGCTTATATAGAAATATGTCTTATCATAAGAAGAACGAACAATAAAATCTTGTATCTTTACGTTTTTAACTTGAAATCTGTGAATAAAAATTAAAAATTACCAACTAACACTAATTTATTAAAGTTGAAACATCATCCTTACATAGTATAAAACAAAGTCGCTTTCGCTGTCTGTCCCCATGTACGAGTATGCTTAAATATTTAAAACTACGCAACGGATTTTGAAGTAGTTTTTTTAAATAGATAGAGTCATTCTAGAGAAAAGTTTATATATGTAATACATGTACACCCGTGCGTATGTTGAGTAACTAAATAAGAGTAAATCAGTTGTAGTGATAGTGTAATAGTAGTGAGTCGTGTAATGCGAGCAAAGTCGCGAATTATAACCGGTAATACGAAGCAGACGTAGAGGAATAAGAATAACAAAATAACAGAAGTAATTCAAGTAATCCAGGGGATTAAAGCGGAAGATTATGGGCTACAGTCCATAATCTTAAATTAAAGCAAAAAGTTGTATTAAAAGGAGTTTGATAAAAATAACAAGAAGCAGAATGACATATAGGGTTCTGTTTTATATAAAAAAATATGCATTCATATATCACTAAGTCTTTTTCGGGAGTTACTAAATTAAAGACTACTAGATAAAGCATATTTTCCTGTTTTATAAAAAATATACACATATATATACAAAACTGTAACAGTCAGTATAGCAAAACCACCGTCTCCGTAAATATTTCTATTTAGATTTGTAATTGGCAAAGGTAAAAATAACTATGAAATTACTACACAATAGTGAAAATTGCAGCCCGCTTTATTATATTGACTATGATGAAATGTGTTATTTTTAAATATATTAATTTTTCTTTGAATGTGTCAATATTCTTAATATCTGGCTGGGATGCTTCCTAAAATAAATTAAATATTTAGATTATTTGTTACTTTGAATTATTGAAATATTTGAATTATTTGTTACTCTGTTATCTAATTTTTAACATTAGCGCTTTGAAAATAAATTCACAATTATATTAGATGTTGAAATAATGTCTTTGTCATCTTATCTTTGGAGTTTGGTAGGATATTTCTTATTATAGTTTAAATAAAATGTCTGGCAACTTGCCAAAACCGAGCTTCTACATATTGCAAAAGATCGAGAAGTCATACTTTCTATCTCACTGATATCATATTCCAGTCTGAGCCAGAATAAATTTATTTATTACATTCACATACTTTATTATAAATTCTTTTATATTTTTTATTCATAAAATAAATAGTACTTTAGGAGTGGGTGGAACTTTGTTAATAGTTTATTTGTGTGAATTAAGAATTCGAAAATATCTTTAAAATTATTCCTTAAAAATATATGTATTCTATATACGTCTATACCGATTTCAATGAAAATTTGTACATTTTTATAAAATTTAGTTTGTTTTTGCTTACGTAAGCGTTCGTTTTAATTATTATTCAAGAGTAGCTTTAGTATCTACAAATTTAATAGCATCTGCAGTATATTAATACCAATGAAACACCTTTAATTATGTTATGTTTAATACACAGTATAAATAAATATCTTGAAATGCTAAAGTAAAATATGTATATAATTAGTAAAAAGTAAAAGCGTCACAACGTGTCAACAGCTTATTTCAGCGATATACTCACGAACTCTTGAGTGTTAATATTTCTGACTAGTTTCTATTCAATAATCAAATTCAAATCAAATTAAATTAAAAATTCAATTATTCATGTATAACAATTTTTTTTCGAACGTAAACTTATTACAATATTTTTTCTATTATTATTATATTATGGATAATATTTTTTCTACACCATCCACAGTATACCGATTCAATATAGAAAAACTGGCCGGAAACTCAAGTGAATTTCCTTTATTTTTAAATCCAGTTGTTTAGTCCAAACCACGCAATGTATATCATTGCGTAATTATGTTGGTGTTTATGTCTAACATTAAGTGAAAATACCGTGCATGAACTACAGCGCACCATGCGTTCGTCATTCAAGTAATCGTTTAGTGTGCAATAGGCTTAGCTAAATGAATATGATTTAACAGATGTTTTGAATTAATGTAAAGGTATGATATTAATATAGACTCAAGTACAAGGCTAATCTCAAAATAGTTACGCACATACGGTCAATATAATCGTGACAGATAAGGTACTCGACTACGGATAGCTATTGAATTTAAATTACTAGATCGTTTGCATGTTTTAGTACTCCAATAGAATAACCAAACATCTACTGTACAGACAGAAACAAAAGTTCAAGTATAATGTATATGATCATAAAATTAATAATACTAATACTAACATAAACATCAATATAATAAATGTTGGGCAACATAAAAAATATTGGTTAATCTACTTTTTAAAGGTTTTTACCCTTAAATTTAATTTAGTTATTGAAATCTAAATAATTTTAAGACAGATCTCGAGGTATGCAAATTTTAATCGGCTTTCATCGAGGTCTTATTGGAAAAGGCAATATGCAAACAACATAAAATATAGTCTTAGCCATGAAATATTAATTAATTTGTGGTCATTTAATATCATATTTTTTATTTGCGTGATACTTAATTTATGGTAACATCATCTATAGTATAGCTTGAAGACAAATAAAGGAACATAATCGCCAGAAAACTCAAAACGTAAATAAAAACTAAGGAAGTAATACAATCTGTTATTCAATGATACATATAACATGGTTAAAGTAAGCTCGATGCTGTGGCAGTTTGTCACACCGTTTCTATTCCGATAGACGCGGGTTTGATTCCGTGCGCAGTACAAACATTTCGTATGATTATGATTATGATTGTTTATATTGGTCTGGGCGTTTGTTATGTAAATGTCCAAACAGTATAAAAATTTGTACTATAATATGACCATGGGGACAGAGATAAGGCCTATCACCTGGTTTGTCTTATTTACAGATATATAAAAAAAATCGCTACTGATTCTGCGTAATTATTACGATACGACCTATATTGGCTATCATACAGGGGTGCATCATACATGTGTGGCTACATGCACTATCTATATGCACTTTACAAGGCACGTTGATTAGAAAAAAGATATCTTTTTAAATCTTAAGTTAATATAATGTATACATCGAAATTAACTTAAGTTTATCTGAAATTTGGTCACAGATGTTCACTATTAAAGTAAGTACAGAGTATAAACTCTGAATGTAAGAATGAAAGAAGGTTCAGGTGCCGAACAGGACAGAGATTGATATACTCTCATAATTTCAGACCTGCAATAAGGAAGATATACCAAAAAAATTAAAATAAAGAAAATTCTATTAGTCTACAATGATGATAATAAAAAATAACCACGTCCAAACTTCGTACTGCACTTTATAACAGTAATAATAAAGCCCATTTTCCAAGATTGGGGTTCATTTTATAGTTTACTCTAAAAATGTCTCGCAACTCAGCGTGCCTTTTAGCATAGGTCTTGTTGGCGGCAGACCTCTTTTTATAGCTGTTTCTTATTTTAAACCATTTTTTTTTATTTACAATTTTGGACATATATATTTTTTACATTTTTTTCTATTATTGTGTCATATACATTACTACAATATTGGTAAGTTTTATATTAGGCCGTATTAGGCCTCCTCCAGTTCTCTCCATTAAGCCTAATCCTCCGCAAGAATCGCAGAACTGTCACTGAGATAGGTAGATGACTTTTTTCCAACGTTTTCTATGACGTCCCCATCTTCTGGTACCAAAGAATCACTTGTTGGCTCTTATTGTTCATTTTGCTTCTTATTTATTTATTCTTTTGCACACAAATATGTGACATGGCGGACTTAATGCCTGATGGCATTCTCTACTAGAGATAATAAGGCGGTGCACTTTAATAATTAATTGAAAGAAAAAAATGAAAAACAAAAGTTATAACAAATAGATACAGAAAAATAATACATATATATACAGATGCAAATATATAAAAATACTAATATACCAATATAAAATATATAAGTTTATGGATTACATATAAATAAAATATAAATTTCTTACCATTGGCCCTGTCCAAATCCATTTTAAATAGTATTACTTAACTAACGTAATAATTAAAGTTTATTGTAGAATATGGGCTACTTATTTAGTCTATTTCTATTTGTAATCATTATAATACAAATGCCAAATTCTATTCTAAATTGTCACTTCTTTCTAATGTTCCTTTCGGTTTGTCTTCCTGGCCCTAGTTAGTAGTATTTCTTTGTTAAATATATATATAATACATGTATTATAATTTCCTGGTTTCCTTTATCGCCCACAAGTGTGTGAGCGAACATGAAAACAGTAAGAGATATTCACATATAAATAACAAAATTATTATGCCACATCATAATCATAGGTCTCAAATTACCATGATAGCAGCAAATTTAATGTTTATATGTATAGAATAAAACATATTTGCTGTTATTATATCTGCTGTAAATCGAAATGAAATTGAACTCGTCCTTGATATTTGAATTAATATTTGAAGTAGGTAGAATAATAAGAATCCATTCAGTTACTTAAGCTTTTACTATGTAGAAAATGTTCTTTATTTATTTAATGATAGGCAGTACGGGGGCCATTAACAAGTTATAATATAAACAGTTATTGGATATAACCGTTAGCATACTCGTATGACCTACTGATGTACTAAATCTGGTGGAATAGTCCAGAAATATTCAACACAACTCGGAGTCTAAATTAGGTAATATTCTATAAACTCAACACTATTCAATAAACATAAATTGAGTCTTTGTTACTTGAATAAATCATCATCGTAAGTTGAGCAGTTCTTTGACTGGTGGAATAGTTCAGAAATATTCAATACAATTCAGAGTCTAAATTAGGTAATATTCTATAAACTCAACACTATTTAAGTAACAAAAATTGAGTCTTTGTTACTTGAATAAAGCATCATCGTAAGTAGACCAGTTCTTTGACTGGTGGAATAGTTCAGAAATATTCAATACAACTCAGAGTCTAAATCAGGTAATATTCTATAAACTCAACACTATTCAATGAACAAAAATTATGTCTTTGTTACTTGAATAAATCATTATCGTAAGTAGACCAGTTCATAGATGTAGGAGTCTCTCATTCTGAATAAATGAGCATCGGAAGCCATTTTTGATGTAGGACTCTTTAGTTCTTCTCCATTTTATTCCGTATTAGACAATATCCATTAGATGATATCCAGTTGTGCCCCGCTCTATAGATATATTTTTTAAATTGTATTTGCTTGCCCTGTCACAGTTACTTTACGACTCTCATATTTCTATTTCACTCATAAACTATCTTGAAGAAATCAATTCATTAATATCTTAAATGTCACAATATCATGTTATAAGCGTCTACTGACAAAACGATTTGGCACCTGACCGGTCTGGTCGATCTCTCGATCGTGCATTCTCTCCGCACATATGAACTCTGTATCCAGCCATCCACCCATTCTAATGTGCCTATTGTCGGAAACCGATATCAGTCGTCCGATCCGTAATCGTCGGGTGCCAAATCGTTTCGTGCAATTGTGCAGACACCTTAATACAATTAGTATCGAGGATGCCCCGGAAAGATGGGATTACAAAGATACAGCTACTTTTTTATAGCACCCATATATTATAGTATTTAAATTCTAAATATCTTTATTTATGTAGGTGTATCTTACAATATAGATACAAAAATCTTATTTATTTGATACATGAAAGTTGACTTGCTGTTCTGCACAGGCCTCCGCGAGAGTTCGTCGTCGTATGCTATTTATTCTGCGCTTGTCTTTTCCAGGTACGTCCCACTATATTTATAAGCATCTTGCCATAAACGACTGTGTATCCCCTTTCTTCTATGATAAGCATAATTAATATGCTAATATAATATC
Organism: Achroia grisella; assembly: GCF_030625045.1. Taxonomy (NCBI): domain Eukaryota; kingdom Metazoa; phylum Arthropoda; class Insecta; order Lepidoptera; family Pyralidae; genus Achroia; species Achroia grisella. The sequence continues at coordinate 427,350 of NW_026712943.1, forward strand.
CCTAATGCAATAGGCATTACAGCTAGAAACACAAATCTTACAGGACCAAGACAATAAGCAAAATAAAATTAAATTAAAGCATCATTTTACGTCGTGTAATTAGGATATGTAGATAGGTATGAATATAAAATGATAATTAATAGGAGCCAAAAGAATATCAGCGCTGTAGATTTATCTGTAGCTTCAAGCTGAGTTGGTTGCCTCTTCATCATTGCGGCGACACATAAAACCACCTCCATTTTTTAATTTGTAATATTAATATTCCGGGATTTTCAATTTGTAAACTTTATTTCTATTTTAAAATGTATCTCATGTATGCTATATAATAAATATCTATCTACTATAATTCTGATATACTTCTGGTAAATTCTAATGTATAATATAATAAAAATAATAAAAAAAAATAACTTTACCTCAAGAATGAAGAATACCTGTTAATATATTCATATCTTGAATACATAATGAAACACAATCCAATGTCTAATGAATAGATAAATACCATTTACAAAAAATAGTTGGAAACGACTATAAAGTCTGTATGGTTAAATGAAGACCTCTACTGAAGCTTTAAGAAAATATCTATGCCTTCAAAACTGTCATTTTATAAGAGATACTCCTAACACAATTGTTTGTGTCATGCCAAATATAGAATCCCCAACCAATCAAAGGTAACATGTGGGGGGAAGGGCATTGTTAGCAATGGGCACTAGTAACTCCCATTGCTAGCAATGTACCATGTTAGGTCGACCTCCACGTGGTTCTCCCTGGAAACCATCGTGAAGAATTCTTGGAGAATTTGTCACGATGGACTAACTGACCTGACCTCGTGCTCATCTTATCATCCTCCACTGGTGCCCCGCCAGCGTAAACCGTTAGCGCAGATGGGTGCACCATTCCATTATCATACACAAAAAAAAAAAAGGTAACATGTGCTAAACCATCCAGTTCATTGCTATTATATAAAAAATATAATACCAACGATTTTCATAAAGCTAATTTATAAATATGAAACGATATTTCCTTTATCAATATACAATATAGAAGCTATAATTAAAAATAGATCTCCATGGATGGCTTTTAAATGGGACGAAGTAAACAGGTGGGTCGGAAGTAGGCCAGCCGTATCGAAGCCGGGGACTTGCTCCTGTTGCTTGTGTCGGCCTCAACTACTCCATTGCGGGCTCTATAGAGTGCACTCACGTGTTATCGCATTTCAATATAAATAAAAACGGATCGCTAAATGTGTCGCTAAGCGCAAAACACGAGCACGGCTAGATCTATTCAGCTAATTTTAAATTTTCCTTCAATTTCTAATAAAGAGAAAAATTATTAGAAAAATGTTAAACCTTCGTTTTCTTTTTATATTTCATCGAAGAATAAAATGGAATAGAATGAAGTTTTTTTAGTTATTCATTTCAATTTATTATGCGCTCCATCCTCGCTATTTTAAAGAGAAGATGCCTATTTAGGAATAGAAAAGTTATTTTTATTGTAAAATCAAACAGTATTAATTTGAGAGCATAAATGCAAAATCGAACGGTTTAGAATGGGGTAGAATGAGTAAAATGGAATTGACCGAGAGAAATAGACTAGAACATGGAAGGACGAGAAAGAGTAGAAATGGAGAGATATGAAATATGTTTTATAATTCTAAAATTAGGCAGATTTTAACAATAAATGCCGTTTTATGGTATTTAATAATAGAGCATACATCCATACGACAATCTAACATAGATTGTCGTATGGATGTATGCTCTATTAATAAATATCATAAAACGTCAATTGTACGCTCTATATTTATCTAGTTCTCAGTAATACGAAATATATCAAACAATACAAGTTTTTTTGTTATTAACAAAAAAATGGACGATAGCGCAACTGTGAATATAGGAAACACATATTTGCCAAACTCATTTCTAAAAGAAATCACATTTTCTTCCGCAAGTTCATTTCAATCCGAAATTGATCAATGGGACCGGTATCCGGAAATAGTACCATTGGATTGAAACTTTTCTCGTCATGTAATATAAAAGTTCCGAAAGAGACGCCGTAGTGTGGTCACAGAGTATTTATTGTATAGCTTTTTAGCCAGTGCTCGTCCTGAAAAGTGGAAAACATTGTTGATAAAAAAGTTAAATAGTAAAGTTTTATAGCAATTTATGTTCAAATGAATTGGTTACGTTAATTGAAAAATAAAGTTTATTGAATACAAAATGAGTCTAAGGTTGAAATACAATAATTACAAATAAAACAATATACATCTTCATATAAGTAAATATTGTGGCGATATTCACAAAATTATTCTTATTTATAATGGTTTTGTTTTACTATCCCTAATATATCGTATATATCTTTCTTCTCTATTCTTCTTTTTCCTACACTGTTCCTAATATATATTAACGAACTGTGCCTGTACCTGACACAGGCATTTCTATGCTTACTAGGTCATCCCAACACTATGTTATTGTAACTGAATTGTTTTTAAAGAAATAAACTTTTTTTTTCATTCTGTAGTAGATATATACAAAGTTATAGTCTACGGCAATATATATATGCTCAAGATGAGTTTTGAAATAAATTTTAGCAGTTTTTTTTTCATAGGCAAAAATAGATTGTACAATTTGGGCAGTAATCAAGTATATTTCCTTTAGCATACCTGTATTTTATACTCTGTGTAGCGGATATGTGAAAAACTACACAGCCGGGACACAGCGGCTGAACTTGAAAAAACTTCACTACTGATGTTTGTATAGGAAAAGTATCTTTAGACGACAAATAAAATCAAAATAAAACTTTTTCCTGTGATTTTAGTTTGCACTAAAAATGACATTTTCAGATGACATCATTTCCTAGTACTATAGGAAAGAATCTCACTGTAGCACAATGGATAATCAGTCCTATATATCTGATAATAAGAGTCAGGTGTTAAAAAGGGTGAGTTTTAGCGAGCTGTTCAGGACTGTGTACTGAATAATATAGATTTAGTGAACTTTAAAATTTGATATCTATATATATTATTTTTATGGTATAAAATTATGGTATAAAAGTAGCTCTCGATCCCGTACATAATAAAAATCTTTGAAACTATGTAACGGATCTTGAAGCAGTTTTTTTAATTGATAGAGAGATTCAAGAGGAAGATTTATATATATAATACATGTACACCCGTGCGAAGCCGGGGCGATTACCCAGTTATTTATATTTTGTGCTTCTTCATTATCAAGAAATCTTACTACTGTTATAATACTATTAGCTGTACCCGCGGATTTCCCCATTATATTTATAGCCTATCTGATTGCCTTATCTTCAACCCTACCCAGTTTTGTATTTATTTTACATGTAAATTTTCTGGAATAAAATTTCTTTAGAATTATTATAAAAACTGTAATAAAATTGACGGTCTCGGTGGTATAACGTTTTATTTATTTTAACTTGATTATGATTCTGCATAAAAATTACATACAACCTTAAATTTTCATCCTTCCTTCATCAACCCCTATTTTTTATAGCATTTAATATATTTCTACTCTCGGCGGTCGATAACTGATTAATTGATTTTATAAAACAAAATTGTTGTGTTTATTGGTATAAAATCTAAAATTTTGTACAGCTTCTTACCAAAAATGCGGGGACGGAATACAATAAAATTTCGCACACATAAGTGTGCGAAATATATTCGGAGTATAGTCTCTATATAAACTATAAAGTTTATATAGAGACTATACTCCGAATCATGATTAAGATAAATTAAAAAAAATGTTATACCACCGTGACCGTCGATTCTATTACAGTTTTCACAATAATTCTAAAATTTATTACAGTGGTGCAGAAAGGTAACACTTAAAAAATTTATACGTAAAAAAATATTAAATCTATCATAAGAAGCATTAAACACACTACCATATATATGACACACGCTTTGAATAATGTTCACACTTATAATAATTTAAATAAATTATGGTTGAATTTCGAACTTGCGGTACATACAAAAGGACGTTAATAATATAAATATAATAAATATGACCACCTAATAGTGGATACTTTCAAATAAAATAGATTTAGTTATAAATAGATACCGCGTAACACCAAAGGAATTTAATTTCAACAGTTTCAAAGCTGCGGTCGTATTGGTGAAATGAAACAAGTTAGCGTGTAGGCCAAAATAAATATACCATCATGGTCGTTATACCAGATGGGGTAGCCAGAAACATTATTATATGTCGACATCGTAATTACGCAAACATATGGTGATGGCTTAATCGTGGTACAAAAGACGAGTCGCACAAAGAGGGTTAATAGGTACCAATGAATCGGTATTATTGTAAACAGGTACAACATTTATTCGAAAAGAATACCTGCTGAGTTTCTTGTCAGCTCTTCTCATCTCGAAACCATTCCGACTGACGGTAAATTTAACATATAACCAGAGTCTGTAATGGACTTACATGAATAAAGATATTTTGAATTTTGAATTGTGGTACAACCTACACTACGCCACCAAGGAGAAAGACATTGTCGACTATATACGAACTAGGAGTATTCTGATATTGAGGGTACCGCAGCTAGAAGCGAGTCACAACGCTAGTTTCCCGTTTGTGGCCCGAGTCCCAACCAACATACTCACCACCTTCATGAAGGAAGACTGCTGGCCGAAGGGCCACCCTCTTCGGCTATCGACGCTATCGTGGCAGATTGCCGTCCTCAGTGCCGTGACCAGACAGTCAATATATTGTATTATAATATTAATTCATATATATGCTAGTCTATAAGGTATTTATAATATAGGCCTAGTAGCCTGAAATAAATAAATAAATATGAATAAATAAATACCTATATTTTGTTGGCTATATTTCTCTTGGATTCATTTTGGTTTGTTATCTGAGTATCCATTACCAGGACTTCATCTGTAAGTCATTCCACTAAGCCATGATAAAGAATATTTTTTGACAATGGTGAAAATTAAGCATACGGTCTATCTGATGGTAAATGATAACCGTAATCTATGTACGCCTGAAACGGTAAATTGAAATGAAAATTATCGTAATTTAAATAATTCAGACCCAAATCATTTACCGATAGCCGTGTAGTTCATCCATGGAATTTACCGTAAGGGCTGATGTCCCGGGACCCATCATTGAAATCTCTTAGATCCTAAAACGAACCAGGCAAATTCCAATTTACATAAATGTGCAATAAACTGTATAATGAAACCGCAGGGTTATATGTAATAAATATTTATTATATGCGAACATTTAAATATATTTTGTGATATTGAATAACCATACTAATATTATAAAGAGGAAAAGTTTGTTTGTTTGATTGTATTGAATAGGCTCCGAAACTACTGGGGCGATTTGAAAACTTACACTATTAGGAAGCTAAGCTACTATCCCTGAGTGTCATAGGCTACATTATATTTCCAAAAAATTAGGGATCCTTACGAAATCTCCAATAATATAACCCAAGGTGTGAAAAATTACACAAAAAATACCTAACACCGCATGCGCTGCGAAAATTATTGATGATAGAACAAAATGATGTACTACAACTTTGCAGAGCACAATCTATAAAAAGTGTCGCGACGGCATATATCTATCTGCTATAGTTACGTCACAATAAGTGTTATTTTGTTTTTAAAGTTAATTGAAGTGCCGCCGCTAGAAATGCCTCTTTATTTTGTATCGTGGTATTAATCCTTAACAAAATAAATTACCTACAGCTTCAATACCTGTATACAACTTTTTGAATTATTCAATTCGGACATTCCATTCGAAAGATATCACGTATATAATAATGTAAGTATTAAAAAAAAACCCACTCAGTAAGCTATACACAAAATGCGATGTAGAGGCGTCACTGGGGTACGGATACTCCGGTAGGGGGATACTTGCTAAGATAATACAATCGGGGAAGATAGCAATAGCAGTCATATCATCAGAAATTGCTGCAACTCTCTTAAAGGATATAAAAACTGCTCATTCTACGTTTAAACTTCCGCTATACGTAAATCTTGAGCAACAATCTATGTTATATACAGAAAATAGGGCCTCTTGATAACTTACTACAAAACGCCTCATTGACTATGTGGGATGAATGCACCATAAGCCATAGAGGCTTTGGATAGAAGCGTAAAAGATCTTAGGAACACTCTGCACTCTGCTCTTATGGGCGGGATTACTTTTGTATTTTCTGGATATTTCTGACAGACTCTCTCTTTCATTAACATCGTCTCCCTTATGAACTTTAATTGAAAGTTTAAAATTACAGACGAATATATGTGTCTAGAGCTCATAATCATGGAATCACAGATAGTGATTTCCCACAACAACTGCTCAAACTTGGGGAAGGAATTTTTCCCATTACCAATTTAAACAGAAATTGTGATATCTTTCTGGATGAGTTCCTAGGTCAAATCGTCCATTATTTTGAAATTTTGATAGATGCTCCATACCCTGACATCTAGAATTTGCACGAAAAAGGCTTTCATAGGTTGTCATCTAGTGCAATAGTGTTACCTAAGAATGATACTGTCAACGAAATAATCTGATTATTCAAAATGTTCCCGGACAAATAAAAAATTACAAATCAATCGACAGCGTGACTAATATCGAAAACGCAGTTCATTATCCACAGGAATTACAACCCTTCTGGACTTCTACCATACGATTTGACGTAAAAAATCGGAATTTCTCAAAAGCATGATCCAATCATGATTTTGAGAAATGTAAACCCATCAGAGACTGCTTACTAAGGAATTAAAGGACAATTTAATTGTAGCGACCATTACCAGTGGCACGGGTCAAGGCAGCCGGGCAACTAGCTCATGATCTCAAGATGCTCATGATCCCAACTGATCTGCCTATACCATAGGCTCCAATATCCGGTTAAAATATCTTCTATGTAATAGACCTATGTATGTTTTGATCTTAAAAAAACTATGTGGATTTTGATGCGTTTTTGTTTAAGAGATAACCCATATATTTGATGTCCAAGCACGCGAAGCCGCGGGCGGATAGCTAGTCTATTATATAATATTTTATTTATTATCATAATATACCATATACATTTCAGTTATTCTACAACATATGTAGGTATTCTTAAAAAAATATAATTTTTAATTAACAAAATATAATAATAACCAAACCGAGAATCTGATCTGTCAAAACGCAACAAAAGGAGAGACACTCCCAAATATAATATGAAACTGTTACTGATTTTGTATAAAATTGTTACTATAATATATTGTTGTACTAGACAAAACTACATACCATTTTAAATATATGATAAATTACAAGACAAGACTTAATACTTAATAATTACGGTACTTTTACTTCAAACATCTTTCGAATGCAAATATACATATACTACGATCTCACGCCTACACGTTATTAAATAGCTACTACGACTATTGCTAATTATGAACTTGGTATAGATATAGAAGAAAAATACCTATAATAATAATAATAATATTAACTTTATTGTGCAAAAAAAAACAAATACAAAAGGGACTCAACTAAGGTTATATATTATTAATTCATATATATACAATAGTTCTTAAAACTATTTAATGACCTATGACCTATAATAACTATAGTGAATGCAGAGATACATCCGTATAACGCGAGTATAGAAAACAAATGTATTGCAAAGTTGCAAGTTGGGAATAGTATCAGGCGCAAAACACAATTGGAACTGGATGGCATACGGAGTTTGCAACACCGCAACTATAAATAAATACCATCCAACTTACTTGAACAATACCTATTGAAATATGCATTTGTTACAAACTAGGCATTTATATTGTTGTATACATACGTATTAATTAGTCTGCACATTTCGCCTTTATCAGAAAAGCTGCCCCCTAATTAATAATAATATTCAATAACTCAGGATTCTTTTTTTTACATGTTGGATTACATTATCGAAGTCATACAGATGACAATATCCGACGTTTATGAAAATTTTCTATCGCCTATGTTCATCAGGATTAATGAAGAATTCTAACGATAAAATAATTTTTCAAACCGCTTCAGTAGTTTCGGTGTCCATTTGTTGTAGAAATCTTAACAATATTATAAGCGAAGTTTCTAAGTATAGATATTTATTACTCCTTCACGTAAATACCGAACGGATTTTGTTGAAACTTTACTAGTTTAGTAATGTAAGCTTATGCATCAGAATAACACATACGCTATATTTTATATTGAAAATTAACGCGGGTAAAATCTCGGGTACAATTAGTAAATAATAAAACAATCTGTAATGTGATAAATATTTTAATGATAGTCGTAAAGACAGTGAGGTGACATATTATATAGAATTTTGTTTCACAGTTTTGATTACATAATACAAAGAACATTAAATATTAAAAGAGTTCTTCAACATACCCGTAATCAAAATATATATAACAAATATAACAGTAGCAAAATAACAAAGCAGCAAGACTATCCTATACTTAGATGTCTAGAGGTTTTTTTTAAATATAATTTTGGTGGCTCATGACTTATAGCGTGGTTTCTGAACTAGCACTCAAGTTTACCTTTTCATCAAAGCATCGTGCTCATTATTCATAGCAGTGATCCAGTTATTTTTGTCAACTCTAGTGATGGCATCACGATAAGTAAAAAGATCATCACAAAAAAAGTTCTATTAAAAATAATTTGAGAGCTTACTTAGTCTCTGCGCATAGCTTCTATAGGAATAATCATTATTACCAGTATTAAAGGTACTGGATGATATAAGTTTTTTCCAGCCTCGTCATAAAAATCAAGACCTTGCTCCTGATTTGGTAATTTATCAATTGGATCAACATTCGGTTTCTCCCTCTATATTTCGCCAAGGAGACAATTAACAGCGGTCCATATCTGTGTGAATTAATTCTAAAACAGACGTTGTTTTCCTACTGTTTAAAGTTTTAAGAGATTTTCTTGCTTATTTTCCTCCACGCAGGATGTGCACGGTTCCTTGTCAACCTCTGTGTTCATACCTATTCGAGATGTCCTGATTTTTTATGCGAAATTTTAAATTTTGACTTTTTAGAGTGCACTTTGTAAGCTGAAACATTGTTAGGTACATTAACTGAACAATCTAAATTGTACATTCCATCATAAAAAGTACCTTGAATAATAGGGTTATTAACTAAAAATACATCACAAGATTTATAAAAATAGCAACCAGTTTTGTCAAAAATAATAGATAAATCTTTCTCAACAGCTTTCTTTACAGAAATCAAATTATATTTTAAATTTGGAACATAAAGAACATTATTTATTTTAGATTTAACTGTGTTCGTTTTAATTGTTACATCACCAATACCTGCAACCTGTAATTTCTCGCCATTGGCAACGGTGATAGTTCCACCATCCATAGGGCTATAATTCTTCAGCCATTCTCCACGAGAAGTCATATGTACTGATGCTCCAGAATCAATTATCCATTTATCATAATTTCCATTATCTAAACTAGATAAAGCTACCTCTGAATGGTAATCTGATGTATCTTCAATGGTCTGTTCAATTCTTGACACATTTGCTTTTTTGTCTCTTTTAAGTGGACATTCGGAACTCTTATGTCCAGGTTTTCTACATTTGAAACATGTAATAGGCCTCTTCTTTTTTTCTTTTATTTGTGAAATATAAAATGTAGCACCTTCGTGCTGAGCACCTTTTGACATTTCGTTCAACAACTTGGTTTTTACCATTTCCAAAGTGACTTCAACATTAGAGTTTTCTAAAGCCATTACTAATGGTTCAAAACGAGATGTCAAACCTCCCAATAGAATCGCAGCTAGAGAACTATCATCGATCTTTTTGCCTATATCAGCCAAATCTTGAGCAGATTTCAAGACTGCATTAATGTACCCCTCGATATCAGAAAAATCACTCAAAGAGTACCTGTACAGCCGTCTCTCCAGCCCCAATTTTCGACCATGGCTCCGATCTTCATATGCCTTTTGCAATGCACACCACGCCTCTTTTGCTGACGTTGCTCTCGTCACATGCGTCATTGCGGCACCATCCACAAAAAGACAAATTTTTGATAATGCCTTCTTATCATTACGTTCCCGAACATGCACAGGTATACCATCTCTACCTTCATAACCATCTACTGCATTCCACAGATCTTCATGTTCCAACAGCATCTTCATTTTGAGTTTCCATGTCGTATAATCTTCATAATGCTCCAATATTTTGATACCATAAAAGTTCGCCCCGGCCATTATAAATAAGTTAAACCTTCTTTTAAATAGATTATTCTTAGTGTTGATAGCGTATGTTGTAGAAATATCTTGCAAAAACAGTGAGGTGATGCACATATAAAATTTTGGTTTGTATGTATGTAGTTTTGATTACAGAAAACGAAATTTTAAATATAATTAATATATTAAAAAAGTTCTCAACACTATTCAATACGATGCAAACAAACACTCCTTTCCTTTCTGTAATATCATTGTAGATTGAGCATTCATTGCAAACTATACAAACAAATGTAAATTCAGTTGCATACTCAGAAATTGGATATGTCGTTACAGTGTAACAAGTGTATTAAACTACTATATGTCGTGACCAAAATAGATGTAATCATGAAGTACGATATCATGAAATGGCATACATATACTGTAGATTTTTACTGATAAACGGAAATCGATTTACAACATAAGTAACTAAATATGTAATTTTAGTGATATGATCAAATATCCTCAATAACAGTTTCGTTATTAATTTCTATTTGTAGAATGAAATGCATATAAAATGTCGCAAGAGTAATACTAGTACCTATAAAAAAATTATTAAATTGTTGCAAGTCCTTACAATTTCATTATTTTTATGGAACAAAATGTAATCAATTTTGTAATGGTATATATTATTATTTATTCATCCGCAATAGAAATTATGTAGAGTAACATGCAAGGTCTAAAACTTAATTGTAATTTAAAAAATTGATTTTATTACATATGTCAGCAAACTTGTGCATGCTTACTTAGTTAACTTAAGTCTTTATGGTCATCATTTCCTAAATCTAATCTTAAACAATATCATTCTGTTATTTTTTGTATATTAATTGATAAAGTTAATATTTAGTTATTCTCAACAAGAGTAAAGAATGTAAAATATATTTTTTTTAATTTCTAACGACTAGTTCCTTAACTTCTTAATACTAGTATAGTTCAAGGGAGCAAGCGTATTGTTGGTAATGTAGACTAACTACCCCAACGTCAGCGTCTTCCTAATATCATCATTATAATATCGTGATGAATTTTGCACGTTAACTGACCTAATCTCATGCTTACCGTAACATACTCTACAAGTGCTCCTCGAAAATGAAAACCGTAAACAGTGTCCGGGGCACCATTATCAATCATTAAAAATATATTCGTGTAGATAAAATATATCTTCTATGTGCACATTGAGAGAGCACGTATGTATACCGTGACATGGTGTGTACGATAGAATGATCAGTGTCAATCGAACGGACAAATTGCCTCATTTGTCACGCTCAACGCTTTGAGATTCCACTTTGATTGGTGACCCTACGAAAATTGTCCTAATTTTCTCTACATAATTACACCCTATACGAAACATCAAATACATTTATTTAGATTAAGCTAATAAAATAATAATAAAGTGTCTATTTACACCGATACTAAAAACTTCGAAAGTGTATATCTGTTTGTTGTCTTTTCACAACTAAACTGCTGATGGGATCTCACTGAAATTAAGTGTTAAGATAGATTGTATCACGATAAAGGCTAACTTTTATCTGATCAGAGTAGACTAAGTCTCGGATAATAGCTAATATTATTATATTCTGTTACCAACTGTCTGCACGATTTCAAACTAATAGAGCTCTACAGTTTGTCAATACCTTACTCAGAAACATTACATAAATTAATAATAAGTAAAAGAAAAAACAAGTTTATAAACTACCTAAATAATCTACTGCCAATATATGAAGAACTAACAAGTCTTGGCTGCGAAATCGACTAACTATACCCTTTAGTAGACTCAGTGTATAGTGGACTTAGTGTACCATAACAGTAGCATATGGCCTACCAGATGACATACAGTTACCGTAGCCTATGTACGAGTATAATCTAAAACACAGTACGTAATACAAATGGTGTATAAGATTATATATAGCCAACCCATAAATATAATATATCCTTCTTGAAAAATGTAGTCATGTAGTCTCTAGAGGAAACCTGGGTGGGTTCCGTAATCTAAGTGTACGTGGAAGGAAACTCTTCTGAATATTCGAGACTATTCAAATAAACTTACATTGAAGCACTTTTGAATAGTCATTACATTTTTTAATCTACCGCTCGTTCGGAAAGCTGTCTCATCACAAGAAGAACGAGAAAGAAACTTGCGTGTTGCTCTTTTAAATAATTTTATTCTTACTTTACATTTTTAAGTTTAAGTGTGTGAATACAAATTACCAATTAGCACTAATTCAATTAAATACTCAAATATAAAAAATATTAAGCATACAACTAACTGGTCTAACAATTAATAAGAGGAAATCAGCCATAGTGATTAGAGCAGAACAGTCCCTACAAGCTGCTGCTTGTAGGGACCGTTCACGAGTATGACGGATGAGCCAGCCATCACTGTGCTCGACCATATCTTAGGGAGCACACTGACCCGGCCCACCACGCCGCCACAAGTCTGGACATTTTAGTGAGCTACTTAAGAAGATGGAGACCGATGCGACGTTAATAGGTGTACGCATAATATCGAACAATTATTCAGAACACAATCCGTCGTATATTCGGTAGAACAAACAGAGAAACAAAGTCCCGCCTCAAGCTAAATGGGGTTCTACACCAATATTCGTCATGAATATTTTGTGTGTTAGTCTACGAAATTTACAATCTATTTCTAAACCACTTACGGGCGTCCGCCGGAAATTGACATTTGGTAATTAGACGTCGGCAGCTTCGCCCTCTACCCTACAGCATTCAAATGTACAATTAGCGAAATGTGGGTATTTCAAGTATAGTTATCATCACAATGTCAACAGTTAATAATATACCTACCTAAAATTACAGTTAAGAGCATAAGTTGCTAAAGTAAAAAGATTACCACATTACAATAATTCTAAGAATATAAAATTCTCGTGTCACAGTTTTCGTTCCCATACTACTCCGAAATGGCTTGACCGATTCTCATGAAATTTTGTGAGCGTACCTACTCAGGTCTGAGAATTGGCCAACATCTATTTTTCATCCCCCTAAATGTTAGGGGTAATCCACCCCTAAATTTTTATTTTTTATACAAAATTTTTAGTTTCTATTTTTTTATGATACAACATATAATCCTAAATTTTCACCCTTCTATCATCAACCCCTATTTTTTATAGCGTTATTAATTTATATGGCAAAACAACGTTTGCCGGGACAGCTAGTTTTATATAAAAATTGCCTTTAAATAAAGTAATCCTAATCACAACGTACACCGGGAAGCTATAAAACTGATATTTGAAGTCACGGTAACGACCTTTTAACTAGTTGTATGAAGCTTCCAGAGCTTATCTTGTTAAACATTCATGAACAATTTAAACTGAAACGACAGAAGCATTAACAAATCCGGGCGCACGTCGTGTAAGCGCGTTTCTATGAATAGATCTTTTGTCACAACCTTATTGTATGTCCTAACATGAATAGAACACGGATCTAAGGTCACAGTTTGTGCAGAACCAATTTTTATTTCATTACGGTTCCGCATATAATACCCTTATCATGATTGTAGAAAGTCCCTTCCGACCAAGAAAGGGATCTTTCGGTTTTAATTTTTACTATAAAGTTGGGTCGCGAGATTTCTATTGAGATAACCTTTTGTCGGTGATACCAGATTGGGGGATTTTCTCTATGTTTTAGACAGATCTAGATATTTAAAAAATTATGAGGAGAAAATATACGTGTAATAGAAAAAAATTAATTACCTAAAAAAAAAGAACGTAAGCCTTCAGGGTAAATCTAACAAGAAATGTCTCCTTATATATATTCTAAAACAAAAAACAGGTCCACAGATTTATAAATCCATTGAAGTGTACAGTAAAAAAATCCAGAACTTTTGTATTGAGAGGTTATAAACAGCTTCAGAGTACAGACTTACATACACATATTGCGTTGAATTTCCTTTAAAATCTGATTTTGAATGGAAATTTGGTAAAATTTGGGGGAAACACCAGATATGTCTGTCTGCCACACTGACATTTGAACTTGTCAAGTAAAGAGGACATAGTGGTGGGGAATAATAGGTAAATCCAACGTAATCCAGGCTTACGAAGCCGGTTCGTGTGAGGATATTTAACATTACGTTGCTACACACACATTAACTTATTATTGCGTAGGTATATGAATTTATAGAAATAGATGATATGGTAAGAAATGGAGTAAATAACGAGAGAGAACAGGTATGAATGGAAGGAAAAAACATATTATGCCAACCACAAATAAATAGGAATTAGAAATATAATAAGGTAGAAGCAGATGTAGATGATGATGGATTTATAGAAATAGAAAAAGAAACTTGTGTCGTAGCAGTTGTCTTGAATTTTATTAAAAATTGAATTATTTCTTTCATAATCTATTTTGATAAATACCATCTACGTTTATATGTATGTATATTTTTATATTAGCTTATTTCTTATTTCATGTACAATAAATAAAAATAAAAACTTTGTACCTCTTATTATCGAAAATTATTTAATTAGGAATATTGTATAATATAGAAATAATTTAATTAATAAATTAAATCTATCTGCCATATCATCTTCATGCTATGGAACCTAAGTGTTCACGGATAGAGAAATCTCCTCCATGATATAATAAGGTTAAACTACCTAAGGGCGTTTCCTCTAGAAATTAAACAATGGGGTTTTTAATTCCCACACGCTCATGTGTCGCCACCTGGTATTCCAGGCGTCCATATGCGACATTAAACGTCTACGTGTATCCATTATTGTGGTATAAAAGAAATTGAATTATTTGTAAGCGGGCTTAAGAACTGTAATTGCATGCACTCTATTTGCGTAAACTGGGGTAGCGTAAGTCGGGGTATTACTGTATTTTATTTGGACCTACTTGTAACCTAGACATGCTATCTAAGTTACGAGTAACTCCATAGAGGGCGACTCCAATAAAATTAAAACGCGATATGTTTTTGATTTCGCTTTCGCACTAGTACTAGAAATGCTGTGATGGTGTTTATATGCGGTAAGGCTTCCTAAACCAAATACTGTAAATGTCAATTTTTTCTACGTCTCGTGTTTAATTAATTTTAAACCGAGGCGATTTATATTATAAAATGTCTAAATGGCGGGGGATGTGGTATTCCGCCAAAAAAATATTTCCGTTTCTCCTGAATGAATATTTCTTTCACATCTTAACTAAATATAACAGACATTAAAGCAATTTTAATGTAAATAATTTGACGTATCACGAGGACAACCGTAGGCCATATTTTATCTTACTAATATAATAAACAAGATAATTGGTGAGTATGGATGGATTCTTGTTGCTCTTTCACGCAAAAACAACTGAATGGATTTTCATGAAACTTAACAGTAGTATAGCTTGTACATCAGAATAAGATATAGGCTGTACTTTAAAAATATATTATGTAAATTGGGCGAAATGTAATGATAAGTAAGTGTGATGCAAAAGAAGTTGCTCGGGTCAGCTAGCATGAAATATGAAAGAAAAATCGCTGGCTTCATATAATTTTATTGTATAAGTGAATATTGCAATAAATTAATGCATGGTTCTTGGTTTAAGTATCTTCTTGATTGCGAGAGGCCACTCGTTTGGAAGACGCACTGTTGAGATAAATAAAGCTTTGTTCAAACCCTTACCGGTGCCTTATAAATTGGAAATAGACAAATTTTGTGCGGAACATCTGTTTGTTTTGTATCCCTGAAGAAAACTTACAGACCTTTGTACAACCCTCTGTGAGGCTTAAACTTCAATCAATACAGAATAATTACGTAAATGTTGTTTGGGACTTAGAAAATGTTCGCCTCACTTTATATCTATAGAATTAGAAAACAACGCTGATTTATTGTTTAGCTTCATTTTAATTTGTAATTATTGGTCTGTGAATACTTTGGGATAATAACTTTTTTCAACTAAGTTGAAGGAGGTCGAAATTGGATTGTATTTGTTGCGTATACGGAACTCCATGTTTTGCACTTCTAAGTTTAATTTAAGTGAGTACTTACAAGTTTGAAACAATACCGCAATAATTATTAATATCTTTGTTTTTAATCACAATGTTTTAGTTATTAGTTTTTTTATATAAATGCCAACAATAAAAATCACTAATATAATTTGTAGGAAATCTAGAGCCCCAACTTAGACACCAGGTCTCGCCTTCATATAAATTTGTTATACATCTAGTTTTAAGTTTAAACATTGTTAATTGTAATATGTGTACTATAGTAAATAGTTATATTAAAAGATTTAAGATTTTTACCTCTATCACTATCAAATTCCTCTCGCTCATATAGTACAGGTAAACGTATTAGATACTCGATATTAATTTATTTACTTAGAAAGTTCTATAGTAAAAGATTGTGAAAATTATGCTACTTATAATTATTTTATTACGAAGACAATAAATAAAATAAATACATCCATGGCGGATGTATTTATTTTATTTATTGTCTTCCACCAAAAGTTAAAGCATGTTTTCTTAATTGACATTTAATTTACTAAAAACACATTCACAAATAATGCATTATTTTAGAAGTGATGTTATATAGCACAGCCTATAGCACTCGGGGATAATACAGTTTTTATAACAGTGAAAGAATTTTTAAAATCGGGTCAGAACCGGTTATTATCCCGAACAAGCAAACATACAAACTATAGCTCTTTTAATATTAGTATAGATATGTATTTGAACCCAAACTGGAAGAGATTGAGCCTGCCGTTATATCCCGTATTACTTTGACTACTACCGAGAAATCAGTCAGAAATATGAATTGAGACAAAGTTTTTGAGCGGCTATCAAATTTGATCCTGACATACGACCCTTCTGTCTAACTCTAGTAAATCTTTAGGCCATAATTCATATTCCAATAGAGTATAGAAAATATACCTTTAATAAAAACTAATGATGAGTGATTTTTGAAATGTGTAATAATAAATATAACAAGAATAATAACAATTCAACGATGGCTGGCTCTTTCGTCATACACGTGAACGGATGCTGCTTGTGGGGACTGATCTGTTTGGGTTACGAACACTTATTAGACTATTTGCTTTTGCAATGGCATATGCTGGTGGCCCCAAATTTGAATTTAATAATGAACGTGTATTATTGTAAACAAGTATAACATTTGTTTGAAAAGAATACGAACTGAGTTTCTTATCAGTTCTTCTCATCTCGAAATCATTGCGACTGACGGTAGATTTGACATATCATAAGAGTCTGTAATAGACCTACATGAATAAAGATATTTTGAATTTAAAGTAATAATAAAACGCTTTGCTGGGTACTGAAAGAATAAGTACAACATAACACTTTACATAGATGTACTTAACAAAAGGCAGCCTTATCGCTTTAATCAATCTCAGACCACCTTTAATAAAAGATATTAACCTATGTACCAAATTGCATTCAAATCTATTCAGCAGTCTACGAATATTTGTGTAACAGTCTTAGAGATATGCAATCGTCTTTAAAACTATCACATTTCTAATAAAATTACAATTCCAAGTTCCGTAACTTATAAGATGTAACACAGTGAATTATTCATCCGTCTTTATGTTTGTCACGGACGATTTTATCAGAGTCCAACAGACGTGAATCCGAAATTCAGCGTTTACGACGCCTATTACGCAACATTTGAATTTCAAAATTTTGTCAGTAACCATTATAGAAAGTGACATAAAATGTTTCAAACGCATTATCTTAGTCGATTACGTAGTCTATTTACGTAATATTGACAATGTTTAATAGTGGGGCATCAATGTACTGTATAAAATTTATTCAATCTATATTGATATTATAATTAGTGAGGGTGAATTGCGTTCTGAGACTGAGACTCATCCAGAACTCCAGATTAACTACACCGACTTGTGTAATTCTTTACCTCTTAAAAGGGGCGTATTCCATTGCACCATATATAGTATATAATTGTCAGAGTTATGAATACGCATACTAAGTAGAAGCAGTACACTATTTATATAAACGTCATCGGGTTCGATTCTTCGCACGATGTAAACATTTGTATTCACAAGTATTATTGTTTGTATTATATATAATGTATCTATTTAAAAAAATTCTAAGTATTTATATCAGTTGTCTAGTAGTTAGTTTGGAACTAGGTGGCGCTCTGTGAATTGTTACAGGTTATTAAATAAAATGCAAAGGAATTAAAGTATGAAGAAAATCAAACAATTCTTACTTGTTTGTTTGATTTTATTCATAGTTTAAGCGTACTAAATTCGCCTTTATTGTAACTTTATTGGAAGTAGGAAAATGTCAAGTAGGAAGGACAGTTCGTTCTTATCTCACTTACGCAGACAAAGTCGTGAACCGAAGTCGGTTTAGAATTAAAAATTAGACTCTCTTACATCCTTCGATTAATAAAAGTGGCCGAATCGTCACACAAACGCCTCCGGCCGACTGAAAATTTATCGTTGCCATTATCGAATTGTTAAGACTAAAACAAAATTTCTCGACTCGCCGAAGTGGAAACATTACTAATTGAATTTAGAATTGCTTCGCAGCGAAAACTGCGACATTTCTCTTACTTAACGCACTTTGTTTGTACAAATGATGCTGCAGATTCCAATTGTTTGGATGTTTTGTTTCATTCTCCTGCTATTATCGTGTACACAACACTACAGTATCAGCATCCTACTTTGTCATACTCGTTTCTAATACGAAAATTTGTAAGGATGCAGTATCATCATCATCCATCATCATCGCAGCCCGGAAGACGTCCACTGCTGGACATAGGCCTCCCCCAAAGATCTCCACGACGATCGGTCCTGCGCTGCTCGCATCCAATGCTTTCCAGCGATCTTGACCAGATCGTCCGTCCACCTTGCTGGAGGTTTCCCACGGTTCCGCTTCCGTCTTCACAGGATGCAGTGTAATGTAATATAAATACATAGGTAGACTTTACATAATTAGACTACGTAATGTACAAAATTTATAAATATTTCATTAATGAGTAATTGACATATAAATAATAGCACTGTAATTAAAAGAATAACCAAAATTGACATTTGTTTTGTTTGTTGCATGTCGAAATGACAAAATGTGTGAAACTAATAGACTTTTTTTAGACTAATAGATCTTTACAACCACAGATGTACCACATTTTTAAGCAATAAATATTCATTTCATTTCAAATTTGACTCTATTTTCCACAAACAACCGTTGTATGATGTGTATGTAAAGATTCATTGATATCAGTCATCTATTACCCCATAATATGCTTGTATTGGTAATAGGTAAATAAAATCAATGAAATCTGCTTAAATTGGGGCTAATGGCGTTGTGTCAATTGTACTAGTTATTATTGATGGCCTCGTTGGTCTACCACATTTCCTTACAGCAGATTGTCGTAGAATTTATTATTATCTATTAAATGTAATTTATGTACATTATGTACTTTTCGCCTGTTGTACAAAAGCTTTTTTGTCCAATAAAGATTAAATAAATAAAATAATTCTTCTGAATAACTGCTAGAAACATTTCTAATAATCGTCGTTTATTCAGCATAGCATTAGTACAGTGCGGATAATAGAAAATACAAGCTGAAAGGGTTTCTGGTGAAGTACTGCTGTGCTGATTTTCAGTTCACTTCACTCACAATACACGTACAAGCGTACAAATATATGAATCCAAATGAATAGAAATACTCATACACATGAATAAAATCATACGCTGTACGAGGATCGAACACCTGACTATAAAAAAGGCCAGAAAAGTCTGTGAAAGAGATATACCACAAAAGTGATTAAAATATCGTATTAAAAATCAATTTCAATGGTGTATAGTCTCATAGAATTCGCGGCCCGAATTGTTCGAACGTGAGGTATTCATTAATTGAGTTACACGATTCGTATTAATTGAAAAACGGCCCAAGTATTTAACGGTGGAAATTATCATTGATTCCATCGGATTGGTAGGAAATTAAATTTCAACTATAATAATGCTCCGCGTAATATTTGCTTGTGGTAAGTTTATTACAGTCCGTTGGTTGGTCAAATATGTGCACAGTGCTTTTATTCATTATGAAATTCAACGTTTTTTTTTTAAATAATAACAACTATCCTCGGATATTAAATTCCAGGCTTGTTACCTTAATTTACTTATACCCTACACCTACACAAAGAACACTTATTTACTAGGCAATACAGGAGTACTTTAAAACTAGTTTGCGCGTTTACCGCTAAGAATCCATTTATCGTATCTCCTCAGTTTCAAGACACTCTCCTTGATGTGAAGCCAAATCTCGAGGTCCTTGGCGTCGATATATCCAGTGACGTTCAGTTTTGCGGTCATTTGGAGGACAAGGCTAAAATAGCCTCAAAAAAGCTTGGTGTGCTCAGTAGAGTGGGACGGTATTTCACGGCGGCCCATCGCTTGCAATTATACAAGGCCCAGATCCAGCCGCACATGGAATATTGTTCTCATCTCTGGGCGGGAGCACCACAATACCAGCTACTTCCATTTGACCGCATTCAGAACCGAGCAGCCAGAATCATTGGTAATCAACGTCTATGTGACAGACTCGACCCATTGGCTTTGCGGCGTGATATTGCATCTCTGTGCATTTTCTACCGCATATATCACGGGGAGTGTTCTGAGGAATTGTTCGGATTAATACCAACTGCGGAGTTTCACCACCGTACCACCCGCCAGAAACTGAAATACCATCCTGATCATCTGGATGAATGGCGATCTTCCACAGTGCGGTTTTCTACTTTTTGCCCCGCACAACCACATTGTGGAATCACCTTCCAGCAATGGTATTTCCGAACCGATACGATATTGAAAAGAGCTTATTCCTTTTTAAAAGGCCGACAACGTACTTGCAATTCTCCTGGTGTTGCGGGTGCTCATGGGCGGCGGTAATCACTTACCATCAGGAGAGCCGCAAGCTCGTTTGTCGCCTATGTTATAAAAAAAAAAACTAGACATATATATGACTAGCTTTATCCACGTGGAGTATTGAAGTTGATCACATAAGGAAAAAAATATCTAATAATCTAAACCAAAAATCTAAAGAAGAAAGTTTCATAGTTCTATTTTCAAATGGTGTAAATTTTTATACAACATTCATACCTAATATAATTTAACCCGTTTAAAACCATAACATTTATACAAACTTTGAATGTCATATGTAATCAACAGTCTAAAAATAAGTTTTATGCTTCTAGCCTTAATAATGATACTTTTATACCACCTTCAAGATTATTTCTTGAGACAACTATATTCATGTCAAATTTCATGAAGATCCTTTCGTTTAGTCGCATATTATATACATATATACTATACAATTGCAAATGACTAAAAATCTGTAAACTTTACTAAACACGATATTCAAAGTTCTTACTATACTTTGAATATCATTTTCAAAGGTTATTTTATAGAGCTTAAGGTGTCAATGTGTACATTAAATTGATCGTAGCATCTTAGAAGTTGCCATGCAATATTGGTTTATCGTTCCTGTGATAGACTCCAGTCTATAAAGCAGGATGAGCAATGAGAAATAACCTCTCTACACTTATATGTATAGTAACCATTTATTTTCTTGTGAAACTGGGACTAATCAATATAATAATATTGTTCTTGAATAGTGAAAAGTATATTCTAATGAAACATTTTAAGCCACTTACGCTCGTTAATTATTAACACTTTTAACCTACACTGTCATAAGAATGCGCTGCATTCAAAATATATTTTATTTTATCTTTTGTTATTTATTAATTTAATTCGAATATATTTAAATTATTAGATAATTATTTATTGAAATCAACTTAATTTTAACACTTTGGAATAGTCGTAGTAGTACATTAAAAAAAGGATATCTATATCCTTCTTTTAATTTACTGCTCATTCGGAAACCTGTCTCTTCACAAGAAGAATGAATAAGATAGAAACTTGCATGTTGCTCCTGTTTTTGAGTTGTTCCACTATTGTATTCAAATATTTTTTAGACCGCAAGGCACTGTTCTTGCATATTTTACTTATAATAATTGTATCTTTTAGTTACATAGTCTTTCTAAAGACAAAAATTAAACTTCGTCCGGCTTCCGTGGCCATACCCACGGCGTTCAGCGGGACCGTCCTCGAGCAGAAATTGGAGAAACTATCTCGAATTTATTCTCGAGGACTGTCCTGCTTAAAGCTGTACGTATGGTCACATCTCGTATGTGAAACTCTAGCATGTATGTTAGACACTTGCAAATACAATCTATTTATAGTGACGAAGCGACACTTAAGTGACACTCAACGTTTATATGTCGTGGTCAGAACATAGAATTAATCAAATTATATAGTCATCAGCTTCGTGAAATACCGCCATATATTACAGTTTCAGGCGTCCATAGGCTACAGTAACCATTTACTATCAGATGGGCCGTATGCTTGTCTGTCACCATAGTAGTATAAAAAATACTTACCCGTCCTGCCTTCGCATGGATGTATTACACATCTTTGAATTTCTCGGCTTATTCTATACAATAACACATATGTATTATACATATAAACCTTCCTCTTGAATCACTCTCTCTATTGTTGGAAACTGCATTAGAATCCGTTGCGTGATATAAAAGATATAAGCGAACAGCCAGCGGCGCCGACTTTGTTTTATACTATGTAAATAGTATAAAACAAATAACTAGTCAACTAAAGCAGGCCGGTACAGTCAACTAATGTCATAAGATTTATTATTCAGAGTATGTCTATTTATTTGTCCTATACTAGTAATGTAAGCATTTATGGAAATATGAATAATGAAATTAAAGATCATTTATAATGAGTCTAATGATTGTACTTAGATGAACAAAAGTAAACGAAATACGACACTGTATATAATTTAGACTTTTTCTAATGAAGTATTGACCTGAGTAATATTTTTAAAAGTGCGATGCACGGCTTATATTGGATTCGTAGATTAAAAAAAATAATCGTGTATTAATAATAAAACTATTTCACAATATGATCAAAAAATTAGTTGCACATGTATGTAGGTTATAAGATCTTAATCATGTTATTTATGTATTAAAGAAAACTAATTGTTACACTTTAGATATGAATAATCCTACGATCTGAGCATGACATATAAACGAGAAACCTGTACGAATGTACACTGTGATGCTGACGTCTGAAATTTTTGTACAAACATCAAATTTGATAAATTTTATATGAACATATATATATATATATATAAGAAAAGACATAAATACTAGGTTACCGGTTAAGTCGACCCATTCTCGTTAAGGGCGTATAGTTTACATCATTTCTGAGAGATTTCTTAAAATGCGAAGTCTTATTATTCATATTATTTGATTTTTACATGTAAAATAAGATGCTCTATCACATTAATAACCAATATTATAGCGTCTTAATCCTACATATCAGAAATAGTCAAATGAACTACCTGCCGTGGTTTTCCCTAGAGACTACAGCATTGGGAGGATCAAGGTGAATTCATAAAGGTCACGTGACAGCTCTGGTGTTTCAAGTTCACTAATAACGTTTACCGTCAAATGTGTCACCACTGTAGATTAAAAAAAAATAAGACTTACCTTAGCTTGGAAACTAATCCCATAGTGGAACGCCTCGTCAGGATGCAACGGTATTCTCGTATCATATTCGTCGTTCGGCACCAAGTTGTATTTTTTGGTCGAAGACATCTTTCTGCTCCACTTTAACAACTTCATGGGCACTCGGTTCCAGACTTTAGCTTTCAGGACTACAATGCAACGGGCCTTGTAGCTCCGTTTAAACATCGGTACTCTCTACATCAATTTTTCCACTCAATGAAATCCAATCGTCCTGTAAAGAAACGAGAAATTTCTTTAAAATTAATACAATCACATAATAATTAATCTATACTAACTTTTTTCTTTATTTATTAGGAGCTCAGGACTACAATCTCCGTCTTGGCATCTAAATTAATTACGCACTTACATATTTTATATTTATATAAATCTAAATTACTCTAATCATAAATATTACTCATATGAACTTTGTTATTTCCAAAAATTTCCAAAAAATACTTGCAAATGATTCAGTAAGTCAGTACTAGATGCTAAATAAGCGAAATGAATATGCCACGTTGTTGTCTATCTTTTCTGTTTTCAGTGAGATATGATCTCATGTAATGCCTATTCAAGTCAACGAAGAGTTCGAGATTGCAGCGGGCCTAATCTCAAATAACGAGAACCATTCCCAATGGAGAAGCTCTACTAATTTTTTTACTCGAGAACCTATAAATATATATTTTTCATATTCTGAACTCCTAGAGGAATATAAATAGATACAGTTGGACCTTTTCTTGAAACATGTAGCTCACTTTTTTCATATTTGACGCTACGTCTAGACAATTACTCAGTCATATTTTTACATAAAATAATTGGACGGTTGTACATAAATAAATACTAAAAAAATAACCCTAGACAATTACCACAGCGCCATCTGGTCCCACGGTAAGCAGAGCTTGTATTATAAGTATTAGAAAACTAATATAAATACTTGGATATTTTTTTTTCTAAATACAAACATAATAAACATACAGAACGCCCAAGCCGATACAAACAATCGTACTCATGAATACAAATGTTTGTACCGTGCGAGGAATCGAAACCGCGACCATCGGAAGTAAGTCTGTGTGCTAAGCCGCTACACCACTGAGGCCGTCTATTAATAATAAAATAACGGTTGTATATTAATAATGAAACATATACGAAAAGAAATAAGTAAGCTTCTACAGGTTTGTGGATTTAAACTACGATATAGTGATATCATATGAAGAAAAGTTTTTGTACTGTAATATTTCTAAATTTTTATACAATAAACTCACAAAATATTAGGTTTTTTACTATTGCAATTAAACCTTTATGTATTAGAATATATGTGGTATCATTTAAATACCATTGATGTTTTGTCAGAAATCACAAATTACTAGTTGACCTGCCAAACGTTGTTTTGCTATATACATTAAAGTCGCTATAAACAAATTGAAAATGTAGAAAAGAAGGGTGAAAATGTATTTTTTAATCCTAAATAATAATAAAATGAAAATAAAATATTAGGTCGAAAAAATTGAATAATTCTTTTTGGGGTGAGTTACCTTTAACACTTAGGGGTATGAAAAATAGATAGTGGCCGATTCTCAGACCTACTGAATATGAATATGCAATTTCTTTATCAAATAATCGGTCAAGCCGTTTCGGATGAGTATGGTAACTAACATTGTGACACGAGAATTTTATATATAAGTTAATATTTGTTTTATCGAACTTTGGTCCCTTTTGTTCTCTAACTTCCAGTTAAATGGCAACATTATGAGTCAATTATTACACTGGAATCAGTATTCCAGGGAGAAAATGTTAACTGCTAATGAAAACTATAGTTAAACATGGATTTAATTAAAGTCCTTTTTCGAACTCCTATTTAATACAAACTTTAAACTGTACATTAAATTTTATTAAAACAATAACTATCACTAAATATTGAAATTGTAAATGATTGTAACAACGGTTTATCTCGTTTATAAATGAGAGAAAAACCGTTGTTACAAACATTTACAATTTCAGAATCCGGTATTCAAAATTGTAGTTACAGTTAAGTTTCTAGTAATTAATTTCTTTCATAAAAAAAATCTCGTAGCCACGGCCAGCAGTAGGTAATTTGGCACAAAATACCCATTTACTACTAAAAGACAGTAAAACGTCGCAACATTTGACGTAACTAAATTGGGAGTTCTACAGAAAATCGCTTAAATTCAGTGGAAAAGTTTTTACTTTATTTCGAGTGGTGAGCAATTTGTCTCTCTCAACGATAAAGTTACATCCAAATGTAACTTTAATTACAGGTTGAGGCGTCGCGGTAGCTTTTACATACAGCTATGTTTACATAATGTAATCATATGGACTTGTACACTGGCCGAGTAATTGTATTTATTAGATTAGACAATGAATATGCAGATACATCCGTGAGCATGCCGGTTAAAACACTAGCGAAATATCGGGAACTCAATAAAAATAAATTAAACGTGGTAAGATTTCGTGATTTTTCCTAATTACTAAATACTTATATTTGATAATCTATACTCTACACATATAAATAAAACCGGAGTGTCTGTTTGTAATATTGAAATAACCATTTTTTACTACCTGCATATGAATATAATTACAGTACATACACCAAAATAACATTTTTTACAATTTTTATCTGTCTGTCGGTCTGTTTGTTCCGGCTAATCTCTGAAACGGCTGGACCGATTTTAACGGGACTTTTTTGGTAGATAGCTGAAGTAAAAAGGAGTAACATAGGCTACTTTTATTTTAGAAAAATGATATAAAATTCCAGGCGTAGGAAGTCACCGGAACAGCTAGTTTTATATATAGAAACGAACAATATTTCGTTATTTACTTGTTGGATTATAATCATACACATGATATGACTATAATCCGAGAAAACATTGGTCAAGATACTGTATCTCCTAGACTCGTATTGTTATTAGTATTTCTCCAAATAAGTGAGTTAGACATGAATTGAGATATGAAGTTTTTTGATGTTGATCAGGTTAAGAATTTGATTCGATCTCGCGTTTTTAAGGTCTTATAAGTCTGAGTAATTAATCACTAGGTGCAATAAAGTTTTTTAGCATAATAGCATAACAATATCAGTGTTATAACATTATTCACTTAGACTACTTTTATTTTAGAAAAATCTTTTATTATAGTAAAATAATGTTGACGAAGTCGCGGCAATAGCTAGTTTTATATATAAATACGATGATACTGATACAATAACGGTGGTAATAAGCTACTACTATTAATTAATCCAGTGATTCGCCCTTCGTTAACTTTCGTTTATTTGTTTATGTTTCCTGGTACTGGAAGTGGAGTTAATTTGCCGGGCCAACTTGCTAATACTTCCAACTACGTCGGTCACTTTAGTGCAGGAAATATCCTCGTTTCATATTCTACATAATATATACATAATACATAATAAAACTCTACATAACGAACATACTGTTACAATTTGATAATGTAAACAAGTTGATATATTTCAGAGACCTAATTTAATATTAAAAGTAAGCGCAAATTATGTTTAGATAACTTAGCTGACATGAATTGGGGAAAGCACTTTGCAAACTTACCGCCAGTTATCGAACCCAACATCAAATTAATGAACTCAATCATATTTAATTTCGTTTTTATATATTAATAATTTTCTTTTATAATAAAATATTAATATATGTATGTATATAGAAAATATTATATTTTAAGACATATAAATTAAAATACAAGCGATCTTCATTCAAACAAACATAATATAAGCCATTTTAAATCAACATTTACTTGATTCTACCGTTCATTTGGTAGATGGTTGGACCTGTTGCTCTTTTAAACAAATGTACTTATAACTTCTGTAAGATTTTGTATGAATATAATCTAAGGTAGATTATATTCATACAATTCAATTCTTCTTCTCAATTTATACATTCAAATATCCTATATGTTCATAAAAATCTTGACTTATTTCCAAAAAACAGCAATATTCATAATATTAATACTAGATTTAAAGACAAACTTGCTGTCCCCAAGTATCGTTTAGAAAAAGTTAATTGGTCTTTTATGGGAATAGGTATAAAAATTTACAATAAGATACCAACGGATATGTTGGAATTACCCTTAAATAAATTCAAAACATCTGTTAAATCATATTTACTAAGCAAAGCCTATTACTCACTACAACGATTACTTGAATGACGAGTGTGCATGGCAGTAGTTGTTCATGCACTGAATTTTCATTTAATGTTAGACATAGACACCTATATAAATATACATTGTAAATAAATTGGCTTTAAAAAAAAATTAATTGAATTGAGTTTCTTGCCAGTTCTTCTCAATTGGATCTATATACCGAACTGGACGGCAGGGAAAAAAAAATAAAATTAGAATGTAAAAGTTTGACGTTCATAAGCGGCTAAAATATCCTACACGAATAAATGATTTTTGAATTTGAAAAAATTTGAATTTGAATTTGAATACCAAATCACACGATTTCAGAAGAGTGGACCATTAAGTACTATACTTGAGTTTCTCTAGAATCAGCAACCATTCACGAGTGTATTTAAAATAGTTAAAAGTGACTTTACACCAATAAAATTGAAAGATTACGCATCTCAAATATCTAAGTCATTACGGAATAACTAGTATACAATTTCTCAAAGGTCTTAGGTATATTTCAAAGCAAAGTATTTTATCATCGGCGATATTTGTAGATAATATCGTTAATCAATGCTCAGTCTTCTATCAGTCTAACTAACGGGTATCGATGTACTTAGATTGTCTATTATTTTAGTAGTATAAATAATTCCCAAAGTAATACTTATCGACTTTGATATAAAATAGTTATGAGTATTTAGATAATTTAAGATACTTTGTTCCTAACTACTGTTGGAAAGTCCATTTATCAAGGCTTATAGATTATATAGCACGCTATGACCAATAGGATCGGAGCAGTAATGAAAAAAGTTGCGTAAAACGGCGAAAATATAATGCAGATTAAGTTGTGTGGTAGTTCTTAATTACCTATGTTTGCAATTAATTTTATCATACACTAGCTTTTGCCCGCGGTTTCGCTCGCGTTAATTTATCCTTTTAAGGGTGGAATTCATCAAAATCCTTTTTTAGGGGATGCCTACGTCATAGAAGCTTTATGCATGTAAAGTCTCAGCCCGATCGGTTTGACATTGACAAAGTTTCATACAAAATTTCATCCCCTATTTTATCCCCTTGGGGATAGAATTAATCAAAATCATTTCGTAGCGGATGCCTACGTCATAACCTGCATGCCAAATTTCAGCCCGATTCGTTCAGTGGTTTGGGCTGTGCGTTGATAGATCACTATGTCAGTCACCTTTGAGTTATATGTATTTAGATAAATAATATCAATTAATTTTAGACATATGGACATAATATGTCTTTTAAATTACAGCCTATATATTATTCTGATGTATAAGCCATATTACTGTAAACTTCAAATAAAATCAATCCAGAACTTTGTGTGAAAGAGTAACAAATATCCATCCATCCATACTCACAAATTTCTCCATTATATATTAGTAAGATGTATGACTGTAAAAATATAACTAAGTTTTATGTCATTTATAAAGTCAAAGTTCATTTTGAAGTGTGAAGATTGCTATTGAGGGGTATAAAGCTACTCTTGTTTATTATTTTCCTTCTCGTAACAAGTAAATATTGTGCGAAATTGCCCACTTTCTCAAAAATTATGGGCCTGCTTAAGGTTTTTTCACGCCGCACAAGAACATAATAAGCGCCGAGTAAATCATCCAATGTACATTCAAAAACTTTTCTCATTTATGTTTCTTAACTTTGGCAGTTAAACAAAAGTGTATGCAACTAAAAAGTACAACCGACGGTTTCTGTAACAACAATAGGCAACGTGAAAGATAAATATAATGCCAGTTTCAGCTGAAACTCGAATATTGGTACCCAATTTCCACCCACACTTCAATACTATGTATATATAAACTTATGTGAATATAGAGCATCATGACTTTGTAAATAATCTTGCATCACTATACCTCCATTGTCTATCACATGCGTTATGGAAAGAGTCGTATGGAATTCTTCTGAAGATTGTAGTCAATTTTATCACAGCAAAACCTACCATTAATTAGACGACAAACAATTGTAAATACATACATAATACACATAGAAAACACCCAGACATGTTAATTATTCTAAGACCTTTGTTGCTTGTACTTCACAAATAAAGAATTTGAATTTAATACACAAACAAGCTTACTCATTAATACTCATTTTTGTACCGTGTGAGGCATCGTACCCGAGACCACCGGAAGTAAAGCGGTGTCCTAAACCACTAGACCACTAAGCCATCCTACTTATTAAATATATTGTTTGCAATGGACTTATCAAGCGAAGCGAATGTTCGTTTGGCATCTTTACTACAAAATAATTCTATCAAACTATGATATCATCATTTCGTGGATATTGTTCAAAAACTATAGTTTGAAACACCAATTTAGGAGTTGCTGCGGGGGTTGCAAATTGTACCGTTGTTTATTAGATTATTGAACAGTCCAGTAGTTTAGTTTAAATTATTTACCTACAACTTTATCTAAATATTCTCAAACTCTATGATCAAATTAATATTTGAAACTAATTCACATTGCGAATAGGATGGACAAGTAAATTTTCAGCTATATAGATTTGCGTTTTAATGTATTTGTGTGTGTATGTTACACGCTAATCAACCCCGGCGTCGCACGAGAAACTAATAAGAAAATTTTACATCCAAATATCATACTCCGATGTCATCTAAAAGATAAATCTAGCTAAAATGGATCTTGATAATCGAAATAATAATAATAATAATCTCAGGACAATTCACACAGCGCCATCTAGACCCAAATTAAACTAGCTATAGCTTGTGTTATGGGTACTTGGTAACTGATACATATACATTTTTTTTGTAAATACATACATAATATACATAGAAAACATCCAGACGATACAAACAATCTCATGAATACAAATGTTTGTGCCGTGCAAAGAATCGAACCCGCGACCATAAGTCGTAAAGCGGTATGCTAGACCGCTAGACCACCGAGGTAAAGAAAGAGGTAAGGAAATGAATGTTTCTTTAACTCTTATAAAAATGTTTTTCTTGACACTTCATTATTTCTACGTTACATTATGTTATGGTCCTGCAAATTAAATGAAAATAAACTATGATCCACAAATAATAAGCAACATAAGCGTACAACACACAATACCCAAACTCCCCGCAAAATGGCCGAAACTGTGGGACAAAGGGACAATATTGCTCATTATTTTAGCGGATACAAGGAAACTTTTAATGAGACCACACTACGTAATAAAACATGATCTAATGGTATTTCATACTATTTTTATTGTTTTTGTTCCGAAAAGTTTCTGTATTTATCATAGATTATTAATAGTTTATTGATATATTTCATATACATCAGTTTAGTATTAAGTGGTAATCATTGGGCGAGTAGAATTTAATATACTCATTGTTTGTTTGTAGGCACTGGTCTGCTTTGACAGCTATGAATGATTTACTATTAAGAAGTGGTAGAATAAAAAAATATGACTATTAAAAAGTGCTTATTTTATTTGTTATCACAAATGTTTCGCATGTATTCGAAAAGGTGTATATTTTTTCTATTAAAAATTATATTTAATTAATTTCTAATTATTCTCATAACTAATCTTCCTTCATTCTTTCCAAATGTATGTGCACTATAAAGTGTGTATATGTGTATATATATGTATATTTATGTATATTTAAGTCATATATATTTATTTTTATTTATTACGTGCGCCACCTACCCTGTTCATGTTTTTGTTTTTGTTCTGTAATTGGTGCAATAAAGAGTATAAATAAAATAAATTATAAGTGTTATAGTATACATATGTAACATCAATATCATCCAAACATTTAAAACAGTTATTTTAACTAATATTATAAATTAAAAAATGAGTAAATCTTACATATTTCTTTATTTATATATGATCTATTTTTCCTAATATAATTTTGGAATATACATTCAGCCAAACCGAGTACGAATAAAATATTCTAAGGTGCATATAATAATAATATAACTGTTTTTGAAAAATATTTACATAAATATAATTACATAATTGTATGAAACAAATATCATATCGCTAAATGCAATCTATTACTAGACAACTTGGGAGATTTAGGTTAAGAAAAGGTAGGTGGCGCACTATAGAAACTTAAATACAAATATTATTATGTTTATTTAAATATACCGTATACATTTCTATTCCTATAAAAGTGGACGTGTAAATTATTAGTTTTCGAGTCAAGATTCAAGAGCATGTAGTTTATCGACTGAAGCACATTTGAGTTTGAAGATATACCTGAGATAAGTTTCTAAGATGTTGTTGCTTACGAGTTTAAAGTGCTTTCTTTGCATTTTCATTGTGTAATACTTGTCTGCCTCGTGTGACATGCGAAATACGGAGTCTATAGTCAAATATTATTTCCATTCCATTAGATTAATTTATTGTATTCAAAGTGAAAAGTATATTCTGGTGAAACATTTTAAGCCACTTACACTCGTGAATTCTTATTAATTTTAAATTAAACTGTTCATAAGAATACGATGTGTAATTAAATAACTATATATTTTTTTTTATTTATTCATTTAATTCGGATATCAATCAATAGTATGATAGAATAGAATAGAATAAAAAATCCTTTATTCAAATATTTTTACTTGATTTAAGCACTTTTGATTAAACCTATTAACATTATTTTAATCTACCGCTCATTCAGAAAGCTGTGTCTTCACAAGGAGAACGAGCAAGAAACTTGTGTGTAAGTTTACATTTTTTAAGTTGAAAAATGTGAATACGAACTACCAACTTGCACTAATCTATTAGGATCAAATATAAATACACAATAAGATTAAATCAGTCGTGATAAGAGCAGACCAGTCCTTACAAGAACCACTCGTTCACGAGTATAACGTCTGAGCCAGCCATCACTGCATTCGACTATATTTTAGGAAGCCCAATGACCCAGCCCACAACCGATAGAAATACTCCTAAACTATGTTAATAAATTACAATATGTATATCCTTTCAATTCATGTATTTATGTTTATATCCACGTCCAGAAGGACTGGGTCCGAAGCAGTGCAGAGATGTCTAGTGTCATTGAAGCGGACAATCATATTTATTGTTTAGAAGGCTGTTTGCGCGTATAAAATGAAAGTTGTAACTATGAATGAACTACGTTAAGATGGTTATTATTTGAATTCAAAGTTATAGGAGAGAGAGAGAGAGAGAGTCAATCTACCGTGTAAACACTAATAATGAAAATACTAAACATATGAAACCAATTCGTTTGGTTTGTTAATAGAGCTTACCGAATATAGCTCTTTGTATATACAAATTACAATAATAATAACAACCCTGAACAATTTATACAAAGTCATCTAGTTCAAAACTAAGCAGAGCTTGTCTTGTGGATACTGGATAACAGATACAGATATTAATAATGCGAAAGTTTGTAAGTATGGATGTTTTTTGCTATTTCACGCAACTACTGAATTGATTTAGATGAAATTTTATATATCTCATGCATCAGAACACCAAATAGGGTATACTTTTTTTTTAAATTTATATACTGCAAATTAACGCGGGTGATACCGGTGGCACAGCTAGTAATATATTACTAGCTGTGCCACCGGTTTTTTGTGTGTTTATTAAATTTGTCCATTTTTGTGTATACACAAAAATGGTCAACTTTAATATTCAGAGTGCTTACAAGCCAAGAATCAGCTCTTATTCTTTTAAAATGAGCCTGTAGAATTACCAAATACAGAAGTCTACACACGCAACGCAGTGCTACCACGGCTGGCGGCAGACAACGGCCACTTATCGTCTGACTGTCAAATATTTACCAGCTTACTTATTAATCTCACCATTTAAATTTAATTAACATACGTATCATCTTTCATAATAGTTTACAAATTATACTTCTTAAACACAGTACATTATTGCTTTTAACAAAATTGCTGTAGCATATTCTGGTGGTCACTGTATTTTGAATTTAAAAATAAAAATGTATTATTATAAACCATTACTGTACAAATATATTTGAAAGGATTATGAGCTGAGTTTCTTGTCAGTTTTTCTCAACTCGAAAGCATTCCGAACTGACGGTAGATATCAAAAGAGTCTGTAATAGAAAGAAATTAATAATAAATAGGAATTCTTTCTTTCTTAATAGACCTACATGAATAAAGATATTTTAATTTTATTACTTTCATTAAAGTTATCCAGGACTATACAATATAAATGCAATTTTAAATTCATTTGGGGAGAGTGTAGTGACCACCAGAATGCTATTGTATTTTTGTCAAAGGGAAATTATTTAATCAGAACCAGAAACGACATGATGACGACTTTCTACTCCATATTCTGGCCGGTTTATTCTTTGTATGCATACAAATTCGACTTCCGAACACATGTTTACTTGTTGACCTTCAACTTGACTATTTTTTAGTCCTGCCAGACTAGTTTGCCGTAGCTTCGGTCAAGTAATGCCTATTCAATCTGATGCTTAGTAACTAACTTTAATACATACATTTACATCCATACTGTTTAGAAGGATATAGGCTAGTTTTTAATCCCAAAAAGGATTTTAACGGGTTGAAGGGGGATGAAGGTTCATGGCGATGAAAGTTTCTATGAACTTTGTCATTTTCGAAGATATTTCATACTTTTTCTTTGGCCTTTTTGAGTTAGATTATTAAATATTTTTTTCTTTATTTGGTCAAAATTCGGTGGTTTAGTGGTTTAGTATATAACACTTTACTTCCGATAGTCGCGAAGTCGATTCCTCACACATTTTTTATAGCTTTTAGACCTACAGTGTTTTATTGTGCTCGTCATTTTTTTTCGGTCTCGAAGTTTGTATTTTATGTATATATTTGCAAAATAATATATATATAAGTATTGTGTAGCTATCAGCTGTTTAGTACCCATAAAACAAGCTCTATTTAGTTTGGGACAGCGTTATGTGACATTCATTATATGTATATACTCACCGCCTTAGACTTTGTATAAATTCGTGTAAGTTGTCTGTCTCACCTAAACCTGCCTTCCACAATTGCCTTGCCTTTATCCCATTATTTGTGGTCGACGCAGTATGTCATTCTCTTCCACTGCGCTCTATCGGTCATCATATCTGAACATACTCTTCTTTTATTCATATCATCTTTCACACAATCCATCCATCTTTTTTAGGGCGTCCCCTCCCTTTACATCCATCCACATTCATATATATAATAATAACTTTATACAAAGTCTAAGGCGGTGAGTATATACAGATATACATATATATATATATGCATACTGAGAATAATCTGTCCCTGAAAATGGAATGTTATGTAACATTCCATTCATCACCATCCTTCCCTCCCAGACCCTTTCCTATTTGTCGAAATGGTTTTATGCGTTTCTATAAAATTTTTGCTTGTATAGGTATATTTTATGGTCGTATGGCCTCGTTTGTAGAAGGTGTAACGAATTGTAATATTTATTTGTAACAGAATTGCGTACACTGTCATATTATTCATAAAATAACATTTATAAGAACGTTTGGTAGTGACAATTATATATTTTAACATTATTTTTTATTACATATGAGTATGGTTTAGCACAACGCTTTATGTCCGATGGTCGCGGGTAGGATTCCTCGCACGGTATAAACATTTGTATTTATGAGTGTGCTTGTTTGTGTCGACTGTTTTCTATGTATATTATGTATGTATGTATAACATAACACAAAAAAAGTCGAACTATTTGCATCAGTTGTCTAGTACCCATAACACAAGCTTTAGCTAACTTAACATGGGTCTGGATGGCGCTGTTTGAATTGTCCTGAAATTATTATTATTAAACTAGCAGAAAGATTAATAAATAAATCAAATGCAAATTTATTATTACTAATTATTGTTTACATCAGGTGTTGTAAGTATGGGGTCGGTGATATATTTATACATAAAATTTTCAAATAAAGTATTTATATCAGTTATCAAGTACATATAACATAATAATTGTCCAGAGATAGTATTACTATTATTATTATCATTACCTAGAAATATTTGAAATAATAGTATATAGTAGTACTAATTGGTAGTTTGTATTCACACACTTATACTTAAAAATGTAAAGTAATAATAAAATTATTTAAAAGAGCAACACGCAAGTTTCTTACTCGTTCTTCTTGTTATGAGAAAGCTTTCCGAATGAGCGGTAGTTTAAAAAAATGTAATAACTATTCAAAAGTGCTTCAATGTAAGTTTATTTTAATAAATTATTTTCTATTCTATTCTATTCTATTCTATGGTTACAGAACGGTTACGTAGAGGCGCGCCAGTCATCCAGTTCTATTCTGTATATCGTTAGCCAAAACTAATTTACTTAAATATCTACTTCATCCCTTACTTTAGGAACAATGAACAACATCAAGAGTGGTATTCATAATTTTAATTGTAGTCTACTGAAAAACACAAGAAGCTATTCAAAAATATCTTAACATTATTTATTTATTTATTTATTCTTTAATGCACAAAAAAAACTTGTACAAAGGCGAGCTTAATGCCATATGGCATTCTCCACCAGCTAACCTCTAGGCATACAGAAAGCGTTGTGGGGCAGTTATGTCAAAAAACAAACACAAAGTTACTAATAAATATTATATAATACATATGAAATGCAAATAAATATATACAAATAATAATATATATAGTATACCTGATATTATATAATGTCATACATTAATGTTAAATATAGATAAATATAATACCAATACAATGCAATACAGTTATAACTCATTTTGGTGATTCAGAAGAAAATTAAATAATTTCTTTTTAAAAATGGGCTTACTCGATGCTTTACATTAGATATTTTTATGACTATTTGTGTGTTGCACTACCGATAATAGTTTAGGTTTTCTATTATGGTATTGCAATATTGGAATATAAATAAAAAAAATATTTATATTAACAAAATTCATGTAAGATATATTAATATTATAATTGCCTTAGTGAGAGTGTTCTTAATAAAATTTCTTGTGTAGATTGTTACAGGAGAACAGACTTGCGGTAACATTTTGTGAAAAAACACAGACTGAAAATACACTTTTTGCAAGTACAAATAATACACAAGTACCTACACAAATAGAAAGTATATACCAATACAAACAGCTTATATATACACATTTATTGTATTGTACGGGGATCGATCTTCAAATATTGGAGCTCTATACGATTAAGCTTATTCCTTTTCTATAATCTATTTTCTCGTCAAATTTCATTAATATAGATTTAACCGTTTAGTCGCGCTACGGCGTGTATTACCGACCCTTAAGAAACCCTAATCATTGTTAAAAAACCCCATATTGTAGTAATATCTCATGAAAACCTCGGTAAGTAGTTCATCACACAATCAAGTGTAGGTACACGGAGGAAGCTCGTCTGAGCAAATCGCATGTGGAGTTGAATTCCCTGTGGATGGCGAGTGCGATGGGAAAAGGTAGCCGTAGGCATCATGTCGAACAATTCTTCAGAACACAGTTTGTTGTATATTCGTAGAATACAAGAGCGATGCGAAGTCTCGCCTCAAGCCCTTAGCTTTGGTTCGATACCGCCAGAGAGAATGGGATCATTGCAAATCTCATAGCCTGTCTCTGAACCGAGCTGTAATCCAGGTGTCCAGATATTAAATCAGTACTCTATATATAATATACATATAGCCCTATATATTACTAGCTGTCCCTCCAAACGTTGTTTTGGGAAATAATTTAGAGTCGCAATATAATTATAGGGGTTGGTGATAGAAGGGTGAAAATGTAGGGTTTAATGTTTTTTTAATGACACATAATAAAAAAATAAATATATTTATGAAAAACTGATTTTTTTATGTTAAGCCACCCTTAACACTTAGGTTAATAAAATTTTGTTATAAACCTATTCTCAAACCTACTGAATATACGTATAAAATTTCATCAAAATGGGTCAAGCGGACATGACGAAAACACGAGAATTTTATATATTAGACTACCTACTCGCCCCGGCTTCGAAGGGTATGTATTATATATGTGTACCTTCCTGTAGAGTCACTCTATCTATTAAAAAAAACCGCTTCAAAATCCGTTGCGTAGTTTTAAAGATTTAAGCTCATATAGGGACAGACAGCGACAGCGACTTTGTTTTATGCTATATAGTTGACGATAAAAGTATATTAGATTTTGCTTGTAACTAAATAACGGAAGGTTGAATGTTATCTAAATAACTTCTTAAACATATTTACACCCA
The DNA here is from genome assembly GCF_030625045.1 of Achroia grisella. Taxonomy (NCBI): domain Eukaryota; kingdom Metazoa; phylum Arthropoda; class Insecta; order Lepidoptera; family Pyralidae; genus Achroia; species Achroia grisella. The sequence goes on from NW_026712943.1 coordinate 465,495, forward strand.
AGTAAAATCACTTTACATATCAAAGAGCATCTATTTCTGTTACGAGATGCAGCTTCTGAAATCTCACTCAAATGCTTACTTCGTTATGTATTCGATCAACTTGAAAACCTTTTACGCAGACTCAATGACAAACTTAAACACAATTTAGATTAGATAGCGTTGGAAATTCAGTTACGAACTATCATTTAGGGCCGATGTTACATCAAAATCTAAAATAAACAGAAAATATCTATATATTGGGAATCGAACCCCTACGAACAGATTTTTTATGTTATACTAGGTGGTGCTTGTGACTTTACCTACATGGTATTAGTACTTATGTAATTGACTTTACGATCTTGGTGTTTAGCGATGTTCTAGGTGTTCTAGCGGTTTAGCATACCGCTTTACGTCCAATGGTCGCGGGCTCGATTCCTCGCAAGGTACAAACATTTGTATTAATGAGTATTATTGTTTGTATCGGTCTGCGTGTTTTTTATACATAGTAAGTGTGTATTTAAAAAAAGTATATTTATGTAGTCTAGTACGCATAACACAAGCTCTGCTTAACTTGGGACTAGATGGCGCTATGTGAATTGTTCTGAAATGTTATTATTATTTAAATGGCAAACGAACTCCTTTCCTGTCTTTTTAACAAATGGATATCACTTATCATTAATGATTTACATGATAACGAATTATCATTAACAGACGGACATCATTTATCATTAATGATGTACATGATAATGATTCATCATTAATCGTTATCATGTGCACCCCGTAATACCACACATGAGAACTAAGATATTGCATCCTAACCTGTACTTATACTGCCGTATCTCAACCATTAACTTAAACACATCTTACAAAAGCTGAATATCGACTGTAATACATGAAACTTATTTAGTCTAAATTCTTTTACCGGTAGACTTTGTAAAAAGTGCATAAATTAAGTTGACTGATTGCCAGCACAAAGTTTCATCCCAATTTCACCCCCTTCAATATTGCGTCTTGATTCGAAAGTATCTATTGGACTTTCTCGTCTTCGTCCTTCATTTTTATACTATGAGTAATCTGTATCAATTATTAATGCATACATAATATTAATATTATCTACATTCTAACAATTTGTTATAATCTATATACTCTAGAGTATATATATTATATCTGTGTTAAGTCTATATGTAATATAGCAATAAAAGTCAAGTCATTAAAATCTCTTGAAAAACTAAAAGATAATGTTACTTTTAAAAAAACGCATATGTCATATTCGCCGGACAATAACTTCATAACTTTCCGCTGATATGAAGAGCTGAATAAAATAAAATAGCTATATCTGTCAAATCAGAAAATCTCCAGAACCTTATAGGATTAACTTGAAAATTGTCACAAAGGCGTCCCGTGTGACTGACATAGACAGTAAAAAAAGGTTTTTGGTCCCACGAGGATGAAGGGGAAAAGGAATCTGCGCTGTCAAGGTAGAGATGTACCTTAAATGACGGCGTAGAACAAAGTTACGTGACAAACACACGTACAAATGAATTATATATATATATATATATATATATATATATATATATATAACTCTACTTAAACGTAAATATGGGAAAACAAATTAAACTCGTATATATTTGTTTAAATCTTTTGTTAATTTAGGTATATTTAATTTTAAGTTGTCATAGCTTAACATTAATATATGTTACACACACCGTTACACCCACATGAAATTGTGCCTATGTAATGCCTATGTGTTATTCTGATATATAAACTATTTTATTGAAACGTTTCATTGAAATCCATTCAGTGGTTTTTGCGTAAAAGAGTATATCCAATCATATATACATCCATACAAACTTTGGCGTTTATAATTGTTAGGAATGAAACTTGCATTCACACGTAGCATTAACTTGTTAGAACAAGATGTTAATTATAAAATGGTAATAAAAAAGTAATAAGTATATATAAAAAGGATGGGATCGGGGACAATAATATTAATCATTAATTGATTAATAATTGATTGTTTTCCTAATAAATTAAAAAATTGTGTACTGTGTACTGTGTACTGTGTACAGAAATTTATTCTTCTTCTTTCGTGTCATTGTCAGATATAAATATATTTAGAATAGAACTTAGCCACTTTAAGAACACAATCGCCTTCCTTCGTGGAAGACACTGTACACAAAGGACACGAGAGATGGGAGATTGTTATATTATACTAAATCTTTCCAAGTAATTATGGTAAGTAATACGAAGGGTAATAATGTTGGGTGGTAATGGTAAGCTAATACAAAGGGTATTAGCTTACCATTACCTCTCTTATAGGGAGATACGTTACTAACGTTAGTGGATTGCTGAGAGCTATAAGACATGGAGCGAAGCTTGGCAGCGCCCTCAAATATAATAATGCTTAACGAAATGAAGTAAAAAGTCTGCAAGAAAATAATTTTTCCTTCCATATTATTGGGCAAGTCGTTTTAACATAATATTGCAGTGCGAAAATTACAGAAGCGGAGGGGAGACGTTTACATAATTTTATACGAACGATTTGAAAATAATGGCACCACGAGTTTCTGGAGTGATATTACGCAATGAAATTCTATTATTAGAGCAATTTTAAAAGATAATGTAATTTTTTTTATGTAACAGCGATGATAATTTAGTTGACAGCATATCCGACGATAAATGCTAATGTAAAGAAAAGCCACATATTCATACAACCAATAATTAAATTATGCATATTATATATCTTGATATCTATCAAGATATATCTATATAATATGCATAATCGAACTTTTCATATATTTAACAACAGATACCAAAAAAGGTGTAAGATTGTCTGTATGTTCAATGAAGAGCTTCTAAATGAATGGACCGATTATGATGCTGTTTTTTTTATTGAAATCTGACTTAATCAATATGGTTTTTAGTTACAATTTATTACTTATTTTATGTATACAGCTTTTTATATATTAGTAATTTTTAAAACTTCTTTTTTAAACGTCTTTTTAAAACACAAAATTTCGACAGACTCAGATGGAACTATCAGAGGCACTGCCAACTGTTAAAGTCGTGGTGAACATACCACCTTTATTTATGAGGTTATTTTTTGTATTCTGTAATTTTCTATGTCCATCTTAATTTTTATACACGGTTGCATAGTGGACTAGCTAAGTATTGGCTAATTCTTGGCTAAATATGCATTCCCAATATATTGATAAAGTTAAACCATATGTAACTACTCAAAAATGTTTATAATTAAGTTACGAATAAACATATTTTTTTTATATTTCATTGTATACTTATATCATTTACTAGAGGTCCGACCCGGCTTAGCACGGGTCGACATTTATTTTTTATAGCCTATGTCACTCAGGGACAATGTAGCATTGTAATGGTGGAAGAATTTTTGAAACCGTTCCATTATACATAGAGTTTCTACGATATACATAAAAAAAATCCTTCCCTTATATAACATAAGTATGATAGTACCTATAAATCAGCAAAAAATATGCACCAGCTTGCGCTAGCGCTTTACGCTCACGGAGCATCAGTGGAGGATGATAAGATGAATATGAGGTCAGGTTACTTACCTCTACATGGCAAATTCACAGGAACTTACCACGATGGTTTCCAGGATGTTTTCCTTTCCCCCTCTACTTCTGTATTGTATACTAAGGAAACATGACGACTGAAGGAAATAGGAGGAAATTTTAACACAATGTGGTGTTAAGTATTTGTTCAACATATTTGTTAAAGAAACTAAATTAAAATCCCATAATTAATTCAGAGAAATTTTTAACATTCCATAATTTATTGTTTATTAATAATAATTATTATTTTACTAATTACGTGTAACGAGGACCCTACACTTAAATTGTGTACTTAAATAGTAAAATAAAAGCTTTGTGTATTCTGTCTTTATACAAGTATTGTCATTGTGACTCGCTCCAGTCACAACAACAGAACGAAACGACTGTTTTATTAAAAATCTTTAATAATAGTAATAAATATGTATATTTCCCAAAAGGACTCACAACGAAGAAGTAAGTAATATATATAAAAGATAATATTAAAAATACAAAGTTTATAAAAGGAATGGTAGACAAGCTGTCACAACAATCATTGTTTTATAATCATCAACAGATGGCGATTTACAAATGTATCTACGTAGGAAATCTCGATCACCACTTGCCTAAAGCCTTCAAACAGTAAAAGAATTCTCACATCGGTATAATTCGAAGTTACATTCATCATATAGATTCGGTTACCTTTCTTTATAATATTAGTTCTAGGTACCCGTCCCGGGTGTCTACCGTAATTTGGACTCGAAGTGTAGGGGCTCGAGAACAAAATCGCGCGTCCCAAATTCGCGTAAAACGGGGTAGTGAGTTACTTCGATGTCTGGCTATCACCCTATTTACGTTTTCATACGTATATTTAATCCATCTCACTAGATGACGCTGTGTAAAATTAAAAACGCGCTAACGTTTCGTTTTCGGACGAGGTTAGAAGGTTGGGAATGAAATTTTATGTTACTTTTTCTACGTATGGTTATACATACAGATAATATAATAACATTCATCCAGACTTGGAATTTTTTTAAAGTCTCGGTATTATTTTATACCGAGGCTAAGAATCCATTTTCCATCTAGTAACATTTACTAATGTATATTAGTTACGGAATGAAATAAGACTACATGAGGTCTTTCACATGACTTTGTTTACTTCAAGATTTACATGGAACCAACAACAGAGCTGGTGCGGCTTATGAAGCGGCTGAAAAAACCAAAGCATGTAAATACAGGCTAATCTAGGCTCCGAATATGATTTTGTCCCATTCGGTGTCGAGGCCCTTGGTCCGTGGGGTCCTAGCGCCTTTTAATAATATGCTTTAGTTGTTATATTATTTTTTTTAAGCTTTTTAATTTTAGGTTCTTAGTTGTACAATTAACTTATGTAAATAATGTATTGAATAATAACTTAAAATAATGGTTATAGACTTCAAGATTTTTTATTATTTACTGTTCTATATTTCATATTACATCAAAGATTCGTATTATTTTACAATAATGAATCCAATGATTATAAGTATTTATGTTATAATACACTGTTCCTATGCTCAATTCATGTTATAAGATAGCTAACTAATATAAATTTGATATTGATTGTGACCTAAATTTTTGTAATTATGAACAATACAATGCCTTACATGCCTTGTTATCAACGGCGTTAGATAATTAAGCTGCAGGTATTAAAGATTGGCAACCCTACAAGTATCAAGGAATCACCTACAAAATTATACTAAGTGCCACTTTTACCTCTTTTATAGCCTATTATTTTGTATTACCGTGTGCTTGAGTGTCCATCAAATTTCCTACATGCTTGAATACTGCCATTAAAGTATTTATATTTCCAACTATTTCCACTTATGTACACATCAATCCGTACAACATTTTTTGTAATTACCAACACTCATATATACATATACATACAAATAAGTTACGTAGGTATGGGGATTGTTTTTTTATGATAAATACAAATTTTCAATCTTTTTTTTTATAAACAGAAACAAACGTCTACAAGAACTTCTAGCACCCCTGATGGTAAAGGATTACGGCTGCTGTTCATTTTACAGTTTCCTATACTGACTTTTCAATCGCTTTTATTGGTCGTTTCTTTGTCTGTGCGTATGCATATATAAGATAAACTCAAATGACGCGGGCTTATTGATTTGAATGCAGTTTTATTATAGAAAGGTTTTCGTAATAGATTTAGTGTTTATTTTGTATTGATTCACAAATAGAAATAATAAAAATTTCGACTGACTCAGATGGGACTGTCAGAGGCACTGCCAACTGTTAAAGTCATGGTGAACACACCACCTTTATTTATGAGGTAAAATGTTGATGGGTAATGGTGAACGCACTACCTAACATGTCCATATTCCATTAGGTAACAAAATACAGCTAGAGGATCTAGCATAAATTGTATCCGAAATGAAGTTACATATTTTTCTCTATGCCTCCTACTCGTAGATGACTTGTAACAAACGCCTCAAGGCAAATCCTAAAAAAATGTACTAAAGATACTTACCTAATATTATTACATTTATTTTCCGTAATTTCATTTACATATAATTAAATAGTACCTATATTATGCCTTCGCGAATACTGTTTGTTTGTCTGTTAAAGTTTCACAGTAAGTACCACAAAACGACTGCAGGTATAAAGATAAAATTTTCACGGATTGTGTATTTAAATGATCTACATATATATACACGACTAGAGCCGAATCACTACACAGTTAGTCAATAAAAACCTAGGAACAATTTTACTTGGACAATACTTTCCAAAAGGGGTTGGAAGACAGTCAAAAGTGACATATAAAGGTAAGTAATATCAGTATAATACAAATATTTATCAAAAGAAGAGTGGTCAAGCTGCTAGCACCAATATAGGCTATAGAAAGCTATGGATAATACCCTCGATGAAGATGATGAGAATACCCTCGAAGGGATGAAATAATTAATTGTATGTATAGTTACAATACGCCAACTGCCATGATTTTATTCATCGTTGTCATTTGATCATCTTAAATAGATAGAAAGAAAGAAAGAAAGAAAAATAGCGTGTCAAAACTCGCATGCAGTCGCCGGCACGACTACTATTCCATATTTTAACATGAAACAATAGTTTTTGTGACGTAATTGTAATAGTTAGACATATGGTATCCTGGATGGTTCTTGTAGATATTGACGACCTCTATCAATCATTATGCTCTATTGTCAATAATTTTCGCAGCATACGAGATATTACGATTTCTTTGGAATATATTTCACACGTTAGGTTATATACTGGGTGTTTTCAACCTCAATTTTTTTTAAAGAATATTCTACCGCCCCAAAGTTTGTTGTGAAAATGTAGGAATAGAATGGAAAAGATTTTTTTCAAATCACTCTACGAGAAAGAAAATATAGAGAAAAGATATGTTTATTCTAAACGCATAAAATAAACAAAAAAGGATTATTAAATACAATTGGATTATTGAGTGTAGTATATATATATATATAATAATAATAATAATAATCTCAGGACAATTCACACTGAGCCATCTAGACCCAAGTTAAGCTAGCTAGAGCTTGTGTTATGGGTACTAGATAACTGATACATATACATAGATTTTTTTTTTATAAATACATACATATTATACATAGAAAACACCCAGACCGATACAAACAATCATACTCATGTATACAAATGTTTGTGCCGTAGGAGGAATCGAACCCGCGACCATAGGTCGTAAAGCGGTGTGCTTGACCGCTAAATCACCGAGGTCGTCAATATATATATATATATATACATATCTTCTAATTTAATATTATATATAGGATACAAATTTCAGGCATGTAAAACCGCAGGCACACCGCGGCACTCGCTATTATATACTATAAATACATATATCTAACCCAATAATAGTGAGTAAAATATAATATATATCTATACAGTAGTACCGGAGCCTTTCTGAAGCAAACAAACAATCAAATCTTTGTACTTTGTAATATGAGTATAGATTAACTTTTCTGGTAACTTTTATTTCATTATTAAGTACAATTCAACAATATAGTAAATTACCTTTTTATAAAGAGAAATTACGTTTGGTACGCTTTATTACAGGTTATTTTATTAAGGGACCAACATCAGCAGGTGCCTGGAGTTCAGTGAACTTGTCGAAGGTCGGGTACAGGATTCTGTGCCGGCACCAATCTCCTTTTACCAATGAAATTAGGGAAGTACAGTGTTCTATGAAAGAACGTATTATACACCATTACTAGAAATACAAACTCAGAAAATGTTTCTATATATAGAAATAAATTTTGTAACAAATTTTAATTAAATATCGAAAAAAATTGTCTCAAGAATAGGTTGTTACCATCTAGTAGTGGTAGCAACTTCAAACTTTGTAACTTCTTTTAATAAATAAACGTTTAGAGTAATAAACGCAACATTTTAAATGTTTAACAAACCATTTTACATTAGTGAAAACCGACCTCAAAGTCGAAAAGGACATTTCCAAGATTATAGAAACGTACAGTCACAGAAAACCACAGAATATGTAAAAATTATAGTTTTTTAATGTTTAATCGTGTTTTTCTCACTAATTTGATATTTTATTAATGATTTTTATCGAGTAGCGATTGATACAATTTGTAAAGGGGTGCGCAGTGATAATACGAAATTATTTGCCCTATAAGATGGAGTGTCCTCACTCATGAATGAGTTTTGGCATCGTATTCTCGTCACTGTGGTGTGAGTACGCAACTCCGTTGGAGTGGACCATTGACCTTGTCGTGTAATTGAAAGACTGAAGTTATTTGTCCCAATCCTTTGGTGAAAAGATTATAAATCTATACCATTATTTATTAAGAACTTAGTTATGACATTTTGTAAATTAAATAAAACGATGGATGAATATTGTGTCTAATACAGTCTTGGTAGATTAATTACTATACTATAAATGATGTAGTGAAGGAACTTAAAATATGTTTAGTACTTTTTTAATGAATAAATGTTTGTCAATGTAGATTTGTCTGTTTGCTTAAATAAATCAAATTAATAATACCGAAAGACATTTACAATAAACCACATTAATACGAGAAATGGTCGGTGGAGTTGACCTCTGACAGTTCTAATAATATTTATTTATTTCAGGCTTATTTTGTCCATTTTGTTAGTAGTATATTGTTTATAGAATTAATGTTAGTAAATACACACACACATTACATACAGAAAAATATAAATAACTAGCTACCTACCCCGGCTTTGTACGGGTGTACATGTATTATACATATAAACCTTCCTCTCGAATCACTCTACCTATTAAAAAAAACCACTTCAAAATCCGTTGCGTAGTTTTATAGATTAAATCTTTAAAACTACGCAACGGATTTTGAAGCGGGTTTTTTAAGATTTAAGCATACATAGGGACGGACAGACAGCGGAAAGGACTTCATTTTATACTATGTAATGATGAAAACAAAAGATAAATAGCACCGCTGTAATACTCCAAGTTATTAACATAAGAACAGCCTGCTATACTCAGGATGCCATTGGTATTAAGCAAAATTTCTCATCTTAATTGTTATATTGCCTTAAATTCTTTAGGAGACTCCTCTGACCACAACCTCTGCCTGCCTCTACCATTGCAACCGTAAAATGCGTATATTTATTTATATATATTTAGTTTATGTATATATATTTAGTTTATGTAACAAACTCACAAAATATATGCTTACACTATTAGTATGTTAGCGTACATTTGTATAAGTACTAACTACTCTACCATATACAGATTTTCCAAGAACACCATGTTGTTTTATCTGCAAAGGTATCCACGGTAACTGTAGCGAGAATTACTGCATAGTAATGCCTACAGGCTACACTGCTACACAGGTAATAACATATACGAGAATGGGAGATGCCGCAAGTAGCTGTCTCAATTAGGTATATCATACCTTTGCGAGTTTTATACATATTAAAATAATACATAACCTATGTAATACTGGAATAATACCTATGAAATAATACACGAGAAGGGATTACTAGTTATAGGACAAGTGGTTTGTTTATTGTGTAATATAATTGGTCGAACTCCACGCTATCTTCATAGAAAGCAACGATGCTTTCAAAGACTGTTGAAGACCGCGCGAAGATAAATTCACTAGGATATTCATTCCTAGTGAATTTACAATGTTGGGCTAACTGGCCTGAATTCATCCTGAAATACTACTCATCAACATAGCATCAACTACAAAAATACATTGAAACAATTTCTCAAATTGGTGATCATCAACAATTTATCAAAGACGGGCTCTTGGTTTAGTACAGAGCTTTACTTCGGATGGTCGCTGATTCGATTGCTCGCTCAATGCAAATATTTGAATTGAGTAGTTAGATTGCTTGTATTGGTCTGGCTGTTTTCTATGTAGTCTAGTACCCATAACACAAGCCATGCTTACAAGAGAACTAGATGGCGTTGTAAGGATTGTACAGTTTTAACATTATTATTGCTATTATGATTACAATTCAAAGTGGTTTCTGAGTTCATGTTTCTCGTAACAAAATCTGTTCTCTCTATTTATAATATTAGTAAAGAGTAACTACATGTACACATTGCTTACTCAACTACTTATCTCGGTGTTACAACAGCTATTTAGTAATAACAAAGTTCATTCTGTAGGAAGTTACCATTTGTAACGTTGTTCTTGTTAATCCTATAAACTGTCATCTACATAAATCTATGTAAGTGAAAATCAAAGTACTTATAAGGGCCCATACATACATTACATTTATTACACGTAAATGCGAGAGGAAGATCGACAAAGTGTGACATTGTACAATGTACCAAAAGAAATTAAATCTAGGAACCCTCCTACTCTCCTGGTATTCCATGATACCTTAAATTTCCTGGCATCGTGTCCTAACATCTTAAGTTTTTTAATGAAAGCTAATTTACATCATGAATTCGATTTTAGTCTGAAGATACCGCTAGCAGTCCGAAACAGTTACATTCAAACCATCGTAAATCAATTCCTGTTCAAACATGAGACATAGGGTCGATATTAACGAATGTGTTGTTAGAAAAATGCGGTAAGACCCTGTGTCGTTTCTGAAATACCTCCCATGCTAATTTGTCCTGATCCAATAGATCGACCCGGCAGTCTAACTGCCAACTCGTGGCATAAGTGGACGGTTTGTTATGATCTGAAATAGACAGGCTTCTTCGATGAGATTTTGATTAGACATGGCTCTAAATAGGTAGATGACTGCATTTGATACAGTTAGCTGTCATGTTCATTATTATAGAAACACACCTAGATTCTGCGTTGATTACTACATTATAAAAGCTACCTACATATCTCACCACCAACGCCAGTACTTTATTATTCATAAATGCGAAAATAGTGCCTCGACAAATCAGAATTGTTATTAGAATTTTGAAGTAAATATAAATATATGTATGTTAAATTTTAAAAAAACACTATATATATGTGTATAGTTTCTATTGGTACTTGTTTGTTCCACTCTTAGCTTATATTATTTACTTTAAAGATCTATTTTATATAGACCTTTAATAATAAAATCGAAAGTGTGTCTAACACTATTTAGTTTTGCTATATCTTTAGCTCTTTTTCTTTAGGTATACCATCAATACAATCAATCGTTTCCTGTACAATAATCTAAAAGATCTTGGTACGTCTGTCTAGAACTGCAAAAAGTTCTATAACGGAACATGTATCTAAGATTAAGTTACTAGCAGGCTCTTACTAGATTTGGGTGATTTGAGAGAGAAAGACAAGCGATGTAGGCAAGTGTTGACGTCAGCAAGGCGTCCCTTAAACCTACACCCAGAACTGCTCGGAGTTTGCCTCTCTGTTACACTGAATCCATGGAATGTTATAAACCTATATAAAATACGAGTTTTATATATACCTAATATGATGTACGAAATTCGAACCTTTTCAATGATCGAGGTGTCTACTTTTCGGTACAAAATCCATTCTCTGTCAATTGACGCTGTCATGGAAAAGGGAAGACAATGAATATCTCATTGACCTGTCTCGGCCAGTCCAGTATTGTATCGTGTATCGAAGAGGAAAGGGACCGTGTCGGGTTTGAGATAAAAATATATCAAAGGATCAAGGGTTGTTAGATGTCACGAATTCGAGCGCGAGCACAGAGCAAAAGAAACAAAAAGAGGTGATGCTATATAAGTAAGTACATTGAAGTGAAATCACAAAAATATTCTCCGAATACAAAAAAGAATATATACCATCAAGAATATATACTAATTATGCTCATTGAGACAATTGTCAAAAAAAAAAAGGAAATCATTTGTTTATTTTTTAATATCTTTACGGCTTTAGATATTCCTTAACGGCCAATCATAATAAGCAGATCTTTCCAAATATATGATTCATTACTACTAAGAACTGTGGTAATATATTGATATACTGAAATTTCGATATATTTATGTGACTATTTATTTACGCTATTTATTATAGAACTAGTTGTTATTAGAGACTTTGTATTTTTGGTGATTTGAAAATAGCTAACCTATGTCCTTGTCGTACACCTATGTACGTCTTTGTTGTACATACTACCATGATATCAAATTTATATTTATCATTACCATCCATTAATTTAAGACATGAAAAGGTGACAAACAGATTGACATACCTACATATTTATTATTTTAGTACAGATAAATACTTTAATGATGCCTACACTATTAATATTCGAAGTGTTCCATCTTGATTCCGAATATTTATGATGAAGTTCGAAATATTAAACCATTCAAATACGGCATTTGACCTATTTCGTAAGAGGATTTACCTTTTCTGATAGTAGTTTGTGATCTACGCATTATTTTATTTGAAGATATAAGGAATTCTTAACATAGACTTATGTTGAATTGTAATCGAATTGATTATGAATTTTTTTACATCTTTCATGTACGAATGGATGTTAACAACATATTGTTTTAAACACCTTATTAATTATTTTTTTTATTTGAAGGTATAAGGAATTCTTAGCACAGACTTATGTTGAAATGTAATCGAATTTATTATGAATTTTTTTACATCTTTCATCTACGAATGGATGTTATCAACATAATTTTTTAAACACCGTATTAATTATTATTTTTTATTTGAAGATATAAGGAATTCTTAGCATAGACTTATGTTGGATTGTAATGGAATTTATTATGAATTTTTTTACATCTTTCATGTACGAATGGATGTTAACAACATATTTTTTAAACACCTTATTATTTACTTACAATTAAAATACCCCAGTTTTGCACAGGTGTACATATATTACACATATAAGCCTTCCTCTTGAATCACTCTATCTATTGCTAAGAATTGCCTTAAATTCAGTAGCGTAGTCAAAGATCCAAGCTAACCGTCACGACACGTCAGTGTAAGCGGCTACATTTTATACTATGTTACATATTTTTTAGCCATTAGAATTATTCATATATATACTGTTTATGAGAGCACATTTTAACTTATAAATAATATATTTACTTATAATATAAGTCGCGGTTTAGTGGTTTATTATCCCCATGTAGAGCCAAGTGTCAAAAATTCAATCCTTGATGATGGTTGATGTTGGTTTCGTTTCATTGGTGAACACCAATGAAACGAAACCAACATCATGTGTTAACTTAACGAAAATTCAAAAATTATTTATTTAGGTAACACAATTATTTATTTTAAACAGTTAGACCCCTTTTAAGCTTTAAAAAGTCAAAATGTAATATTTAAGGTATATGTTTGAAATGAACCTAGTGAACTTTTAAGAACTTGTAATGACTTTGAAGGACGTTTCTTATTTCTCTATTTTCTAACTATTCTGATCTTAAATATTTACATAATATAACGTACATACATACGTAATATAAATAAAAATAACGTATTGATTTAGGCATTTTGTTACATATTTAAATATATATAAGTATTGTAAGGTAAAACAGTACTAATGTGAAGTGAGTCTATCCAGCAATATTACTATACATTTCTTTAGTAATCTTCAATTAATGGTAAACAATCCGATACCAAACTAAAGTTATTGAACTAGAAAGCGAAAATCTATAAGATTAAGAAAAACAGTTACATGATTATAATGTATGTCGCAAATATATCTCTTAAACAAATCAAAAAATCATGTGTTCTAAAAATTCTTTTGTAAAAATCAAGCTGTTATTGGCGAAAAGTGTAAAACGGGGTGGTGAGTTATTTCATAGTCTGGCTATTGCTTTTATGTTTCGATACGTAAATGTAGTCCATCTCGCTAGATGACGCTGTGTAAAATTTAAAACGCGGTTCTATAATTATTTTCTACTTGTTACTAGAGAAATATTGGAGGTTCTGAATAAAATTTTATCATAATTGTTCTTGTGGTTTGTTGTTTAACAGCTGAATAAATCATCTTCAGCTAAAGATTTAAATTTTTGTAGGTCTCGGTACATAAGAATCCATTTTTTATCTATGTACTCAAACTTACTAATGTATTAATTATGTAAAGAAAGAGTACATAAAGTCTTTCACATGGCTGCTTTTACTACAAGATTTATGTTTTTTAACTGTTCTAGAGTAGTAATTTCAAATTTGGGAGAATAGAGTGACCACCAGCATATGATATTGCAAAAGCAAATAGTCTAATCAGTGTTTGTAACCTAGACAGACAACACCACAAGCCGTTCACGAGTATGACGGATGAGTGAACCTATTAGAGGAAGCACATTGCCCCTGCTGCTTCCACCACACCACCACGTCGCCACAAGTTTAAACTTTACAGCAAGCAAGACTCGCTAACAAAAAAAAATACAAAAAATGACAACTTGATTTATTCAAATAAACTTAATGTAAGCATTTCGGATTGTACCGTTCTTTTGAAAATTACATTTTACTAAATAAATACCTACATAACAAACTAAGCACGTTTATCGGAATTGTGGTCTTTTCGGTATGTAATTTATAAAACTCCAAACGTAAGGACATCAGTGCTTGTAAATACAATTTAATATATTACAAATCGATAGAAAACAGACAAACTCATTAGAGAACGGGGTTGTTTTGTCTGACCAATATCCGAAATATTAATATTATTTACCCTTGTTTTTCGATATATGTTCACAATGATCCATTTAACCTTTTTATTGTTAACATGTTTAAGATAATATTAATTTTTTAGATGTCTAGTAGGTATACTGTTTTTTATGGATGGTAATAGAAAATCACGGTGGAATGGTAAATGGCTAACGGTTTTCGCCTGCGAGGCACCTGTGGAAGATGATAAGATGAGCATAAGGTCAGGTCAGTTAGCCCATCATGACATATACACCAGGAATTTATCACGATGGTTTCCGGGGGCAACCGCGTGGAAGCCAACCCGGCGTGGTACATTGCTAGCAATAGGATGAGCAGTCCCTATTTCTACCCTCCTCTAGTGTTCTCCTTTTTTTTATGGATGATAATGGACTGGAGCGTCCGCCTGCGCTAACGACATGCGCTGGAGGGGCACAAGTGGAAGATTATACGATGAGCATGAGGTATGGTCAGTTAGTACATCATGACATATTCACCATAACTATGGTTTCCAGGTGGAACTGCGTGGACGTCAATCCAGCATTGTATATTGTTAGCAACAGGATGAGCAGTCCTTTTTTATGGACGTTAATTGACTGGAGCGCCCGCCTGCGCTAACGACATGCGCTGGAGGGGCACAAGTGGAAGATTATACGATGAGCATGAGGTAAGGTCAGTTAGTACATCAGACATATTCACCATCACTATGGTTTCCAGGTGGAACCAGATGGAGGCAAGTTACATTGCTAGCAATAGGATGAGCAGTCCACATAAGTAACAATCCACTTCCCACCTCTAATATTCTATTATCTAAACGGATATTAATGAAACTTTATACTATGGCTTACACATCAGAATAACATATAGGATATAAATTTGACACGAGTGAAACCGCAGGCACAGCTAGTTATAAACAAAAGCTTATCGGAGCATGCTCAATGCCGTCGACGGTGTTGCCACAGCGATAAAGCACGGTCCTTCTTTATAGCGCCGTCTAACAATAGCAGCATAGAGTTTCAACCATATTCAATCACTACCGGACTTTGAATATAAATTATTTATAGCAGAATGCGTACAAAATTAAACATGGATGGGGACTTTGAACCATTGATTGTTACAATGTTCAAGTTATGGCTACTGGTTACATTGTTTTCTTTAATACTAATGACGTATATAAAGACTGTTTTATCGACTATTTTAATATTAATTTGTATTTTAACAATCTTAATCTGAATAATAATATTATAATCGCGAAAGTTTGCGGAGTGGATGTTTGTTACTCTTTCACGCAATAACCATAGGACGGATTTTACTGAATCTTTACAGTAATATAGCTTATACATCAGAATAACATATAGGCTATGATTTAAAAAGATATTATGCGAATTGGACGAAATATATATTAAACTAGCTTTTGCCCGCGGCTTCGCTCTCGTTAATTTATCCCCTTTGGGGTGAAATTTATCAAAATCCTTTCTTAGTGGATGCCTACATCATAGTAGCTTTATGCATGCAAAGTCTCAGCCCGATCGGTTTAAAATTGACAAAGTTTCATACAAACTTTCATCCCCTATTGTATCCCCTTGGGGGTAGAATTAATAAAAATCCTTTCTTAGCGGATGCCTACGTCATGACATCTACCTGCACGCCAAATTTCAGCCTGATCCGTCTAGTGGTTTGGGCTCTGCGCTGATAGATCACTATGTCAGTCACCTTTGAGTTATATATATTTAGATGTTGAAGACGAAGTTGCGCGGCGTAACTAGTACCTATACCATAATAATAACTGGATAATTCACACAGTTTCATCTAGTGCTTAGCTGAGCAAAGGTTGTATTGTAAACATCGTGTTTTTGTAAATAAATAATAGTATATAATAAGATTTCACAACGTTAATATGTATCTCTGTCTGACTGTTTGTTTGTTTCACCACCGACTTTTATTGCACCAAATACAACTTATTCTCCTCTGTTCCAAACTAAACAGAACATGTGTTATAGGTAGTAGATAAAAATAGTAGTATAATAGTAGTATAATTAAAAAATAAAAATAATACCAATTCGACTAACGATACCAATTATCATGTACAAAACTCAAGTATATCGGTTCCAAGTAAAGATTAAATCTCAAATAAACCTCACTCAGTAAACACGTTTTGAAACAAGAAAAATAATGAGCGGGAAATATACACGGGAAATATATACAAACTTGAAAATAACGTAAAAATTGCGTAAAAAGGCAATTTGTTACAAAATAACGAACGTTAATTTCCAGAAGAAAGCCTCTTTTCTGGTTACTTTGTCTTAATTGGATCAGTCGTTGCGAGCGAACATTCCAAAATTGATACCTATCAATTCGTGTTACCAGCGCTTCTCTATCACAATTATATGTTACTAGCGATTACTCGCGACTTCGCGTGGAATTTTACTTATTTTTTAATTAAAATTAATCATATTCTTAAAATAAAGGTACACAGGGTACTTTTATTTTAAGAATATGATTAATTTACAAGTTACAAGTTCTAACAAAAGTCTTATAGAAATTATTTGATGGTTAATTTTAATTATTAAGTATATTTACCAGTATTTATAAACATTTGTTAGGTATGTAACATAAATAAACAAAATAAAAAAGAGCTATCTTCGAGTGAAAGTTCCGTCAAAATCGGTCCAACCGTTTCAGATATTAGGTATATATGTCAAATTTCATACAAACATAATCCTTCGCATTTATAATATTAGTTGGGAAAGAAACATCAGCGACGTTCATGATAAGTACTTAGTTACAGATGCCGTCTTTGTCCCTTACTTCGAAGAGGCGAGCGCTGATTTTTTTTAATAAAAATTATCTTCAATAATTTCACGGGTGTAAGCATCTCATCTCATTCAGAATGATTCTCACCTTGTGTTTTAATAATAAGGCTCGACCATCCACACAGTACCTTCTAGTACTTTTTCTCCAAGGTATCCAGAAACATTTTCCTCCATCGTCCTTTTTTCTCTAAAATCCGCCGAAGAAAAAATGAACTAGTTTAATTTATGATTCATTCAGTCGTTTAACCCTTTTTTTCTTTTTCGGCCTACTCCAATGCTGTTGGCCGCAGCTGGACCTTCACAGCTTTACCGGACGAGTGCAGATGACACTGCAAACCAAAGGAAGGACTTATGGAGCGGCTGACGAATACGACTTTAATCTGAGGGCAACGCTGGGATCGAACCTTGGCTTCGTAATTTCGATATCTGTTTGAATTGTATGGGGGATCGATGTGAAAAAACAACAAACGAATAATCACAACATTTTCACATTCACTCTATTTAACATTCGTTTAATAACAAGTTATATTTCTCACATTTTCTGAAACCGTGTTACATTTTGCAAAATGGCGGTAGAACGTTTTCCCAACATTCTGTTGCTTGTTAGCGGAAGTTGAAGTGAATGCCACAGTTCCACTCGGTATGATAACTTCAATCGCATGGACCTACTTTAAGTTGGGGACAATTGGACAGATGCAGTTAGGAATTAAACAACTATATTTATGTACTGTCTATGCCTGCAACTGTCAGAAGCTTTGGACATAAAAGCAAAAAGTTTGTACCCGTTTTTATGAACATTGCGCGGACGGTGTTTTTGTATGTTTTATGAAATTTCGCACACTTATTGTTTACACTAGCTGTTCCCGCGACTCCGATGCGTAGAATTTAACTTTATTTTTCTAAAATAAAAGTAGTCTAATTTACTCCTTATTACATCAGCTACCTGTCAAAAAGAGTCCCGTCAAAATCCATCCAGCCATTTCAGAGATTAGCCGGAACAACAGACAGACAGACAAAAATTGTAAAAATATTATTTTGGTTTATGTATCTATGTTCATATGCATGTAGTAAAAAACGGTTTTTTCAATATTACTAACAGACACATCAATTTTATTTATATGTATAGATAGAGAAGGAGTTTAGTAAGCACTTTTTTTTAATTACACGTTAAAAGTACATTAAATCAATAAAATCATTATACACACTACCTTATATTCAACACTCACGCATAGAAACATTTGATAATACAACATTAATATGTAAATTTCGATCATAATTAATAATCGAATTTCAACCATTAATCGAGTAAGTCCCGTTGAAGACAATAAACCATTGCAACATTGCGGTTTTCATAACGCAGTTACGATATTTGATATATATTGAAATTTACAGATGTTATACAGAAACTACCTGTCTATTCTATTTTAGCCACGTCGAGTCTGCTCTGACCAATGTTTCGGTATATAGATGAGAAATGATAGTAAATTTACAGACTATTGATTAAACTGATAAACAATAGGACTATAGTAGGTCTTTTATATCGGACAATAGGCATTAAAAGACTGGCTTTGTAATAAATATATAAATCTATATTACCTATATTCCGTATAGGCTATCCAGACTATCGTTTATGAAAGTTAATTTTGTCTAAAGACAATAATATTTCAAATTGTGGAAAACAATATTTTGTTCACGTTTTGTTTGTACTACAATAGATAATTCATATTTATTTTATAAACACAAACCTGAATGTTGATATGAAAGAACGAGTTCGTCTAATACAGGCTTTATATACCAACTAGGTAATTCCATTATTGTACGTCAAAAATGAATATATGGAAATGGATTTTTAACACCTTTCTTCTTTCAATTTATGTTTTTTATTTTTTTATACTTACTATGGTGGCAAACAGGCATACGTTTATTATGTACCTATTTAAAAAAAAATTGTGAACAAATTATTTTTTATTACTGCACATCTTTACAATATTATTTAGATTACAAATACTCAGTAAAAGTAATAGAAATAGTAAAAATCTTCAATAAAATAAACTTAATTTATGCACTTTTGAATTGGCACATTTTTTTATCCTACCACTCATTTGAACGAGCAGGAAACTTGCGTGTTGTTCTTTATAATATATGTATATTATTCTAGTTATACAAACATTAAGAAGAAATAGGCATGCCGTAGAAACCGCTACGCACTCAATCTTTGTGCATTCAGATAATATTATCAGTGCTATGAATTTTAACTTAGAATTTCTCTATAAAAACATTATGATTAAATTTCATTTCATAGGTTATATTCGGAATATTTCACAATTTGTCAGTTACATGCGGTTACAATTTGCAATATTACAAGCGGTGTATTCCGTGAAGCAGTTTTAGTAATTTAAATTCTTAATTTAGTAATTTACATTCCTTATTTACTGCTCACAAGGAAACGTACAATATGAAAAAAAAAATTAAACTTACAACTTATTCCTTGTGAGAGTCTAAAGTCTGAACTAGGTCGAAACTAAATTAAAATAAACCTGTACATTAGGTTAATTATATAATACGAGCGGTTTATTCACTGAAGCAGTTTTAGTAATTTAAATTCTTACGTGTAACCCTGCCATCTCCTGTCCTCAGGTGGATTAAAATGACTCATTACATTGCCGTGGATATTAAATTTGATTTCTCGAATTTGCACTTCGCAGAGCGGCAGCTTCATTTAATCATTAGGATAATTTGAATAATTCAGAATTACTATTTGTTTTTTTTTTATAATTCACATTGACGTAGTCTTAAAAAGGTTAAATAGTTTGTGTATGAACGAATGAACGAAAAACCCTGTATCGTTCATCTCACATAACGATGATTAAAATTAATATATATACCAAATATTAATAAAACAATATATGTACTACACAGAGGTAACAATGGGCGGCCTTATCGCTATGTCAATGTGTATTTTGGGTTAGTAATACATTTTTAGAATTTGATTTTATTAATTTTACTTTTTTTTCAATTTAACATTAATTATAGTACCTAACAAAATTTATTTGAAGTATGTTTCGAACCTTACTCACGCTACGGCCACAGTTCGTATTTTCAATTTTATAGGACAAATGAGAGAGAGTATGGACAGGATTCCATAAAAATAATATAATTATTGTAATAATAATAATAATAATATAATAATATCAGGACAATTCACACAGCACCATCTAGACCCAAGATAAGCTAGCTAAAGCTTGTGTTATGGGTACTAGATAACTGATACATATACATAGATTTTTTTTTTCTAAATAAATACATATTATACATAGAAAACACCCAGACCGATACAAACAATCATACTCATGAATACAAATGTTTGTGCCGTGCGAGGAATCGAACCCGCGACCATCGGTCGTAAAGCGGTGTGCTAGACCGCTAGACCACCGACGTCGTCGTATTGTGATACATAAGTGATACATTTATTGCAGTTTTTATATTGACAACATCATCTCTCCTATAAAACATCTATATTAGATTTTATATAACACGTGTCACCAGACACGTCCCGGCTTCGCACAGATGCATTACTTTTTTCATTTATCGGCTTGTTTCATCCTATAACACGCATGTATTACATATATATCTTCCTCTCGAATCACCCTATCTATTGCTTAAAACTGCATTAAAATCCGTTGCGCAATTTAAAAGATATTAACAAAAAGAGACTTTGTTTTGTACTATGTAACGGTTGTATCTATTGAAATTGAACAATAAGTATAATTTATTCATTAATTTTATACGGGAGACGGTTAAAAGTATTGCCAAATGTTAGAATCGTTAAGCGTTGGTATGTTTGTCTTTATGGTTCTGTGTAGGAAACTTTACGGCAAGAAATCAACATTTTAGAACTTATTTCCGTTTTATTTGCTGAATACATTACCCGTGAGTTATAGCTGAAAATAGAATACCTTGGCGGTTATTAAGATATATTCCACTTAATAGGCCTAAAAATTAGATAGATACTGAATGTAACTATTCTATAGTGTTGTAGTAATAAGAAAAAAACTAGGTAAAACGGAGAAAATATATTAATATAGACTACTGACAATTAGGAATAGAAAGAAGGAATTGAAGTATCAAAAACAAGAATGTAATATAAAAGAACTATAAATTCAAATACAAATTTAGAATATAAAATACATATCTGATTAGCCAGTTACAACATATAGTGTCTTTGAAATACAATCTGTATGAGCTGTTAAAAGCATTTTAAATAGATCACTCTCAGTCTGGTTGTATATATATAATATTTTTAAGATTTCTTATAATTTCATTTTTTTTATTAAGTATTTTTTATAACCCTGGAAATTTTCATTTAGCCAAACAATTACATTATACAATTAGAAGAATAGTTAGGTTTGATATAATGGATTGGAAACAAAAACCCCAAAATCAAATATTTAAATAATCTACCTACGATGTTAAAGATCAAAAAGCTGCTATTAAGAGTTTCAATGAACATTAACACTTATGTAACAGCGTCCCTATTGAATGGTAGTTTTAGGAGTTTTTTTATTAAAATACTACAGACAGATATGTAACCAAAACATCTTAATAGCGCCATTTACAATTTCCCGTGGAGCCTGGACCTAGTTAGCACGAAGTGAACAAAAATTACTTATATCATAAACAAACTTTGAAGCTGTTATATTGACTGTTTTTCTATGTTGAAACATAATTACTGGGTATTTATTAAGTTATTGTATAAATCAACTATGGGAAGACGATAACTTTTATAATACAGCGAGTCCTTAGTACAAATGACCTTTAAATATATTTAAATTCAATAGTTATTTATTATTTTTATTACCAAAATATTTATAAGTTTATAACTGAAATACTGCAAATGCTGATGCTGATCCTTCAACATTCTAAAGGTCAGAACAAATAATAATTTTCTTAGTATTAAACTATCATTTTCTTAGTATTAAACTAGCAACTACTACCTGCAATAAATAAAACATATACTAGCATAAATTGAAGATTTTTTTTAAACTAGCAAGGAGTAATTTCCAATAACATTTTAACTGTTTCTCTCAGTACTAAACAATTATGACATAACATTCTTTTTATTACTTTAGAGAAACAAATTAACTATGAATTAAGATAAATCACTGCTATCTATTTCCTATTTCATTGACAACTAGCTTACCCGCCCCCGCTTTGCATGGGGTAGGTATATATGTATTATACATATAAACATTTCTCGAAAATCGTAGTATCTATTATTGATTAATATATTAAAACTGCAATAAAATCCGTTACGTAGTTTAGTAAAGATCTGAACGAACAGACAGCTGAAGAGATTTCATTTTATACTATGTAAAGATAATATATAAATATGTAATATGTATATATACATATATATAAGATACTACCGTGTATATGTTACAAGAGACCTGAAGGTTAAAGTGTCAGGAAATTTTGCACGAGATCGCCCAAAATTTCCCTGACTTAAATTGATGGAGGGTGATACGGAAACTATTAGATAAGCCACTATAAACAGAATGTGTCTACATTGAACTAAGTAACGCGACCAGGAGCTGTCTGATAAAAAGGTCACCCTTTCGGAATGATCGGATCTGCGAGTTTTGTATAGACCCATAAAATATCAATGTAAAGTTTACCCTTGTACGAAAATTGTCTTATTTTTTGAACTCCCGTATTGAGTTTATCATATACCTTAACTTTCATCATATATTTAAAAATCTCGTTTTTTAATAACAATAATAATATCTTAGGATAATTCACAAAGCATCGAGGGAAAGAGGATTGTTAGTAATGTGTACTGATGACCCCAAATCAAATTGACCTCCTCGAGGTTCCCCTGGAAACTGACTTACTTCATGTTCATCTTATCATGCTCTGCTGATGCTTCGCTAGAATAAACCGTTCGTGCAGACGGGAGAAACATTCCATCATCATCCATTGAAAAAAAAATCAACGCCATCAACTTTCAAGTAAGCATAGCTACTAGACAACTGTTATAAATACATAGATGTATTTTTTCTATACGTAAAAAAGGTTACAAACTATCATCATGCATACAAATGACTGTATCGTGCGAGGAATCGAACCAGCGACCAACGGACGTAAGAAGATATGTACGATGCGTATACATCGTACAACAGAGTATCTAAGTATAGATAAAAATATATATATTGTAAACTTAGTGGCGATGATTAAGAGTGTTTATAAACAAGTTTAAAATATTTGGCTTCGATTATAATTATCTAATAACTATATTAGAGTGTTTATAAGTCTAGAGTGTTCGGGTTCATGTATAGGAATAGATTTCAAAGTCATATCAGACTGGGGAAGCTACTTACCTAAAATATGAGTATATAATTAAATGATACGAATTTTCATTTAACAATTACATAGAAATACTGAAACTGAGCATCTATACTAACATGTGCAAGTGTCTCCCTCTGACCGTGTCTTCATATCAATTGGAATAAACAAATAATCTTGTATCTCAAAAAGAAGCAGACGAATTCACGGTTAATAACTAATTTTATAAATTGCTGAACATAAATGAAGACTTCCATTGATCACATTTCAGTACTTGGAAAGGGTAACAAAATTAATTTATATACGTATACTAGCTGTCCTGGCTAACGTTGTTTTGCCTAAAAATAAAAATAAAAATTAGAGGTGGACTACCCGTAACATTTAGGGGGATGCAAAATAGATGTTGGCCAATTCTCAGACCTACTCAATACGCTCACAAAATTTCATGAGAATCGGTCAAGCCGTTTCGTAGGAGTATGGGAACGAAAACTGTGACACGAGAATTTTATATATAAGATATATTTTTTTATTATATGTTACAAAAACTCCAACGTAAAGAGGATGACGAAATATAGGATGGGAAGATGAAATAGGGAAACTGAACCAAATATTCTGATTTGTATCTAATATAGTGTAAAAGAGCCTTATATCTTTTACATTCCGTTCTATACTGGACGAAAATACATTTGTTGTAAAAGATTGCTGGAGATCATTGCTTAGAAGACGTAGTCATCTGTCTAAGCAATAATTGCGAAAGCTGCTCTCGTAAAATGATCTGATAGACATTTTTTAGTTTAAATAGTACCACTATAAAACAAAATATGAAGACATCTGAACACTATAATAAACAAGTGCTTATATATATTGACAATATCTGTAATATTGGCAATATCTGTTGTATTATGGCTCCTCTGAAGACCATTTACCCGTGAATAACCGGTGTGTATCAGTAACATACATATGACTTGAGATGCCAGGACACACGGTGTAGGAAGTATATTCCCAGCAAATATTGAGTTTTATTGTCCTCGGGGCATCACCTCTTACGGTGCAAGAGAAAAATGTCCCTCTTTGACACGAATCATTCTGTACACAACAGTAGTATAGTAAATAATAAAATTCCAGAAACATTTTACACGTTGAAAATTTCTCTAAAATTTCTATATGAGATTGCAACCATGTCTATTCGTTTCAGTGTTACGTGAATACTAGTATACGAATTTTAGTGTTCACATACGTAGTATATAGTCTAAGGGCTGAGGACAGGTTTAGCATATAATATATATATCTATAGATATATGTATATCAAAGATTAGCATCATGATATATATAACAAATTTTAATATCTTTAATTAGACCTAAGACTATACTATACTTGACAGTGATTTTTCCAAAGTTTGTAAGTTTTTAGTTAATTCACTATTGTTACAGATTATGCGATGTTAGCAATCTCATATTTGACGTATTCCGCGCTGGTATGAAATACAGAAAGTTACGTTTTACTAATTGAATTTTTACTTATTACTAATGAAGATATAGAGTTTTATTGCCTAGCAACATCATCCAGTATTACAAACAGTTATATAGTTATAAAACAGTTTCTTTAAAAAAAAATATTGAAATGAAAATACAATATTTTCACTGAATAGCAATTATTACAAGACTTTCACTATAAGTCTACAATTGAAAGACATAGGCTAAAAGATGTTAAATGGAGTACATATAAATATGACTGTGAACAGGGATGAATGGAAGATAAAAACTTATTACGCCGTCCCCAAATAGGATAAGGAAGACGCAGATGATGATGATATATCTATAAATGTTAGGTGGCATGCACACTTAGATATAGAATAATTATATATGCCTACATATATATATTAAAATATATAGTCCTATACAAATGTGTTGGTAATTAGGAACCTAGCTTTACTTATGAAACCGCATTCCAACTCAGATCTAATTATCCTAGCTAGCTGGCTGGCTGTTGTTATAAATTCGTTGGGCAGTTACAGTAGACCCTTTTGCCTGGCACGATGTACATTCAGAATTTTTATAAAAATGTTAATATTTCATAATAATATGTAAAAGTAAAACAGATGTAACGAATGAACGCTGTAGCCTGGAATTTACTGACATATTTCTATTCATTTTGCACTACGAATATTTGGTTTGTCAGTATTTAATTGTAAGATAATAATAATAATAATAAGCGTAAAAATCCAGCAAAAAAAACTTAGGAAACAATATACCACTAATAAAAAAAATCTAAGGACAATTCCCACAGCGCCATCTTGACCCAAGTTAAGCTAGCTAAAGTTTGTGTTATAGGTACTAGACAACTGATACAAATACATAGATTTTTTTCGTAAATACTATATTATATATAGAAAACACTCAGACCGATACAAACAATTACACTCATGAATACAAATGTTTTGCGCTGTGTGAGGTATCGAACCCGCGACCATTGGAAGTGTGCTACAACCGCTAGACCACCGAGGTCGTCGAGATATCATAATTACAATTTTATATATGAGAATAGGTAAGTATGAAAATCAGGTAAAATCTAGATATCCAATTGTAGTAATAAAGTATAATTTAGCTATGGTCATTTATTCAAAATATGAAAGAGGACGGTACAAGTATAAAATTGTTAAGGAAAAATCAGAAAGTGAAGAATGGCTAGAATAAACATAAAAAAATAGAAACAATGGAATAATAATAATAATAGAATACAATAGAAACAATACATTGTTTCTATTTTTTTATTTTTCTCTAAAGTATATCTTTTGTATTTTGACAATTAAACTAAAAATGGCTATCAACATATTTGTTTTAGATGGCACATACTACTATTAATAGATATTAATAATTTCTATGCTAGTTTCATTATTCTGTACAATCAGAAACAGTCAAATTACATATTAAAATAATAAGCATATAAAAATAACTCAGTCAACTACATTTACGTGGAATAAAAAGGTCTTTTAAGTGTAGTAGATCTAAAGATTTCTATAAATATGCATTAGGACTTAACTCTAACGTATATTTATATCTAAAATAATATGTACGAGTAGAAACCTTTCCAATTATTTTGCTACACTGTCGTGGCTTTCTTATTTTATATTAATAAAATAAAGAGCCTATTACTTTGAACCTTCATCATAATATATGGAACAAAGGATCTTTGACTGAATCGTTGTTACGAGTTTAAAACACCGATACATATCATCCTTTAATTGGAGGACACGTGTTATAAAATTTGTACGTTGAATAATATTACAAAATATACACTTATAAGAATACATGTTTTCACGCATTCTAAATAATACATATGACAGAAATAATTAATTAAACATTCTGTAATTTAAACCTAAGAAATAATGACAATTTTCACAAGAGTTCGGAGACAGGAGGGAATGTAACGTGTGGTTATATTTACCATAATCTAAGGTAGACATAATAATAATAATAATCTCAAGACAATTCACACAGCGCTATCTAGTCCCAAGTTAAGCTAGCTAAAGCTTGTGTGGTGGGACAACTGATACAAATACTTAGATACTTTTTTTTCGGAAATACATACATAATATACATAGAAAATACCCAGACCGATACAAACAATGATACTCGTGAATACAAATGTTTGTGCCGTGCGAGGAATCGAACCCGCGACCATTGGATGTAAAGCGGTGTGCAACAATAACATGACGAATAATAATACATTTTGCCAACTGTACTGTTAATGTAATATCTACTTTTATGTGTAAGTTACATCATATGTTTATATATATCATAAAATAAAAAAAAATACACTACTACTCCAAATTGGGAACGCTTTTGCCTTGTTTTCTCACTCTACACTCGAAATGCCTATACGTATCAAAAATACTACTAAACACGCTATTTGTTAGGTTTTTTTTTATTGGGGGGATTGGGCTACTGTAACATTGAGATAGATCTATTGTGCTCGCCCTTATTCAAAGTTAGTTACCTAGACCCATGAGGGACAAGAATTGAAGAAGCGATGGCTTTATCATCTCAAGATATAGTGTATACTTTCCAAAGAAGATATTCGTTATGCATTAGAGGGATACGAGCATATAGGACGTGTAGTGGCGTTTTCTCTTCTGCTAGCCAAAATCTGCAGATTAATATTAAGCTAAGGCCTGCGTAAAATTAAGTCAGTCATAAATTGTGTTATATTAATGTGATTACAACATGTTATATTTCTATTACAATATCAAGTAATAGATATACGTGGAGCTTAACGTCTCCCTGAACAATTCGAAGGCGCAGGTAATACCCCTTGGCAAAGTTTCTTAATATTTGATCTCAACAGTTTAAGTCTGAATTCCTAGTAGTTTCACGAAACAATGGCTGTCTCTAGGGATGTATATTTATATTACATGTTTATTGCGAGGTACATATATTAATTATTACCTAAATTCATAGGTAAGAACGCAAAATGTATACAGTAATACCCCGGACTTACGTCAATTTTCGTATAAATACAAACGAATATGAATGTACATACGAATTCGCGTAATTCGAGGTTGTTATAAATATATACGTCGCAGAAACTCACTAGATGGGGTTGGTATAAAATTAAAACGCGATACGGTTTCGTTTTCATGAACGGTGTCTACTTGTCGCGATGTGAAATTCGGTAAGCACAGTGTACTTGTTCAATTTTTGAAAGTTTCGGTTTCTTTTGGAGTCGAGTGACCCTCGACTTTGATTTTTGCCGAAGCTAATAATTTATATCAAAGCGAGCGAAGCCGCGGTTAAAAATATTATGTAAACTTAATATAATATATAGTAGAAAGATAAAATAATAGAAAGAAAGCGTATTGAAATTTGATTATTACTAATATTATGAACGCGGAAGTTTGTGAGTGTTTGTGTGTCTTAATCTCCACGCAAAAACCACTTGTTGCTGACATACAGGCCACATACTTTTACACAGATATTGTATTTTCTAAAGCATTTTATTAAATATTTTTGTATATAGAATTTTTAATATCGAATAAAGATTGTCACACACAACAATACTACTGAACGGGATTTTATGAAACTTTACATTAATAAAGTTATATAATAAAAAACAGGGTAACACATCCTAACTAATTTTATAATATATATGCGAAAGTAAGTCCGTCTGTCTTGCTTTCACGTCTATACTTCTGAACCGATTTAAAGAATAGGAAGAAAATTTCCTTGAAGCTTGCCGCTGTTGTATCTGATTTGTTAAATCAATAAACTGACGAAGTTAATTAATAAACCAAAAGTATTTAATAGAAAAAACGTATACATTCATTCTTGAATGACTTTGTTACTATCTAATGACGTGGCGGAACTTGGAATAACTTGAGAGAGTTATGCTAAAGATCAAATTTGTGGCGGCGCGGCGTGGTGGGTCAGTGCAATAGTATATGCAGATGGTAACTCTATTCTCTCTAATTTGAATTTAAAAATGAATCTGTATTTTTGTACACATGTTACAAGCTCATTTGAAATGAACAAGAGCTGAGTTTATTGTCATAAAAGCACTCGGAAGTTCATAGCTTGAAGGCACGTAACTTCGAACTTGACATGTAATAATAGTACTAGATCTACACGAATAAATATATTTTAATTTGATTTGATTACTTGTTGATTATATATATATTTTTGTTTAGTTATCTTTATAATTTTATATTGGAAATGTGTTCTATAGTTGTAATGATTATTAATATAATGTAATATTTCAGGACAATTTAAACAGCACCATCAATCCCAACCTAAGCATAGCTTGTTATGGGTACTAGACAACTGATACAAATACATAGATACATTTTTTTGTAAATACATGAAGAGCGATACAAACAATCATACACATGAATACAAATCTTTGTGCCGTGCAAGGAATCAAACCCGCGACCTTAGTAAGTCGGTGTGCTAATCCGATAGACCACCGAGGTAGTCGATGAATAATATAGTTGTAACAGCAAAATGTAGATATTATTTGTGGTATGGAAATATATTATGTGTTAATGAAACATCCATTATTATTTCATTAAAGCTGGACCAAACAGTGGAATGTACGTGACCGATGTAACAATCGAGTCTGAAATTAGCAATAATAATTATTTTAACATTTATATATAATATTATTATTACCAAATTTAAAAAAATTAAACCTATCTCAGCTCATATAATCTCTATTTTTATATAATTTGATCAAATAGATATTCAAGAACTATACGGTTCTATTTTCTATAAATTTGCCAACCAAAGGATTAGAAATAAAACTGCAAAATTACATTTTAATATAGTTTGAAGTGTATTTTTATAATGTATATTTTACGTGCTCGTATATTTTCTGTACTATTATCTCAATTTGCATGTTAATATCTTCCTTCAGCTGTACTACAATTATGAGAGAAACTCAAAGGATGTTGCTGCGTAAAATTGCAAACTATTCTTGTATTTTTTTTTATTAAACGTTTATTAAATTGCTCTTCATTTATGTATGTACTATAGAATAGAATAAAATAATAGAAAATCCTTTATTCAAATAAATATAATTTAAGCACTTCTGTATAGTCATAGTATATAATATGTTATGTAATAAATATACGCGTTTAAATAGTTATTTTAATAGATTAGTTATTAAAATATATAATAACAGAAAATAACTGGTTAATTACAATGAAGTAATTATCTGAGTATTATACAAATATATAATTTCAGTAACTACTTAAATAATTATATCAATATAAACATAAATCATCAGTGAATTTTAATAAACTATAATAATAATAAAATATTTGATTATAACAAACAAATTTAGGTAATGAATATCATTATTTCATATACGAGCTGTATTGTTTGTTGTTATAAATATACAATGTTCTCACTTCACTTAGTTCCTACAGTGTATAATGTTTTTGTTTCCAATTTAAAGAGCAATCTGTGAATCTTAATAATATTAAAAAGGCGAAAGTTTGGGAGTGTTTTTTTTTTAATTGTGGATGATAATGGAATGGTGCACCCGCCTGCGCTAACGGATTACGCTAACGGATTACGCCTGCGCTAGCGGGACACCAGTGGAGGATTATAAGATGAGCATGAGGTCAGGTCAGTTAACCCATCATGACAAATTCACCAGGAATTTAACACGATGGTTTCCGCGTGGAGGTCGACCTGACACGGTACATTACAATGGGGTTATCAATCCACATTACTAAAAATCCCCTTTCCTCCAGTTTGGGAGTGTTTGGATGTTTGTTACTGTTTTGCGCAAAAACTACGGAACGGATTTAGATGAAATTTTACAGTAAATCAGAATAACACATAGGCTATATTTTTTATTTATGGAGAAGAATGCTTCGGGTATCATGGACCGAATTCAGAACAAACGTTTCTATACTCGAACAACTCGGCATTACACAGCGTCTATCAGCAACAACACAATCACGCATTATTTCCTTCTTCGGTCACGTTTCACGAAAAAACGACGCATCCATAGAGCGACTTATCATACAGGGTAGAGTTGATGGTACTAGACCCCGTGGACGATCACCCATGCGATGGACCGACCAAATCAAAGCAGCAATAGGCGGTTCACTCCACGAGTGTACCAGAATGGCAAACAGTAGAGACAAATGGCGAGCTCTCGTGCGGCGGATGACATCAGCCTCACATCCCACTATGTAATAACCACGACCGTTCTGACAAGAACGAAGCGAATGAGAAGAAGAAGAGAAGAATATGTTTTATTAATATTGAATATGCTGGCGAAACCTCGGACATAGCTAGAATGTAGTAAACGTAGTAAATGTTCATTTTATAATACACTACGTTTTATAGTCAAGTACACTAAATACTATAAAAGAACAAACAGCAATGAAATCAATGAGCAATTTTCATTACATTGTTGAGTAGTGGAACTCATCACAGCTACCGTTCCGTTTATAACCACAATTAAGTATTTACACCAAAGTTAAAGTTACAGTATAGGGTTTCGCTTGACTACAATTTCCTGGTTTGTACGTGTTGTTAACACAAACAAACGTCTTAACAACTTCTATATGGGCACTTGAATGACTCTATTTTGTTCGATCGTTTGATATTCTTTACACCAGTTTTCCTTCCGTGTACATTACCATTGCAAATCATTTAATCATTATGGCCGCTTATAATTGTAATAATAATAATAATATGTTTATTTTGGCATAAATGGCCTATTTGTTAGTTTTTTTTTTAATAATCTATTGTTAGTTAAGTTCTTAACTCTAGTATTACAGTTACAGTCGTTATAAATTGTTAGACCTCTGTCTAACAAGTACACTCACACAAATTTGTATCATAGGCTAATCAATTTTTTTCATTAATGTGTTCAGAATGTTGTAGGAGCTATAACGCATTCTGATGAATAGAGATGCAGTTTTTTTCTAATCATGGTATAAAAGTCATCTGTTCGCGCAAGAGCGAACATGCCAGATGCACTACAGAAACGCGGCAGCCCCATCAACATACTGAAACCATTGTTGTATTGTACACGCAAAGCGTTGTATGTCGCATGTGTGTAGTTGACCAACAGAGCTGCCGTGTATAAAGTTTGACAGTAAGCTTTGAACTAAATTACTTTAGCTGCTTTACACCGCGCGAATCTGAAATATTATTATGCTTATGAACATACATTTTTCGTTCAGTTCAGTATATAGTTCTGTTAAGAAGAACTGACAAGAAATACTATAGATTTTTTTTCAAGCCAGTTCTATTACATTGAGTACTTATGTAGGTATCTATGTTTAACATAAAGTGAAAATCCCGTGCATGAACTACTATTGCCATACACGTTTGTCATTCAAGTAATCTATTAGTGTGCCTTTGAATTTGTTTAGGCAATTCCAGTATATCCTTCAGTATCTTATTGTTAATTATACCCATTCCCATAAAAAACCCATTGACTTTCTTGTCCAGTTATGTACCTACTCAACACCCAAATACTAAGTAAGCGGGGAAAAGCGATTGTTAGTAATGTGGACTCATAACCCCATTACTAGCCAATGCTAGTGTACAAGTACAGTGGTACAATTACCATGTCATGTTGACCTCCTCGCGGTTTCTCCTGGAAACCATCGTGATAAATTCCTGGTGAATTTATCTGGCTAACTGACCTGACCTCATGTTCATCTGATAAGATGAACATGATGGAGGATGATAATCCTCCACTGGTGCCCCGCCAGCGTAAACCGTTAGCGCAGGCAGATGCACCATTCCATATATCACTCATACAAAAAAAATACAAAGCAAGTATTTCAGCATCATTTATTATGCATATACACACGTATGTGTATTTTATGTATATATAGTTGATTTTTTTTTCCTGACTTAAGTAAAAAAAAAATATTTTTTATTACGTAGTAAAGCAACCATAGACTAGAATTCTTACTGCCAGCTGGTACCAATATAAGAGATATAACTGACAACTGATATCGAATAACTTATGTCAATTTGTATGTGTATATACAAATTGACGATCCCAAGCGAGAGTTACTACACTCGTATGATTATCTACGTGACATTACATTTCATCGTAGCATTATATAGAAAATGGGCCGAAACCATATTAGAAAATCATGTACGTGTAGGATTTTCATCGACGTTATTTTTTGATATTGTAACTAGCGATATAATACGTGACGTACAGTTCAATTCAGTTTTAGGACTAGGCATTTGTGAGATAGTGGATCGCAATGTTTTGACTAGATTTTTTAATACATTCGGATTTTTTATTTGAGGATTTTATTTAGGATTATAAAGTGCGAAATTTTTTTTAAATTAATATTTTTTTTTACTTTCAATATGATTATCACCCGTGACATATATATGGTCGAGCGTGGTGAAGGCTGGCTCATCGTCATATCGTGAGCGAATATTGCTTGTAGGGTCTACAATACGATTCATTTAATCTTATTTCATTGAGTTTACTTGAATAATGAATTTTCTAGTCTGAAATATTGATTTATTTAATAATTTGTTTATATCATACTACTCGAGCTTTACATAATTAAACAATTAATATAAACTGATGCAGAAAGTTCTAGATTCGAACTCACGAATTTCAGGTCAAAGTCAGGATAGTAAACTACTAAAGCTACAACACTTTGAGCAGAACAGGAGTGAGTTGATAGACAAGGTTTCAATATGCGATAGGCACGTTCATATGGTATCACGTAGCCTAAATAACTTCTATTTACTACGAAAATTCGTGATTTCACACAAGTAACAGCAAGAAACGGTAACAGTTACGACTGTTATGGATATTTAGACTAAACAAGCAGTATAAGCGTGTCGGGAATACGTGACGTAACCCTCAATTATTAATAAGCAAATGTGCCCCCTATTTTCTCTACGTATACAGTTCAAAATCCACTTGAAATTGTTAATTAAATCTATCAATATATATTTTTAATTTCAATACAATTTCTAGATGATAATGAGTGGTAGTACATACATTACGAACAATCCGTTACAGATCAATCACATTGATTTTGATTCTGAAACGTTATTAAAGAGGCGTAATAGTTTATTTTCACAAATATTTTTCATAGAACATAAAGCAGTTATATGATTTTGGACATAATAAAAAAATTATAGAAACAAATAAAATTGAAGTGTCCGTATATACGTTATTCGGTTTAATTATAACATTTATCTTTTATATAAAATTCTCGTGTCACAATGTAAGTTACCATACTCCGCCCAAACGGCTAGATCGTTTTTTATGAAATTTTATATATATATTCAGTAGGTCTGAGAATCGGATACTGCCTATTTTTCATACCCCTAAGGGGTAAAGGATATCCACCCCTCAATATATATTTTTTTTTCGACTTAATATTTTTTTTCATTTTATTACTATTTAGGATTGAAAAATACATACAACCTTAAATTTCACCCTTCTAGCATCAACGCCTATTTTTTAATAGCGATTTTAATTTATATGGCAAAACAACGTTTGCGGGATCATCTAGTTAAATGAATATAGATATACTATCTATATATTTTAGATACAACCAGAATGAGGTATATTTAATTATATTATACTTGTAGCTGTTTAAAGCAATTTCAATTCTACGTTATTTACATTACAAAATAAATTTGTTATTTTTTAATATGTATTTATTAATATTAATCTCTGAAACGTCTGGACCGATTTAGACGGCTATTTCACTCGCAGATAGCGAATATTATAAGGAGTAACTTAGATAACACATACTTAGATATATTTGAGAAATTTTATTTATTACAATTTAAAAAAAAATTGTATTCTACACAGACAAATTCGCGGGTAAAAAGTTGTCTTATAAGATATTAGGCTAAGAGGATAACCGTAATGTAAACATTTCTACTGTATCAGTATTGTTGAAAGTACTTTGAATACATATTTGAGTTTCTGTGTTAAAGACGAAATTCTCGTTTAATGAAATTATTTACTTTGAGTTACGGCGGAGAGAACTCTCAAGTGCAGACTGAAACTAATATCCATTGTTACTTATTTATATTAAACTAAAATTAAACTTGTAAAACTTCATAATCATATCATAATTATAACATTCTGTAGGTACACTGTACATAATAGTAGTAATATTCTTGACAATTTACACAACGCCATCTCGTCCCAAGTTAAGTAGTGCTTATTTATGGGTAGCAGACAACTAATATAAATATTTAGATGCAGTTTTTTTAGAAATATATAATATTTATAGAAAACTTCCACAAATGTTTCTAACATGCGAGGACTCGAACCGCGACCATCAGAAAGCGGTGTGCTAATCTGCTAGACCATAGAGACCATTAATAAGTCTTATATACAAAATTCTCGTGTCACAATGTTAGTTACCATATTCAGTAGGTCTGAGAATCGGCTACTATCTATTTTTCCTACATCTAAGTAATAAGGGTTGTCCACCCCTAACATTAACTTTTATTGTTTGGGCAAAGTCTTTTATTTATATTTTTTTATTACGTGTCATTAAAAAATGCATACAACCCTAAATTTTCACCCTTCTATCACCAACCCCTATTTTTTTTATAGCGTTATTAATTTACATGGCAAAACTACGTTTGCCGGGACAGCTAGTAATAATATAACTAATCACTGCCTGTAAACGGAAGATATATGAGAAAACCTATTATATTACTGCCAATCAATTAATATAAGGAACGTAAAACAATGAATAATAAAAAAACTGCTTCTTAAGGGCTAGTTTAAGAAACGGTTTTACTTTACGGCTCATATGTACGTGAGAATAAATAAACTCGTAACAAACGGACCGTATTAATTGCAAATATCGATAAAAGAAAGGCCCTTATCATTTATCACAAAGAATATTTAGATGCATTATCATCATAAAAATAAAGACCAACGTAATAATTGCAATAATCGATAAAAGAAAGGCCCCTATCATTTATCACAAAGAATATTTTGGATGCATTATCATCATAAAAAAAGACCAACGTAATAATTGCAAAGATCGATAAAAGAAACGTCCTTATCATTTATCACAAAGAATATTTAGATGCATTATCATCATAAAAAAAGACCAACGTAATAATTGCAATAATCGATAAAAGAAAGGCCCTTATCATTTATCATTTATCATTATTCATTAGAAAGGCCCTTCTTATTTATTTATATTAAGAATATTTTAGATGCAATTATCGTCATATCAGCCCGGAATACGTCCACTGCGATAAATTTTAGATGCATTATCATCATAAAAAAAGACCAATGTAATAATTGCAATAATCGATAAAAGAAAGGCCCCTATCATTTATCACAAAGAATATTTTAGATGCATTATCATCATAAAAAAAGACAACGTAATAATTGCAATAATCGATAAAAGAAAGGCCTTTATCATTTATCATTTATCATTATTCATTAGAAAGGCCCTTCTTATTTATTTATATTAAGAATATTTTAGATGCAATTATCGTCATCTCAGCCCGGAATGCGTCCACTGCGATAAATTTCAGATGCATTATCATCATAAAAAAAAGACCAATGTAATAATTGCAATAATCGATAAAAGAAAGGCAATAATCGATAATCGATAAAAGAATATCATTTATCACAAAGAATATTTAGATGCATATCATCATAAAAAAAGAAATATATTTACGAAGTCAATGTATATATTCAAAACGCATATAAATACTTGATAATGTACGGTTACATCAGAATGGGTTATGTTATATAAATTTCAAACTAATATAGGAAAGCCTAAAGTTAACTCGAAGGCTCCCCGACGTATTGAAAACGTTATTCTATACGTTAATTATGGAAAGGAATTAATTTAATATTAATTAGTCTGTGCAACTTGTTCCAATTATGTAAACACGTATATTTATTTACTAGCCGTGTCCGCGGTTTCACTCGCTAGAAATTTATAGCCTATATGTTAATTTGATGTTATACATCAAGCTATTACTGTAAAGTTTCATAAAAATCCGTTCAGTAGTTTTTGCGTGAAAGAATAACAAACATCCATAGTTACAAACTTTTGCGTTTATAATATTAATAGCTTATAGCCTATATGTTATTTGGATGTATAAACTATTACTGTAAAGTTTCATCGAAATCCGTTCAGTAGGTTTTGCGTGAAAGAATAACAAACATCCATAGTTACAAACTTTCGCATTTATAATATCAATAGCTTATGGCCTATATGTTATTTGGATGTATAAACTATTACTGTAAAGTTTCATAAAAATCCGTTCAGTAATTTTTGCGTGAAAGAATAACAAACATCCATACTTACAAACTTTCGCATTTATAATATCAATAGCTTATGGCCTATATGTTATTTGGATGTATAAACTATTACTGTAAAGTTTCATAAAAATCCGTTCAGTAGTTTTTGCGTGAAAGAATAACAAACATCCATAGTTACAAACTTTCGCATTTATAATATCAATAGCTTATGGCCTATATGTTATTTGGATGTATAAACTATTACTGTAAAGTTTCATAAAAATCCGTTCAGTAGGTTTTGCGTGAAAGAATAACAAACATCCATACTTACAAACTTCTAATATTAATAGCTTTTACATGCGGCTTCGCTCGCATTGAATCAATTTTTTTTTAATAAAAGTATCCTATGTGAGAGGCGCGAGCGATGAAGGAGTGTTAGTGTAATGTGAACTAATAACCCCTTTTGTTAGCAATGTACTATGGTCAGGTTGACTTCCACGTGG
This sequence comes from Achroia grisella, assembly GCF_030625045.1. Classification (NCBI taxonomy): domain Eukaryota; kingdom Metazoa; phylum Arthropoda; class Insecta; order Lepidoptera; family Pyralidae; genus Achroia; species Achroia grisella. Next base: position 503,541 of record NW_026712943.1, read on the forward strand.
TTCCCCCTGGAAACCATCGTGATAAATTCATGGTGAATTTGCTACAATGGGATAACAGACCTCATGGTCATCCTCTATCATTGTCTACTGGTAGCCCCGCCAGAGTAAACCGTGAGTGTCCAGGGTCTCGGTGGTCCAGCGGTAAAAGACACCGCATTTCTCCCAATGGTCGCGGGTTCGTTTCCTCGCACGGCAAAAATATCTGTATTCAAGGGTATGATTGGTCTGGGTTTTTTGTATCAGTGCCCATAATACAACTTTAGTTAGCGTAACTTCGGTCTAGATGGCGCCTTGTGAATTATCCAGGGTTATTTATTTATTATTTATAACCCATAAAAAAAATACGACATTAAGCATTGAATATAACGCAATACGCATTGGAGCTTCTCCTAAAAATATCTAAACAGCAAAATATGGGCACTTCAAATATTGAGTTCAACGATATCAACAGATGACAATGCCTATTAATTTTTTTATATATTTCTCAATATGTTATGAATATATATTTTCTCCAGTCATTCGATCAGTTAATAAACAAACGTCAATCAAAAAGAATGCGGAATATACTTACAATGTAATATGAAAATTCTTCGCGATACAAAATCAAAATATACCCGCAAATAAATATTGGCAGGGCATCAAAGCTGTTTATGACAGATGACATTCTTACGATAGGAAAATAATGAAATATCTGTCTATTTGTCATATAGTAGAACTATATATATGGAAACATAACATGGATATGGCAAAAATCATTATTTGCCACTATTGATCAAATTTTGAAAAAATATGTGTAGATTTTATTGGTAGGTCAAAAACGGTTATCTTGTATAATAAAGAGGTAACTCAATATGTATCTGATTAAAAATAAAAATTATTCATTACGTTTTTTTATAATTGAAAATATAATGGTATTTGAATAATAATTTATTATTTACTAGCGACGCGACCCGAATTCGCACGTATGCATAACAAACAGAAAAATCTGGGCTTGTTCTACACATGCAGGTAATATTATACATATAAACCTTACTTCTGGGGAGGAAAGTGGATTGTTAGTAATGTGGAATGATGACCCTTTGCTAGCAATGTACTGTGTCAGGTTGACCTCAAAGCAGTTCCCCCTGGAAACCGTCATGACAAATTCACCAGGAATTTATCATGATTCTAACCCCTAACGGTGCCCTCAGACTAAACTCGTATCTGTCAGGCGAGAATTATCCTTCAGCCGCTCCATAAGTCCTTCCGCGGGTTTGGGGTGTCATCTACATATACTACTATCGTCCGGTAACGCTGTAAAGGCCAGCTGCGACCAACAGTATTAGAATAGTTCGAAAAAAAACCTACATAAACAATATACAAGTATGTACTTTATACCACAGTTCACGCAGGCATCTCCGTAGAATGCAACTTTGTTTCCAGATTCGACGTGAAATAATAATGAGTATATTTCGAGTTTCTAATTAATTATTAATCAGGAATAATATACAATGTACAATGTATGTACTCTCCTATGTACACAGAGAACTGAGAGTGTAATGACTAAATTATGCAAATATGTTACCAAGGGAATAAAGGACAGAACCCACTCGTAGATATTCACAAGCCTAGCACATGTTTATATCTTCACCCCTGTCATACATTAAAGTAAGGGTAGCCGTTTATTTTTTAGTGACATGGTCCATCCTGTAAAATCCCCACATGTCCAAACACGCCGTAATAAATATATATAATAATACTTACTAGCCCTAAATGATTTAAATAAAAAGTCAAATTTCTAAAACGATATACATATATACATATGAAATTCTGGTATCACAATGTTAGTTACCATACTTCGGCTAAACGGCGATTTTGATGAAATTTTATAAATATACTCGGCAGGAGGTATTTTATTTTTTATTATCAAAGGGCATTAAAAATGCATACACTCCTAAATTATTATCACCCTATAGCCATGTCTTAATTTTAAAAATGTATATTTTATATGGTAATACTAAGTTTGCCGTGTCAGTTAGTAAATATATAAATATACGATACGACTGAAAATTTAGAGTGTCTAATATTTTTACTCTTCAGTTTTCTATTACCATTGTCACTACAAATGATTTAATCTTATTGCATATTTATATTTGACCCAAAAAATTAGTGCTGGTTGGTAGTTTGTATTCACACGTTTCGACTTGTAAATGTAAACTTACAAGGATTATTTAAAAGAGCAACACACAAGTTTCTTGCTTGTTCTTCTTGTGATGAGACAGCTTTCCGAACGAGTGGTGATAAAAAACAAATTGTTATGACAATTCAAAAGTGCTTAAAGTAAGTTTATTTGAATAAATGATTTTCTATTCTATTCTATTATACAATTTTTCACGCTAAATTTTCAGAAATGTGTAATATCACTGCAGAGAGGCATTATAACTGAGTCCTCACGAATGGCAACACATAATGGGTACCAGGAGATTTACATCATCTGTTCATGACTATACGCGACGGTTGATACTTACCATCAAAAAGGTCGTAAGCCTGTTTGCGATTCCCGTTGCATAAAATCGAGTCCTAAATTGTGTTCTCAATAAAGTTTCATGGCTGTGATTAAAGTTTTCATACAGCTTATCGTAGAATACAATGTTACAGAACAAGACTTTTATTGACTTTATTTATGCGCAAAGATAATTAACTAATATCTAATACTAGCTGACCCCGTAAACGTTGTTTGCCATATAAATTAAACTCGCTATTAAAAAATAGGGGTAATGGTGTGATGGCGGAAGGTTGTATGTGAAAATGAAAAAAAAATCATTCTAACGAAATCATTTTAAAAAATTTGTTGGTGTGAGCCACCCTTAAGACATAGGGGTATAAAATTAGTTATAAACCTATTCTCAGACCTGCTAAATATGCATAGAAAATTTCATCAAAATCGGTCTAACCGTTTCAGAGGAGTATAAACACGAAATCTGTGACACGAGAATTTTATATATTAGAAGATAAGTATGTAGCATTCTACATTAAAATATCAAACGTTATTGATGCTAGCCACATGGTTTTTTATTGTTCACATTTATTTCTTTTTTACTAATACGAAGTTTATAATATAATTTGTATACAGAATCTTTAGGCCAATAAATATTTATGATAGACTACAACAGTTATAAATAAAGTTATTTTAGATACTAGCTTCCTAATCTATTGTATTAGTTTAAAATACGTATAATAAGTATGTTAGTCTTCGTAATACATACATATTATACATAGAAAATACCCAGACCGATACAATCATACTCATGAGTACAAATGTTTGTGCCGTGCGAGTCGAACCCGCGACCATCGGACATAAAGCGGTGTGCTAGACCGCTAGACCACCGAGGTCGTCAATCTTCACATCAGATTGCCTTATAATCCTTTCTGCTAGTTTGCCTCTATAGAAGTAGTATAAATATAATAGTGTTAAAAGGTGAATGGTTTTGCTGTTCAAAAGAGCGCTCCCAAAGACAATCTAGTTCGGTATCGTTATCTATATCGTTAGATATGATGGTAGATCTTATAATAAAACACAAAAACTCATTCACATATATATCTAGGCTCATTATGTCAACACTACTTATTAATATAATACTACTCAATACTTTTCGGTACTCGTTGTCTATCAACTATGTCTATATATATATATATGTGTGGGATTATTGCGAGTGAGATTTGAAGAGGGTTTTAAAATATTTAATTATTTATTAACGTCTTGAAATCGTCTTTACATCGTCTTACGTCGTTCTGTCAACTACTCCATTGTTTTTTTTTTTTAAATTAAACTATAATAAAAATAAAATGCATAAATCCTCTTTCCACATATATACTTGTAATTATAACAGTAATGACTGACCAAAATAAATTAATACATATATATACATATCTCTACACATATTTGCGTAAAAAAATATTTATAACTAAATTAGTTGTGTCTCTAAATCGAGTTGACAACGAACGACCTAAAATAAAAAGAACTAGTTCTCAACGGAGCTACGAACTGAATGATCCCTGAATGATCTGAGTGATCCCAATAGGGAACTATTATAAGTTAAACTAGGATATATGTCTCGGTTTAAAATAATGTTACAAATGTCCACCATTGGTATCGTCAAATCTACTATATAAGAACAGTTATAACGCATTTTAATTTTATGCCAACGCCCTCTATTGAATGTTTATATCTTCAACATACAGTGCAAATACAGTAATACCCTTATTTACGAGACCCCGTGTTACGCGAAATCGGAAATTTTCCTTTTATTAAGATCCGTTCTACCGTTTATCGTCGGCGATATAAAGAACAGAGAGATACAGACATATTTTCAAAATTACATTATTATTATTATTATTAATTCAAAAAACTGTATCTTAACTCAGGAGGAAGTTATTCGTTGTAGACTTGCAATAGATACACATAGATATTTAAAACTCTTTAACATACAACTAGTGTAATGGATAGCATCTTATCTATATATTATTACTAGCTGTTCCCGCGACTTCGTTCGCGTGGAATTTAACTTCATTTTGCTAAAATAAAAGTAGCCCAAATTACTCCCTATTACATCAGCTACCTGCCAAATAAAGTCCCGTCAAAATCGGGCCAGGCATTTCAGAGATTAGCCGGAACAAACAGACCGACAGACAGACAGACAAAAATTGTATAAAATGTTATTTTGGTGTATGTGTGTTATTTATATTCATATACATGTAGTAAAAGACGGTTATTTCAATATTACAAACAGACACTCCAATTTTATTTAGATGTATAGATAATACGTGAAACATTTTTATATATATTTTTTTTTTATCGGACTACTCTAATGCTGTTGGCCGCAGCTGGCCTTTACAGCTTCACCGGACGTTAGGGGGCGAGTGCAGATGGCACTCCAAACCCGCGAAAGGACTTATAGAGCGACTGAAGGCCAACTCCTGCCTGACGGATACGACTTTAGTCTGAGGGCACCACTAGGGGTTCGAACCTCGGCTCAGGCCGTTGTAATTTCGATCCCCGTTTAAATTGGACGGGGGATCGATCGGAGGCGACGTGAAGCAAAAACTTTGTACACCTTTTATAAAAATGCGCGGACATTTCATGAGCATGAAATTTCGCACACTTATAGTTTATAACTTTACAAACATGAGTCGAGGACTAATACATTAATTGAATAAAAAAAACATTACGCCCTCTACCATGTATTTGACATACAAACATACAGAAGTATAGCCTTTGACAATAGAACCTTAGTATAGTTCACACATATAATTTAAATTAATTACAGTCGAATTTCAAACATTTGGCGACCATTAGTTTTCATTAAAGTTTAACACGAGGCCTATATTGGGCCATCAATATATTTTCACATATTGATGCTAGAGGCTGTGAATCCCTTTCATTGTGTGATCCATTAGCAGAGACAAAAGCGTACTTCCAATAAAACGGTACACGTGCATCCGCGCTAATCTATCCAAATAAATGGATATGAGAGTATATACTGCACTTATATCATATTGTTTTATGTAACACTAGCTGTTCCTGCGACTTCGTCCGCGTGGTTATTTAACTTTATTTTTCTAAAATAAAAGTAGCCTATGTTACCCCTTATTACATCAGCTACATGACAAAAAAAGTCACGTCAAAATCAATCCAGCCACTTCAGAGATTAGCCGGAACTAACAGACTGACAGACAGACAGACAAAAATATTTTGGTGTATGTACCTTATATTCATATGTATGTAATTTTATTTATATGTATAGATAGGGATGGTGAGAATAAAACTTTACGTTCATAAGTAGTAAAAATCTCCCATGTGATTAAATTAATTTGTCTTTGAATATTTGTAGCTGTACGAAGCCGTGTCGAATTACTGGTGTTACGTAAATATTCTACTCAGTTACATACAGTTGAAGCAATAAGCTTGTGTTAGTGGCTTTATGGTCTGGTATTTCTAATGCCATTAGAAAAAACATTACCCTATTGAAGCCCTGGAGGGCAGTGACTCGTGACAGTGAGTTAGTGGTTATTATTATATATAACATACCTATTGAAATCGTCGTGGCCCAGTGCATCACTAGCTCGATATATGCTTAAGATATAAGTTCGAATCTGGCAGACCCAAATAACTAGTGTTAATTTATATTTCAGACCGACCCTTCGGTGAATTGGAACACCGATATCAAACATTAATGCGAGAGACTGCAGACGGCCCAGCAACGTTGGTTTCAAATATGACCTGCTATGTGGCCATATCAAGTGTGTGTTCACAATAATGTAGTCTATTGATAATGCCTCTAACTACCCTATTTATGATTATAGTCATGAAAATATTATGACAAGACAATACGAATAACAAGTTGCAATCTAGTATTAAAAGGTACAATAACCAATTAATATTAGACTGTGGCCCTTTAATTATTTGTTAATCCAACGCATTTATTTATTTAACAATATAAATTTGGTATTTAGATTAATTTTACTGTCCAATTTTAAACTTAATTTAAGCTTAATGACTAAATACTCTCATTGATTTTAACTTACATTCAAAACTTTATAAACTTTTTCGACAGATATAAGGTTATATAAAACTTCCAAAAGGTTTAGTATAATTACTTATTAATTGTTAAAGTATTTATTTTATACAACGAAGGTGGCAATTAAGCATTAGACCCATCTGATGGTAAATGGCTATCGTTTGGGTCCGCGTTGGGGACCCTTAAAAAACCTTAACCTTTCTTGAAAAACCCCATGCTATAGAAAAACCTCGACAGTCTCTAGAGAAATCTCGATAGGTAGTTCATCCCAGAATAAGAGTACTCAAGAGGAACCTCCTCTGAAACTGCACTGTCCGAAACCACCAGACTTTGGGGAAAAAAATTCTAATTGAAGTAATTAAGATTAAGAACTATATTTTGTTTTGTATAAAATATATAATATAGTTTTAGAAGATTTTATTAAAAATGTGACAATGAAATTTAATTTACTACAAAATATTTTCTTTGAGTAATTGATAAATTAAATATTAATTCCATATTGTTTAGAAAACAAGTATTAGAGAAATAAGTAAATAAATCTCTAAAATTATTTAAATTAAAGAAATAAAAAAAAACTAAAATTTTTGTATACACAAATTATCTAAACTGAGAAATATAAATAATCTTTATTCAAATAATCGTAATATAGAAACTTTTTGTTTGTACTATTTTTATTATTCTACTACTCATTCGGATAGGAGACTCATCACAAGAAGAATGAGTAAGAAACTTGTGTGTTGCTCTTCCAAATAAATATTTTATTATTTTTAAGAACTTTGTGTGAATACAAACGTCAAATAGTACAAAAAAATCCGTCATAGTTATCTGAGCAGACCAGTCCATATCTATCTAAGTGAGATACTTTGATAATTACAATTGAATTAATTATTATAATAGAATCTTTTTAGTACACAAAAAACCAAATGATCCCACTCTAAAGTAATAGTTTAGATAACATTAGAAATACATAGAAAAGGATTGCCAATGCCACTTTCAGAAGCAATGCAATTGTCGATACAATGTCGTTATACTGCGCTGGCGCAAGATGCAACCGTAAAGCTGAAACATCTCTAATAGGGCATTGCCCTCTGATTCTAATATGTAAATAATAATTTTAATAACTTCTAGTACATGTTCATGATTATTTTTATTACTCTACAATTTATAATATACAAGGTAATTTTTTATTGATAGTGTAGCAGTTTAAGCAGTCTAATAAACATAGCAACTATGACTTTAAAAGCATTTTCTTTAAAGTTGTATTGTTTTTAGTCCACTAGGCTCACTAAATTTATTTAAAAATTCTTTTACATAATTGTGTATTTATATATTTATATAACGACTGTTTGTTGCCAAAATAAAGAGAAAAAAATGACTGTCACTGTATGTTATTGACGGATCTATCCTTAGTGCACATAGCATGTACCCTACTCCTAAACTAAATTGTTGTTTATCAAAGTTACAGACAAAATCATTCGTTTGTGTATGACAACTTTACCATGCTGTATATTGTTACAATGATGATGAATTATGATGTAAAATTATATTACAAATAATGTTCTAATAATCCTAAATATATGAGTAATTTGAGCTTATTCGGTCCGCACAAGCCTGTGACTTATACGGTAGTTAGCACACGTGCATTAAAACCGGTCCACGAAAGGGGCGGTCCAGTATCCTGGGAAGGCAACCGGTCAGACCTAATAAGACGTACGAGACCCGTTTTGATGACTAATCAACCCAACATCTGATTTATAAAGGTTCCACAAATTCCTATGCCATTATTCCGTGATCAAAAGTTGCTTTTGTTTAACATAAATTAATATTTAATTTCAATAAATGTTTGCCAACATTTTCTCTACCCAGTGGTTATCTGGAAGAGATTGCTTAACGATAAAACCTTCTTGCTCTGTAAAATATTTTCTTTATAGTACAACCAATAGTAAATAATTAACAAATAATTGCAGATCCTAGATCCTGTTGAAAACAGAGTAGTAAAGTATATCACCACGACGCTGTTTATAGGAACATCTTACTGAATATAGAGTCATGACTGCGCAGTTAGTGTGTGTATATACATATGTGTGTTTATTCAATTTTCAATCTTAATTCTTTAGTAGAGAAATTAAATTTCTTATATATACTATCACTATATGACTAGCAATGTAATGTATGTATGATCTCATTTATACCAGTGGAACTCTTGTATACCCCGCGCGGTACTTGTACGCACTATCACCCGCTACGCACAAAGGCATGCAAGATTAAAATTCATATGCACATGTTCACTACTGCCAATTGACGACTTGGTATTCCCCTCAAATTATATCCAAATACGCCAAATTATAGATTTTCGAAATAAAATATCCACAATAGTGAGACGTCTCTGTCTTGACAACACTGTTTTTAATCATTTGCCGCAAAACCAATGATTGCTCTTTTTTAAATACCACATTGGATTTGTGAAACAGACGATCTAATTTTTAAACTGATTTCTTGTTTCATTTACACAGAATACTTGTTCTTTTTAGGCATATATGGATGGTCAAATATCCCTAAATTCAATACTAACAGATCTCCCACACTTTTGTTCTGCCGATAGCCACAAAAGCTTCGAAATTTATGCGGAAATCCACCAAAATCACTGCACACGTTCATATGTATCTCATGCTATTAATTATTACACAACGGAAGCTGAGTCCAGCCGCTATTACACACGTTCTCATGAGTCAGGATTGCTGTGTAATCTGGTTAGTGTAAATCAGGGGACAAGAAAAAAGGCCTGACATAGCGTTCGTCCGGAATAAATTAAATTAACACGTTCCTATCCGTGCCGATACGGAAATAGCTATTCAATTAGTTACCATTCTAATCCCAATTCTGTAACATTGGCATGAGGTATCACTACACTAGTTTATCACTACGCCAAGGTAGACAAAAGACATCTGCATGACCTCACTCATGCATGATTTCAGTAATCAAGTTACTTAAAACATGTAACCTGCACTTTAAGAGTCAAGATTAGGCAGTGAATTTAGAGAATATGTGGCATGAAATCTTAGTTCTCCAGAATGGTAACGAATTTGTGGGATCACGTCATTTGATGACGTCATGTCTTGGTATTCATATTTACTTACAGTCATTATACTACTTTATAATACTTTAGGACAGTTATGTAAGCAATCAGCTTGTTTGACATTTCAAAAATTAATGTTATAAAAAAAAACATCCTGGTTATAGGTACTGGGACATGAATCTAGTGTAATACGCCCTTAAAGCATATTGTCCTGACCCCTACAAATATTATTTAACATTGTCCTAGTTATCCTTCTTTCGAATGGGATAGACTGTTAGTGTTTTTGGTAAAGACTAGATTTGAACTTACGACTTTTATGTCTCAATCGGTATACTTAATTAACCACTGGGCTATTATGCTCTTAATATAAATTATAATTATATAATATTGAATGGGAACCCATAAACAAAGACTTGTTAATCGATACTATGGATGAAATCTACATCCTTAGTATCAGGAAAGGAGGAGGTCACGAACAACACACGTGTTGTAAGCTGACTATAGAGATGACGCTGTATGATTAAATCATTTAATACTAGCTATTAGCCGCGAATTGGTATGCAGAAACTTTCATTCCCTTTTTCACCCCATCCCAGATTACTTTTTGAGATAAAAGATAACCTAGGTCCAACGTCAATTTTCTTTAATCTATCGCCACGTCAATTTTCGTTAGAATAGAACAGAATAGAAATTTAAATGATATCTTGGATTCAATAACACGAACTTTTCAGAAGACAGAGTTATCTTTTCTTAATCTACCGCTCATTCGGAAAGCTGTCTCTTCACAAGAAATACGAGCAAGAAACTTGCGTGTTACGCTTTTAAATGTCTGTTGAAACTTTACATTTTTGAGTTGAAATGTTTAAATACAAACTACACACTAGAACTAATACATTAGAGTTAATAGAATAAATAGACAACAAGATTAAATTAATCGTAGTGATTTAAGCACACCAGTAACTATAAGCAGCACTCTTTCACGAGTATGACAAATAAGCCAACCAACACTGATGTTGGACGACACAAATAAACGTATTTTTTTAAATTACAACCAAGCAAAACTTTTACAATATAACTAATATAAACGCAAATGGATCTTTGTTACTCTTTCGCGTAAAAACTACTAGACGGATTATGATAAAACTTTACAGTAATATAACTTATACATCAGAATAACACAGGCTATTTAGAAATGTATTATATAAATTGGGCAAAATATAAGGATAAATGGCAAGTAAGTGTGATGCAGACGGTACATATCTATACATATAAATAAAATTGGAGTGTCTGTTTCTAACATTGAAATAACCGTTTTTTACTAAATGCATATAAATACGGTACATACACCAAAATAACATTTTTTACAATTTTCGTCTGTCTGTTTGTTCCGGTTAATCTCTGCAATGGCTGGACCGATTTGATGAGACTTCATTTGGCAGGTAGCTGATGTCATAAGGAGTAACATAGGCTCCTTTTATTTTAGAAAAATAAAGTTAAATACCACGCGGACGAAGTCGCGGGAGCAGCTAGTATAGATATATATATGTAGTATTTTTAATACCAATGATACCACAAACCTCGTAATATGAAATATTATATTCATATTCACAAAGCAATCAGTTCGATGTAAATTCGTTCCCACTGTAAAATTAACAGAAAGGATCATCGGATTTCTGTTTACGTTAAATAAATATTAATATCATATGTCAATTCAAAATTGAGAGCTATGTAGGGTAGTGGTTCCATTCTACAGATCGTGAGTTCAAATCTGGGCAACAACATAAAAAATTACGTCAATGTATATGTCTAACTAACTCTCCAGTATTGTGAACACCTGAAATTTGAGAACAATAGCACTAGGTACCTATTGGTAGGTCACGAGTTCTCTTCAAGTATTTACTTGAAGAACCGTGAACATCATGTCATCACGTGACGACGATCTAGGTGGTCTAGCGGTTAAACACAACGCCTTAATTTCATGGTCGCAGGTTCGATTCCTCGCACGGTACAAACATTTATATTTGTGAGTATGATTATTTATATAGGTCTAGGTTATTATAGGCATTAAAATATTAAAAGTATTCAAGTATTGGCATCAGTTATCTAGTATCCATAACACAAACTCTGCTTAGCTTGTGACTAGATAGTGCTGTCTGAATTGTCTGGAGTTATTATTGTTGTAAATAATTGTAAAGTTTGTAAGTACATTGACGGGTTAGTAGTTAACTGGAACTTCTATTCTTCGGTTACACCAAACTTTAAACTTGTCCGAAACATTTCAAACTGTCCGAACCGTAATGACAACCGATACTTTACAGACCAGTACAAATTTCTTTACAATTTGGGACTTATTTGTTACAGGCCATCAAACAGACAAATTTACAGTAAATTTGAAAGAAATCTAAATATGTTCTATTTCACTTCTAACATACCTCTCGGTTTTTAGTGTTATTTTCCTATATACAGACATTCGACCTCTACTGTTTTATTATATGTATAGATAATTTTCAATTATGAAATGCACATACAATCGTTAGTTCGTATCCGTCTGGAACAACGTCGTCTTGACGACAAGCATAACAAAATTCATTTCTACATAATTTGCATAAGGACTAAACCATTCACCTGGAACGGTGAATATTTTAATAATCGTTTTATCATCAATAAAAAAAAATATCCTTGCGACCATGTATATAAGAGCTGACTCGGTACTGGATTAAGGCCCCTCCGATCGATACCTCGTCCAATTCAATCGGGGATCGAAATTACGGCCTGCAACGAGGTTCGAACCCCTAGCAGTACCATCAGACTAAAGTCGTATCCATCAGGCGGGAGTTGGCCTTCAGCCGCTCCATAAGTCCTTCCGTGGGATTGGAGTTCCATCTGTACTCGCCCCCAAACGTCCGGAATATCTGTAAAGGCCAGCTGCGGGCAACAGCATTAGAGAAGTCCGAAGAATATAATGAAATAAAACAGTCATTAGTTATTCATGTATTATTTTATGCCATTTTAAACATAACTTGTTTGGACTTGTCAACCATCATTTTTTTTTAATAATCTGGGGTAACAAGAAAATTTACGGTCACCCTGATGGTAAATGGTAACCTTAACATACTTGTTAAGCACCAAGTGTACCTCTAATTATAGCATAAACATAGTATATAGTTTATATATAATTACTATCTGTATCCGCGACTTCGTCCGCGTGAAATTTAACTTTATTTTTCTAAAATAAAAGTAGCCTAAGTTACTCCTTATTACATCAGCTACCTGCCAAAAAAAAGTCCCGTCAAAATCTATCCAGCCATTTCAGAGATTAGTCCGAAAGAAGACAAAAATTGTAAAAAATTTGGTGTATGTACCGTATTTATATTCATATGCATGTAGTAAAAAAGGGTTATTTCAATATTACAAACAGACACTCCAATTTTATTTACATATATGTATAGGTAAGTAACCCATCGTTATCGGTGTCAAGACAACATTAAACGTAACTATGAACAGTCATACTTGTCTTTAATATTATAGTATATCATATCCAGTTACAACCTTATCGCATTACATATATAATACAATTATATTAATAGCGACTTATGATGTTAGTCTTAATATTACTCCCTTGATTAGGCAGCTACTTCGACAAGGGAGTATGTAATACAAAACTTTAATGTTAGAAGTGGATAAAATTAATACTAGATTGAATATTTCTTTACCGAGCTTGACTTTGTACAATGACACAAGCAGATTGCTTTGTAAGTTGTATTTCTATTGAGATATTATAAAAATTATAGAGTCGCACTCTATTATATACAATGATGATTACGAAAACTGAAAGAATGAAATCTTAGTTTAGAATAGCAAGGTATGAGCAACATCACCTACCATCAACGTCCTCAAATGACTCTAACGTATGACTGTCTCATTTTGTTATTAAAGTAAGTATTACATTAATATATTTTATCAGTTTGTATTGACCCAAATAATAATACTGAACAACATTTATTTAAAAGAGCAACATCCAACTTTTCTCTCGTTCTTATTGTGATGAGACTGCTCATCGAATGAGCGATAGAACAATAAAATATCATATGATTATTCAAAAGTAAAATATACAACATATGTCTCCATTCATGTTTGTGTGGAGAAATAAATAAATAAATATTGTTCAGTTATATAATTTTCCTTCATAAAACTTGTCTACATTGTTTAATATTATGCTTTTATATAAATATTTTTTATATAATTTAAATTTTTATTATATTGTGAATTATATAACAAAATTCACACCTGACCCAATTAAAATATATATAGTTACGAAATATACTCTATTAAGATTCAAAGGACATTATCCATTAAAATCATTTGCCTTTTTAATGCACAAATCTAATTCCCCCAACTGCGAAACATGCAATACTATAGAAGATCTGCATCACATATTAATGAAGTGTGTCCGAGACACTGTTAAAAGGGAATTGTTTTTAAAGAAATTTGGACTGAATCGGCTTGATATTGGTCTGTACCACCGTATACTATCTGATCCTGTATCATCGCCAGCAAAATTTTTATTTTCATTGTGCAGTAGGAGATAAGATTAGTAATAAGATACGATGGGACTGGCATTATCATATTACGATAAATCTCTAAATAAATATAATAATTAAAAAAAAAATTCAAGACAAGAATGTTTATAAACATACATAGGAAGAATACAAGAATACAAGAATACAAGAATACTCACTGAGTAACCAAAACCTCAATCTTTCAATAGAAAACAGGCTTTTGTTTAAAAGTAGGTAGGTGTATTCGTCGACACTGATACGAGAATTGTAAACGTTATTATCATAATTTCACCAGACATTTATAGAATTATTTGTTATATAGTTATACGCAATAGAACTTTTTTTATATAAATTCTATATTGAATAAGAGGAAGAGATCTATTATTGAGGTTATTCAATAAATTTGTGTACAACAAGTTATATATCCCTGGACAATTCAGACAGCGCCATCTAGTCCCAAGCTAAACAGAGCTTGTGTTTTGAATACTTAGATATACATAGAAAACACCCAGACCGATACAAACAATCATACTCATGAATATAAATGTTCGTACCGTGTGGTGAATCAAACCCGCGACTATCGGAAATAAATCGGTATGTTTAACCGCTGGACAACCGAGGCCGTAAGTTAAAAAACGTTACGGATACATTATGATGATGAAATAGAACCTTAATTTCACGCTTAAAAACTTTGGTTAAAGTGAAAATTGTATTAGATTATTTTGAAAAAGGAAAAGACAATCTTTCATATATTTTTATGTTACATTCTTACTCTATATTAATTGTTTACAAACAAGAAATATATCTATGTGTTCCATCTATAAAACAAAGTCGTCGAGTTTGTCTGTATTATCGCGATAATTTAATAAACTACTGAATAGTTTTTCATGCAGTTTTCATCAATCAGCGTAATTTCTGAGCAAGGTTACACATACTGTAAATTATCACTATTCAAAATGTGCATTTTTTACAAGACAAGCATATAAAGTTTTCAAAGTTATGTAAATTATTTTTTTTTCCTTTAAAGTTTTAATAAAAATTTATATATTATTTTAAAAGTATTTAGATAATGATTAAGATGGCGTGGTTTTAATAAAAATTTATATATAATTTTAAAAGTATTTAGATAATGATTAAGATGGCGTGGTTTATTAATTGACTTATATAAAGGAGGCAATTCAAGCATCTAATTTTGAAAATTGACTTTTTTCTGTTTTATCGACGATATCAACTACAGGTAATGATGGTTATAGCAGCAAAGGCACGTTAAAAGTTAAAACAAACTGTTTTTCTCCTAATTTCGCACGAAAAAGGCTTTCATTGATTGTCTTCTAGGACAATAGTGTTACCTAAGAATGATAGTCAACGAAATGATATGATTATTCAGGAAGTGCCCGGATAAATAAAAAATTACAAATCAATTGACAGCGTGACTAACGCAATTCATTATCGACAGGAATTTTTATTAAACCTTTCTGGACTGCTACCATACAATTTGACGTCAAAAATCGGAATTTCTCAAAAGCATGTTGTGTTCCTGTCATGATTTTGATTTTTTTTAGCCCATCTAACATGTGCATTGCGCAATGGGACGGGCCACGGCTGGGTAACTAGCACATATACCAAGAGTACCGATGATCCCAACTGATCTGCCAATACATTTAAACGGCTTCAATTTCCTGTTAAAATATCATCTATGTAGTAGATCTATGTATGTTTTGATCTTGAAAAACTACGCGGATTTTGATGTGTTTTTATTTAAAATACAGAATAGATAGAGTGACTCAAGAGGAAGGTTTAGGATATATAACGTCCCACTACTGAACATGGATCTTTAAACGCACGATAATCTATATATTCTATGGCCACGCGGGCGAAGCCGTGGACTAGAAAGCTAGTAACCTATATATTTCTTTAATATAGTACCTACCTTACCTACTTGTGATATAAAATACATTTTGAAAAAAAGAAAAATTTTGTGAAAATTTGTAGTTAATTGCATGTTTATCGAGGTTTATAATTTTACTTCGTAAATGTTTAGGAGGTAAAATGAAAAACGCATTATTTTCCATTAGCAACTCGCCCTTTTGGTATGTAATATTATATTATCTGTGGTATGGGTGTTTGTAACGGTGTTCGCATAACTGTAAGTATGTATTATACACAACGTTACGGGTGAAATTCTCTAAATGATAGTGAAAACCGTATTAAGATCTGATTCGTGGTTTGTTAGACAAATAAGTCGAAAAAGTTACATTATAATTATATGGTACACCCGCCTAAGCTAACGGTGGCGAGGCACCGGTGGAGGATGATAAGGTAAACAAGAGTCAGGTCAGTTAGCCCGTCGTGATAAATCTGTGGTCATCAGGAATTTATCACAATTGCTTCCAGGTGGAACTGCATGGAGGTCGGTATGGTACAATACCCTTCCTAGACAAAAACAGTATATGGCTATTGTAGACTTTACTTTTTTTACATTAAGGTTTTTATTTAATACTAGCTGCACCCAGGACTTCGTCTGCGTGGAATTTAACTCTATTAACTCTATGACTAGACTAGACTATCTGTTTGTTCCGGTTAATCTCTGAAATCTAAACCGAATTTGTCGGGACTTTTTTTGGCAGGTAGCTGATGTAATAAGGGGTAACTTAGGCTATTATTTCGGTATATGTTCCGTATTTGTATTCATATGCATGTAGTAATAAACGGTTATTTCAATACTACAAACAGACACTCCAATTTTATTTATATGTATAGATAAAGGTTATAAACACGGTCATAAATTTAGATTTTACTAACGACAAGTCCCCACTTTGAAAGATTGTTATGAACATATAAACAGAGGTAGTGAGGGACTATTAATATAATACATGTTTTTAATATTATAGTTATATAGTTCACCTGTAATCGAAGAACTTTACATGAATATTTTAATGAATACATTCATTGAGAAAAGTTACGTATGTAAGATTTGTCCTTGCATTTTCTCTGTCTATCCCCATAGAGACATGCGTGATGATATTTGTATATATATGAACACTACGATAAGCCGATAATACATACGCAAGGCACGTATACCTGTGAAACACCGAAGAATTCCCCATTTTCCTACTAAAGAGCAATTTGTACCTGGTAAATTCTTTTTGATCTTAATGCGCAACAAAGCGTACTTACTTTAATAAACGATGAAAGTCGCTACCTTTACACTAATGGGAATCAATGGAGTGTAGTACAATGATCAGAGAACGTTCATAAGGGGGCATCTGTAAAATAGGGGAAGGGGGATAAAGTATGACAGCGGATAACACGTGGATTAAGGAGCTACAAACTGCGTGAATCATGATAATTGCAACACAAATTAATAATTGCCATAATTTACAATTGTGTTAATCTTGACGAGACCCAGACCGGGACAGTAGAACAACCAAGCACCATTGCACTGGCGAGGTAGATGAGCTCCTCTTTGGATACTTTGTTTCTAGCTGGTACAGCCAATGCACTCATGTTGCATCTACCCCATTCTTGCTCGTATGAGCGCTGTTTCTAAGTAATCTTCTAAGGGCCAGCATTTTGTCTTAGTTAAAAAATTCACTGCGTAAAAATACGAAAGTCCAAAATGCAATAAATATTATTAATCTATAATGCAATAATAATTATTAATGATATCTAAAAGAGAACGATACTAGAACCTAGAACGATTTTGTGGCTTTGTTAATACAAAATATAGTAATTTAAAATTATGTAATAAAAAAAACTGTAAACATTTTCAAATACCAATTATAATTGTCAGCACAGTAATATAAATA
Organism: Achroia grisella; assembly: GCF_030625045.1. NCBI lineage: Eukaryota > Metazoa > Arthropoda > Insecta > Lepidoptera > Pyralidae > Achroia > Achroia grisella. The sequence goes on from NW_026712943.1 coordinate 521,542, forward strand.
CCAGTTATTATTAGTATTAGTAGTTATTATAAATACCAGTTAATATTGTCAACTGTAATCTTGTTCTTGCAAGTGTGTATCTGAAGCTCTTGCAAGTGATATTGATTTTAAACATACTATATATCTTTTTGGACGATCAAATAAACCTACAATAACGCTGTATAATTCAGACAGCGCCATCTAGTGCCAAGTCAAGTAGAGCTTGTGTTATGGGTAATAGACCACTGTCAGATTTTGTAAATACGTATAATATATCCAGATCATAACGTATATACATATATACGTTATGATCTGAATGTTTTCCAGATCATAACAAACAATCATACTTATGAATACAAATGTTTAGACCGTACGAAGAATCGAACCCGCAAACATTGGAAGTAAAGCGGTGTCTAAACCGTTAGCCCACAAACAGTCATAATACACGAAAATTAACCTGTTTTTTTTATGGATGATAAAGGAATGATGCACTCGCCTACGCTAACGGTATACGCTCACCGGGCACCAGTGGAGGATGATAAGAGAAGCATGATGTCAGGTCAGTTAGCCCTTCTTAGCAAATGTTAGTATACCACAATGGTTCTCAGCCGCGTGGAAGTCGATCAGACATAGTACATGGTACTAGCAATGGGATTACTATCACAAATTACTATCAATCCACTTCCTTTTAAAATTAGCCGATTAATAATTAAAATATGACAAGCAGCTTTAGTAATGTTGTCAACATTACTAAAATTGGTGTAACGTAATTAAACATGAGTCTTATAGGTTAACGTTTTTCACTACAAAAGTTTATTAACTTTGTTCAGATTCGACCTGTTCTTATGCTTTTTTTATTATTATGTACAGTAATATCTGCCGCTTCCTTTGTGGCGATTTCCTTTTGACCTATTTTTTTATTATCCTCATACCTACTACTTTTTATACGTACCTAATTATACATAAACTAGCCACCCGGCTTCGCACGGGGGTACATGTTTTATATATATAAACCATCCTCTTGAATCACTCTATCCATTAAAAATAACAGTATCAAAATCCATTGCGTAGTTTTAAAAATTTAAGCATTTTCGACTGAAGAGTCATTCAACGCCATTAGACTATGATCTGAATGATCTATTGACTGTTGATTTGGACTATTATCATCCGTGGTGCTAATAGTACCTATTATTGGACCCAAAGGCCGCCGGCCGTATTGGAAGAACACTAGGGCGATTCAGATCAAGCATTAACAGTCATGCTCATAATCTGGTACATGCTAGTCCTGAAAACAACATGTAATAAGAATAAGTAGTGTAATATCATCATTACATAGTATAAAACAAAGTCGCTGTCGCTGTCTGTCCGTCCCTATGTATGCTTAAATCTTTAAATCTACACAACGGAATTTGAAGCGGTTTTTTAATAGATAGAGTGATTCAACTGATTCAAGAGGAAAGTTTATATATGTTTTACATATACACTCGTGCGATGCCGGGGCGAGTAGCAAGTATAATGATAAATGTCAAGTATGTGTGATACAGTTGTGTTGTGACAAAGTTGCGCGAGGAAGCTAAACATGTTTATTAGTAGAGTAAAAACATTTCTATCAACCATCTTCGTAAGCTATAGATTTCATGCTAAACAAAAGCGCGCTAGAACCGATCGATCCCCCGATCGGTTCTAGCGCGGTCGATCGATTCAAACGGGGATCGAAATTACGACGGGCTGAGCCGAGGTTCGAACCGCTAGTGGTGCCCTCAGACTAAAGTCGTATCCATCAGCCAGGAGTTGGCCTTCAGCCGCTCCATAAGTCCTTCCGCGGGTTTGGAATGCCATCTGCACTCGCCTCCTAACGTCCGGTGAAGCTGTAAAGGCCAGCTGCGGCCAACAGCATTGGAGTAGTCCGAAAAAAAACCGCGCTAGACTGTACTTAAAAAGGAAAAGAAATGTTTTGTAACTAAAACCCAAAAACAAATAAACCGACTTCAAAAATTGTTATATCAGTAGAATACAACATTGTCCCAAAGTAACATGAGCTATATATTAATAGGATAAATTAGGGATCCCTACTAAAATTTTAATAATGTAACCTAATTTGTAAAAAAAAGTCCACCTGTGCAAAAAGGGACGGACCAGTAATGGGCAACCAGTATGACACCTTGTTGGTCTACACCGCTTTACTTCCGATGGTAGCGGGTTCGATTCCTCGCACGGTATAAACATTTGTATTCATGAGTATAATTGTTTGTATAAGTCTAGGTGATTTCTATGTATTTAGTTACCTTAACTTGGGTCTAGATGGCGCTATGTGAATTGTCCTGAGATATTATTATTACTGTCTTATTTGTAGTTTGAGTATAGTAGAAATATGCATACAACACTTCACTCACGTTTCCACTTGCGCATAGCGCGCTTCTGTTACTCATTATGATCTTAAACAAACCGCACTAAACACTAGTTAATTGTGTATCTATTGATATTTTAGAAAGCACCGAAATGTGATAATGTTCTATGCACATATGCATGTGTAGGTCAATGCTTAAGTGTTTCTTAAAACAAATAGTTCAAAAGCTTGCTTTATTCATTTAAATAGGTTATACTTTTCGATTTGAAGACAAAAAATCATTAGTAATTTCTCAACAAGAGCAAAACAAAATTTTATTTTGCTTGGCACATAATTACATTTACTTTTATTTCAAATAGCAACGGGCATCCGAGCAACTAGCTCATATGAGCTAGTTGCTCATATGAGCTAGTTGCTCGGATGCTGTGATCAGTTGGGATCATCGGTATTCTTGGTATCCCAACTGATCTGCCAATACCATTTAAACGGCTTAAATTTCCGGTTAAAATATCTTCTATGTAACCGACCTATGTATGTTTAGATCTTAAAAAACTACGCAGATTTTGATGAGTTTTTATTTAAAATACGGAATAGATAGAGTGACTCAGGAGAAGGTTTAGGATATATAACGTCCCACTACTGAACACGGTTCTTTAACCTATATATGTATATTCTATGTCCACGCGGGGAACTAGTTTGAAATATAAATGCCTTTATTATGATCAAAAAATGTATGTGTGTATGTAGTTTAATCCAATAAGATAAATAAATATAAGACCAGAATCTGGTATGCAAGATTAGTTAATGTCGTGTCCAGTTGTAAGGTAGAAAAAGTAAAAACATAGGGACTAATCCTAAACATGCCATGGAGTCATCCATAGTTTCTTTTAAAATTCAATAACTTGGCGAAATAATTGAGTTATTTGTAACATTTATTATTTATACGTATGTTTGTTACTCAATCACGTATAAACTACTGAACGGATTTTGATGAAACCTTACAGTAATATAGGTATTACATCAGAATAATACGTATGCTATAATTTTTTAAAATATGTAAATTGGGCGAATCATATATAATGACTGTAATGCAGATAAAGTTGTGCGGGTAAGCCAGTAATTTATGCATATATAATATATATTAATAGACTAAAACATTTCTATGAATCTTCTTGTTAATTTAATTCATCTATTCACATGTAGTTCAAGCACTATTCAAACCTACTTTTATATTCTTAGTTCTGTCAATAGTCTAGAAAAATGTGACTATTCAAATTTCATGCATCTGAGATACCGTTAACTCCCAACGCGTCAGATCAGTTGCCAGTATTTTATTACCTGCCGAATAAGGTTCTAAATAAAGTAAACAAATATTCAAACACCGATGACCGATTCATAATACGGCAGCCTCTCATAAGTGAATCACCAGAAGCGCGTGCAGTAAGAGTGTTGCCATCTTAATCGTTTTGCCGAAAGAGCTGGTATTTCGCTTCTAAGGATTGGAAAGATTTTAACAGACAAAAATTGTTTATGATTACTATTCTCTAATTGTAATTTGTATTTTATGCAATAAAAATTCAATTTTAAAATAACTATATATTTTCTAGTTACTGTAATTTATCTAATAAAAATATATTTTTTAATAACTTTGTAGTCCTATACATAATAGAAATAGTATATTATATTATATAATTGATTATGGTAATTATGTAGTTCTGACAAAATTTACTTCTGACAAAATATTTTTTTTTTTATAATTTAGTACATTTTTTAATTTAGTTTCATTTAGAATTATAATTTGGTAGTTATTTTAATAGATACATTACTATGGACTCAAAAATTTTAAATTTTTATAGTTTTTGATTATTTTATTAGGTTTCAAGGACCAGTTAGGTGTTTGTAGTGGGCGTCTTCATAGTTTGTTGGTAACACTGAGCACTTATGAAATCCAAACCAATTACCAAGTCCGCGGAACATAACGGTTCTGTATGTAGTTTGCATTCAACTGGTCAGTTCCGCTGCTTCCTTAATTCATCGCTATTAATATATATGTATATTCTTCTTCTTCTTCCGGCCTTATCCCATTTTCATTTGCTTTCATTTGGCTCTCCTAATCATTCTTCTCCAGTGGTGTCTATTTTGGACTGTTGCGGGCTCTATATTTCCGTTGTCCTTAAGGTCCTTACTAACTACAGACATCCATGTTAATTGGGGCTGTCCACGCTTTTTCAGTCCTGAATCGAGATCGAGAACTTGTCTCGTCAAGTGGTCTTCCGGTCTCCTCATGACATGGCCATACCATCTAAGTCGTGCTTCCACGAGCTTATCCAATATAGGTCTTATTCTGATAGTGCCTCTGATATAGTAACTCCGCCTGACCACCTGAGCATTCTCATCTCGGCGACATAAAGTATGTCCGATTGAAGATTCGTGAGTGGCCAGCATTCCGCGCCATATATATTATAAAATTATATAAGTCCAATGTCTGTATATTACAGATATCGAAAAAAAAGTGCGGTTTTTATTACAGCAACATAAAGCAAAATAATGTTTTATAATTTTTGTCTGTCGGTCAGTTTGTATGCTTGTACACCCGTAAATACTACATAGAATTTAATGCAGTTTTCAACATTTTTTTTAGATAATTGGAATAGAAAATCTGACTAAGCAGTAAAACTAGGTATTTATGTATATAAATACCTCTACAGATATAACGTGATGTCTGTAGTCGTATGTATATAATATAGTAGCCTAATATGTTCTGGCTCGTGTCCTGTAATTTCAGCTTTTAAATGCCGTTAGATTATTATATATTTAGGTAATCAAGCGTATACCAATAGTAAAAGAAAACTTAAAGACTAAAACCATGAAATATGTGTATTGCTAATTCAACGACCAGAATTCAAATTTTGATAAGTTGTATAGAAGTCATGAAGTGATATTGGACATAAGTTCTATACTAGTTAAAATTACAACTCTCTGATTCAAATTTAATGGCTGAAAGGGGAGTGAGATCGAGACTCAAATACCCAAGCAAACTTTTTACAGTCGACCTTTGGTACCTAAATAAGTGATATATTAGTAGAGATCTTTAACTTAGAGGTATAACTTTGAATGTAGCCTCCATTCTATCGCAGGAATCTTATTCCGTGCAAAACAAGGGAGGACTAGTTTATACGAATAAAACTATATCCTTGTTCTGTTTTTTTTTTGAGACTTGATAATGGAATGGAGCACCCGCTTGCGCTAACGGTTTACGCTGGCGGGGCACCAGTGGAGGATGATAGGATGAACATGAAGTCAGATCAGTTAGCCCAACGAGACAAATTCACCGGGAATTTATCACGATGGTTTCCAGGGGGAACCGCGTGGAGGTCGACCTGACATGATACATTGCTAGCAATGGGGTCATTAGTCCACATTACTAACAATCCCCTTCCCCCCTCCTTGTTCTGTTTGAACACGGTCTAAGAGCACCTATTCAAATTAAATGGCTCCACTTATTCTATACAATTATGCCTTTGTTATGTGGGATTTGCCGTGGTTTTGACATCACATAAATTTAACTTTAATATGTCTTAAGTCAAACGCGTTAGGATTCAATTTACACTACATTAAACACATCAAATTCAAATTAAAAAATCATTTATTCATGTAGGACATTTTAGTCGCTTATGAACGTCCAGTTCAGTATACCAATTCAATTCATAAGAACTGGCAAGAAACTGAATGGAATTTCTTTTCTTTATAGCCAGTTTATTTACGATGTATATTTATATAGGAGTCTATGTCTAACATTAAATAAAAATCCCGTGCATTAACAACTATTGCCATGCACGCTCGTCATTCAAGAAGTCGTGAAGATGAGCAATGCTTCACGCTTTGCTCATCTCCAAGACTGCTACCGCAGGTGAGGTGGCGTAATGAACTTTAATGTTAATTACCTGAAAGTCGATTTCTCAATATTTGTAACTTTGGATATTATATCCAAAGTTACAAATATTGAGCAGCGTACTATAAGCGAATAATTAGTTATATCCGTATTCTAAATTCATTCATTTATTCATTACTTAAAAGCGACGCTCTTATCGGTGGAGCTCTTGCCACTTTCCATGACCTTCTATCATACAATACAATAAGAATAATATGTAACTGAAAAAACTATTTTTTTCTAGAATGTTCTTTTAATTTATACTACTTCTCGTTTCGTACCGGGTCCGCGTCGTTTTAAAATACATGTTACAACGAATGTAAGGTCGTTTCGCTGCAGTGAATGCAGAAGACTCGCCCTGAACAATACTTCCGGATAACGCCATAATAATTGTCGAGATAAACGAAAACATGAGTAAATTCATTCAATTATCTTAACTATATATACATACCTGTAATAGTATATATATATAGTTATTCTATATTGTGATTTTTATTATCAACTTCATGATTTAATTCGAAACTAATTACATCTTGAATCCTCAGTTTCATAATGCATTTACCAAAGTCAATATCACAACCATGCAAAGTAAAAATATTTTTTAAACGTACATTACGATACGACTGTTATAATTTCTAAAAAAAGGAGTATATTCGACCTTTCTGTCAAGAACGTATCCAATAAGAAGAACTAAATAGTAACCTGGATCTTCTGATAAAACCACAATTTTGTATATTGAATATACGGTGGTTCGCTACTAATGGAGTAGCGCACCACCTAGGTTTCTTTCGTATACTTTATTATATTATTATAATTAGTCCCTCTGTTTTTAACATTTTCATAGAATAAAAACATAGTGGTGTACCTAATTATATAATATATATACATTAACAATATAGTTCTGTATACATTTTTGGGTAGACTGTATAGCGTGCAATTCATCAATCTGTAATTTACTGAAAATCTATAGACTCGGGGTAAACTGTTCTATTGTTACGGTTAGTAATTAATTACCAAGTAAACCAGGGAGGGCAAGTAAGTGAACGATTCACGCGAATGTACGCCGAGGCTTCAGCATTGATAAGGGGTGACAACCCTGAAAATTCAAAAACACCAGAAGTGGATTCCAACAAAGCCTATTTATTTAGGGTTGATTTTTATTTAAAACTCTCAGAGGTGAAAATAGAATAACAGGAAACGGTGGGTGAAAATAGGGAACAAGACATGTTTGTTCAAAGGGTAATTAATTTGTACATTTGTTTTATGATATAATCTAAGGGCAGAGTAGCAGTATTTCCACAATTAAACTAAAAAAAAAAAATTAATATCAACGAAAGTGAGCAGTTTTTTTTTTCGGGCTGCTCAACTGCTGTCTGCCGCAGCTAGCCTGTACAGCCTCACCCAACCAAAGGGGGCGAGTGCAGATAGTACTCCAAACTTGCGGAAGAACTTATGGAGCGTCTGAAGGCCAACTCCCGCTTTAGTCTGAGGGCACCGCTAGGGGTTCGAACATCGGCTCAGACCCTCGTAATTTCGACCCCCATTTAAATTGCACTCGGGATCGATCGGAAGGTACAACCAAAGTGATGGTAGGCAACTATACATATAAACAGCACTACGTACATCACGTTATCATCTGACATGCGCGATACCATTCATGTATGCCATTTCAGAAGACTAAGATGATATCCTGTAATTCAATGCCTAATCACAAGCTTACAAAGAGAGCTAGTTGGCGCCGGAAATAGGTGAGTAGTAACGGTAAAATTAAATCAAAATATCTTTTTATTCATAAGATCTATTACAGATTCTTATGTCAACTCTATTATCAGTTCAGAGTGCTTTCGAGCTGAAAACTAACAAGAAAGAACGGTACCTACATACTACGTACTTATTACATTTAAACAAACTCTACCTAGCTTGGGACTAGATAGTGAATTGTCCTGAAATATTGTATTTTTTTATTATATATTCCTATATTGTCGTTATAATATATTGTTATTTTTCTTCATTCATCTAGATTGTAGAACTTTTTTTAATTTTATTGATCCTTCCTTTTCTAATTACTATAATCCATTAATAATCCCTTCGTTTATGTCTAAATTGAATCTAAATGATAATTGTCTACAGCTTTCTACAATCCATAAATCAGGCCTGTTGATATGAATTGCCGATTATGTTAAATCGTAAAATGGTTGGAAGAAAGTTGTTACTAAAACTCTGATTAAGCGACGAACTCTTTAGCACGTCTTCCGTAAAATTGACAATTATAAGAATTGTAAATATTAATTCGTTTTAATAATTTATTACATTATGTTAAATCGTAAAATGGTTGGAAGAAAGTTGTTACTAAAACTCTGATTAAGCGACGAACTCTTTAGCACGTCTTCCGTAAAATTGACAATTATAAGAATTGTAAATATTAATTCGTTTTAATAATTTATTAACAATCACGATATTGTAATTCATTCTTCTAATTTGTCTACATTTAATTGTACTATATTAGTAATTTCTATTATAAACCAAGAGTACGAAAAAATTTGTGACATTCTTTCATTCTTTTAATAAGTCAACTAATATTTTTATTAGATTTAAATAGATAGAGATTGACTCAAATATACTACTGTTTAACACGAGAAGATGGGGGAAAAGAGAATTGTTAGTATTGTGAATTGAAGATTCCATTGCTAGCACTATACATTGCCATGTCAAATTGACCTCCATACGATTCGCCCTGGAAACCAAGTTTGGACAAAATCGTTCTACCTGACATGCTCATATTATCATATCAAACTGGTGTCTCACCAGTGTTAACCGTAAGAGCTGGCGGGTACACAATTCCATTTTCATCAATTATAATAATAATAATATGATTTATTTATTTCTCCTCACAAACATAATGGCAACAATACATGTAGTATTTTTTATAGTAAAATACTTAAATTTATTATTTTAATCGATTTGCTGTGAGGAGCTGGTGTCTGAGATAGGCATAACCTGTAATACAGATCACCAGTTAAAAATGTTCATCTTCTCATCATCCACTAGCGCCCTGTTAGCGAAAACCATTAGCTTAGGCGAGAAACTCTATAATCTTTTATTAAAAAAAGACAGGAGTATCAATAGACTAAACAGATGTACCAGTATTAACTAGTTGCAGCTTCAGGTGCTAAATTCTGGTATCAATGATGAGAATTTAAATATCATGTGCGATACCGTAGTTTTCAACGCACGGAAGGGTTTCCTAAGTCTCGCAAGTTTAGTCCATCGCATAGTTTATTAAGACCCTATATTATATAAACTACTGTTACCACTTACCGTCAAGTCGGCTGTCAACTAGTCATTTACAATATGCCTCTCTACTCTGTAAATTCACTACCTCATCTCCCTTTAATCCTACAAAGCAAGTTACTTGGCTGATGAAATAGATGAGACTGGCCTTTCCACCTGGGTTAAAAGTTATTACATAGATTATGTATAGATTTTAAAAGAAGGCCTATTTGATAAGCAATGTTCATATTAAAAAGCACGCGTAAAGGTTTACTAAATCGTTTATCTAATAAAGTACTATTAATTACTCGTAGTCCTTACTCAGTTGTAGCTAATAAATATTTGGGCAGCAACGTCATTAATGTAATGAGTTTCATTAACAATGCAGCACTGGCCAATGACTTAATACTGTGATTTAGACATTTTCGTGTCTTCTTAGAAACAATTTGGTTTGTAATGAAGTAAGAATATATTGCGTCACCCCTCCTTTTCTCTCCCAAAAAAAGTTTCTTGTTTCATTTCTAATCTGGTCGACACCAAAAAAGTTTGGTGTCTACATTTTGCGGTTTCAATATACATAAAATTTAAATCGCCTGCATCTACCGCCTTTTCTTTCCTATTCTTGACTGCAGCTTCAGTGATGGAAACTGTGATAAAAAATGAAAGGTGGATAGATTACAATATTCCCAGCAAAATTTGGTAAGTCAAAAATTGTTTTCATCGCTTTTTCGTTCTTTGATAAACTGACTAAACCATCTGGGATGTTTGTGACACTGTTTTAGTTTGAAATATGACATATTGCAGTTATATCAAACAGTACAGAGGCACAACACGTTAGTCCTGAAGATTAAGCCTTCTGACGTCGCAAATCCATTTTATGATGTCTCTAGTGACAATGCTATAAGCGACGGCTATCCCTTTCCTTTGCTGTTCCAGATACATAAAAAATCATTCAATGTTAGAAGACACTGCCTGCACTTCTATTGACTTACTTACTCTTTACGCGGCTTATCTCGACAATGACGGATAAACGGTTTATCTCTAAAGCTCACTAGAAGTTGCGTAATAGGTTTAAGTCGAAGATCATTTAATACCTAGGGAACTCAATTAACACTGCTGATAATTAATGGCCCTAATGAGCACTGGCGCACCTTCTACAGCACGATTTGTGACAACAAATAGGTACGTAATGAGACATTGTCTTCCGAATTTAAACTGTAAACTGAAATATTACAATCGGAACAATGGATTTAAATTCAGAAACCCACTCAATATCCAGTCAGATGTTGTTTGTCTTAAAATTACTGAGTAAGACAAAAGCTTCTAAATTTGTACGAAAACTTGGGAAGGATGGAAACTTAATAGGTACAGTTCGTTGTAATCGGTGACTAACTGTTGTCCAATTTGAGTTTCAAAACGACTCCTGATAAGAACAGATATTCAATTCTAAAGTAAGTATTTTTAATGTTACAGTAGGTATTTTATATAGGTTGTATTTTTTAATCGCCTGGATTATCCTAATAATTATTTGTAAAGAAAAACTCTACCCACTCGATCAATGATAAAAAATATCTTTATAATTGGTCAGGTTTTTGTGAAACAAAGAACTCACAGACACTTATAATGCCTGCCTTCTTGCAGCGTGCGCACACGATACCTCTAATAGATCTGCTGGTACAATCTCAAAACCAATTCCGATCATTTATTACAATTAATACCAATTTACTTATGAATATTACCTAGTTTTATATGTAATAAAATACCACCTTACTATACTTTAGAATTAAGATATTTCATAATGTGACGATAGCTAAAAATATTGGCTGTTTTAAAATCCCATATGTATTAAGTGCCTACTTTCTTCAAGACACGAGAGATAATGACATACACTATACTGAGAATGCGATAACAGCAAACAATAAACTTTGTGCGTTAGCTTTGAAACAATGCAACACTTCGTAGAAATTAAACATCAATAAACAAGAGCTCTCGACTCTCAATTGCACAGGCGTTTCTTTACATAAATATAGAAGTGCAATTATAATATAACACTACTCTTAAATGATCATATTAAATTCTATAATTACATTCACCACCGCGTAAAACAAAATAGATACCCAATCGTTTCGATCTCCATATATTTTTTCCAGTAGAGTCCGTTTTACTTACCGGTTTAGTGGGAATTTTGACCAGCCATGACTTTAAAGCTCACACATGCACACGAACAGCTTAAAAACAAAGTTTATAAAGTTTTTCAAAGTTACCGAACTCACAGGCTCTATAGCGCACTTCAATGCGAGGAATTCATAGAGTTGAGAAGTGAATCTTATGTTGTAATAATGATTTTTTGTTAGCGGAACAGGTTTGAAAGTGAGTTTGTAAGTTTGTTAGAGACGGCGTCGCGGGCGAGCGAGCTTCTACCACACGGTCGCTCGTTAGGGAGTACCACGCGATATGGACTCGACGAGCAGTTGCTAGTGTTGCCAACAATTTTCGAGCAAGCGCACTGGTTACATCCTCTGAAACTGCCACAAATCCCTAAATTGTTCAAAGTATACATGTATATTAACGAAACCACTACAACAATAAAATATTTAAATATTTTCTTGAAGAACGCATTTCATTTGAAATTAAAAAAATATTTATATACCAATAGTAGTCAGTCTTTTTTATTATATTCTTTATTTGATTTAAATTATACAATATTAGTATTTTAATGACAAGAAATTCTATATCTAAGACATCGCATATAAGATAAGATTTAAATTATAATTTTGCATAAATAACCTATTTATTTTATTATGTAAAAATAAAAAATGTTTGATCTCTTATTGTACCTTCATTATATAGGAATATTAATTAATTAATCATATTACAAACGTAAATTTTTATTAATAATCCTATTTTTAAGCCCTCTAAAATAGCTAATAAGCAGGAAAATTAAATTTTGCCCACTATAGAAGAGGTAAAATTACCCTGGTATAATGGTAATCGCAAAGATGGTAATACCGGCAGTTGCAGCGCGGAGGCGAAGGCGGGAACGGAACGGCAACGGCGCAGCGCTACCAGCGCGGCGTGAGGGGGGAGGGGCTGCGATGCCTCCGTGGGCCATAGCGTCATTGTTTCATCATTTGTTATCTCATAGCTCCCGTAGGAAGAATTACGTATCGGTCTATCTAGATTGGTTCCGACCCTCGCTCCAATCCCGAACTTAATTATTTTGGTAAAGAGCTATGTAGTTAACGTAGGTACTTCGAAAGTTTTTAGGTATATTTATAAAACTAATAGATTTTTTTTTAATTTTTGAAAATGGAATGGTGCACCTGCCTGCGCTTGCGGTTTTCGCTGGCGGGACAAGTCTAAGATGATAATATTACCATGACATCAGATCATTTAGACTTGACGACCTAGATGGTCTAACGGATTAACACAACGCTTTACAACCGATGGTCACGGGTTCGATTCCTCGCACAGCACACACATTTGTATTCATGAGTATGATTGTTTGTATGGGTCTGGGTGTTTTCTATGTATATTTTGTATGTATTTACGAAAAATATATATGTAATTGAATCAGTTGTCTAGTGCCAATAACACAAGCTTTAGCTAGCTTAACTTGGGTCTAGATGGCGCTGTGTGAAACCGCGTATATAGAACCTGACGTGGTACATTGCCAGCAATGAGTTCGTTGGTCCACATTACTAAAAAAACCCTTCTCTTGTAGGTAATTGATGATGAATTCGTCACGATGATGTAACCTCATCCTATAATCCTGTAATGTTCCCTTTCAGCATATACCGATTACATTATTTCCGTGTCAAATCACGGCTGAAGTAGTTAATATACATCATCCAATGAGAAATTAAACATAACAGACGAGAAACTAACATTATAATTAATAAAAAAAGTATATACCGATAGCGCAAGCATTTGCACTATTCCATTTTTATGATTACAAAAAAAATAATATGTAAGGAGACTCTTCCCTCTGGGAATAGGATTGTAAAAATGGTGACTGGTCGACTCCATTCCTTCAGAACACTACCGTATAACCAACTAACTAAACTAACTTCACTCTATCAATTCACTGGTGCTAGCGGATCTCCTTCGTCATCAATAAAGAATATAAATATCCGTCCAAGTAACTTTACATAAAAAATTCTGTTATACTGAGTCATCACGATTAAGTGTCAGGTGTGCCAGATGCACGCGCAACAAAGTTACCGTGCAATATTATACTTATAAGGCAAGTACTAATAACTTAGATCCTATTTGCTATTAGTCACGATCCTAGACTTCTCGCTAAAACTGTACTGCGATTTGTTTCCCATACAATGGTAATTTGTCCTTTGTTCCGCAAGTTCTAATAAAAAAAGTTAACGGAGATACGAAAGTTTATATTTAAATCTAAATATATATATATATTTTTTCTCTTTATTATGACACATACAGTCATTAAAAAAAACTTATGTATTATACATTATTACTAAAAAACAAGACATTGAGTATCGAAAATTAATTTAACAGTAGTATTTACTAAAATGAATCGCTTCGTTGACATTTAATAATGCTAAATATGACAGTTAGAGATATATAACTCAAAGGTGACAGACGTAGTGATCTATCAACGCACAGCCCAAACCACTGGATGGATCGGGCTGAAATTTGGCATACAGGTAGATGTTATGACGTAGGCATCCGCAAAGAAAGGATTTTGATTAATTCTATCCCCAAAAGAGATAAAATAGGATGAAAGTGTGTATAAAACTTTGTCAATTTTAAACCGATCGGGCTGAGACTTTGCATGCATAAAGCTACTATGACGTAGGCATCCTCTAAGAAACGATTTTGATAAATTCCACCCCTAAGGGGATAAATTAATGCTAGCGAAGGCGCGGACAAAATCTAGTATAGAATAAATTTGGATTTAATTGTAAGTTTATTGAATGATTAAATCAGTTTTAATGCTTGTATTATGTACGATATATGTATGTACTAAATATATACTATGTATATAATACCCCGGAAACGTTGTTTTGCCATATAAATTAAAATCGCTTTTTAAAAACAGAGGTTAATGCTTGTGAAAATTTAGGGTAATGTGTATTTTTAATGCCACAACGTAAAAATAAAAAAATGTCCAAAGAAATTAATGTTACTGGTGGACAACCCCTATCACTTATGAATATGGGTATGAAAAATAGATATTACCTGATTCTCAGACCTTCAGAATAAAATATAAATTTCATAAAAATCGGTCAAGCAGTTTCGGGGGAGTATGATAACTAACATTGTGACACGAGAGTTTTGTATATAAGATATACATATATATGTAACATAATCACGCTGTAGTGTAGCTTTAAAATTTAAATATGGACTTTGCCTGTGACTGGGGTTTGTTTTATTTTATAACTGAAATTATATTTATATTTTGCTGTGTGACAGTTTCTTTATTTATGCAATAACAGATGAGTTTCTTGCCCATTCTCCCTAACACAATGGACAATACAATAGACTTAGACTTATATTGTATCCATATATTCTGTACTAATTATAAAATAGTTTCATGACTATTTTAATTGAAAATAAAGAGAATAGAGAATGATATAGAATAGAGACAATTACTCTAAGATTAATTTAATTTATTACAGAATTTTCTATCACAGACATCAGTAAGAAATATATTCTTTATTCTAATACTAGCTACCCACCCCGGCAGTGCACGGGTGTACATGTATTATACATATAAGCCTCTTGAATCCCTCTATCTATTAAAATACCGCTTCATTATCCGTTGCTTAGTTTTAAAGATTTAAGCATACATAGGGACAGACAGCGTCAGCATTATAAAAAAATACCAATTAATATTATACCAATAATTTAATATTAATTATTGGTATTTTTTTATGTATGACTAGCTGTACCAGCGACTTCGTCCGTTCATCCGCGTGGAATTTAATTTTATTTATCTAAAATAAAAGCTGCCTAAGTTAGTTTTTATTACGTCAGCTACCTGCCAATAAAAGTCCCGTCAAAATCGGTCCAGCCATTTCATTTGATTTTGGTGTATATACTAGTTTTATTTATTTGTTCAGATAATAACGATAGATTGTATCAAGAGGACGAACATAAACTATTTTTTATTTCAATAAATCAGACGATGTCGCGTGGAATATATAGTAGAATAAAAATTATTGCAGTAAACGAAGTAAACCAATCATATTGACTAGAGCAGTTATTACAACCAACACTCATAATTTCCAACTATAAATTGACATACAAAGTTATAACGATTGTATTCGAACTCACGTCCTTGCATGTTTACAAGTCAGACTAATAAACCACACGGTCACTGTACACTCATGTTCTAATCTATTCTTATTAAATATTTAAACTACAATTGCAGTATGCACGCGAGAGGACATTCGTTTACATTGTTAGCTGTTACATTGAATTGGAATATATATGCATTGTAACAAAGCTATCTTTCAAAGTTCCGGTGACTCATACATGGTCACCCAACTGCAAGCCAGAATAACACCATGTTTTGTCTCGTTCTAACCTTTTAATTTCAGGTATGTCCGTCTCTTACGGTATTAATAGGGTCCAATTATTTATTGATGCGACAGCGGCTTTTAAAACATATACGTTCGAAGTCATTACTAGTCCTAAAAGTTATAAAATGTTATGAGTTTTAGTTATTGGTTGATGAGCAATTTTTTAAAGTATTTGATATGGCACACAATCTGATCGCCTACCTGATATTCTATACAGATAAATAAGTATCATGATATCACGTTATCACGAGCGGTGCCGTTCTGGATAACTGTCACGTCTCGTATCTAATTTCGCAGCCTAATCTGCACCCTACAACCGAAAAACAGGATATAAAGCAAACTTGGCGTCTGTAATAATTGAGACTGATATAGGTACCGATTAGGGATGTTAGGGACCTCCGTAACCATAACCGAAACTATCGGATATCCGGTATAAAAAAATATTCGTAACCATAACCGCGTCCGAAATAAGAGTTTCGGATAATATCGGATAGGGGCGGAGCCTAATTGAGACACGTTATGTAACCATATTATTAGCTATTTGCTTTTTCTTTTGGAATTCTTTAAAAAAATTATATCCGTAACCGAAATTAATCGAAACTAACAGATAATCCGGAATAATTTTATATCCGTATCCGGTATAATAATCAATACTATATCCGAAACCTATCCGTATCCGAAATTTCATATCCATAACATCCCTGGTACGGATGCATAGAAGTTTTTGGTCTAAAATTAATAATAATATGTCATACAGCGTTATCTAGTCCTAACATAAGCAGAGCTTGTTTTATGAGCACTAGACAACTGATACAAATACTTAGATTTTTTTGTAAATACATACCTAATATACATAGAAAATAGACCAATCCTCACAACTTCTGAATACAAATGTTTGCATCGTACGAGAAATCGAACACGCTATCATCGGAAATGAAGCGGTACCGCCGAGGTCGTAAGTAAAATGCCATAAACAGGAAAAAAATAACTGGAAAGTTTAAAAAAAAAACAATACATAGCCAAAAAAGAAAACACTCGTCACAATTTTATGGATGTCAATATATTAATATAAAAGTAAAATAATAATAAAAGCAAAAAAAGGCAAAAAAATGCTCGTTCTTTAGGACTTTTTTCCCCAATAAAAATTAGATTTTTATTGGGGAAAAAAATTTAAGATTATAACAGTCTGTGTGCGGCTTTTTCATACAAACGGACACTTTGTTACTGTTTAAATATAGTTATGTACAAAAAGTTTCTCTAATAAATATAAAATACATTTATAAACAAACAAGAATATAATTAATAAATTGTAGCTAAGAAACGTCACCAGTATCTACGAAATCGTTTAAACAAACAAACTCATCATAATCGACTAGTTTGATAGCTACGATGCCACAGACAGACATAGACACGTCAAACTTATATCCCTCCGTCGGGTCAAGGGTTGAAAATGATACAAGTGACACAGTAAGGGATGAGAATGAAATCAGGTCACTTTGCCGTCGGGGTAAAGGCACCAGTATCATATTACTAGTGACGTGCCCATCAAATCCCATTCAATTCCATTAACAAAATCTATTATTTGTTGTTACCCTTTCATATTTATTTATTTATTCTTTACCAGCTACTCGCCCCGGCTTCGCACGGGTGTACATGTATTATCTTATATATAAAATTCTCGTGTCACAGTTTTCGTTCCCATACTCCTCCGAAACAGCTTGACCGATTCTCATGAAATTTTGTGAGCGTATTGAGTAGGTCTGAGAATCGGCCAACATCTATTTTTCATCCCCCTAAATGTTAGGGGTAGTCCACCCCTAAATTATTATTTTTTATTTTAAGGCAAAACACCGTTTGCCGGGACAGCTAGTTATATATATAAACTTTCCTCTGCAATCACTCTATCTATTAAAAACGACCGATTCAAAATCCGTTGAGTAGTTTTAAAGATTTAAAGATACATAGGGACGGACAGACAGCGACAGCGACTTAATTTTATATTATGTACCGTATGTACTATGTAGCCGCTGCACTGCAACCTACGATTCAAAGGTACTGTCTTTCTTCGTGTTCCATCACTGCAGGTAGTTTCTTAATCACAAACATAAAGTGTCAATCCACGTACCCATCATATAATTTAGATACAGTCCACTTAAATTAAGTTAAAACCATATTTACTTCAACCGCACCTCCATTTCTGTAGTTATTTTTTATTTTGTATTTCACTATAATCTCAGAACAATTCAGACAGTGCCATCTAGACCCAAGTTAAGCTAGCTAAAGCTTGTGTTATGGGTACTAGATAACTTATACAAATACATAGATGTATTTTCTTTTCGTAAATACCACGGATATTAGGGAGCTCCGTAACCGTAACCGAAACTATCGGATATCCGATATAAAAAATATCCGTAACCGTAACCGAAACTATCGGATATCCGATATAAAAAATATCCGTAACCGTAACCGAATCCGAAATACGAGTTTCGCATAATATCGGATAGGGGCGGAGCCTAATTGAGACACGTTATGTAATCATTTTATAGCTATTTGTATTTTACTTTTGAAATTCCTTACAAAAATAATGTCCGTAACCGAAATTTGAAACTAACGGATAATCCGAAATAATTTCATATCCATATCCGTATCCGGTATTTTTTTTTTTTTTTATATTTAAATACATTTTTCCACAGACATATTCGTCCGTGCCTTTTTTAATTTACTTTAATATTATTATATTTATTTTATTTCCATTTTTGTACAACTCCAGCCGAGATGTTACAATTTGCCTAACAGTGACACCGAGGCAGACCTTATCCGTCTGGCCCAGAACCACCGCTGGCCGGCCGGGTGAGTTGACAACATGCAGTGTCACCCATCTTTATTTGGAAGATTAGATTTATCAATATGCATATACAATTATATAAATCTTACACTACTACTAATTTCACAGTTTTCATTACATTGTGCAATGTAAGAATTCATAATATAACAATACACATTATGAATTCTTACACTGCATGTACAATTATATGAAATCTTATTCTAACACTATTTTCAAAGTTCACTATTTGTTATAGTCCAGGTTTTGTTTAATATATATATAATACGTATCCGGTATTATAATCATTACTGTATCCGAAAGCTATCCGTATCCGATCATATCCATAACATCCCTGGTAAATACATACATAATATACATAGAAAACACTCAGACCGATACAAACAATCGCACTACTGAATACAAATGTTTAAACCGTGCGAGGAATAAAACCCGCAACTATCGGAAATAAGGCTGTGTAATCCACTGGACCACCGAGGCCTATACTGGGCCATCAATATATTTTCACATATTGATGCTAGAGGCTGTGAATCCCTTTCATTGTGTGATCCATTAGCAGAGACAAAAGCGTACTTCCAATAAAACGGTACACGTGCATCCGCGCTAATCTGTCCAAATAAATGGATATGAGAGTATATACTGCACTTATATCATATTGTTTTATTTAACACATATAGATACAGATAGAAAAAAGTAACTTTTTTTCAAATATAAAAAATCAATTTCGGTTTAGAACACCCCTATCACTTTGAGGTATGAAAATAGTTTATGTCCTTACTCAGACGTACTGTATATATACACAAAATTTCATAAAAATGTATTATGCCATTCCGGTGCCATAAAAAATTGTGTATCATTTTTCTTCTATGTATATTGAAAACAGTTTGCAGGCGAGTCGCGGGGATAGCTAGTATTATACGACTACCCCTCGTCACTATATTGCACTATATTGCAAAAAATAGTGTATCATTTTTCTTCTATATTGAAAAAAAAATGCAGTCAAAGTCGCGGGTACAACTATAATTATACCAGTACAGCCTTCACTACTACATTGCACAATCGCGCCATAGAAATTGTGTATAATTTTTCTTGTATATGGAAAAAAATTGCAGGTGAAGTCACGGGTACAGCTAGTATAAAGATTTCTAACTATAAACTAACCCTATCTATCTGAATGTCAATCTGTTACCTTTTAACATTGAAATGAACCGAGTCTAATGAATTTTTTTTAGAAATAGATTCGAACTTGACCTGGAGCCGAGAATAAAACTGTAAGCCCGTGAAATTGGATATATCTATTTGTATGGAGTATCAACTATTTCTCTCTTCCATATTCGAGTATATACATATGTATATACTCGTATATACATATGTATATGTAGATAAAGGGAAGAGGATTGTTAGTACCGTGGACTAATAACCCAATTTTTCCCTTTTTTTTTCATACTACTATGGTGGCAAACAGGCATACGGCGCATCTGATAGTAAATGGTACGTGATGATGTGGCTCGAATGCTCAGATGGTAGGTGAGGTTGTCTTCAGCAGATTACAGGGTTGTAGAAATGATAGATTTGCTTATAGTCTTCAATTTAATGGGTAAATACTGTGATAAATTACAATTTTGGTGGAGTGAACAAAAGTTACTTTGCGTATTTAAATTGGATGGGTGTGCGGTCCAATCAGAACGCTCTCTTTGCTTGCGTTTTGTTGCTGCTTGCTGTACGCGACATGCCCCCGGCCTTGGAAACTATTAGGTAGTTCCCAATTAAACTGTGGTTGAGTCTTCTTGAAACAAAGGACATATCTTTGCATACGAACGCCGTACAGTGCCAGACGACGTACGTATATCTACTACACGGGAGATGCCATCCTTGCCTGGGATAGTATCTATGATGCGCCCCAAATGCCATTTCAAAGGTGGTAAATTGTCGTCCTTGATTACAACAAAGGTGTTTGGTTGCAATGAATCCATGTTCTCCGTCATTTGGTGTCAATAGGCTACGGTAACGTAGCCTATTGACGCCTGAAGCACAAGGGGTATCACGTGCGCGTTGCTGATCCTTAAGAAACCTTAATATACCTTTCTTGAAAAACCCCATGCTGTAGTCTCGTGAAAAAACCTCGGCAGGAAGTTAATTCCACAATCTAAGTGTACGCGGGAGGAAGCTCCTCTAAAACCGCACTGTCCGCTGGAACCTAAGTGAGGTTCCAGCGTGTGGGAATGAATTCCCTGTCGATAGCGAGTGGTGCGATGGTGAAAGGTGGCCGTAGGCATCCTGTCGAACAATTCCTCAGAACACAGTCCGTTGTATAATCGGTAGAACACATAAAGCGAAGCGAAGTCTCGCCTCAAACTAAGTGGCTCGATACAGATTGGGAGAGGCCTGAGAGAGATTGGGATCATCGACAATTCTCATTGCAAGTCTATGAACCGAGTCAAAAGGACCGAGCTGGTATCCAGGTGCTCCTGCCCAAAGAGCAGTACTCCATGTGCGGCCGAACTTGAGACTTATATAAGAGGAGTCTCTGGTCCGCAGTAAAGTACCGCTTCGCTCTATTGAGCACACCGAGTTTTTTGGACGCCAGCTTAACCTTTTCTTCGAGGTGACTACGGAACTTAACTCTGATAGAGATGTCGATACGGAGAATCCCAATACTCTTAGAGATGGTAATGGACGTGTTCTGGAATTGCGGAGTCACAGCAAAAGGGGTTTTCTTACAGATGGTGATGGAATTGTCACCAGCCTGCGTTTACGTTACGCTGGCGGGGCATCACTGGAGGATGATAGGACAAACATGTGTTCAGGTTAGTTAGCCCATCTCGCCAAATGGCAATTTACCACGATGGTTTCCAGGGGGAAACACGTTACATATAACAAACACAAAAATTAAGTGTAGGCTGAAAATAAAGAATAGATATAAATTTGAAACTCGGAAGAAAAAAACAGTACTAATATTGATACTAGACTAAACTAGAACCTGGTACTAGAACTAATCTAGAATATATTTTAAATAGGTATATATCTATACAATTGGCGACCTCGGTTGTCTAGCGGTCTAGCACATCGCTGTACGACCGATGGTCGCGGGTTCGATTGCTCGCACGGCACAAACATTTGTATTCATCAGTATGATTGTCTGTATCGATCTGGGTGTTTTCTATGTATAATATGTATGTATTTACAAAAAAAATATCTATGTATTTGTATCAGTTATCTAGTACCCATAACACAAGCTTTAGCGAGTTTAACTTGAGTCTAGATGGCGCTGTGTGAATTGTCCTGAGATTATTATATTATACATATATATTTAACACCGATAGTACAAGTTCATACTTATTTACCAACAACAACAGCCATGTTGTAAATGGGATGTAACAATATTTCTATACTTCTGAGACCCTTGCACTTAGTACACATTATTTCCTTTCTAGAAAGCATTACAATCGGTTTCTACCGTCTATGTCCGACCTTGACCTATCGTCAGTGACTAGGAGGAAAGCGAACAGAGTGACGGCGCGGCGCACCGCCATTACCACTCAGAGGATTCATCTCACGCTTCACTATGTATATATATATATATATCTAATAGAGCACAATATATATATCTTACTTTTTTATATTGTAACCATAGTAGCAACATTTCCTACTATTTTTTTGTACAAACTGATGTTTACGCTTCACTATATACATATATATAATAGAGCACTGTATAAAGTATATGTTTCGCTTTTTTATATTGGGGCAGCAATTCATAGAATCGACTTTTGTTTCGTACGAATATGATGTTCATAATTGTATGCTATCTATTATTATATATATCTAATAATATATATCTAATACTCGTAAATATATTTTGAAAAATAATTTATCAAGAAAAAAGTACTAAATGAATGTCTGTAATAGTAAATAATTATTTATACCAGGTTGCACGTGTAAGAGTCTTTTCTTCTATATATATATAGAAGATATATATATGTATATTGATGAATAATAATCCAATGTTGCACTCGTCTGGGCTAACGGTTTACGCTAAGAGAGGTGCTATGTTAGCGTGGAACATGATAAGTTGGACATAGGTCACTTAATCCATCGTTTATCATTATGGGGAACCTAGACTCCAATACTGACAATATATCTTCCAACCTACCCCCCAGTATATCGGTGTTTACGTCACCAGACAGTCAATCGGAAATATTTTACAATACAAAGATTGTTTTGTTGTCAGGCACATTCTAAATTAGTCTTAGCGTAATGTACATAACATATACTTTTTTAATATTAGCCTACCAAGTATCATAAATTCAACATTAATATATTTCTACCGTAAATTACAAATTGAAAAAAAAAAACCAAAACAGTGGATGTGTATCGCAGCGAATTCACGAAAAGCAGTGCAATACGGTATTTCTGGGGAAAGTTTCCGGGAAAGATTTTGCAAGTATGGCGACAAGGTCAGTGCCCATTTTTTTAGTGCCAGTGCCTATTAAGTTTAAAAAGTGCTTAAATTAAGTTTTTTTTAATAAATGATTTTCTATTCTATTCTATTCTATTATTAAACGTTAGAACTAAAATACATCATTATTCAAACATATTTCTTCAATATCACAGTAATTTATTTCGTTTGTCAACTGAAATTCCTTTGAACACGGTGTCGAGTTTTTCACAATGGCGAACATTCATCACTCGCTAGAAATCAACAAAAATTCTATCGTACCTTATATATCAAGAAATACGAATGTAACAAGTATAAAATATATATTCTAGTCTAGAAGTAGTTCTAATAGAAGTCTGACTTAACAAGATGTTAGACTATGTACATAAAGGGACATGAATCTAACAAATATAGAAGCGTATACCCTACAAAAACGTTGAAGTCTGACTTAACAAGACGCAAAAAACAATTGCGAACTGTAGAATAAGGGCGTAACGAATTGGTTTTCCAGCAATTATTGGCAATCTGTTTTCCGGTTTTTGGTAGACTTGGTCAATATAGATTCACCTTGAGCAATTTTTGTAATGGACGATCCTTACAATTGTATTCAAATAAATTCAAAATATCTTTAATCATAAATGACTATTGATCTGTAATATTATCTTAACTGTCATAATATTATAAACGCGAAATGTTATGAGTATGGATATATGGATATATTTAATGCCGTAAAAATTACTTCAAAGTATATGTTTGTTTTATTTAATTCAAAGACAAACGTAGCATCACTATGTTGACGTCCTTAAGACAGCCTCGGTGGTCTAGTGGTTTAGCACACCGCTTTACTATCCGATGGTCGTGGGTTCGGTTACTCACACGGTACAAACATTTGTATTCATGAGTATGATTATTTGTATCGGTCTGGGTGTTTTCTATGGTATAATATGTATTTAACCTAATTGTACAATTAAACCTAATATAACATTACGTAAACCTTTTCGAGATTACTATATTAGGTACTATATTAGATGTATCCCACTATCCCGCTAGCGCTAGTAACTTTAATTGAAAATTTCACATTCATACCTATCGATACTATTATTATTTGCATTTGTTTGAAATTTGCCTTTATTGTTCTTTATTAAATGTAATGATTTTATCTCTGTTAAAGTTTCTGTTCGTTGAATCTGATGTTAAGCTAAACGCCTGTCACATTAATAATAGCAAATCGTTCCTTAATACTTTTGTGCTGAGAGATAACAGACAGTTATTATTATTTTCTGTGTAATTACCTTATTACATTAGAGTACAATATTTATGCCAATACTTACAGTGTCACTCAAAGATTTTATTTATAATTCTTAACAATAATTATTCTGTCAATATTAAAATACAAAATTACCTATTATCTAATTCTAAAATCTGAACAACGTCCACAAATCAATAATAATAATAATCCTCTGGGTAATAATAATCACCCGCTTCAAAAGCTGTTCAAAAACAAACATGAGGGAAAAATTTAATAACAAAACGAATAATAATATATTTTGATTGAGCTACAATATTTGTCATTCATTAAAAGACTCATCAATCGATTAAAAGTATTATTTTCATAAAATATTATTTAACCCTTTTTTTTAAATGCTATTATGAAGCGCATTTTTTAATTTTATTTTTTTTTGGTTTTTTTTGTCCTGATAATTCGAACTATTATCTATGTAGACACATTAACGTATCTACACATTTGAATTTGAAATTTTATTCTGTGCCACGCTCCCAACACTTGTACGTACGTATAATAATACGTTCTCGCAAATGGAGATAAATGCTCATCCCACAATACAACCCCCACAATACAGATAAGGGACTAAATAAACATAACGCTTTTGCACAGAGTATGCAATCCTATCAACTAATAAAATATGACAGTCTATATTTTAGGTGTCAAATTTTGATATTTTATTATTGGTTTATTTTGAATAAAGTATTTTAAAATCATAATGAACTTACAGAATACGGGTAAATAACATATATATCAGAGTGACAACTCAAGAGCGGTACTAACTATTTCGCAAGTTCAAGTGACGGGTATGAAATTCATCTATACATCCACACATAAGTATAACACATAACTATAATTGGAGTGTCTGTTTGTAATACTGAAATAACCGTTGTTTACTACATGGATGAATGAATGAATGAAAAACACTTTATTGTTCCTCTCACAGAAAGAATAATTACATAAATTAATATGTACATCAAATATAAAAAGAAAAAAAACATAATTATAATATAGAGGTAACAATGGGCGGCCTTATCGCTAAATAGCTATTTCATCCATGAATATGAAAATAAATACGGTACATACACCAAAATAACATTTGTTACAATTTTTGTCTGTCTGTCTGTTTATTCCGGCTAATCTCTGAAATGGTTGGACCGATTTCGTAGGGACTTTTATTGACAGGTAGCTGATCTAAGAAGGCTACTTTAATTTTCGAAAAATTCTTTTATTTTAGAAAAATAATGTTAAATTCCACGTGAACGAAGTCGTGTGTACAGCTAGTATTTAATAAAAATAATAAGCACTGAATAAATATTTTTCTTTCTTCTTCTTCTTCTAACTGAATATTTCCTTTCATATATTCTTCATAACTAAATTTAAAATTTTGTATACTCGTAAATATGTACAAGTACAAGCTCGTTTCAAAAGTATATGAACTAAGTTTCTTGTCCGTTCTTCTCAGCTCGAAATCCCTACGAACTGATGGTAGATTTGACATATTGGAAATCTGTAACATAAACAAAGTTGTACATACTTTGATTTAATTCTGTATGATTAAACTAAGAGTTTTGTAAGTGTACGTACCTCTGTTTATTGGGGCCATAAATTTATGTTTAATTACAATCAAATTTAGTATACGGATAAACCACAAGGCGTTCTCTCCATCACAATTCAATTACTGGCGATAACTTATTTACACGTAATATTCGACAAACCGTTTTCTGAGGTTTCACAATAGACCCTTTGGTCGGTGTTTAAAAGCCTTTATCTTAAGTCACTGTTATATTAACACGATTTTAATTATCAACACGACTTTGATATATATAACATCAAAAATTAGTTGATATTTAATATTTTTATTTATTCATTATTCTTTCATACAAACGTACACGTATCACCACAAAATATAAATATAATATATAACTCAAAGGTGACTGACATAGTGATCTATCAACGCACATCCCAAACCACTGGACGGATCGGGCTGAAATTTAGCATACAGGTAGATGTTATGACATAGGCATCCGCTAAGAAAGGATTTTGATTAATTCTACCTCCAAAGGGATAAAATAGGGGATGAAAGTTTATATGAAACTTTGTCAATTTTAAACCGATCGGGCTGAGACTTTGCATGCATAAAGCTACTATGACGTAGGTATCCTGTAAGAAAGGATTTTGATAAATTCCACCCCTAAGGGGATAAATTAACGCGAGCGAAGCCGCGGGCAAAAGCTAGAGATATACATAATAATACTGGCTATGTACGCCGAAAACAGCGTACCTCTCAAATTATGGATGAATGAACGTAATAAAAAAAAATGTTAAGATAACGGAACCTCCATTTTCTTAACATTTGAAGTGTATCAAGAAGTGAAGTAATAAAATAATAAAATAATGCAGGGCCAGATCTCTTTTAACAAACTAAAACATAAATTTCGAATGTTTTTCAACGAACAGATACAACAACGATTCCAGAACATATCAAACATATTTTCATTCTTTTATTGAAATGTAGAAGGCATTGCTAATAAAATTGGGGTGGGATAGGGGGGGGGGGGGGTTTCTTTATATCTATTTACGAGAGTTCAAATGATCGATCTTCCTTTAAAGTTTTGTGTGGATCTAACTTTAGCTACAAAAGTTGGATGCTGTGGCGTGCAGATAGACAGTTAAACAGTTGAAATAAAATTAAATATTACCTTTACCTTTAGCCACTACACTACCCATGGGGACTTGAAACTAGGAGTATATAAGATACAATACCGGTAGCGAACTCCTTGATAGGTTTTTATACCATTTTTTCCTCCGTATTTTCCTCATTAAAACCCTCAGTGAGAGGTCTCACTCATCAGACACATTTTATACCTCCGCTTTAATACCTATATTATTTCTCACATAGGTAAAAGTAATTTATATGATTTCACTGGTAAACAAACTGACGAACCATCATTTGATGCCTGTGATACCATTAGATCTATCTATATGAGAAACATGCATGACAATAGTAGTTAGTTTAGTTTATACACGGGATTTTCAATTAATGTTAGACAAAGATAGTACCATAGTATACAATATAAATAAATTGGCTTTTAAAAAAGAAATTCAGTTCATATTTATGCTAGATCTTCGCAATTGAAACTGCATACTGAACTGAACGGTAGGGTAAAACTAAAATATTCTACATTAATAATTGTTTTTTTATTTGACATAAGACTTAGATGTAATGTCTATTATGCTATAATTTAATTGACTAATTTCACCCTAGATTATGAGTATGGGTGGATCAACAGAAGGAAGATATATAGATAGATAGACAGAAAAATTTTTTATTCGCGTTAAAGGCACACACACACACAAGACACTGTAATAATAGGAACAAAAATAAAAACAGATATACACATTACATTAGTGAAGTCAAACAAAATACAATACACGACAAATATACAGATAAAATAAAATGCAATACAGATAACAAAGAACGGTATGAGTAACGTAGTGTGTGTGCATAGCCCATACGTAAAAAGGCAGCACCTCAGTGTATTGTTTGCAGCATACAAGCAGCAAACCACTGATATTCAAGCACTGCCCAGAGACATACGCGAGGACACATGTAACAAGACCACAGCTTGTAATCAACCCTATTATATTATCATAAATAGTAATATATTAAAAAAAATTAAAAAAACTATAATAAAACAAGAAATAGGTATAACATATAGGCATAAAATATATAGGAAATTATTATCAATTCATATAATAAAATAAATATGAAAAACAAAAGGGAAAACAAAATTATTGCATAGGAGTGTTAAGTGTTGTTACCACTATTAATGATGGATATCTGTTACTCTTTTTTTTTATTCTTACATTTATTTAGGGACTTTTATCATAATATCTCCTGGGTAAATTATCCATTAATGTACCACGAGTATCAACAAGGCACAATCCTCTTCTATCTGTTCCCCTAGTGTCATCGAACTATATGCAGAATTCATTTCTCTGGCGAGCTAGCAACAATTTTAATAAACTATCTAAAACAGTTAATATAGATATATTTTGTAATAATATTAAATCAACGAGACGCCAACTAAGTGAGCCCTTCTTTAAATAACAATTAATTATTATTGAAAATCATGTATATGTATATATTTCTATAAATTTACTATTTATTACTGTACTCTTGTTAATTAATTTCATATTCTCTGTTAACTTTATAATGCCTTTATACGTAGTGATGTAAATTTTTTAAGAATTAGTCTATTGTTATTAGTGAAAGCCTGTCAGTGGCTTACTGTGACATATATATTGATTTTATTTAAGATGTATTTGAATAGCCTTGGTTTTCCTTTAATAAAAAAATAAATAAATAAATAAATATGATAATGCCTTTCACGCAAAAATTACTGAATGGATTTTAATCAAACACTGCAACAATATAGCTTATAATAATATGGTAGCGTAACATATAGGCTATAAATTACATTCGGATGAAACCACGGTCACTAGTTGTAGTAAATGGTATTTTCTTTAACGTTGAACCCTGTTTTTAGGTATATTTATTAGCTTTAAGATACAGAAGTAGCCTTAAAGCTTTTGCTGTTATAACTTGTAATCCTACAGGGATCTAAGGCACCGAGTAGCAATGGAGTTGCGGCTTGTTCGTTTTCAGTTTCCTCCAAGGAACAACGTCGTAATAATATAAGTTTTGAATACCCTCAATGTATACAGAGTCACAAATATATGGATTACATTAGTAATGCTACGGTAACCGTTTACCATCAGATAGGCCGTATGCTTGTTTGCCAACATCGTGATATGTATAAAAAATGTATACGACACGGTATTTTATATTATATACTAGTGGCTTTATTTTTCTAAAATAAAAGTAGCCTAAGTTACTTCTTATAACATCAGTTACCTGCCAATAAAAGTCCCGTCAAAATCGGTCAACCTATTTCAGAGATTAGTCGGAACAAACAAACCGACAGACAGACAGACAAAAATTGTGACAGATAAAAAGTGGTTTTTTGGTGTATGTACCGTATTTATATGCATATGCATGTGGTAAAAAACAGTTATTTCAATATTACAATTACAAATAGAGACTCCAATTTTATTTATATGTATAGATGTATAGTTGATATTCAATAGGAATTATTCTAGAAATGGAAGTAAAATAATATTCAGTCAGTCATTATTTTTCTTAGGAATGTAATCTATGAAAGCTAACGTGTAAACACTTGAGACTCTTCCATTAGTAGATTTAAGTTCAGTGTAAAGTCAGTCCACATTATGACTCCGCGTCGAATGTACGCGTTACTAATAACCCATGTAGCACACTATCGAATAAATTTACTAACGTACAATAAATAATACAACTATTCTACCTCTATACTCACTACCTACATACTACAATAAACAAATAAATTAAGTAACGACACCTCATCACTACGAACTGATGGTAGATTTGACATATCGGAAGTCTACATGAATAAAGTTAGTTTGTTTTAATTCTGTATGATTAAACTAAGAGTTTTGTAAGTGTACGTACCTCTTTCTGTTTATTGGGGCCTTAAATCTATGTTTAATTACAATCAAATTAAGTGTACGAACAAACTACAAGGTGTTATCTCCATCGCAATTCAATTCAAATAAATTAATTAGCGACACCTCATCACATATGTAACGCTACAATGGTGAGGTGATAACCACCGCGCTATGCTATTGATAATCATCATCAACAGTCAGCACCATCCAATCTGAATCTAAGTACACCACCTGGTGGTGGTATCAGTACTTAGCAACGGTGGTCCGTTGCTTGAATGAACGGGTTTGCTCTAATCACTACGACTGTTAAAACAGTTACTGTTAGACTGTTAAAATATTAAATAAAGAATAGTGTATTTTATACTTTGACCCTAATAAATTAGTGCTGTTTGGTAGTTTGTATTCGCATATTTCGACTTAAAAATGTTATATTACAACGATTATACAAAAGAGCAACAAGCAAGTTTGCTTATTCTTCTTGTGATGAGAAAGATTTCTGAATGAGCATGAGACGAACTATGACTATTTAAAAGTGCTTAAATTAAGTTCATTCGAAGGAAGAATTTTCTATCCTATTCCATATATAACAAATAATATAGAAAATACAATTAAAACATACACAGTTTTGTTTACATATCGAAAAAGTAACGGATGGACTGTCTGAATGATGATATATATAAAAGGGAACGAACTCTGATACGACGGCCGATAGGGATCGGTTGAGATGTCATATAGCGTCTACTAAGTTATGGGATGAAGCCAAGGCAACGATGAAGATGGATAGCCATCCATTAAAATTTTTAAATTAAAATATTTAACCCCTCTACATTAATTCCTGGTGATTATAAATAACTAGCTGTGTCCGCGAGTTCGTCTGCGTGGAATACTGGCCGTGGTTAACATTTTTAATTATTAAATCTAACTTTAAAATGTCAAAAATAAAGTTCAACGTTCAATCTTTAATAATGACGAATTTCCGTACATACTTTCATCCCATATTTTACTTTAGAGTAAATTTTTTAGAAACTTTGAAAGTCATAATTATAGTAATTTAATCAACAGCCTAAAAAATAAGTTTAAGCTTCTAGCTTGAAAAATGATGATATCATATAAATATATTATAAAAATAGAACCTTTCATCTTTATTTTAACCCTTTACAAACCCTATTGTTTTCTTTATATTTAATCTACAGCCTAAAAAAAAAGTTTCAAGCTTCTAGCTTTAAAAATGATAATACTTCTATACAACCTTCCATCTTTCTTTCAACCCCTTACTTACAAACCTTTTTTGTATGTTCTTTCTTAGGATCTAGACTATCTGTATACCAAATTTCATTAAATTCAGTTCAGTAGTTTTGACGTGAAAATGCTACAGACAGACAGACAGTTAGTTACGCATTTATAAAATTAGTAAGTATGTTCGCGCGACGGCATGGTTTCGGAATAAAATCAAATGTTACATTACATATCTCACGTGAAGATTCCACTCTGTCAGCGGAATAAGGAAACCTATTAGGGCCGGGCGAGCAATCCTGGATTCAAATCGACATTACATTAGGGGCCCCGGTTTCCCTTTGGCGGAAATCGACTGGAATTGCTCATGGTATGCAGTGTTAACAGTAAAAGCGATAAAACCGACGAATTGCGAATCGGATTACCGTGGGAAGAGTTCCGTACTCATAATACTAACTAAAAGAATTTAACTTTATTTTTCTAAATTAAAACATTTTTTTTTCTCAAATAAAAGTAGCCTATATTACACGTTATTACATCAATGACCTGCCAAAAAAATTGTGTTGTTTGTGTTAGCCGGAACAAACATACCGACAGACAGATAGACAAAAATTGTAAAAAGTGTATTTTTGGTATATGTTCCGTATACCGTATTCATATGCATGTAGTAAAAAACAGTCATTTCAATAATACAAACAGACACTTCAATTTTATTTATATGTATAAATATGTATAGATATATATGATGTTAAAATTATGACATGCATAAGTGACAAGAAATGTTCTGTATAATATAATATATGTACAATATTATACAATGTATAACAGTAATATGTCGGGACAATTCACACAGCGCCATCTAGTTCCAAACTCAGCAGAGTTTGTTTTACGGGTACTAGACAACTGATATAAATACATTCAAATAGATAATATACACAGAATAAATAATATACACACCTAAATAATCATTCTCAAATATTTACGAGGAATCGAACACGCGACCATCGGAAGTAAAGCCGTGTGCTAAAATACATGACCCTCAATTCGCCATGTGAATAAATAATTTTGACTTTGGTATACTTAAAAAAAAAAGATATATTTTAAAATAGTAGGTTATTTTAAAATATATTAGAAATGTATATAAAATCAAACGTTTATTCTAAATGACTATTTTACTTAGTAAAAAACATAAATGAATACTGAAATTTATTAATTAAGGATTCAAATGTATGAATCTCATGTAAATATACTAGTAGTATATATGAACCGTTTTAATGCATTAATGAAACTATTTTGATATTTTGTGTTCCCATTTCAAATCCTTTTACAAAAGAAAACATACAGCCGAAATTGATGATAGAGTTAACAATACAAATAAACATTTGAGTGCAATATTACGAATAAACGTATTTCAGTTTGATATATAAATATAATGTTCTATATATTAATATTTCTTAAATCTTATATACAAAATTCTCGTGTCACAATGTTACCATACTCCTCTGAAACGGCATGACCGACTTTTATGAAATTTTATATGCATATTCAGTAGGTCTGAGAATCGGCTACTATCTATTTTTCATACCCCTAAGTGATAAGGGTTGTCCATCTACCTCTAACATAACTTTTTTATTTTTTTGCCAAATTTTTTTATTTATATATATTTAAAATGTGGCATTAAAAATACATACAACCCTAAATTATCACCCTTCTAGAAAAACAAAGTTTGCCGGGACAGCTATTGATTTACAAATATATACAATTAAATTAAATTATTTTTAACAGCATCTAAAATTGTTCTAAATTTCAAACTGTTTCTATTTTTAGTTAAAATATATCACTATGATAGAAAAATATATAAACAATATCGCAACATAATGGTTCCGTTTTATCTTTTTGTTAAGGAATTCTAAAAAGGGAAAGTATCTTTTCTCTCAGAACAAATTTACACATACCTTCGTATTGAACCTACGCCTTTGAAATTCGCCGTACTGTTTGATTAGATTCTCTTTATTTCTTTTGTTTTGTTTCACTGAGGAATGAGATCATTTGAGAGCAGAGAGGTGCCGATGTTATTTTCTATTTAAATGCCATCAGGCGCTTTCGTAGATTTTTCTGTTGCGATCAAGGTTCATGTCTATATAATTTTGAAATAAGCGTTCAGTGAAAGGACTTGTTGATTAAGGAAGTGCACGTATATTTTATACTACACAGTATATAATAATAATAATAACAATCATAAAATAAACTATTAGAATTATGTGTTAACGAAACATTAGAAGCACTGCATAGCTGGTCACTAAGTGGAAGTGAATTAAATTTCTATGACTTTTATGAATTATTCAATGTTTTTAGCTATTATTATACTAAATAAATATTTTTGTTCGTAACTAATTTTTTTTAATTATTAAAAAAAAGATGAAATTATAGTTTTTTTTAAAACTAGAAACTTGAAACTTAGTTTTTAGGCTGTTGATTAAATATAAATTAATATAACATTAAAAGTTTGTGAAAATATAAGGGTTAAGGGAACAAAATAAAATAGGGGACAAAAAGTGTGTATGGAAATTCGTCATTTTTAAAGCTAGAACGATGAATATTTTTCTCTGACTTTCTTGGGTTATTTTGTTAAATTTGATCAAGGTCACTATTCCATCCGTACGAAGTCGTGGGCTTAGCTAGTATAAATATAAAATAAATTTAGAAGCCGCAGCTAACATGCTCATTATTGTGATCCTAAACTACTAAATAAATAAAGAGGAAAACAAAATACAGTTTTGTAGCTTTTACTGAAACATAACGTTAGTCGTTTCAGAAAATAGAGCATACAGGAATATGAATTTAGAACATGCATATTCGTACGTGCCCTGCAGCGGTCGTATGGGAGATAAACTCGCTAACTACACTGTCCACTAACTCTTCGTTTACAACAGTGAAGCTGCAATTAGAGCTTCTTTTTGTTTACATGTGAACAATTAAAAACGTCAGTGCATGATGGCACGAGATTCATAACAATAACTTACTAACCCTTTTTTAATTACTGATTACCGCAAACGTGCTTTTCAATTCTGCTTAAATTTAAGTAACATTGCAACTTGTTTTCGCGGCATTTTGATGTCACTTAATTGTATAACTTGATTAGTCATATCATACAGCTGCTATTAAATATAATCTATATTCCGACATAATTTGGAGATTTAAAAAAAAATGTTTATGGAAAATTTACATTACGTTTATTTGAATAGAGACTATTTCTATTCGTCACATACGTTGTATGCAATTATTTATATTATTAACCGGGTCTTAGCACGGATAATTTAATGGCAAATAAAGGTATTTACCTCTCTCGACGTTTCGATTAGGTTGCACTAGCCGTGGTCACGAGCTGACTGGAGTAACAGCGATGTCAATGCAGATAGGTGACAGTAGCTTTTTCATCTACCGTCACTTGGTTGTTCAACGAAAATTCGCGACACAGCTCTCACGTTATCCGTACACTTATTGACCGTTGATGCTACTGAACTTTGCTTGAATTTAATTATGACTGGATTCCACGCAGAAGAGAAAACCATCCTCTCTGTTGAAATTAGGATATTTTTTGTGCATGCAATTGTGAAATAAGGATTGATAAA
Source organism: Achroia grisella (assembly GCF_030625045.1). Taxonomy (NCBI): domain Eukaryota; kingdom Metazoa; phylum Arthropoda; class Insecta; order Lepidoptera; family Pyralidae; genus Achroia; species Achroia grisella. The sequence goes on from NW_026712943.1 coordinate 556,600, forward strand.
CGTATATAAGAATGCAGTGGGTAGCCGAGTTGCCAGTTTTCATCTGAAACGGAAATAAGGCACCGATGAATGAATAATGAATGACGGTGTAGTTCCCACATATGAGCAGCCTAGTTTCGTTCTCGACCGAGCCACTTTCAAAGGCCTTTAGTGAAATAAAAAAGGCTTTACTTGGCAACGCTACGATGAAAGCAGTATCACTTGCTACTTCCATAGTTAGGAAATTAATATCTTCGTGTACTCTCATAAAGATTTGTATTTTTCATTAATAATATCAAATATAGATTAATATTATTATACATTGTGCGAACTACATAAAAAAAAAATTACAGTAAAAAATTAATTATTAATTTTAAAAACTATTAATATATAATTTAATAGTTAAAATAAAATGTAACAATAAAATGTAAAAGTTAAATTAAAACGAAATGTTATCATTTTCTTTCGACAAAAGGTACTTACATACAATTAAAAAATGTTTTATATTTAGATATTCGTACCTGTAAGTATAATATACTTACAGGTACGAATAATATATTTAATCATATGAAAAATTTGTGTAGTTGTAATATAAAATTAATTGGGATTCATATTATTAAAAAAATATCACAAAAGGGGCTACACAAATATTTTTTAATTATTCTCCAATTGTAAATTATTTTTAATCTGCTTGATACCACCACAGATAATATATGATACCACGTTTTTTGATACCAAGAGCTTTAATGCCTGCAAATAAACATTAACATACTGCTATTGGAATTTGTAATATAATATATCTTAATCTTAATAATATTACAAACGCGAAACTTTATGAGTGCGGATGGATGTTTGTTATTCTTTCACGCAAAAACTACTAAACGATATTTTGATGAAACTTTACAGTAATATAGGTTATACATTAAGTAACATATAGGCTATAAATGTCACTCAGGTGATAGCGCGGGCACAGCTAGTATTAATATAAAAGGCTTACAAAATATTTCAATTAAGAAAGGCGAATCTTGCAAATACCGGAATTTATAAGGCGTAGCAACCCACCTGTGTAGACAGATAATTTAGAGGATCCAGTCTTCGGAGCACCCCCATAATTAACGACACTCGAAAAACTGATGCTGCAGCATGTCCTAATAATTATGTGGGATGTTCCACAATTTTGCTGAATGGAAACATGATGTCAGTTCATAAATTTAAATTGCGTGCCTCGTATCTATTTAGAGTTTAATCTCCTTAAATTATTTTCTGGTCCGTTTTTTTTTTAAATGAACGTAATATCCTTTTTAAATTGTGTATATCTATAGTTTATTCGTTAAGAGAAATGTTTCCTATTTAAAGTATTAGTTTATGTATATAATTAGAAATATAAGAAACCTGATTTTTTATATATTTAATCGTGTTGTCTTCTTGGTAAAAATCTAAAGCCTAAACTTCTTACAATCAAATGAGACTAACTTCTGCGTTATACAATAACTTCAAAACAATGCTACCTACAGTATTGTAACAGATAAAAGTAAAAATTCACACTGTAAAGATAAATTTACAACTTTGTTATATAATTATTAAAAGGAATTAATTTGAATTCATAGAAAAAATAACGTTACAGAATTTAATTTTCAATTTTACCCATCTAACGCCATAAACCGATCAAATCAGTGAGAGAAAACAACTTTTTGTTCTGATTACTTTCTTGAGACAATTGTTAGCTAACTTAAAAGTTTCGCTGTTAACCTTTTGTAGTAGGCCCCGAAGGCCGACCCTTTCGAAGTACTAACATTTTTCCGCGACCCCCAACAGATCCCGCGGGCCTCTTGTTTAAATACGGAAACTTTGTGAACAATTATATATCGGCTGTATTTTATTGTTTACGTGTTGTGAAAACTCACTGAAGAAAGTGATGAAGTATAAATTTTCAATTTATACTTCATCACTTTCTTCAGTGAGTTGATGATGAAGTCGCGGGTGACAGCCAGAGGATTAATATTAACTCTTAGGTCTATTTAGCCTTGATTCATATTATATTATTATTACAAAGTTGCAACCGCTGTCTGTGCCTAAGTATGCTTAAATCTTTAAAACTACGCAACGGATTTTGAAGCGGTTTTTTTTAATACATAGAGTTATTAAAGAGTAAGATTTATATATATAAAACACGTACAGTTGTCCGAAGCCGGGGCGAGTAGCTAGTCTGAAATACAAACTGTGACTGTTCAAAAACTGTCTTAAAAAAATTACATAGAGATATAAGTATTAAAACTTATTTTTTTTCGAATATTTTGAAATCATAAAGAATATCGTTATGTACCATATTTAAGGTAGTTCGTTCTTGTTTGTTAGTCGTGGACAGGTAAGTGATACAATCTATTTAGAAAAATTTAGAGCAAACTATTGTCGAGCGATCCTTTAAGGTTATTTAACATAACGAGAAGGTATTTCATGCGTATTAGTTTTCGATTTTATCTGCTTAAATAATAATAACTGCAAAAAAGTTACTGTATTGTTACATTTACATCGTTTATAACAATCCTTCCATACAACCTTTCATCTCTCCTTTTGAATCCTAACAAACCTTTTTTGCATTAAAAAGTAGCGTATACCCTTTCACAGGATCTAGACCATCTGCATCTAACAATTTTTGACCAAACAACAGACAGACAGAGTTACTTTCGCATTTATAATATTATGTAGTGACTAATTTCTTTTTTTTTCTAATTGCTGGAGAATTAATTCTACATATTTTTTTCAGAACGATTTTAATTTTATTTATTCGGAGATTTTTAAATAAAATAATTATGTTCTATTTTAATTTTAAATGATGTATGATGATATATATTTTAATTAAAATTTACTACAATATTTTAAGCTCTTAATAACAGCTGAAAATTATTTACATTATTTTCGTTTTGTAATATGATATTTAAATTATGAATTTCAAAATTAAATTCAGGAGACTTTACTGGAGGATATTTACAATTTAAATTTCGTATGCAGGTGCATACGTTATTGTAAATTTTATTATTCGATCATTTATATTTAAATAGAACATCAAGCGCCACTATAAAACGATAATGTATGTTTATTATACGAGTTTATCATGACTTATAAGTTATTGATTTCAAAATGTATTAAAAGTAATTTTAATTGAGAACTAGTCAGAAATTTTAAAATAGTCTCGGTTATGCTCCATCGATTTTTATATATGTATATAGTATTTCTTATGACAATACCCTAAAAGAATTAAACTATTTTAAAAAATCAATTACTTATAAAAGGGTTCATAATTAGTGACTTCAGCGTTTAATTCATTTAAAGAGAAGGACCGGGGGATTGCTAGTAATAGATCGACTTCCACCTCCACGTGGCCCCTGGAAAAAATCTTAGTCAGTTTGTCACGATAGGCTAGCTGATCCGATATCATATTCATCTTATCATCCCTTACTGGTATGCCAGCGAATACCGTTAGCACAGGCAGGTGCACAATTATCATGCACTAGCTGTGCCCGCGACTCCGTTCACTTGGTTATGAAAAAAACTATCGCATGTAGTCGTGGAGATTTGGTTGGGTCATTTAAAGATGTTCTTTCATGCATATTTTTTTAGGTAAATTGAACCGTTTACGGATACATAGGTAATTATAATTATAAGTATAATTTATTTACAATGCATAGGCATTGTAAATAAATTGGACTTTAAAAATAAAGTAATTCAATTGAGTTTCTTGCCAGTTCTTCTCAATTGGATCTATATACTGAACTGGATGGTAGGGTAAGAAAATTATAATGTAAAAACTTGACGTTCATAAGCAGCTAAAATGTCCTACATGAATAAATGATTTTTGAATTTGAATTTGAAGCCCTCAATTTTGAATAGTTTTTACAACATTTTTCACTGATGCTTCGCTTCTATTGGTCCTAACGTAATGTTATATAGCTTACAGCCTTCCTCGACTAATGGAATACAACACAAAAAGAATTTTTCAATTCAAACCAGTAGTTTCCAAGATTAGCGCGTTCAAACAAACTCTTGAGCTTTATAATATTAGTATAGATATGTAATATTATGTTATCTGTGGTATAGATAACTGATTAAACAGAAATTAGTATTCAATTCATTTCAAGGGAAAAGATAATAATTGTACATACTAAAATTATCTGAATAAATGATTTTTGATTTCATTTGATACAATAGAGTCACGTACTTGCACGTAGTTTATTGTGGTGTTGCCATTAGCAAAGGCGAAATAAATGACAGTCTACATTTTGGTCTTCCCGTCGTGTTTTTTATATAATACGCGGCAGCTATTACGCGGCACTACAAAGGCCGCAATCTCAAAAACCGCTGATCCCTACCCAGCTTTAATTTCAGCTGAAGTGAAATCGACTGAAGTGTACACGCTTTCGCTCTTATTCCCTCGACCCTTGGTGGGAACAAAAAAAAATAAACGCGTCGAAAAAGTTTCATCTTGTACTCGAAGACGCTATGAATATTTGAAAGGCGCGGCCAAAGAAACTGGCAACTATAATAGTTTTCTTTTTAAAACAAAATCCCTTTACACAGTTGGGTGCTACTTTTTTTTTTTTTTTTAAATAGTATATAATATAGTTGTATCATTTTTAGGGTTCCGAATGTAAAAGCTAAAACGGTAGCTGTGGCCGATCTTGCATGTCCGTTTGTTCATCTGTCAGAACTATTATTATTGCTACATATTACTATTGCATGAATATTATAGGTAACCTCCGAATTTTAATAGCGTCATCTACTTCTTTATTAAGCAGATTATGATCATTATTGACAGCCTCGGTGGTCTAGCGGTATAGCACACCCTTTTCCGATGGTCGTAGTTTCGATTCCTCGCATAGTACAAACGTTTATATTCATGAATATAACTATCAGTATTAGAATGGATATTTCTTATTTATATTATGTATTTAATTTATGAATATATTCAGGTATATCTCTCCGTTGCCTAGTACCCATAACACAAGAAAATACATATGTACTATAATACACATTAGAAACACCAAGAGAAAAAAAAATAATCATACGCATGAATACAAATGTTTGCACCATGTTAGGAATTGAACTCGCGACCAGTAGAAATAAAGCGACGTGCTAAATCGCTACACCACCAAGGCCCTATAAAACTCGTGCACCTATCTCTCAATTCGATATTTATTACATTCCATTCACATTCCACACAGTCACGTTTTCTATCAATGGTAAAATTGACGTCATGATAAATATATTTTCCAGTTTCCCGCGTTTTGTGGAGTAAAATAATTTGCGATGTACATTTACTTCCATACGTGTTCGCAACCTTGGCAGTAAAAGAAAACTCGCTCCGGGAAACTAGGGTGGGTGAATGAAAAAATTCTGATGTCGTTGTGGCCCCAACAATATCGGAGACGTTCCAAAGGTACTCGTATGTAGTGATACCCCAATCTAGGATTCTTTTGTTTGAGATTAGGGTTGAATCGTCCAATATTTGAAAATATCATATATTTAAATTCAGAACATCATTTTTAAAATTAGAACATTGTTAATTTACGATATTCTTTCAAATTAATAGGTAAGTACTTGTATAGTGATACCCTATCTTGGATTCCTTTGTTTGAGATTAGGGTTGAATCGTCCAATATTTGAAAATATCATTTATTTAAATTCAGAACATCATTTTTAAAATTAGAACATTGTTAATTTACGATATTCTTTCATATTAATAGGTAAGTACTTGTATAGTGATACCCCTATCTTGGATTCCTAGGTTTATGATTAGGGTTGAATCGTTAAATATTTGAAAATATCATTTATTTAAATCAAGAACATAATTTTTAAAATTAGTATAATATGAATTATTATATTAATTTTAAAATCATTCTAATTTTAAAAATTATGTTCTTGATTTAAATAAATGATATTTTCAAATATTGGACATAATAGGTAAGTAGTTGTATACTGATATTCCTATCTTGGATTCCTTGGTTTGAGATTAGGGTTGAATCGTCCAATATTTACAAATATAATTTATTTAAATTAATTACATCATTTTTTAAATTTAGAACGTTTTAAAATAAGGATTTTTTTTTATTTTACTAGATCAGTACTTGTATAGTGATAACCCTATCTTGGATTCCTTTCTTTATGATTACGGTTGAATCATTCAAGTTTTTAATATAATAATATAATTAATTCAAATCAATATAATATATAATAATTTAAATTAATTATATTCATATTCAAGATTTTTATATCTATTTTTCAAGATAACAAATTTGCAAACACCACTGATCGGAGAGATATTTTGTATTAACATAGGGATGCAAATAATATCTAATATTATTATACCTATGATATAATAGATTCTATAAATTATTAATAGTTTAGTAGTTTTTGTTTAAAAGAGTAACAAACATCTACCCAAACTCACAAACTTTCGCGTTTGTAAAAAACTGTTATCATATAAGTTACATTGTTCTTAGGAATAAGAACATAGTTCCATATTCACCTACATTTTGAGCATGCAAATTTAGAACAATATTAATATTTAGATGAAATTTATAAATTTAACAATTACTTATTTGTGACCCAAGAACTGGTAGCTACTTTGGCTAGAGGCTATGTATGGATTCAAAGAGGCAACGCTGCCAGTATCTAGGGTATGCTGCTGCCTCGATGTGCCTCGTTGGATTACAATGATTGTTTTTTGTGAATGTTTATATATGTAATTATTCAATTTTATTAACTATTAATAATGTAGATACATATATAAATAATATTAATAATTAATAGTAATCTTTATAATAAAATGTCAGTGTTCGTTATATGTAGTCTCGACTATATATTCGACAAAAAAAATCTATTTCAATATATCTTCTGGAATGATACCATGTTAGCGTTACATCACTGATACCTTGACCTTCATAGTCCTTCTTCTACGGCTTGAACAATAGGTACCTCGGAGGTCAAGTGGTCTCTTATCTATATATGCGCGGGAGCACCACAATACCAGCTACTTCCATTTGACCGCATTCAGAACCGAGCAGCCAGAATCATTGGTAATCAACGTCTATGTGACAGACTCGACCCATTGGCTTTGCGGCGAGATATTGCATCTCTGTGCATTTTCTACCGCATATATCACGGGGAGTGTTCTGAGGAATTGTTCAGTTCATAGATATTTTTTTTTAAATATATACATAGAAAACACTCAGACCGATACAAACAATCCTTACAAATGTTTATGTCGTGCGATGAATCGAACCCGCGACCATCGGAGTAAGGCGGTGTGCTAAACCATTACACCACCGCGGCCTTCAAATATCATATATCTTTAAAAATAAGCTTAGATAGTTTGTTGATTAAAAAAATCTTGACAAGTAAAATAGATCCTAGAAACCTATATAGTAAGTATATGTGAGTAGTAAGTGGGCATGATACGGGTCCTGTATATGTTTTAGTTAGAAATTACTGCTTTCCAGAGGAACTGATCCGTGAAAGGCCTGCCGTACCCCCCTCCTTCTAAGTGAAACCGGCGAAACGTCTGGAGAGCAATTTATAAGCAAACTTCAGGGGAGCCTGTATAGGCCTATAATCGCGTCTAACTACACTTCATTGTAAAGTAGGAAACAAGCGAAATGTTTAGTCAGATGGCTGACAGATTGTTTGATCATTCGAGTGGTGAGCCGTGAGCCAGCACATGTAATGGCGACCATTAAATTTTATAAGTTAACCCTTGTTATGTTACGAACTTGACATTTATTGCAGTGTACGTTATAATACTAGCGACTTATCCCGGCTTCGTTCTGATGTGTTACAAATCTTTAAATTTATCGGCTTGTTCTATATTTTTATAAGCATATATTATACATATAAATCTTCGTCTTGAATCACTGTCTATCTATTGCTGAATGAAATATATACGTGAACAAATAGTCGTCAATCGGATTGGTCTCACCAATTTACTTCCGCTGGTCGCGGGTTCGATTCCTCGCATGATGGTAATTCACGAGTACCATTGACCGTATTTGTCAAAGTGTTTTCTACGTATATTATGTACATACATAATATACGTAGAAAACACTTAGATATAATAAAAATAACCCGGGACAATAAACACAACACCATCTAGTCCCAAGCAAACCAGATCTCATGTTATGAGTACTAGACAACTGATAGAAATGCTTAGATATATTTCTTTTATTATATCGATGGTGCATACGGCTCATGATGATGGTAAATGGTTACCATAGCCATGGATGCCTCAGACACCGTGTGCTACGTGCGCGTTGCCGACCCATAGGAAACCTTAATAAACCCTTCTTGAAAAACCCCATGCTATAGTCCCATAAGAAAACCTCGGCGGTAAGTTCATAGTTCAATTTAAGTGTACGCGAGAGGAAGCTCCTCTGAAACCTCACTGTCCAAGACTACTTAGGTTCGAGCGTTATTATTATATTGTTACACATTCGGCAATTTATTTATAATACTGTGTAATTAGAAAGAATTATTTACATTTTATTAATTAATTATGCTAAAACACAGTAATACAGTTGACAAAATTTATTACAAAGTTCAACATTCAAAACTTGTTTAAATTCAGCTGAAATAGAACTTGTATATCTACATATGTATAGAGCGCTATAGTATACTATTTTTTATTGGGAATACTAGCTTTATTAACCATTGGCTTACATTTTATCCGGCATTTTATTTTCTGCAATGAATGAAACCACATAAATGACTTTACGCTGCGTCCAACCGGAAGTGTTGTTTTATTTCTTTTAAATCGCTTTGCATTTTGCGTCCAGATTGAACAGATATGTGAGAATATTGTGATAGGACAGTGCAAATAAAAATCAAGCATGTATGGCATCATGGTCAATTGGTTGTATTTATATATATATACATTATATATACTAGCGACTCGGGTAACTACGGGTGTACATGTATTATACATATGAACCTTCCTCTTGAATCACTCTATATATTAAAAATAACCGCTTATAAGCCATTTATAATATTATAAACACAAAAGTTTGTGAGTATGGATGGATGGCTGAATATTTGTTACTCTTTCAGGCTAAAACTACAAAACGGATTTTATTGAAACTTGGTATTATAGATTATACATAAAAAAAAACATAGGCTATATTTAAAAATATATTAATTGAATTGGGCGAAATATAATGATAAATGTCAAGTTAGTGTAATGCAGATCAGGGATGATATGGATATGACATTTCGGATACGGATAGATTTCGGATATAGTAATGATTATTATACCGGATACGGATACGGATGCGGATATGAAATTATTTCGGATTATTTGTTAGTTTCGGATAATTTCGGTTACGGATATTAATTTTTAAGGAATTTCAAAAGGAAAATACAAATAGTTAAAAAAATGGTTACATAACGTGTCTCAATTAGGCTCCGCCCCTAACCGATATTATCCGAAACTTTTATTTCGGTTTTGGTTACGGTTACGAATATTTTTTATATCGAATATCCGATAGTTTCGGTTATGATAACCATAACCGAAACTATCGGTGCTCCCTAACATCCCTGATGCAGATGAAGTTCTCGCAACTTCGTCTACAGTAGGTGAGGTATTACATACATAAATAGTTAAAATATTACATAACCCTTACCAACTAACCGAACCATACACATAATTTCATCAAAAGTAAAAAAAATTACCGCTTAAAGAAGTGGAAGGTAGTCAGCTAAAATTGTATAATTTTCTCACATTTATTGTCAAACGAGGCGGAATAATAACGTTAGTTGTTAAACGGGAACTCCATTAACTCATCAACAAGTTAGTTAATAATAAAGGCCACTCGATCAACCTAATCAGCCTACACGTTTTGCTTACTACAAACAGTGCCCGACAGTGCGGTTTCAAAGGAGCTTCCACCTATTGTGGAATGAACCTGCCAATGTTTTTTCGAGGCTACAGCACAGGGTTTTTCAGAATATTGCGTCTTTTCGCACAGGATATTATTAATAAAAATTGCACAATTCAATTTAAATAATTAGGAAATTAATATACATTTTTGGGTCAAATGTAGTTCAAACAACAATTACGCGAATGGACACATTTATTCAAAGCTGGTTGTCAAAGACTTCAAAAACTTTTATTCATCAAGAAATTGTAACTGAGATTTGAAAAATGCGAAAGAAACATTGTTATATTTCTATTGGTGCCTACTTAAATTCTTTGAATTATATAACAAACACGAGACCGGTAAGGCGTATTAATTTTTTCCCCTTTTGAGAATTATTATTTGTGTAACGGCCCTTTCACACACACATTCATACTATTGACGATTCTATTTTATATGCCACTAATCATGATAAATTCTTGGCGAATTTGTTACGATGGGCTAACTGACCTGACCATCATCATTCGTTCATCTTATCATCCTCCACTGGTGCCCCGCCAGCGTAAACCGATAGCGCAGGCGGCGGCACAATTCCATTATCATCTATAAAAAAAAAAACCTTCACACGCGGGGGGGGTGGAGGGGATTATAGTAATGTGGACTAATGATCCCATTGCTAGCAATGTACCATGTCAGGTCGACATCCACGCGGTTCCCCCTGGAAACCATCGTGATATCGAATTAGTTACGATGGGCTAACTGATCTGACTTCATGTTCTTCTTATCATCCTCCACTGGTGCCCCGCCAGCGTAAGCCGATAGCGCAGGCCGGAGCACCATTCCATTATCATCCTCTAAAAAATCTTTACACACAACTTCGTCTGCGTAGAATGGTAAAGACAAAAACATACATATATATATATATATATTTATTATACTTTCGCATTAATAATTTTAATATGTATTACGATTCGCCTGTGACGAAATAATACGACGGCTGTAAAGATTCGTGAATATATATATTCTATATATATTAGCTGTACTCGGGAGTTCGTCCATGTGGAATAGTAATCTGGACCAAATAAAGAAAAAATATTTACTAATTTATCCCAAAATAAGCAAAGGAAAAACTTTCATTGTTCTTGCTTCAAAAATGACGAATTTACATACAAATTTTATTTTACCCCCTTAAAGGTAACATTTTTACAAACATTAAATGTTATATTCATTTAAAATTGATTAACAACCTAAAAAATAAGTTTCAGTCAAAATGAAGATACTTCTGTACAACCTTTCATCAATCCTTTTAACCTGACGTCATGCTCGGCTTATCATTGTCCACTGGTGCCAGCGTAAATCGTTAGCGCAGGTAAGTGCCCATACGAAAATAATAACATCTCAACTACTGGATTAAATAATTAATAATAGCACAGATAATATAATATTACATGTAACCTTCCGCTTTAAATTTGGACTTGCCGGTGTGTACACGAACCCTAATATCAACTTGTGTTTTCGTTTCTTTTATTTGATAAATTTCATAAGAATTTCTCTTTTGAGTATTCTTATTTTTATAAAATTATACAAAGTTAGAAGCGTGCTATATTATTTATACAGTTCCGTTTTAAAAGTATTATAACCTTATTTAATATAGATATTTTAATATATTTTATACTCGTATATTAACTCAATATTGAGCAGAACTCTATATTTAGTATTGAGTTCTGCTCAGCCAGATAATATTTTTTGTATAATATCAAACGTGACACTATCTGATGGGCCAGCTGATAGCTAGTAAATGTCAACCGTTACCTGTATATGTATGTATGTCTGAGCAGAACACAATACTTAGTATTGAGTTCTGCTCAGCCAGATAATATTTTTTTTTATAATATCAAACGTGACACTATCTGATGGGCCAGCTGATAGCTAGTAAATGTCAACCGTTACCTGTATATGTATGTATGTCTGAGCAGAACACAATACTTAGTATTGAGTTCTGCTCAGCCAGATAATATTTTTTTTTATACTATCAAACGTGACACTATCTGATGGGCCAGCTGATAGCTAGTAAATGTCAATCGTTACCTGTATATGTATGTATGTCTGAGCAGAACACAATACTTAGTATTGAGTTCTGCTCAGCCAGACAATTTTTTTTTATAATATCAAACGTGACACTATCTGATGGGCCAGCTGATAGCTAGTAAATGTCAACCGTTACCTGTATATGTATGTATGTCTGAGCAGAACACAATACTTAGTATTGAGTTCTGCTCAGCCAGATAATATTTTTTTTTATAATATCAAACGTGACACTATCTGATGGGCCAGCTGATAGCTAGTAAATGTCAATCGTTACCTATATATGTATGTATGTCTGAGCAGAACACAATACTTAGTATTGAGTTCTGCTCAGCCAGATATTTTTTTTTATAATACCAAACGTGACACTATCTGATGGGCCAGCTGATAGCTAGTAAATGTCAACCGTTACCTGTATATGTATGTATGTCTGAGCAGAACACAATACTTAGTATTGAGTTCTGCTCAGCCAGATAATATTTTTTTTTATAATATCAAACGTGACACTATCTGATGGGCCAGCTGATAGCTAGTAAATGTCAATCGTTACCTATATATGTATGTATGTCTGAGCAGAACACAATACTTAGTATTGAGTTCTGCTCAGCCAGATATTTTTTTTTATAATATCAAACGTGACACTATCTGATGGGCCAGCTGATAGCTAGTAAATGTCAACCGTTACCTGTATATGTATGTATGTCTGAGCAGAACACAATACTTAGTATTGAGTTCTGCTCAGCCAGATAATATTTTTTTTTATAATATCAAACGTGTGTCACGTTTGATATTATATCTGATGTCGCCCGAGTCATTAACCCTGTCGGGACATATGTTGACAGAAGGAAAGAAAATAGAACTTTTGAATAGTCATATTTTTATTCTACCACTCATTGGTAACGCAGACTCATTACAATTTACAGAAGAATTAGAAGGTAATTTGCGTGTTGCTCTTTCAAATAAATGTAAATACGAAATCTTTATGTCGTAATTAAATAAATCGCCTCCGATCGATCCCCCGTCCAATTCAAACGGGGATCGATATTTCGAACCCCTAGTGGTGCCCTTAGACTAATGTTGTATCCGTCAGGCGGGAGTTGGCCTTCAGCCGCTCCATAAGTCCTTCCGCGGGTTTGGAGTGCCATCTGCACTCGCCCCCTATCGTCCGGTGAAGCTGTAAAGGCCAGCTGCGGCCAACAGCATTAGTGTAGTCAGAAAAAAAAAATAAAAAAAAGTAAATAGTGACTTGAGTACGAAAATGAATCGGTCTGTGTTGCTGTGTTAATCCGTACAGGCAGTCCGACTATGATGTTTCGGAGGCATCTCCGAAACCTATAATTTCACTGCCTTACCCTTCAACAGAAACACCTTACAAAAGAAGTTGCTAGGTGGCTAAATTAGGAGATTTACGCTAACGAATTTATACATGTCAATTGGTTTTTTTAACTGATAAGGGGCTCTTGGAAGAAAATTAAATCAAATACATTTGTAAGTAATAAATATCTGTCTTTTAATAGTCTTTGTTGATATCTGATGAGTCTAGATATATAGACATATATATATATGAGTATGAATACATATTAAAATGTATTTTTTATACTAAAGGTATACGCTGGCGGTCACTGAAGGGTGCTAGGATGAGGAGGCAGCCACGTTAGTTAATCTCTGCATTGTAGGCAAATTCACTACAAATTAATTAAGGGACCGCGTGGAGGTCTACGTAATATGGTACATTGCTATGCTATGAGGCTATTATTCCCTATTACTATGGACACCCGCCTCTCTTCTCGAAGTTTTTCTGTCATGATAATGTAATGGTGCACCCACTAACGGTATACGCTGGTGGGGCACAAGTGGAGTACGATAGGGTGACCATGAGGTCAGGACAATCGCCCGTCGCGTCCTGGCGAATTTACCAGAAATTGATCACGATGATTTCCAGTGGGGATCGCATGCAGAGTTACGTAGCGTTTATGTTACGCTAAAATTCTCTGAACATTTGGGAACTTCCATTGAAACCACAGTTTGGTCATTCCGTTCTCAAAATACTCTTCATAATATTAATTTATTATTAAAAACTAAAGCATTTACAAAGCCAAAATACGTATTATCCGTTTGTTTTAATCCATAAATCCGAAAATGTATATTGGTAAATTTATTTTAAGAAAGCCTTTTATAAATCTATATCTATACATATAAATAAAATTGGAGTGTCTATTTGTAATATTGACATAACCGTTTTTTACTACACATGATATAAATATGGTACATACACCAAAATAACATTTTTTACAATTTTTGTCTGTCTGTCTGTCTGTTCCGGCTAATCTCTGAAATGACTGGACCGATTTTGACGGGTTTTGTTTGGCAGGTAGCTGATGTAATAGGAGTAACTTAGACTTTAGTAAATTACCTTTATTTTAGAAAAATCTAGTTAAATTCCACGCAGACGAAATCGCGGGAACAGCTAGTAGAATATAAAAAACTGATTTCCTGGAACACAATTCTGGAGATTTCGACTCGATTATATTAAGTGGAATATCTTTTATTTGCATTGGAATCGAAATTTCTCTGGGTATTTTTATATTATAGATATAAATGTTATGCCTACTTTAATCCAAAAAGGGACACAGGCATTTTGTTGAGTGTAATAATAATATGTCTAGCTAGAAATAATCTTTATTTAAATAAACTGTATATAAGCACTTTTGAATGGTTTTATTTATTTTTATTTTGGCACTCATTCGAAGCTTATCACAATAAGAATGATAAAGGAACTTGCGTGTTGCTCTTTTGAATATTTTTTTTCTAAGTAAATACATAGTAAGATTAGACGATAATCAACATAGAAAACGCTAAGCACTAAATCTTTCTGCAATCAGATAATATTGTCAGCGCTATGAATTTTAAGTTAAATTTATTCTACAAGAACATTATTATCATTTATAAACACTTCAATTTTAGCTTTTTTCCAAAGAAAGTGTTTTATAATACATTTGAATATTTTTTACAAAGAATATTTTCTTTAGACATTAGTTATTTTATTCAATGACACACGAAATGTTAGTAAGTAAAACTTATAAAGATAAAACCCGGTGCCCCTAAAATGTCATGTACTTGGTATTACGTGTAGTCTTAACAGCTCTTCGACACTGATCTTCTACTTGTGGAAAAGTGCACTTAAAGCGAGAGTGTCGAACGAGAACAAACTGGTGGTTAACAGTAACTGTAGCGTATATTATTCATGTACTGTATCGCAATGTATAAACAGAATGTGTGGTGACGCTCGTGCTGGCATTAGATTTCTTTTTTTTTGGTTAATAATAATACTCATTATTCTTCTTCCGCCCAAGAGATTGCATTGACAATGTGGACTAGCTATAATAATAATAATAATAAATACCTATCGTACAGTCCGAAAATTTCTCGAAATAGATGAAAAGGATATAACACCAGTCATACCAGGCACACAATAAGTACACACACACTCACACATTCACACACGCGCTCACACATATACACACTCTGCACTTACTTGGTTTCGGCCCGTAAGTGTGGAGAAAACCAGCAAAAACTGAGAAAAATAATAATAATCTCAAGACAATTCACACAGCGCCGTCTAGACCTAAGTTAAGCTAGCTAAAGCTTGTGTTATGGGTACTAGACAACTGATACAAATACATAGATATTTTTTTTTCGTAAATACATACATATTATATATAGAAAACACCCAGACCGACACAAACAATCATACTCATGAATACAAATGTTTGTGCCGTGCGAGGAATCGAACATTCGGACGTAAAGCGGTGTACTAAACCACTAGACCACCGAGGTCGTCAGACTATAGACTACTATATAAATATGATTTGAAATGGATTTTAGGGAAAGTGATAAAACATTGTAACGTCGAAAATAGTTAGAAATATACAATATGTATAAATAATTTTGACTTCAATCAATTCTTATCGTGGTATGTTGATGTATTTAATTTTACTCGGACTGTATTACCGAAGACTTGAAACATGTGTTTAGGAACATAAATTCACTCCCTAAGTGGGTAAATGACACTAAATGAGGGTTTCAAATTTATATAAGAGGAAAATATTACACGAAGGGAAAAAGGACTAAGTAATGTAAGTAATACCCTGCATTTTAAGTAGACAATGGTACTTAGTAAACAGTAATGAAAGATTTTATATGGTCATATAAACTACCTAACTTTTAATATTACTAGGTTAATTTTATTAGTTTGTACCATCTAGAATAGATACGTGAAATTATGGTACCTTACTGGCCATTTAAATTTGTTATTATAAAAAATAATGTACCTATTCTTTTTAATGTCACTCGATAATAAATTACGATTATATCTGTTTGCATATTTAAATGATCTTTCCTAAACTCTTTATTTACGGACTATATTTATCTTAAAAAAAAATTCGTATGTACTTTTGTGGGCAATAAAAGAAACCAGGAAATTATCGTAAGAATAATATATATTGCTAGCTGTAGTAAAGAACAAGCCGATAAATTCAGAGATTTGTAATGCATCCATCCGAAGCCGGGACAGGGACACTAGTAATGATAAATGAATACACGTGTCTATCTAATCATTACCTGTTTATTGCTGAACGGATCTTAATTAAACTTAGCATTAATATAAACTGTTTCCCGAGGATGGACATAGACTCCACTTATCGTAATAAGTGAAAACGAAACGACAAACGAAGTCGTAGAAAATAACTAGTATTAGTTGTCTTGGCCTGAACTATTTTACAGACTGCCTAAAATTTATGATTTATGATTGTATTATAAATTCTAGGCAACGGTTTGAAAAGTAAAAAATATTAATAAACCAGAATTGTAGTGAACATTAACTAAAAAAAATAATTTCATTAAAATTAGTTGTATCAGAATGGAAAATAATATGAATGATCTGGCTGTTTACGAGACAAATAAGTTATATATATTCTATAAATAAAAATAAATTTAAACATAATAAATTGATGATTGAATTTTTTTATTGACTATTAAAATATTTTTAGTTGTTTTATAATTTTTATTATTTAATATAATGTTATTATTGACTTTTTAACTTTCTTTTATCTTACTAGCTGACCCGGCGGCACGAATAGCAAAATAAGTATTAAATAAACTAAAAAAATAAAGAATCGACTGTTAGGCGATACGATGCTCGCCGGATCATCTAGTATTCTATAAAATTTACTTACTTTTTACGTACAACAATTTCAAAACGTATACCTATTGCCAAAAATTCAAATTCCATAATATAAAATGGAAAATATTTTTCGACGAGTCAAAATGTAACACAAGAAAACATTAAGAAATCCTTATGAAAGCGCAAATGCTGTTCATTCTCCACATTGCATACGGTAATACCTATTTTGTTTTTCATACATATATATTAAATTTTTACATACAACGAAACTGAAACTGTGTTTGTAAAATGTAAGTGCATCTCGGGACGGATTTTATTAAATACCAGAGACAAATACCAAGCAAATATTGGACATAAACAATGCGCAGTTTATACACTACAGCAGCATACCGCATTGACATAAAGTACAATGGAATCCCTTGGGATAAATAAATCTTACAACGAGTTTAATCAAAAAGAAAAGTGAGAGCCAAGTTATTTCGAAACATGTTTTAAATATTGTATTACTAGCAACATCTTGCGGCGCTGCCCGCTTATGATAAAGGCTATGTTGTTTGCTGATAATAAGCTAACTATAGGTGAAAGTATTTTCACAATGTAGTTTAAAGTTAAGTATTTTAGACCTATCCATCATTAAAAGACATACAAAATTTTTTTTTTTTATATTTTACTATCTCTAATACAATTTCTTTTATATTAGTACAGAAAAATAATAAAATCATGTTAGGACAATTTTCACAGCATCATCCAATCCCATCCAAAGCAGAGCTTGTGTTATGTGTATTGACAACTGATAAAAATACATAGATACATTTTTTTGTAAAAACATACATAATATACATAGAAAACATCCAGAGCGATACAATCATATTCATGAATACAACTATTGTACCGTCCGAGGAATTGAACCCCCGATCTTTGAAATTAAGGCAGTGTGCTAAATACGGTTTAATTATAAATGTGTGGATTACAGAGTTTTTAGATTCTAAAGTTATCTAAAGTTTTCCTAACTGTCCCTTTTGGAACGTTCACGTTCAGTTAAGTTAGTAATTCATTAGAGACCTAAGTCACTGATATTGCTTAATGAATATACAAGCAGCAGTGTGTTGTTATAATTAATGGATGAATATGGCTCGCATCTGCACTAACAGGATACTCCAGTAATGACCCAGTTTAAATAATAGGCTGAGTATTAACTATCAGTTAAAACATCGTGACGATTTAACCATGATATACCGAGAGCTATTTCCGGAGACAGATTGACCTCCACATGCATGCAGCAAATGCATAATATACCATGTCAAGTTAACCTACAAACGGTTCCCACTAGAAACCGTCATGTTAGATTCCTGGTCAATTTCTCTTGATGGTCTAACTGACTTGATATCTCATCTCACCATCGTCCACTGGTGCTTCGACTGCGTCTACTGTTAGGCGATATACCGTATCATTATTATCTAAATCATTAAAAAAAAAACCTTCACAATTTCCCTTGGAAACCATCAGACAATATCCTAATGAATATGGCACGAGGATCTAACTGAATTGAGTTCATGATCATTTTGTGATCCACCACTATCATCCTTCAGAGTAGATATTAGCGCAGGCAATATCACAATTCCATTATCATCCATTAAAAAACTCTTATGATAATGGAAACTAAAAGTTATAATTATATCACAAAACGGTTTGACAAATAAACCGTTAGTGCATTAATTTAAAAAATATAAATACAACTTTATGTTTATAAGTTTAAAGTCCAAATCTACAACTATAGAGTTAATATAATTTAATATAGACAATAACAATAACAAACTGATTTTACCTAAATGTCGTTTGGCTAAAGTTAGTAATTCGTTTCATGGCAATTGCGTAAGGTTTTACAATAAAATACTAGTCTGTTATAAATCTGCCAGAAAAAGATTTAAATGCCAAATAAAACAGTTCCTTTGCAAAAAACCTTACTATAAAATTGAAGAATTCGTTAACGATAATAATGTTGTCATAGAAAAACTTTAAATCCATAGCACTGACAATATTATCTGATTACACTAATAATGAGTGCGTAGCGATTTCTATGTTGATTATCGCATGCCTCTTACTTGTTATACTGCAATAATTTACATAAAAAAACATCTATTAAAAAGAGCAACACACAAGTTTCTTGCTCATTCTTCTTGTTGAATGATGAATCTGCATTCCGAATGAGTGGTAGAATCAAAATATGACTATTCAAAAGTGCTTGTAATGAGTTTATTTGAATAAATATTATTTCTATTTCTATTTCAATGAGTGCGTAGTGAGTTCTATGTTGATTATCGCATGCCTCTTACTTGTTATATTTAATTATTTACATAATTTCTTGCTCATTCTTCTTGTGATGAATCTGCATTCCGAATGAGTGGTAGAATCCAAATATGACTATTCAAAAGTGTTTGTAATAAGTTTATTTGAATAAAGATTATTTCTATTTCTATAGACGGCCCAATGCATAGTAGGTGATCAATCGTCCATGCCATGTGGTATATATATAGTAGGGAATGCAATCCCGATCCCGCGGGATCCCGATTTCGCGAGATCTCGTGTAATTTTTCGGGATCAATCCCGACGCATCATATGACGAGATCCCGTTCGAGATTGACGGGATTGGGCGGCAGTGAAAAAGAAATAAAAAATATAATCACACGATTATATCGTAAAGAACCAAACCAAGCAGATATTAATACGGCAATACTAATCGAAGATGACTTGCCTCTTTCAATTATTGCAGAAGATTTGAATTTACGTGCTGCACAAACTAATAAATCGCTTCAAGAGGAATTAGAAGAAACTCTGCGAGCTTCTAAAAGTCCTTTTGCACGTATATCCACGTGGACGTAGACTTAGACAAATTAGAATCTACCATTAAAAAAGAAATGGATTTGTTTGAGTGTGGAGGAACAAGGGGGCGATTTTTGCAGTTTGCATATAATTGCTTCGCCACGCTGTTGCCAACCAGCGTTGAGTCGGAGAGGGCATTCTCAGCAGCGGGGTACATTGCAACGGACATTAGATGCCGTTTAGCAGATGAAACTATTAATACCCTTTGTTTTTTAAGGAGTCATTTTCAAAATCACTCTTTTTCCTAATTCCCTTGAAATAAGCTTACCTAATATTGTACCTAATATTGTTTTGATTACCTAATTTACCTACGTTAATTTCCTTACAACCTGATTATTATTTAGTTGGTAAGATTAAAAAATAAAGGTTTTTATTTTCTTTCGAGTAATATGTTATTTTAGTTAACCTCACTATCACAAACAAGCAGTTATTAGCTTTTTCAGTCATCTGAATTCAACATTTCTTTTAAATTTAGACGGGATCCCGAAAATTCCGGGATCCCGCGGGATTGATATTTCTAATCCCGCGGGATCCCGAATTTGCAATCTCGAGTCGGGATTGCATTCCGTAATATATAGTCTCACACATGATGGTTACAGTAATAAACTTGTACTTACTTGTTTTCCAATTCAAGTTGCCATAAACTTTGTCCGATGTATTATGTTCGCATGAACAATTTCTTATTAGTTAATATCCCATGACATCGAACGAGTGTATCCTAAACGTAATCGTGTATCAGGAAAATCAGGGTTATCAACCTCAAACTGTCAAAAACTAAAAAAAAATATCGTACATTGACTCTCCAAGAACCTATCATCGTATTTTACTTTGACAAATACTACTATAATACTTAACCATAAGTATATAGATAATATTTAGTAATTAAATTTATTTATTTACTAGCTGTACCCACGACTTCGTCCGCATGGAATTTAATTTTATTTTTCTAGTATTAAACATTTTTTTCAATAAAAGTGGGCTAAGTTTCTCCTTATTACATCAGGCTACCTGCCAAAAAAAGTCCAGTCAAAATCGGTTCTGCCATTTCAGAGATTAGCCGGAACAAACAGACAGACAGACAAAAATTGTAAAAATTGTTATTTTGGTGTATGTACCGTATTTATATTCATATGCATGTAGTAAAAAACAGTTATTTCAATATTACAAATAGACAATCCAATTTTATTTATATGTATAAATGATGCCCATATGTTATTAAAAATAAATAAAAAAATATATATTGTGAAAAAAAAAATTCGTAAATTAAAATCTGGTACAAAACTGCCTCGTACTGTTTTGTACGAGATTTTATTTGAACGTTCCCTCGTACTTCGTACTGTAAACTAAAAACCTCGTACCTGAGAATCTTCGAGCACTTGGCATCCCTGGGAGGAACCCAACCCGAGGCGGCAACTAAATTAATCGTTACGCTCAACGGCGACGATCCGTTACTTTCCTGTTCAGTGAGTGCTATGTTTCAGAATTAGGCCACACTTAGCAACCCCGTCAGACACATTATTATAGGAAAATTAACGTTAAAAATAAAAACTATTTATTATCCTATAGTAATTTAAATGCTGCAGTTTTTGCCAAGCAGAAGAGCAAACGCTACTGCACATCCTATGTGACTGTAGCCCTCTCATGCATAAATATCTCCTTTGGAAAGTATACACTATATCCTGAGGAGATAAAAACCATCGCTCCTAAGAATATCCTTCAATTCTTGTCACTGACGTGTCTAGGTAGCGAACTTTGAATAAGGGCGAGCACAATAGATCTATAGGTCGCAGCTATGACCTAAATAAATAAATAAAATAAAAATAAAAAAGCCTTTTATTTCCTAAAATGACAAGAATATTACATGCACTTACTAACTATTTATGAACATATCATGTTATTGATCTTTTTACATATTCTATTTGTTATTTATTATATTATATTATTATTTTTATTATATTATTTTGTCTACATTCAATATATTATTATTAGCATGCAATAACAATAAACATTACATTTCTTTTATATTATATTTTTTTATTTAAGGATATCCATTTAAGGATATAGGCCTCTTCCAACCTTTTCCACTTGTCTCTGTCTTTAGACAGTCTCGTCCAAGTGGGCCCCGCCACGTCAATGATGTCAGGTCAGTACTGTACTGTACAGTAGGTCATAGCACCTGATAATTGCTCTAACCTAAAAAAAAACATATATGGTCTTGACATGAATGTATATTTTAATGATGATGAGGGAATGTTGCACCCGCCTACGACAACAGCCGCCGCCTGTTAACTTACGCCGACATCAGTAGAAGAGGTGATGATGAGTATGAGGCCAGGTCAATTGGCCCATCGTGGCAAATTTACCCGGAATTTATCACAATGATATTCAGGGGGAACTGCGTGGATATGGGTTAACCTGACATAATACATCGTTAGCAATGGGGTAATTAGTCCACATTAATAGCAATCTCAAAATAAAAAAAAAAAACTAAATGACACTTGTAATAAATTAACAAACATCCAGCATGGTGTTTCCCAATCTTTTGTTATGCAATACTCCTTATGCTTTTTTAAATTCTTCGGCTCCTTTAAATAATAAAAACCGAAAGTTCACTTAAGAAAGTTGAATCGAGAAACACTAGAAAATTGTTATTAAAACACAATAAGTAAATTTTCAAAATGTATAAATATAAACTGAAATACCAATTCCAAATAATTTTAATAAATTTTATACTATATTCATATATTATTTTAATTTAGTGATAAACAATTATTAAAGAATCAGCTATTTTCGTTAAATTTAGCAACGAAATCTAGCATTGCATATAAATGGCCTGGATGGAAAGGGTTACTCATGTCGAGTTCATTGTCGAATTGCCCCTTTAACAGCCAAATGGTCCCTTACGGGGCGTGGGCCCCGCGTTGGCAAACACTGGTCTAGCATATCTTTCTAGAAATTCTTAATATTGTATACAATTCCTAATCAAAGGTGTTAGTTAACACAATTCGATATATTATATGGCCTGCAAATTGATGACAATTTACAGAATTGAGGCTGTATTTAAAGTGATAAGATAAATAAAATGTAACAAAAAATACAATGACTATTGTTTCCTGATGTGGATAAAAGAAGTCCTATATTTTAAGATTCTTGATTGGTTTTTTCTTTTATTATGAAGGTTTTACGCAAAACAAGTACTAAGTTCACAATGCATACTGTAATGCTCGCAATGCTACACATGTATATATCATTATGAATGTTGCGGTATAGTTCGGTAAACACCTGTAAGCTGTAAAGATCACTTGCGACCAAAAGTATTAGAATTGTTCGAAAAAAAAATAGAAAACTGTGTGCCTTTCCAAATTCAAAAAAAGAACTCTCACAGTTTCTTTTTTTGAATTTTGAATGGCAGACAGTTTTCTATTTTTTTAAGAAACAGTCTCACTGTTTCTTTTTTTGAATTTGGAATGGCAAACAGTTTACTATTTTCATTTCGAGTTCTATTTTTGAATAAAAATTCAATTTATAACAAAAACCCATTTGAATTTGGAAGTATCTGCACTTGATTTATATATTGAGAAATTCAACGTATTTCTTTTAATTCTAAACAAATCTTTCTCGTTGAATTATAAATTTCACTGAACATTGTTCGCGTTCGTTGTCGTACGACAGTCTATATTGAAATCTGGCTGATTATACAAAGGTCGTTATACCGCCTGTACTATTGTAGTCAGCGTATAAAAATGTTGGAGCGAGACTGAAGGCATGCGGGCGAACGTTTGCATGAGAACTAGGATCTTTGAGTTAATTCCATTTGTCATGCACACACAAGAAAGATCTTTGCTAGGAATGAGAGTACTTAGTAGTTTTTTAATGCTTGAATATGGAATGGTTCACGCGTCTGCTCTGATGGTATAAGCCGGACGTTGATAGAATGAGAACGATCTATTAAAAAAAGAGGTTGGTGTTGAAGTGATGATTGATGAAAATTTTGAGTATTTATACGTATAGACAAGCTGTACCCGCGACTTCATCCGCGTGGATTTTATTATATATTTCTAAAATAAAAGTAGCTTAAGTAACTTCTTATTACATCAGCTACCTGCCAATAAACGTCCCGTCAAAATCCGTCCAGCCATTTCAGAGATTAGCCGAAAAACAGACAGACAGACAGACAGACAGAAATTGTAAAAAAAAATATTTAGATTTAGATTTAGAAAAATAGACAAACATTGTAAAAAATGTTATTTTAGTATATGTACCACATTTATATTCATAAGCATGTAGTAAAAACGGTTATTTCAATATTACAAACAGACATTCCAATTTTATTTATATGTACAGATTTTCCCAGGTAAGATGCCTGTCCCCTTTGATTATCAATTTTGAATCTTAATATAAAGAAACAACGTGTACTTTAGAAAGAATAGATATTCCTCTAAAAGATGTTAGTAGTTATATCGGCTTGATATATAAAATAGCTTGAAATAATTTTTATAACTGTATTCGTGAAAAATGCTGCAGTTACCGTATATTATATACCGTTTTGTATATATAATATATATCGTTTTCATATACAGTTGTATTATCATAAAGGGCGCGCAGGGGTGAATATTGATGAAATAAGGGAGAAGTAACCCTTATTTTAAGAGCAAATACCAAATGCTATTTTACCAGAGATTCATGAGTTCCACACGTTTAATGTTTCATGTTTGCTTTGTAACGTGGCTAATTTTCACACGTCTTTGGAGTTCGATTCCTCGCACGATGCAAACATTTGTATTAATGGTATTTTTGATCTGGGAATTTTCATATTCATATTATTTTAATCACAATTGTAACAACGTCTTGGTACAGAATAGCATGTAATTGTAATTACAATTATATGTCGACAGATAATTATGACACAGTTATAATTTTTATTATTAAAAATAATAAATTTAATATATAAATGAAAAAAATCTATATTATGTATATATTTACAAAAAAAAACTAATATTTGTCTAGTACCCATAATACAAACTTCTAACTTGAGTGATAAGTCCTGAGTTATAACAAAAAATAAGTAAATATCTATACTAATGTAATGAAATAAGAGAATTTCTGCGCGTTACGAATTTAATTTTCAGATATTATATTACATTATGAAGATGTTTTTGTTTTTTGGGTAGAAAGGAACTAGTTATTCCACAATAATTAATAAAATATTATATTGAGTGGCCCATTTCGATGAAATCAATCCCATGTCGAGAAAGACAATGGCCCATATAACATCACGCTACAGGGGGAAAGTAGATCATTAGTAATGTGGATTAATAACCCCACTGCTAACAATGCACCATCTTAAGTTGACCACCACGTGGTTCTTCCTAGAAACCATCATGTTAAATTTCTGGTACATTTGCTACGGTGGGTTGACCTGACTTGATACTGAATCATCCTCCACTGGTGCCCCGCCAGCGAATACCGTTAGCGCATGTGAGTGCACCATTCCATTATCATCTGGTAAAAAAATTCACGCTACGATAAATAGGCATGGAACATAGAAGGAAAATGTTGATAAAAACAGTACATTATTTTTCTTTTTAAGAGCTTCCGGTACGTATGTGGTGCAGGAAGTTGTGCGGGTTAGTGATTTTATTAAGATAATATTTAAAATTCAATGGAAATTTTACATTTGTAGACCTATGCCTGAAAATAGGTAATGTTAATAACGTTAGTACGTTTGCTAATACAAACTATATATACATGTACTACTTACATATACTTATATATTACTACTTTTTAATCTAATAAATGTTTTTTTGTAATTGTTTTGCGTACGTATATGTGTGTCTACATATATATGTAATATGTATGTTAAATGTGTGTATGTATATTAATATCAATAAATATTTTTTCTTTGTTCTTTCTTGTTTAAAACATGAATATTATATCTATACCTATATACATTAAACTTATTAGAGCAACAGAGGATAAAACAGTAGTTTTAATATGTTTGTCTGTCACATATGTTTGTACACATACACAATTGAAACAAAACGTTTGGCTTGAGGTATTTAATTTTTTTGCACTAATGGAGGTAAAATAAAATAGAAATTGAAACACTGCAAG
The DNA here is from genome assembly GCF_030625045.1 of Achroia grisella. Classification (NCBI taxonomy): domain Eukaryota; kingdom Metazoa; phylum Arthropoda; class Insecta; order Lepidoptera; family Pyralidae; genus Achroia; species Achroia grisella. The sequence goes on from NW_026712943.1 coordinate 582,742, forward strand.
TAACTTATTAAAGTTATTTGTACATATGTATCTTCTTTGTAAAATAAATAGCCTAAATAATTAAAAATGCTATCTATCCAAGGTCACTTATCCACGCGGACGACGTCGCGGGCATAGCTAGTCTAATTTATTTATTCATAATTTAAGAGCTACGCTCTTGTCGGTGGAGCTCTTGCCACTCTTCGTGATCTTCCATCATGCTCTTTAATTCTTGATACGACACGACTCCCATTTGTTCCTCAATTTGTTTGATGTAGCTATACCGTGGTCTTCCCCTCCCCCTCTTTCCTTCTATTTTCCCCTCAATAATAATTTTAGCTAGTCTAATATAAAGCACAATTTTACTCAGAACAAGAGGGAGTCGCTCGTTTTAAAATAATCATAAAAAAGAGCTAGCTGTAGTTTTTTAACAGAATATAAATTATTAATGATCCGTGGTCCATTAATAATTTTAACTGTAAAGTTAATTAAGAGATTATCTTCTCTGAATTGCGAAGTCACATTACTCACACAAATCAATTTGGAGTATGCCAGGTGGTGCAAATTTCGCAATGAGCAAATTAGTTTCATAAAATTATTAATTGTTTTTAATAATTATTCACGATAATCATTAGGCGATGGAATGAAAGATGATCCTAATTATTTTTTTTATTACAAGTTTCGCTCTCGTCTTGTGTAGAGCGATAAGGTTGGACTTTATTAGGTGACGGTATACCGGCTTACGGTACGGACTAAAGATTTGTATTTATGAGCATTGTTTCTATCGGTCTGGGTGTTTTCGATGTGGTTTATGTATATATTTACAAATAACTCATATTTATAGCAGTTATCTATTACTCATGACACAAGGTCTACTTAGGTTGTCATATGCTTAACTAGACATATTTTAACATTTCAAGTTTATAAATGAGTTCTGACTTAGTGGTTTATACACCGGCTGAACCCCAACGACCGTGAATTCGACTCTGACCGACGCAAAAAAATATTTATGTTTTTAACTGAATGTCCGTAGATGTAAACATGCCAGAGAGCTAACCTACTAGTTACACATAATTTTCTTATTTGTATTATCATTACTGTCTAGTCAATGAGTAATATAAATTAACTCACAAAAAATATTACACAAATTAGGTTGCAACTCACGACCATTTGGATCCACAAGTCGGGTTATCTAACCGTGAAACCTTAACTAAGCTTAACTTGGGTCTAGATTGTCAAAAAAAAATAGAAAGAAAAGGGGATTTAGAATTTATAATGAAACCACAGGTCTCTTAAAGTAAAATATTCTAGTAATAATAATAATAATCTCAAGACAATTCACACAGCGCCATCTAGTCCCAAGTTAGCGTTAAAGTTAAGTTGTAGGGTACCATACAACTGATACAAATACATAGATTTTTTTTTATAAATACGTACATATTATACAAAGAAAACACCCAGACCGATACAAACAATCATACTCATGAATACAAATGTTTGTACCGTGCGAGGAATCGAACCCGCGACCATCCGTCGTAAAGCGGTGTGCTAGACCGCTATACCACCGAGGTCGTCAATAATCAAAAGACGAGTGAGCACTGAAATAAATTTATTATTATATCATTAATAGTCGACGATGCTAGAACAAGTTCCAGTGCAGATTTGTGCGGTGGCAAATCTGTTACTGTTGCCACCGCAGCCGCTGTATGAGAAACCTTTGCACGCTCTTACACTCAAATCGAAATACCACCTGCAAATTAATAAACAAATTCACTACACAAATTTTTTAGTATAGTTTTTATAGTACTACTGCCAATAATTTATCTTGTCGAGCCTGTGGTAGGCCATACCGCTCTCGTGTTGGTTTGTACAGCCACAGAAAGAGCTGTTCACGGACCAACACGCCACAAATCGTCTGTAATAGGCCATTATTTATATATATTGTAATGTTGAGTGCAATGGCTGGATCATCCGTCCTACTCGTGAATGGTTCTAGTTGTGGGCACTGGTCTGATCAGATTACGGCTCTGATGAAATTATTTCGTATTGTCAATAATGCAATAACATAAGTATGCTGGTGGACACTACATACTCCCCAATTGAATTTAAATTTGAATGTGTATTTTTGTAACTGTACAAGTTCATAAGAGTTAAGTTTCTAATTATCTTCTTAGTTCGAAAGCACTCCGGACTAACAGTAGATTTGACGTATCGTTAGAGTCAGCAATCAAGCATCCAAGAATATCCTTTAATTCTTGTCCCTCGTGGGTCAAATGAAATGAATCAAATTAAATTAAATGTATTTATTTGCATGAAACATGGTACAAATATTGAATGTCATGTAATATTATATTATCGATGGTATTAATAAATGTAAATCTGATAATAGCCCAAAACCTCCAATAAAAAATATAAAAAAGAGGCTTATATTAAAAAAATGTTTTGATTTTATTTTATCAGGAAAGTATTTATTTAATTGTTTAACTAATTTAAATAATATTTATTTAACTTAATTATTATATATCAAGCCAATTAAAGACAAAATTGTAGCCGAATCGTATAAACATTTAAAGAGCATGATGGAAGATTGTGGAAAGTGGCAAGAGCTCCACAGAGTAGAGCGTGGCCCTTAAATTACGAATCAATGAATGAGTATTACGAATGTCGTGATAATGTTCATAGTGCTGTTCATGTATACAGATAATAATTACCACTTACCATCTAATGGGCTGTCAGCTTATATACCATTACAATTACATAAAAAAAACGTAAAACGGCACTTGAAACAAATTCTATTTTCTACCTAAAACTGGTATATAGCATATATATACATCATAGTAACACAACAACTTCTTATCGTCTCAGAGCACGGCACGTATCTTTTCCCATAAGGGGAGGATTTAGCAGATTATTAGTCCCTCTGACCAGGCAGCTTGTAATAGGGTTTTATTACGAGTTCTTTCCCTTGCATTGATGTTTGACTTTCTTCCCTTAGTCGCATCTTACATCTTATGTAAAGAAATCATAAATTCTCACGAGATCTAAACTTATAGCAAATAAAGAAAATAAATCTTACATTGGGTAGTAGTCATTACATTTTCCAAAATCGGGTTGTAAGCGACAGCTTATTTTTTGAGACAAATTTCCCTTAATCGTATGAAATCCAGAATCTATTAAAATGTAAAAATGTCTAATATAAAAATGCTAGTAATAGTAACGAGGAAGTAACTAGGCATACAGGGGAATCGGTACAATGCCCGATTATTTTATAACAATATATATATTGATTACTTTTATAGAATTTGTATAAACAATGATTACTAGTGTCTTATTACAATTATCCTTTCATTATTATGTACTTTTAATAATTATTATATTTTTGTACGAAAATTGTTTCTACTTTTAATTGTTTGTATTTTGATACTTTAATAATAAATAATCTTTTTTTAAAATAAATAATCTCAGGACAATTCACACAGTGCCATCTAGACCCAAATTAAGCTATCTAAAGCTTGTGTTATGGGTACTAGACAACTGATACAAATACATAGATATGTTTTTTTTCGTAAATACATACATATTATACATAGAAAATACCCAGACCGATACAAACAATCATACTTATGAATACAAATGTTTGTGCCGTGCGAGGAATCGAACCCGCGACCATCGGAAGTAAGGCGGTGTGCTAAACCGCTAGACCACCGAAGCCGTCATAATGATCTGCTACATCCTTGGGGTTTTTAGTGAGTAACATTCTCACAGTAGCCGTCCGTTTTAGGACTCATCACTTACTTACGGTGTTACAACTAACTTCAGGAGTTACAACTCCTGAAACGAACGCGTCTCCATGATTTACCCCACGTAAAAAAAGTATTACTAAACTACTGGCCACGAGGCTATCTATTATATTATATTACTAGCTGTTCCCGCGACTTCGTCCGCGTGGAATTTATTTATATACTTTTTTATGTAAACTAACAAAAAATCTAAAATAAAAGTAAAGTAGCCTAAGTTACTCCTTATTATATCAGCTACCTGCCAAAAAAAGTCCCGTCAAAATCGGTCCAGCCATTTTAGAGATTAGCCGGAATAAACAGACCGACAGACAGACAGACAAAAATTATAAAAAATGTTATTTTGGTGTATGTACCGTATATATATTCATATGCGTGTATCAAAAAACGGTTATTTCAACATTACAAACAGACACTCCAATTTTATTTATATGTGTAGAATAGATGTATAGATAAACAAACATTTTAGAAAATTGTTATAACAATTATTATCTACTTTATTTTCTAACATACCTCGACATTGTTGCTGACACTCTTTCAGAGTGTTGAAATGATTTTTGTCACGCGGACACTGACCGAAGGTAAATGTTTTACAGTCCTCCATCTTCAAGTCATAATAAAATCTGAAGAACGAAATAAAATCTGAATAAAATTAATGACGAGATGTGTTGACATATATTGTGTCTTCAATCTATCTGCATAAAGTTTATAATGTACTATCACAGCTATGAGTTTAGTACTTTTTATTTCTTACCTGGAAGAAGTAAATCCTTTCCCATTACAATCGTATCCGTTAGGTTGTAATTTACACCATACGTCCCAACCATAGTCCCTCAGCACATCTGCGGAAAAATTACTTTTTGTTACATCTTTACATAGTATAAAATGAAGACGATACGGCTGTCTGTTCGCTTAAATTTTTTAATCTACATAACGGATTATATTGCAACTTTTAGCAATTGATAGAGTGAATCAAGAGTAAGGTTTATATGTATTATATACACCCGTACGTAGCCGGGGCGGATAGCTAGTATTTAATAAGTCTATGCGAATTGCTTTTATGCTTACTATACAGAATGTTATATCTATAAAAATACATTATTAAGCTATTACAAGATCTGTGTATACTTTTTACTATTTTTTAAATAAATTCATTATAAAATTAGGCTTTACATCCAATTCATAATGACGACCTTAGTGGTCTAGTGGGTTAGCACACCCCTTTACTTCCGACGATCGCGGGTTCGATTCCTCGCACGGTACAAACATTTGTATCCATGAGTACGATTGTTTGTTTAAGTCTGGGTGATTTATGTGTATATTATGGATATATTTACTAAAAAAAGTATCTTTGTATATATGTAAACTGTACTTACGATGCGCTGTGTGAATTGTCCAGAGATATTTAAAAAATACCAATAATTGTTAATCGTCGGTATATAAACGCTCTTTAAAACGTACCTTCTTTAGGAGTAGCAGTAACATTTGCATCTGTAGTCACATTTGTTTCAATCTGCTGCGTATTTGATTCCAAAAACAAGAGTAATATATAATATCCAACATATGTTTTGCACATATCCAATACAATTTACGATACAAAAACTTTATTCGATTTTGCAATGTTATAAAATGTTATTGGATTTCATATTTTAAAATAATACGTATAATTCAAAAGTGTTAACTTTATTGAATCGATAATTTATACTTACAAAAATTTATTTACTATATCATCAGATAAATTTCACGAGACTTCTGAATTGACAGTTCATAATGTAATGAATATAAATATCACTGAAGTATGCGTGAAAAAATACAAAGTTATTTTAATGTTTAATTAGCACGACTGGCTACAGCTGATAATTCTTGAATAGCACTCTGCAGCGCCTGCTGTTGCAGTTCTGGCGTGATAGATTTTTGGACATTCTCCAAAATCCAACCAACCATCCACTTCTGATGTATACGTGCTTCGGTTTGATACCTCTTTGCGTGATAATCCATTCGTCCTTTAACCATTTGATAAACATGCATTAGCCTCTCTCTGTAAACTGCTTCAAGTTGCATGTTTATGTTCTCTTTCTTCGCATCCATCAATAATTTCTGTCCTTCTGCCCTCCACTGAGCATCCTTGCTTGTTTTTATAACATCTTCATAAAATTCTATTTCATCTGTCCGCCCTTTCTCCCATTTTGCTATTTCAGCGTCAACTTGTTTATCCAAATTAGCTCCTATACCAGGCCCTAATTTAGTAGATATCAAATACAAGACTAAGGCAACGGATAATCCACTGTAGTACTCATGCTCCATGACGTAAATTTCTTTGCTAACTAAATAATTGGTAACAACAATACCAAAAATATAGGGTCCAGAGACACCTGTCCATGAATGGAAAAACAAAAACCATTCGTCAGGTATGAAACCCATTCTTACTTTACCAGAAAATAACTGTCGCTTTAATACAGGAACGTAATAATTAGGAGCAGTTTCTTTTCCACCAGACCCTGAGCATACGGGCCCCTTTTTTGTAGGACATGTCTTCGAGTGAGTAACTTGTATTGTTTTCGGGAAAAGCAGTCGCGTCTGACTTCCTAAACCTGATATTTGGCGAGTGAACATTTTATTTTTGACACTTGAAATTCAATATTTTATTCTATAGGCCAAATATTAGTAATAGTGACGTTAATGTACTTTTTTTAAACCTCGGAAAATAGGTTCACTTAATATCAAATGATACATAGTTTTGACCTAGTGTCATACTACATATAAGAAATAATCAGTTTATGGGTATACTTCACGACTATAATCCTAAATGGAGTAGTTAAAGAAAATATCAAATATCACCAAGGTGGTGAATACGGCAACATTTTGAAGATAAATATTTTAAATAACGCAAAGCTTTTAATGCAGTTTTAGTTCATCAATAGATAGTGATACAAGAGGAAGGTTTATATGTATAATACATCTGTGTTATAGTACAGAACAAGCCGAGTAAGTCAAAGATTTGTAATTGATACGTGCGTAGTCGGGAGTGGTCGCTAGTAATATTATAAATGTAAAAGTGTATATCTGTTACCTATTCACTACTAAGCAGCTGTATGGATTCCAATAAAGTTAAGATAAATTGTACAACAAGAAATAACATGCGCTTCCATCTCAAAAATCATACGTAATCATTTCTGAATTTAAGTGAAGAATATTATGTTTCTGCAGACAATTGAAGATAGGTTGGTAAACTAAATCAATAATAGAAATAAAATATGAATAACAAGCATACGCAATTCTTTATTCTATTCAATTATGACAAAAGGATAACACAATTACAATAAATAGAATATACGCATTAACATAGTGTCATATACCTTCTTAAATCTCAATAGTAAAATATCGGTAGTACTTATTCATTCATTCATTGTGTTTTTTTAGGAATGGCTGATGACAAACGGTACTGGTAAAACCACAGACGTCATAAAATGACGACTCTTGTAACATTCCTCAGGACTATATTATAAAGGTTAAAAGAAATGTAAGAAATATTTAGCGATGAAAACATTACATTATAATTATACACACACGACATTTATGAATATCTATCACATTTATAACTTTGTTTATATAAGATATAAGGTTGAGAATTTATTGTAGCCGGTATTTGGCGGCGCGGAGTATTGGGTATTTCTCGCCGTTGCAAAGACCACGGAAATCGTCCAGCGAAAGATCCACGATCGAGATGCCTCCGAGTCTCTTAGTTCTGTAAACAAATATTAAATAATTTATTAATTGGTTTCTAAATACATACAAATGAACATAAAAGGTACTTTCTTTAGTTATAATATTTTAATAATAATAAACTCTTTATTGTGCAACGAGAAGAAATTCAATAAGAAAAACTGTAAGTAGAAAGTTTACAACATAAGGCGGTTTTATCACTGTAAGCAATTACAGACAATCTGGAAGAGAGGACTAATGTAAACTATTAATAAATATATTAATAATGATAAATATATTAAAACTACTTTCTAACTCTGTATGAATCCAAATAATACTAGAATTATTTGGTTAAATAAAATTTGATCGAAATAAATTATTTCTACACACAACAGCTGATGATGTATAGACTGGTTGACAAATGTCCACGATACCTAAAACTACATCTCAGGACACTAAAAAACACAACGATGTATTATATATTAACAATAAGTAAATATTTACTATAGTTATTGCATGAATTCCCGTCTAAATTGTGTTCTTTTGCGTTTCAGGATATCCATGGTGTATTATTTTTGTTTTACATATTTCGTCACGGTCACCACTACATTGCAAATATAACTACAAATAATGTTTTAGATATTTATTACTTATAAAGAAAAATTGCAACTGAATATATAATATTTGACTTATCTGTTTTTCATGTTACTTAGCGACAATTCGAATTTAGAATAAGCATACGTCACAATAGTGTCCTAAATTATTAGAACAATTACAATGTGATGCAAATATATAAGTACTAGCTGTCCCGGCAACCGTTGTTTAACCTTAATTTAAAAAAAAATTTAGAGGTGGACTACCCCTAACATTTAGGGGGATGAAAAGTAGATGTTGGCCGATTCTCAGACCTACTCAATACGCTCATAAAATTTCATGACAATCGGTCAAGATGTTTCGGAGGAGTATGGGAACGAAAACTGTGACACGAGAATTTTATATATAAGATATTACCAAAGACGCATATAATTGAAGGAAAGTAATTAGGAAAGACATGCTTTTCAAAATATGGATCAACAAACACTCACTTCACATAGTTGGCCTTCTTTCCAGCTGTGTCAGGGTCTTCATATGAAACCCAGAGACCACCTTCACCACTGTCATCAGGAAGGCGGAAAGCGTATGTACCTATGGAAATAAAAATATTTTAAATATGGGATAAAACATTATTAAGTATACTATCAAGGTACAATAATACTAATGCATTGTATATCAGATTACATATAATATATATATATATATATATCTCTTATACACATTTGTATATTACAAAAATACATCAACAAAACATTGAGATAAATCTTCCTAGCGCTATAAGACTTTTCAAAGAAATAACGAAAAGGTTTGTCACAGAAGACCGAAGAGCTGGCAGCTACCTTGGACAAAGAATTAGTCTAGCTATTCAAAGATGGAACGCTGCCAGTATCTTCGGAACGTTGCCTAAAGGGACCCCTTTTAATAATATATTTTAGTCATCATATTATATTTTTTTAAGCTTTTTAATTTTAGGTTCATAGTTGTACATCTTCGATATATATAAATAAATAAATCATTTATAAATCGTTGAAAGCAGTTATTAAAAAAATGTTTTTCAGGTCATTAGAGATAATCGGCTATGCAATTATAGTAAATATTTATACTTACAAAATATATTAGATAAGGAACACGTAAATTGCCTAATTTACTTAACCTTATATACTACTTAGATTATTTTATAAAAAATACAACAATATAATCTAATTTCAGCTTATACAACAATGACGGAAACATTCACCTAAATTAAAATCAATAAGCGTGTTTGTTACAGCCCTGTTAATTAACACAAGCATTATAAGTAGGCACATATATACCAATATTATATACAGATATTATACACATATATGTGACAGTACTCATGAAATTTACACGAATATCAAATAGGTCACGTGATCGATCTGATAAAGATATGAACAGTACAGAATTTCGTTTCTTATATCCACTTTGTATGTTAAAGCGATTCAGTTTCTATCTGGCTTTCGTATATAATTCACTACGCTATATAATATTTATTCAATAGTTATATAACAGCATAAAAAATCCCCAATAACTCATGTAATAACCAGGATATTGTTAGATGCAACCACGGATTCAATTTACAAATTACCTTTTTTTTAAATTAAAAAAAAGAAATTAATATACCTATCAGTACTATAAAAATACTGTCAACAAAACCAACACCAAGCAACCTAACAGGATATGATAAGTATGACTTATTCTATCCTGTTAGGTCCAAATAGTTCCAAAAATACATAGGAACTCTTTGGAACTATTTAGGAATTTAACTAGACATAGATCTATAAGAATCACATATTCGGATTTTATATACATACTAGCTGTATTAACAACATTGTAACATTTAAAATAATCAATATAATATTTATTGTTAGTACATTTTAATAATCTTTGACCAATACGTTGTTTGATGAAAATGTTTAAATAAATTTCTTTATACATAACGTACATAGATAATACCCAAACCAATAAAGCACACTCATAAATACAGCCCTAATTGTGCTGGGATGCAACCCACTATCATGTGAAAGTAAGTTAAAATCACACTACCTTAATGTCATAGGTTCAATCTCCGATAAACATTATGACAGTCGCTTACATTTAATTTTAGAATATAAAAATTAATTAACATAAACTGTACTTTAGGATTACACGTGCAGATTTTTCAGAAAGCTGCGTGCCATATATATTACGTTTTTAAAGCCCAATAGAAATGGAAATACAAAATCTATTTCCATGTCTAAAAAGGCTTCGTTACACAATTACTACTCTTATAAGATCCAGTGAAAATTAAATGTTAATAGTATGAAACCTACTACTTGAAATGTACCAACCAAAAATATTAGACAAATCGGCATCCTTGGTTAAGAATCTCTCTGAAAAGTAAAGAAAGCCCACTAAATCTACCGTAGTTATTTACAAAACCACCAAAGCTTAAGACAAGATTCCTTATCTATATATTAATAGGTAAAGCCAAAACTCTATACCCGTTTTTATGTAAATATGTTCGAAACTGCGATATGTAACTGCATATCATAACACTTAGTTTACATATATAGAGGAGTGCAAAGTATAAAAGTATAAAAAAAACATTAACATACTACCATATATTTGACACACAAGCTCATATATATACTGTTTAGTTTGTTCTTAAAGTCTGTGGTCAAATTCAGAATAGAAATATTATAAAATTTGTCTATGGCCTTATTGAATGTCAAACATCCATGACAATATGACCTTAATAATTTTCAAATTTATAATTGAAATTGATTACGGTTGAATTTCGACCACTGTGCGACCATTTATTCATTTATGGAAGAAACAAAAACCTTCTATATATTTATTTTAACCATTAAATATTTGCTCCTATTCATTCAAATGAAGTGATTGGCTTAAAAAAGTAGGACCAAGTAGTTTATAACTTACACGGGTTTATGGACGTTTTTATAAATGGACGCGTTAATTATTATTGCTTAAATATTAGTAATTGTAATTTTAATATCTTACCAAATCTCTCGCTTGGGTCCGTAACCTTGCGTAAATGAGGACGCATGCCCTTCTGATGGTTGGGATTGATGAGTTTAGCACAAACTTCTGGGTAACTCAGCAGTCCTTCAGTCTTAGTGTAAGGTCCTGCAAATATGTCACTTTATATAGTATACAGTATAATGAGAACAAATATTCAAATAAACTTATACTAAACCACTATATCCGGAAAAAAATTAGCAGAATAGAATAGATAAGAAACTCCATTAATTTTCTTAATAAAAATTATATAATTTAAATACATTTTTTTATTAGAAGAGATACTACTTAACAGAGCAAATAATAGAACAAAATTTTATTCGTACAAACAACATTGAATACCAACGTTTTTAACATAATACTGGCAACATTTTTCTGTGAAATACGCCTTTATAAAACACTCTTTTATATAAATAAAGCCAAACGCAAATAAAATATCAATATACCAAAAGGATATTTTTATTCAAATTGTTTCAATGAAATTGAACCACGACTACTAACGGAAGAGAATTTTCCAGATCGAAATATATTTTATAAATTCAGAATGTTATGTTCTTTTGTGAATATATTCATGATATAGTTGAATGGAAAATACCAATATAAAAAATAATTATAGTCATGAATACAAATGTTTGTATCATGTGTGAATTGGAGTTTGTAGCATTCAGTTTTGCCAAGACATGTAGTAGTTTTTTTAGAGTCCAATACACTTATTTAATTTATAAAAATATGGTTTAAGTTTAAATTACTGCGTCCTATTTTTAAACTTAATTCCTTGCTTTTCCAACTTTAAATCCTGTTTGTGTTATAATTTTTAAGAGGGTTGCCAAAACCCTGTAAATAGTCAATAGCTATGCAAAAGAAGTTCAAAATACAGTGTCAGTAGTATAACAATAAGTAATTAATACAAAAGTTATTATCATACGGGTGTATGTAGTGGCTGTAGAGGTACTAACCAGCTTCTCCAGGTCCGTCAGCATGTAGAGGTGGAACTCCAGAAATTTCACTTTCAGAATCCAATTTCCATGTGCGACCGAATGTTGAAACACCCACAACTATCTTTCCACTTGGAGCGCTGTTCTGTAAACTGTTGTAGCAAAAATACTATATAGAGTATAATTATATTTAGTTGTAACATCATGAATACAAAAATGTGTGTCTGTTGTTGTCTGATAATCATAAAAAGATTAAACGCCGAACGAATTTTGATGATGTTTGAAAATTATATCATGATGATTTTTGTATTGTGCAGCAAGTGAGCATAAAATTCTCTATCCGTGAGGCAATATTTAAAAATTCAATAAGAAATATTTTTTTTAAAAGTTACATACATCAACTTTCATATACAAGCTTGTAGTTATAAATACATATTTTAGCGATATTGTTCCCTAAAAGGGTGAAATTCAGTTAGGGGTTCAAATTTTATATTGGTATTCTGACGTTATTGAAGTCGTTATTGAAGATGCATGAATTTATATTGATTTTCCATTATGAAATCATATAATTTATATTTAGATTACCTATATGTACATATAAATAGAAAATACAAGAAAATACTACTCCAAAAATTGAAATTTATATGAACCATTATCAAGAAGTCACCAAAGAAAATATCAAAGACTATACTGGAATTTCCTTTAAATAAATTTAAAACATCTATTAAATTATGTTTCTTGAGCAAAACCTATTTACCACAGCTATTACTATGATAAACGTGCATACTGAACTGGACGGTAGACAAAAAACTTGACGTTTATACGCGACTAAAATATCCTTCATGAATAAATGATTATAATCATTTATGCATTTCCTACCATCCAGTGCAGTATACAGATCCAATTGAGAAGAACTGACAAGAAATTCACCGAATTTCTCTTTTTTTTTTAAGTCAGCTTAAATACATTACGTACTTATATAGGTATGTCTTCTACAGCCTCGGTAGTCTAGTGGTTTAGCACATCACTTTACTATCCGATGGTCGTGGGTTCGATTCCTCACACGGTACAATCCATGTATTTAAATCAGTTGTTTAGTACCCATAACACAAGCTCTGCTTAGCTTGGGACTAGATGGCGCTATATATTATGTCTACGTCAAATGAAAATCCCGTACATGAACATCTATAATCAAATCAAAATAATCATTGATTTGATTTGATTAAATTACTTACAAGTAGGTAACTGCTGCGTCGAGGTTCAACAACGGATTGCGGTTCTGTGGTGTGTAAGTAGGTGATGCGTAGTCAGCTTCTTTGGGATTGCGAGAGGGCGTGTTATAGTCAAAAGCATCAATATTGATGAAATCGACCAAGTTGATTATAGAGGGAACGTCGATGTAAACTGAAAACACAATCATTCTATTAATAGTCTGCTCTGATAACTATGTCTTATTTATTTTGTTACTTAAGTAATTATTTATTTATATCAACTTTGCTACTCTGCAGTTTTATACTATATATATAAAATTTCCTAAAAATGTAATATTCAACAAGATTTCCTTAAAATAGCTAACTTTATTTGCTTCGCAAACTGCAAGTTTCTTGCTCAATTATCTTGTTATGAGTCTGCTTTACTAATGATACGAATCAAAGAATGTATCAATTCGAAAGTACTTATATTAAGTTTATTTGAATAAAGATTATTTCTATTTGTAATAAAGTACGCAAAATAAGTGAACAACATAAAAAAAGTGTTATATTTATAACCATAAACTTAAAATGTGTTTCATAGAACATAACATGGCAAAAATATATCATAAAATAACTTTTTAATATTTCGTATATAGATTTACAATAGAATCTCGCCTTTATGTTCTCGTGCATTAATGTTTTAGTTTGCTATTACAAACCTGTTTAAGCATCATTCAAAATACTTCAAATTGTTTGATAGTATTCGAAAATTTAGATGTAATGTAGAAGTTCGAAGACTTTAGATATTAAGGTATATTAGATAGATCTAATATCTTACTTGACGAGTTAACATTTGGTAATATTGTGACAGACAGTTGCAGGTTCGGTCTGACCGCATTCAGTGCTTGTTTCAGTTCACGGACGAGAGCCGTAAAGCCTTCACGATGTTCGGTTTCTTTGTCATCAACAGGGGTTGTGCCAAAGGCTTTCTTGAAGCTGTGCCAGACAGATCCTGGAACAAGGTGTTAATTAAATAAATTAATTTGGACAATTGGCTCGGACAATTCACACAGCGACATCTAGTTCCATGGTAAGCAGAACTTGTGTTATGGGTACTAGCAACTGATATACTTACTTAGATATTTTTTTTATAAATATAGAAAATAACCCAGACCGATGCCAAAAATCATACTCATGACTACAAATGTTTGCACCGTGCGAGGAATCGAACCCGCCACCATCGGAAGTAAAGCGGTGTACTAAACCGTTAGACCACCGAGGCCTACAAATAATCCACAGCTTGCACCACTCGAAATTACTTACATCAATTATAATAATATTGAATGACCTACCTAAAGTCGAACGTAATTTCTTAGGTTTGATCCTAGGGAACTGCCAGGCTAAGTCGATACCATCGAAACCATACTGTTGGACCAGTAGTACTCCGGAGTTCACAAATGTTGTACGAGCTTGAGCGGATTCCAACTGGAAATTATAATTCAAGACTATAGTTCTTATTGTTATTCTCTGTCACAATGTTTATTTGATATTAAAGTTCTGCACACAAAAAATATATATTAAATTCTTTAGAAAAATATAATATATCAACTATAAAAGTATGTGGCCAGTAAGTCAGCAATACTTATATCAGACTACATATGACACTTACATTCAAATAACGTTATATACAACTTTTAGCTCATATAGTAATAATAATAATAACTTTGAGATTCATCCACGCTTGGCTAAGGCCCGCGTGTTTGAACGTATTACAATGGAGTATTAAAACGGAGATATATAAAATAATAATAATAATAACCCTGGAAATATTACACAGTGCCATCTATAATATACATAGAAAATAGCCAGATCAATGCAAACAATCATACTCTTGAATAAAAAATATTTGTACTGTTCTAGTTGGATTCCTCAATCGGACCCTCGTCCACCGAAGTAAAGCATTGCTAAACTGCTAGATCAAGGTCGTCAAAAATGTTAGGCAAGTGGTTGAATAAAAAAAAATTTTAGTGGCGATACTATTTGGTGATAGCGGTAATGGCTTTATTAGAAATAGGTACAATAATGACTAAAATGCAAATTAAAATTAAAATGACGTGATACAAACGTAGCATTTTGCGGGTATATTCTGTGGTTAACCAAATAGGCAACAAACAATAGAAGACAATGTAATATAGATAGGTATGATAGAATTCAGTTGTAACATTTACATACAACAGTGACAAGGTAAAATTACGTAGGCTCTAAAAATAGATCAGTACATGCAAGTAAATGCGAATATAAGCATTCTTCCCTTGCATCAAGCATAAAAATGGTTTGACAGACGTTGAAATCTATTAACATGCAAGATTTGTCCACATGAGGTAGTTTGACCATTGGTATAATTTAAACATGATTACATTTTTACAACACAAAACTCCCAAATGAATTTTAAACCTTCGTCCCAACTAATAAAGTGGACATTTGTAATTGGTCATCGATAAAAGGGAATTGGACCGCAATGTTTAATGTATTATCATTAAGCTAGTCTGCTAATTAGGAATACTAATATAATTAGGTACTAATTAGTGTATGGTCATAAAGTCATGGACATAAATGAACATACAATGCATTCATAACAAACTCAGGGAGAGATTATCGACTGTGCAAATACGAATTCTCAAGTATTTTGGTCACATTAGCCGGAACGAACATTGCATGGAGCGGCCAATTATTCGGTTGAAGGCAGACGTTCTCAGGGTCGATCACCAACGAGATGGACTGACATTATAGGAACGGCTACACAGCAGTTCATTGTACAATATTTTCGTGCAGCCAAAAGGCATTCCAGGTGGAGGCAAATTGCAAGGAGCTGTCCACAGACCGAGACAGAGACAGGTCCAAAGACCACAACGATACCATACCACAAGATATACCATCATGATAGCCATGACCACTCTGCCAAGAGTGAATTACTAAAGAAGGTGAATGCATTCATATAAAATGCTTAATAATCAATGTATTAAACACAGCCTCTTTAATGTGGAGTGGATCACACAAAACACCACTTGCTTCTGTAACCTAAGTCTTTGTCTTATCCATTGTTTTACAAGTAGTTCTTAACATGATCTATTTCTTGTGACCTTGGCATACTACAGGTCAATTTATTAAAAACAATATTAGTTCATGTAACGTGGATATGAATGAAAACAAAATGTCAACCGCTGCGGATTTGTTTGTGGCTTTATGCTGAGCTGACACATAAAATCACCGCCATTTTTTAATCTGTACAATTATTTTTTCTGTATCTCATATATGCTGCGTTTGTAATTGTTGAATAAAGCATTTATCTATCTATTTATTGGCAATAGATATGATTAGGCGTCCTACTCTGATGACTTTGTATAAAATCGGTCAAATTTGAATTAACATAAGAAAACACTAGGATTTGGGTACTCACCAAAAGATTGTATTTGTTGCTATCATCACTATCAGCATCGCCTCCAACAGACAGAAGGGTCTTCAGGTTGGGGTACTTGTGTCCCAAGTTCGTGACAGTGCGATAGTTATCGTGGGATCGGTCGACGTCCAGATTTTCATTCAGAGGCACCAACTTGTATGTGTCAGGCTGGACTCCAGCGTAGCCGTACACGAGGTGGGAGCAGAAGGATAGTGCTGGGTCCAGATCATTCGGCAGCATCCGGGCTTGCGCTGGATAAATACATCCTTCAACTATATAATGACGAAGTAATTGTGCTCTTAAAATTAGAATTAATACTGATATGGAAATAATTGTTATCATCATACCAAATCAGCCAAGTATTTTCGATGTCTTGTTAATAGTCGTCAAGGCAATATATTGATGTTATATGTTGTATAAATGTTTTAAGTCAAGAAATGTATATTTGCCTTTCATCTTAGAAGTAGGAAAACATAAGAAAACGTGATATTTCTGTTGTGGTGAAGTATGTACCCGTTACGTGGGATTTTATGATATTAACATTAGTCCATACTAATAAATGAAATATATATTTTTTTACCCCTTCAAATAAAGTGATCTTCTGAAATTTTTCGTGAAGATACATTGTATCACAGGACATTTGTATTATTGTCAACTTTTGGGTATGTAATACAAATTAAACAATACATGTTGTATAATACTCTCAAAATGGTCGCGGGTTCGATTCCTCGCACGGCACAAACATTTGTATTCATGAGTATGATTGTTTGTATCGGTCTGGGTGTTTTCTATGTATAATATGTATGTATTTACGAAAAATAAATTATCTATGTACTTGTATCAATTGTCTAGTATACATAACACAAGCTTTAGCTGGCTTAACTTGGGTCTAGGTGGCGCAGTGTGAATTGTCCTGAGATTATTATTATTAAGATTGTTAAAAAATCACATAAAGATTAGCATTTATACAAAATTACGAATTAAATTAAATCGTACTAATAGTAATACTAATATAAACGCAAAAGTTTCTGAGTGTGTAATGGATGGACAGTTGGATGTATATTTGTTGATCTTCTATACAAAAATTATTGCGCCGATTTTACTGAAACTTTACACTAATATAGCCTATACATCAGAATAACAAATGGATTATAAATTTCAATCGGGTGAAATCGCACAGCTAGTAATATAATAAGGCAGATAAAACCGCGAGTTAACTACATTATTGTCTAAATTGTTGATTTGTCTATTTGTCAATATTAAATTAGAGCAGCAATACAAATATGATTACTAAGTTATAATCTATTTGGGTCATTATTGAACTAATATACAACAAATTCCTGTATAATTAGGGCATCGTTGAAATGAATCTGCATTGTGCATACCACATTATTTAATTTTGAGCGCATTCTATTTGCATTATTAACAGTCGCCATTTTGAATTTCGTTTAACATATCAATATGTAATTAATTGAACTAGTTTATGATATAATAGAATATATATTTTTGCAGATTATGAGACATCCCTACTACTAAACTATATCAATAAGTATATAGGTACATCTGTTGATTGATTTGGACAAGGCATATCATATTCTTATATTAATATGTAAAGCAAAAACTTTATAGCCCTTTATATGAAAAATATGCGATCGGAGGAGTATGAAGTTAGAACACTTAGTTATATTAAAGTAATAAAAAAAAAATTATACACTCTTTTGTTTATTGCCTATGCGACTGCCAGTGTCTGTGATTATAGAAGTATACCTACATACTTAGATATACTACATCTGTTAGAATTTTTTTTGTAAATACATACATAATATACACCGAAAGCAGTTAGACCGATACAAACAATCATACTCGTGAATACAAATGTATGTATCGTACGAGGAATCGAACCCGCGACCGTAAAGTTGAAAGTAAGGCTAGACCACTCAGGTTATCATAAATATTGCAAATAGCCATAAATTTTGCAATCAACCACTTTAGTAATAGAATCAATTCATAGTATTGGCCACAACATGTATATACTTTGTCAATTGCTCCTAACAAGTCCAAGAACAATAGCATTGTGGGTGTGCACGATTATCCAATTGTTTTTATTACAGACTCTTCATTTAGATTTTATAGTTGATACTATGAACAAATTGCCTAACAATATTACACATATTTAAAAGTAAAGAAATTGCCGAGCTAAAGAAGTCATAGATTTAGAGTAAGAAAAAAATTGTATGTACATGGAACAAAATTAAGTATGGTGAATAATAATGTCTTCCATATGGTGATACCAATTTATTCATAATATTAATACTAGATTTAAAGACAAACTTGCTGTCCCCAAGTATCGTTTAGAAAAAGTCAATAGGTCTTTTATGGGAATAGGTATAAAATTTTACAATAAGATACCAAAGGATATTTTGGAATTACCCTTAAATAAATTCAAAACATCTGTAAACTCATATTTACTGAGCAAGGCCTATTACTCACTAAACGATTACTTGAATGACGAGCGTGCATGGCAATAGTTTTCATGTTCGGGATTTTCATTTAATGTTAGACATAGACACCTATATAAATACCTATGCATTGTAAAAAACTGGATTTAAAAAAAAAAGTAATTCAATTGAGTTTCTTGCCAGTTCTTCTCAATAGGATCTATATACCGAACTGGACGGTAGGGAAAAAAAAATCTAATGTAAAAACTTGACGTTCATAAGCGGCTAAAATGTCCTACATGAATAAATGATTTTTGAATTTGAATTTGAATTTAATAAAACTAGATGTGCACGCGGTTTCACCTGCATAGAATTTATAGCCTACATGTTATTCTGATGTGATAGCTATGTTACGGTAAAGTTTCATTAAAATCCGTTCCGTAATTCTTGCGTGAGGCAGTAACAAACATACATCTGTATTACAATACTCTGAAACTTTCGCGTGTGTAATATTAGTAAGATACCAAACGATATAAAGGAACGTTCTCGAGGACAATTGATAAATATATTAAACATTTAGATACTCTATAAATGTTTCTAGTCCTTAAACGAAAGAAGAGCCTAATAATGTGACATTGATATGTATTTATTATTGGTCTGACGAAAAATGTTTTGGATAATGAACTAATCTTTAAATAATTTGGAATTTCCCATGCCTAATGAGGCACATCGTAATGGAACATTCTATTCGATAATCACAACTAATGTATACCTACGTTTATCACAAAATTCGATTTGATCTGAAATACTTTAATTAAATTCTAACTGAATTTTAACATAATTAGAACGTTCAAAATACCTTAAGTCCACAAATCCATACTTCATTTACTTTTATTTGAGATAATAAATGACCTATGACCATTCTCCTGATACTATGTAATGTCACGCCAAGTATTCGACGTGAAAATGTAACAAACAGATTAACAAAAAAACACTTTCATATTTAAAATATTAATATGTTCAGTAAACTTCAATGTACACAAATAAAATGTACATGGCGGACTTAATACCTTGTGCTGATAACCAGGCAATCATCAATCAATAAATTAATTCTATATTGATACTGTAGTACATCTACTTTACTAATTTTACTGCTGAATCTGCCTTACAACAAAAACACAGTCGACAAAGCAAGTTGCTTGGCGTCTGAAATAGGACAGTGAGACTGAGGTACCTATTTTTCCCATCCGATCGATCCCCCGTCCAATTCTAACAAGGATCGAAATTACGACGACCTGAGCCGAGGTTCGAACCCCTAGAGATGCCCTTAGACTAAAGTCGTATCCGTGAGGCAGGAGTTGACCTTCAGCCGCTCCATAAGTCCTTCCACAGGTTTGGAGTGCCATCTGCACTCGCACCCTATCGTCTGGTGAAAGTAAAGGCCAACTGCGGCCGACAACATTAGAGTACTTCGAAAAAAAAACGATTTTGTACAGTCTACATCTGATGTTATAAATCGTATAATGTAAGTTGTGGATGACCCCTAATATATTGTTGCATTTAACATGTACATTATAGTCGAAAACGGAAACAATATGTTCAATATTGTTTCCGTTGCATTAACCACTTCAACTGTAATAGTGGCTTTATAATTCAATATACCACCCACTGAATTATTAGATTCGAACAATTCGTTGATATTATAAACGTGACAGTGTGTCAGACTATCTGGTACTTTTAACGAGTAAACTATTCTTAAGCTTAATTTTTCGGTAACATATGTAGATTACCACTAAATATAATATATATTGTAGAGTATCTTTTTATATATAGTAATCAATACAAAAATCAAAATAATAAAACAAACGATGGTTCCCAATCTAGTAAATAGTACAGTAGAAATAAAATAGTACAGTTTATTCTGCTGGTAATTATTAAGAGTAATCTTGATACAAAGAGTAGTGATTCTAAATAACTATGTAATTATCCTAAAATTACGTAATTTTAATAATAATATAGCACAACAACTGAAGTGTAATTATTCTTCCACGATGGGCTTACTGGCTTAATTACATGCTCATCCTCTATTGATGGTCCGCTAGCGTATACCATCATCACAGGAGGGCACGAAATTCCATAATCATCTATTAACAGTTAATTTCTTAATAATTTTAATTTGCTAAAAGTCATGTTTACATTAATAACTCTTTCCGTTGACAACTTGTAAAAATGTTGAATATACTCTTAAACTACTAATAACCTAAATTCACATAATTCGATTGCGTCGTTGCCAAGGCTAACAGTCTGTGGTCTAATATATTTTTTTTATTTTCCGCCACAACAATAAATGGACCGTTTTTGTTCTCTTAAAAAAGTCGACAAGGAAAACGGACATGTTTGTAATTCGCTTTGTTTGAAGTGTACGTACCATATAACTTTCTGACGTTGTTCTCCCAACTTCGCAAAAGTACGAACATAATTAAGATAAATAACGAAAAAAATTCTCATGCTCACGGAAAAATGACTCCGTGTTCACGGAAATCTTATATGCCTTCATTTAACTTGCTAATTAATCTAAACAGATGGGTAATAAATGTTTGAACAAGTACTTCTCTTATATTCTTAACTAATGTTTTCTTTTCAAATCAAATCGAATATAGATTTGTTTTTACTTATAGGTTTCTAACAGACTTTATAAATCAAAAGAACTGTTAGATCGGAATGTGGTTTTAGTCAAGAAGAACTGAATAGAAACTGAGTTCTTACACTCTTGAAGAGTGTTATACGATAAATTCTTAAGGTATATATGTTTGAGTTATAATAGAATTGACCTTAGGCAATTCACACAGTGCCATCTAACCCCAAGGTAAGCAGAACTTGTGTTATGGATACTAGACAATTCGCCACTTTAATAATATTGCTATTAACAAATAGGGGTTTATGTTAGAAGGGTGAAAATTTAGAAGCATATATATATTTAATTCAATTTTAAAATTATTTCAAATATTTAAAAATTTAACCTACCTAAAACTTGTATTATGGGTACTAGATAACTGATAAATACAAAGAATGTTTTTCTTAAATACATACATATTTTATATAGAAAACACCCAGACAGATACCAACAATCATACTCATGAATTCAATTGTTTGTGCCGTGCGAGGAATCGAACCCGCGACCATCGGAATAAGGCGGCTAAACGGCTAGACAACTCTAGCCTCTCTCTAGATATATTATGACGTTTAGTCAAAATAAACGTATAGTAATTTCCAACAATAGGCCAACAATGGGTTGATACAGTTCTGATAATAATGATGCAATATCTACATTTCGTACCAACAATCAATACATTCCTGAATACATACATCATTGCTGCACAATGTACACAGAACTATCTGATTCAACATCGAGTTTAAATGTGAGCTCACATTGTCAGGTTTAATCGGACGGGCCGTGCTGTAGCCGTTCAATTGGCGCACTAAAGAGCTGGTGTACCAATCGAAGCAGTAATAGAACGGCGTCCTCAGCACGAGCCGTCCGAATATCGGAAAGTGTGTGGGGCTCTAACTGGGTGACATAGTATAGGTGATCAAATGTTGACTGTTTGTTCTCCGTTTCCAAGAATTCTAGCACATTTTGTGCGGGTTTATCTCATTTGTTTGTTGACACTTCGATATAAGGTCAAACCTACACTTGCACTGATAATAATGTGTATTATAAATTAATCTTTATCAAATTGTTGTCTAAAAACAATTAGGTATTGAGCGTATCGTGGTCAGAAGGTTAACAAAAGAAGGTAACTATCCGATGCCCAATTATACATAACTAACCGTCCGACCCGGCTTCACGTGGCAACTGTAGAGATATCCATTTTTTTAAATAAAGCATTGGTCACGTTACTTTATGATAATGTTAATAGGTGAAATAATTTATTTTATCTTTTATATATTATATATGTATATCGTACCTCACACAAAATAATTTTAAGTATTTGGATAAAATCTTGTATTGAGAAAAGGTATAATATAATATAATAGAATAATTTTAAACTGATTTTTGATGCAATTTTTAAGTTTATTCCTTAGAATTTATCGCAGCATTTTTATTTACAGTGCGAAAATATATTTTTTTCCTATCGGTAACTCAGTAAAATATTTTCAATGCAAATTTATTAAACCGATAAAATACTAAATTTTGCATCGAAAGTTTGCACTATTAATATTTGCACCTATTAATAAATATGAAGAAATTTCACCGTTACAAATATCATTATAGATTTTTTTATACATAATATTACAAACAGATACTTAAATTTCATTTATATGTATAGATTATAATCATTATACTCGCCATGAATATGGTCGTTGGTCAATGTTAAACCACAATTTACGATGAAATATTTGTTAACATCAATGTTATCGTAATAAACAAATGCTATAGAGGTATTTTTAAAAAGAACTTTAAGTTTTTATATATACTCGGGCTATTTGTGAACACGCTTTAATTTCTAACTCTCAGTTCCCTATACAATAGCAGACAACTAAATTGCTCGCCCCTGTTTGTTATTGGTAAATAGTAACTGTTATGACCAAAACCAATATCTTGCAACCTATGTAAGAGATTAGTTTTTGCCATATGCCATGCCGGTTTTCGTTAAGTATAACGTAAGATATTTTGTTTCATACATAGGAATAAAGACTTCTTATTTATAACTAGCTGTACACGCGACTACGTCCGCAAAAAATTTAAATTTTTCTAAAGAAAATTTTTTTTTTTAATTAAGGTAGCCTACGTTACTCCTTATTATATCAGCTATCTACCAAAAAAAGTTCCGTCAAAATTGGTCAAACTATATAAGATTAGCCGGAACAAACAGACAGACAGACAAAAATTGTAAAAAATGTTATTTTGGTGTATGTACCGTATTTATATACTATACATATGCATGTAGTAAAAAACGGTTATTTGTATATTACAAATAGACACTCCAATTTTATATATATGTATAGACTAGCTGTTACATGCAACTTCGTTCATTCTTTATAGAATGCAGAAGTAAACTGTTGCGAAAAATTCCAGTGTCCAGACTTTTTAGTTTGTAAGGCGAAGTCAGTCAGTCAGCACAATCTTTATAATTGCAGGCTATATTTTAAATTTATTCTCGTCATATCCAAGGTTCAAGGCAGTTGGACGAAAATAACTAAATATACAGAAACTTGAACGACCTTTATGAATACTATTTAATAACTACCTACAAGCGAAATCCGGTAATTTCGTCCTCGGTGAAAATAAATTTATTTATTCGTATAACTTTAACACATTTATTAAGTCTCTATAAGAAATCCTAACTCATAAAAAAAATACTTGAGGGAGTTGGTTATACTTTCATGTTTTCATATATAATAAAAATTTAACTGATCACTAAAAAGTATATATGAGAACATATATTATCTACATCTAATATATATCGAAGGACTCCATCAACGGAATATTAGCTAAAAAATTTGTTCGAATTTCTGACTGTTTATCTGTACGTTTGTGCGCACTACTCTCAAAAATGCCTTAATGCCTTATTAAGACGTTTCTAAAAAATCAAACATTTTTTAAGCAAAGAACAGGTTCTAATGACACAATTAATTTTCAGATGAAGTGTTCGCAATCACCAGTATATAGACGTAGATAAATAAGCTTTATTCACATAAACTTAATAAAAACCACTCTAAATCAAATTGAAAAGAAAACATGACGACCTTGGTGGTATAGCGGTCCAGCACACCGCTTTATGTCCAATGGTCGCGGGTTAGATTCCTCGCACGGCACAAACATTTCTATTCACGACATTCATTTGTTTGTATCGGTCTGGGTATTTTCTATGTATAATATGTATGTATTTACGAAAAAAAAATATCTATATCTTTGTATCAGTTATCTAGTACCCATAACACAAGCTTTAGCTAGCTTAACTTTTGACTAGATGGCGCGGTGTGAATTGTCAAAAAAAAAAGAAAATTCATGCTAAGCCATTTTTTCTGTATTCAACCTCCCATTCTATATGCAGATACGGCTAAAGAGTGTGGGATAAAACTCGCCTGTTGGTATGGATATTAGGTTATATGAATATTAACTACCAACTTTTGTCCTTACTAATATTATAAATATAAGTAACTTTGTCTGTCTGTCTGTCTCGCTTTCACGCCAAAACTACTGAACCGATATAAATGAAATTTGGTACATTGATAGTTTAGATCTTGAGAAAAGACATAGGCTACTTCTTGAAGTGAAAAAAGGGTTGTAAGGGCTTGAAAGAGGAGATGAAAGATTGTATGGAAGTATCGTCGTTTTTAGAAACTTGAAAATTATTTTTAGAGATGTTGATTAAATATAAGTAAATATGACATACAAAGTTTTTAAAATTATACTCTTAAATAAAATAGGGGTTGAAAATTTGTATGAAAATTCGTCATTTTGTAGCTACAATGATGAAACTTTTATCTTTAGTTTTTTTTAGTTAGATTATGAAATATTTAATGGCTAAGGTCACTATTTCTCGCGGACGAAGTCGCGGGCATAGCTAGTCTACAATGTATACAATTATTAATATTAATTATTATTTAATTTTTATACCAGTTTATCACCTAACGTATGAGCCTATTATCAGCTTTACGTAGGCTACGACGATATAACTGACGCTGATTTAATCATATATCAGTCTATAAATAAAATTAAAAACTGAATACCATATCTAATTATATTTGTATAGCATAATTGATTGATTGTCTATAATTGATGCAACGGGATGAATATGAAAGTTTATATAGACATGATGAAAATCTGCAGATTTATTCCGGAAAGTGATCTGAATATCAGATTAGATTCAATCCATTTTTTTCTGTTCTTTTAACAGGTTGACTGCCATGGCAGTTTTACAGAAATCTGGCCTAAATAAGAATTTTATTAAATCACAATCTACTGCTTAGTTATCATGAAATAACATGTGTATTTTTTAGAAAAATTCCACAAACAATGATATATTATTTTGTTTCTTAAATCTTAATTATATTTTGTTCGTTTTTTAGTATAAATAATAATACAGCTGTTTAACTATTGTTATTATTATTTTCTCTGTTTGTGGATTATTTGTGTATAATCTTTAAACAATAATATTTTGCACGCCATTACTACGGCAAAACAAATGAGCTTATGCTTTAAATGTCATCTTGTTTCTTTGCTTGCCTGTTTGCTTCTGTATTTTTGAGCAAATAAATTATTATGATAAATGTTCTGATCATGCAAGCCAATGTTATTTAATTTCTTGTTCTTTTCCCAGAAGCCATAACTGCATAACAATAGCAAGTAAAGATAACTCGTAATGCAAACTCAACGAGACAAAAACTAAATATAATAAATAGTTGGCTGTATCGATGTCGTTCATTGACCACAAGATATGTAATTAATACGCTGTATTGTACAAATCAAGAGCAAAAAGGTGTTAGATTACGAAATTCAATGTCATTCGATTGGATTCGTTCCAGCGTAAATCGACTGATTGACTCGTCGAATAGTAGACACGGTTAGTAGCAAAATTCATTAGTGACAATAAAACTGCAAACAGTTTGTTCAAAGAATTGGAAACGAAAAATAAGAAATGCGAATTTTATTACTGTGAATAAATAAATTTCATATAATATAATCCATTTCATATAATATGGTTATTTAAATTATGATTTCAGAGCATTAGAATAGAATAGAATAGAAAATCATTTATTCAAATAAACTTAATTTAAACATTTTGAATAGTCATAACAATTTATTTTTTATCTACCACTCGTTCGGAAAGCTGTCTCACCACAAGAAGAGCGAACAAGAAACTTGTGTGTTGCTCTTTTAAATAATCCTTGTAAGTTTACATTTACAAGTCGAAACGTGTGAATACAAAACATTGCTCAGAGAACTCGCCATTTTAGGCTATCTGAGCTAACTTTCTTTTTCAAACTGCTTTCTTGATATATGATAGCGTAGCGGCTTTTGTATTGATTTTTTTTAAATAGAAATAGATACACACATACACACATTTCGACTTGTAAATGTAAACTTACACGGATTATTTAAAAGAGCAACACATCAGTTTCTTGTTCGTTCTTTGTTGTGATGAGAAAGATTTCAGAACGAGCGGTAGATAAAAAAAAATGTTATGACTATTCATGTACGTAAGTACTTAAATTAAATTTATTTGAATAAATGATTTCTATTCTATTCTTCATACTCATGCTATATACTCCACTGGGGGCACACGACTCAACATATAGTGACATCGCAAACTGGAATATCCCAATATGACTAATAAAGAAAAATATGTTTTTGCATGCCAGTAGCATGATATACCGTGGTACCGTAAATAAAGCACACCTATCACGTTGATGATGATGTCATTAACTGTGATAGAGAAGAAACGAGCAGACAGACGAATAAAAAAATCATTTAACATAAGTGTAAAGAAAAAGAATAAAACATTGCAGTTGGAGCCATTTTTTCTGTATTCAATCATCCATTATGGGCTAAGAAGAATGGCGAAGAAAACCTGTTTTTTAAACAAATGTAGGCATAATTATTTGTGATGTTGCAGATAACATTTACAGCTAATCAACATCCTAAACGTATTCTGATATGGTTAAGGAGAATGGCCAAGAAACTCGGCTATTACTCTTTTAAACAAATGTAGGCATAATTTTAATTATTTATGATATTATGTGAATATAAACTACGTACTTTTATCTATAAAATGTATAATTATTAATAATATAAATAATTATTACTTAAGTTTTATGCTGGTTTATCAACAAGTGTAGGTAGATACATTCGCGTCATGTAACTTACGATGCTATATAAACTGATTGATGCTATATAAAGTATACGTTCCGTGATAATGATGTGGTTTAAATGTGAAAGAATAAGAAATGCAATGTAAGTTTGTTCGACTTACATTTCATTTATAATTCCAGTTATAATATATACCTTACTAATATTGTAAATGCGAAATTACTTCGTCTGTCTGTCGCGCTTTCCAACTGAAATCACCGGAGCAATTTAAATGAAACTTGGTACACAGCTAGTATACACCCAGAGAAAGGATATACTACTACTTTTTAATATCAAAAAAGGGTTGTAAGGGGTTGGAAGGGGATATAAAAGTTATAAGGCAGTATACTGCCTTATAATTGTTACTTTTGAAACTAGAAGACTTATTTTTTAGGCTGTCAATTAAATATAAATAAATATGAAATTTAGACTTGTTAAAATTTTCCCCATTTATATGAGTAAAATAAAATAGGATATAAAAGTTTTGGAAGTGTTATTATCCATAAGGTTCTTCATTTTTGAAGCTAGAACGAAAAAACTTTTTTTTTTTAGTTATTCCAGCGGATGAAATCGCGGGACAACTACAAATATTAAATATCGTTTATGTGTGTATTTAAGCCTAAATTAGTTGTTAAATGTTTACATTTTTATTAAAAATATTTAATATTTTCTTACGAAACGTTTATATATGCCGCTTTTATATTTACATTAGTAGATGTATATCAACAAATACATTTTCCTCTTTTGGAGAAGGCCTTTGTTTATGTCAAGAACACGTCACACCTTCAGGCAATGCCGACATATTTTGTTTGTACTGAGTGGCCACTTGGCCAGGGCAGCCAACGTTCAAACATTTTCTCGTACAAAGGAGCTCAAAAATCTTTACACATTTTCAACCCCAACCATGTATCTACCAAGACATAAACTTGGACACGTCTGTCTCGCCATTATTGGGCTTTAAATATGGCGGAGTTATGGCTGACTCATCCGTCATACTCGTGAACGAGTGCTGCTGGTTTGCTATAATAACTACAACTGATTTATCTTTTTTATTTTTTCTTAAATATTACGTTTCGTACAGTTTATAAGTACTTTGCACATGACTTTAATTAAAATAAAATGTCTAGTGCGAAGAAGATATACGTGATTTCCCTGATGTTTTAGACTATCCGATTGGCCGTATGCTTGTTTGCCACCATGGTGGTATTAGTGTAAAAGAACATGAATACAGATACGTTTGGCAGCCCTTGTTTTAAGTACGTTTATTCTCTTACGGACTAAAATGGACTCGTCCTGTTTACGAGACACGTAATTTGCAGACAGTCGGACGGTAATTAACACAGTATTATGTAATAACTTGCAACCTACTTCACTTCATACGGCACCAATTATTATAAGGGCCTTTTTTTTTTAAAGTAAAATCTTTACTTTTCTTGATATTTTTTTTACGTAATTACAATAACAAACAAACTGACGGCCACCAAATGGTAAACAGCACTCGATCATCACGTTATCATATGTTATCCGTGATACTTTGCCATTCCGGACAACTAAAAAACCATGCATCCGTATACTTTGCTTTTTTAAATTAAAAAACCGAACCAAATTTGTAAAATGTGTAAATGTAAAGATAACAATTACAAAAATCCATTTTTTGCGTTTGGTAATATTAATTTGCATATGAATACAATATATGCGAGTCTTCATAAATATATACAAAACAAAAAACAATATGACCAGTACGATCATTTTCTTGATTTACTTGATATAAAGAAACTACAAGTTTTTTGAATCGTTTAATGTTCACAACGTTTTTTCCAGAGCGATTTTGACAATGACGCAGAAAACAATGACAACACTTTTAGTGTTGCCAACCTTGTCTCCATTTTAGGCGTGAACATCCTCCGGCCATTGAAAGAGTTAACTTTCAATTTCTTCAGTGTCTTCCACAGGTAATTTTACAATGTAACGAACGGCTCGCCGTATCGTTCCTCTCGCAGTGTAGATATCCACCACTCGACAAATGTTATCTGCACCATGATGCAGCTTCGTTACACGACCCAGCCGCCAGCTCTGGGGTGGTATGTTTTCATTTCTTAACAGCACCATATCTCCTACTTTAGGATCTCCGGTTCCTGATTTCCACCTTGTTCTCTGCTGCAACTCAGCAACAAATTCTTTGCTCCAGCGTTCCCAAAAATGCAATCGCAGTTTCTCTATCATGTAGAACTTGGAATTAGCTTCTTCTGCAGCAGCATGAGGCAGGGACGCCAGTGGTCGACCGATAAGAAAGTGCCCCGGGGTTAAAGGATTTAGGTCCAACGGGTCGGAAGATAAAGGAGAAAGAGGTCGAGAATTAAGAATAGCTTCTATTTGGGTGAATAGAGTGGACAATTCTTCAAAGGTTAGGGAAATATTACCTGCAACTCTCTTTAAATGATATTTGGCTGCCTTTACGCCCGCCTCCCAGACGCCTCCAAAGTGTGGAGAATAGGCTGGACTAAATTTAAAAGAAATTCCTTCAGAGTTAGCAAAATCTATTACCGAATCACGACTGGAGCGTATAATCTTACCTAGTTCATTGTTTGCCCCCACGAAGTTGGTGCCATTGTCGCAATAAATTGTTTGAGGTTTACCTCTACGCGCAACGAATCTACGTAAACATAGGATAAATGCTTGAGAACTTAGATCGCCTACCACCTCTAAATGAACTGCTCTAGTACTAAGGCAGACAAATAGGCAAAGATAACATTTTGTAATTCTATTCCCACGACCCTTTTTACTCGATATCATGAATGGTCCAGCAAAATCAGTACCGCTTGCATGAAACGGAAATGTGGCGTTAGTTCTAACTGATGGCAAGTTTCCCATTATTGGTCTTATATTAGGCTTACCATTGTACCGTGTGCACACAACGCACTTCTTTGTTATACTTCGGGCCAAGAGCCTACCATTTATTGGCCAATATTCTTCACGAAAGGATGCAAGAAGCTGCTGAGGTCCAGCATGGAATAAACGATTATGTTCGTACCGCATTAACAAAAGGGTAAGTCTATGTTTACTATCTAATATGATAGGATGTTTCTTATTGTAAACGAAGCTAGAGTTTTTAATCCGGCCGCCCACTCTTAATATACCTTCCGAATCAAAAAATGGGTTTAAAGATAAAAGTTTAGATTTATTTGATAATTTAGAATTTTTTCTTAAACATTCCAAATCATTATAAAAGGATTCTTGTTGACTTAATTTAATTAATATGGATCGCGCCTTATCTATTTCATCTTTTTGTAGATTATCATATAATTTATTACTTTTCCTACAGTTATTCACAAACCGCAATACAAATGCGTACACATGTAACAATCTAGTAAAGTTAGAATAATTCGCAAAATCAATACTGCATTCTACATTAAATTCTGTTTGCAAATGAACTTTTAATTCTGGCAGATCTACTGCCCAGTTATGTTGCTGTGGCCATGCTGAAGACCCCTCCTTCAAGAAGGAGGGTCCTTCCCACCACAAGGATTCGACCTGCAAACGCTGAGGTGTCACACCTCTAGAAGCTAGATCTGCAGGGTTGAGGTCACTCGACACATGCCTCCAACAATACCCTTGTGTGAGCATATTAATTTCTACAACACGATTTGCTACAAATGCGTGTAAACTCTTTGGTTGTGTTCTCACCCAACCAAGAACAACTGTTGAATCGGTCCATATAACCTTTCTTGTTATACTATGACCCCGTATAGACTGTACCACTTTATTTGATAAACGAGCACCAAGCAAAGCACCACACAGCTCCAAACGTGGTATAGTCATAGTTTTAAGAGGTGCTACTCTCGCCTTTGCACACAGAAGTCTCACTGTGACATTGTTCTGTGTGTCAGAGGAACGCAGATAGATACAGGCTCCATATGCTTCCTTAGAAGCGTCTACAAAACAGTGCAATTCAACTGAAACAGGAATATCACATAATATATATCTAGGGATTGTAATTTTAGATAAGTTATTTATATTATCCGCTATTTCAATCCAATTTTTTGCAATAGTTGTTGGTACTGGGTCGTCCCAGCCTAATTTTTCATTCCATAATTGTTGCAAGATCATTTTAGCTTTAATAATACATGCACATAATAGTCCTAAAGGGTCAAAAATTTTACATGTTAATGATATAATTATACGCTTTGTAATTTTTGTATTCATATCCAAATCTATACTGAAATGTAGATTATCAGTAGTTGGTGACCAACTTAGACCCAAAACTGTTGAATGTTTACTTAAATCTAGATTTTTTGCTGTGGTCTCCCTTTGAATTACTTCTGGACAATTTGTGCGTATTTTGTGTAAAGGAAAGCAAGCTGACGATAAAATTTTAGTTATTTCTTCATAAACTTCCTTTATTTCATGTTTAAATTGACATCCTGTATTTAAATCATCCATATATATATCATGTTCTAAAATATTTGAAATAACAGGATTAGGACATTCCCGAGCTAACTGGACTAAACATCTTGTGCTCAAGAAAGGTGCTGATGCAGTGCCATAGGTAACTGTGTTCAGCTGATATACCTTAAGAGATTGAGAACTGTCAGTTCTCCAAAGAATTAACTGCAAATGTCGCTGAGAAGGGTCAATTTCAACTTGTCTATACATTTTTTGAATATCCCCTGTAAGTACATATTTAAAACTTCTAAACCTTAACAATATTGAAAATAAATCATCTTGCACTACAGGACCTACATATTGTATGTCGTTTAGAGATTTGCCTGAACTTGTTTTAGCTGAGGCATCAAACACCACCCTAAACTTGGTTGTGTCACTACTTTCTTTCACTACCGCATGATGTGGTAAATAATATCCAAATTGAGGACGTGAAATTTCTTCTAAATGACCCAACTCACGATATTCTTCTATGAATTTAATATAACTTTGTTTTAGTTGAGGTTTTTTGCAAAATTTTTTCTCTAAACTAATGAAACGCTTTCTTGCCGAATAATAGGAATCACCTAATGCCTCCTCTGGAACCTCCCTAAAGGGTATTTTAACAGAAAAACGACCGTTTGCTAGTCGTTTCATATTATCTAAAAAATGCATATGACATAATTTGTCTTCCGGTGAAGTAATGTCATTAAAGTCAATTTCATCAACTTCCCAAAATTTTTTTAGGTTATCATGAATTTCTTGTGTGAAATGACATGTCACGTGGTTTGGGTTCTGCTCCCCTATACGGCCACTGACTAACCATCCAAAATGTGATAGTTGTAAGATTGGTTGTGATTTACCCAGTAAAATACGCTTGGACCCTACAATAGTCCAAAAAACATCAGCCCCTAAGAGAATACTAATTTCAGAGGGATGATGAAATTCTGGATCCGCAAGCTTGATATTTTTGGGTAGATTCAATTCCTGCAGATTCACAGGTTCACTTGGTAACATTCCTGTAATTTGCGGAACAACTAAACAATTGATTTCCATATGAAAGTTATTTATACGTGATTTTATATTTAAATTACAACGTTCAGATATATTAAAATTAAAATTATTTATACCCGAAATTCGTAATGGTTCAACAGTACGAATAGTAAGGTCTAACTTTCTTTTCAGATTTTCCGTGATAAAAGATGACTGGCTTCCTGTATCTAACAGCGCCCGCACAAGGTAAGTCTGTTGAGTACTTTCATTGACTACTTCTACCATAGCAGTACATAACAGAACCTGGTTCACAGAGACAGCGGATAATACCACCGGTGGCTGCTGTGATGTGGATGGTGTAGTGTCAGGTAAGTCTCCTACTACATTGTTATTATTGTTACTTTGTTTATTGACATGTAATAAACTGTTGTGTTTTTGTTTACAGTATCTACAGGAACCCTTAAGGTGACAACGAAAGACATTATGACCTTCACGCAAGCAATTGGAACATAGCTTCAATTTGGTTGCTTCCTTTATTCTATCCTGGACATTCATATTTTTAAACTTTGTGCATTCATATATGCGGTGACCCTGCTCACTACATAATAAACACAAATATTCACAAAGATTCTCAATGGAGGATACCAAAGAATTAAATTTATTAAATTGTTTATTATTATTACTAGAATCAAGGTTTTTATTCCCATTATTTTTCCATTTACTGTTTAAATTATTTTTGTTTGAATTTTCTTTTTCAGTTCTATTTGTATGAGATGTGACCACGGTTGTTTCTAAAATGTCTGCACGACTTCGTATAAAGGAATAAAATTCGTTTAAAGAGGGAATGTCTGGTAAATTATTCCTACATTCCTCCCATTTCATGTTAGTGACGGCATCTAATTTTGCTGTGACCATAAATATTATTAAAACATCCCACTGTTCTGTTGGTTGACCTAGAGTGTTAAGCGCTCGTAAGTTCTTAGAAACATTGTCAACTAAAGAACGTAAATCCCTATAAGATTCCTTATACAAGGGGTTAATGCTGAATAACGCTTTTAGATGATTATTAATGAGAATTTTCTTATTGTCATAACGATTACACAATAATTCCCATGCCACATGATAATTCTCCGAGGTAAATTCCAATGATCTTATTACTTCAATAGCACCACCCTCTAAGGAGGATCTTAAATAGTGGAATTTATTTATGTCTGGGATTGATGGATTAGAATGTATTAAAGATTTAAATATTTCTCTGTATTCTAGCCATTTTAAATACGAACCATTGTAATTTGGTAACTTTATAGTCGGTAATTTTATGGACTGAATGTCATAAGTTTGAGGAGCCTGACAACCGTTACCTTTACTACATAAATTATTTAATTTTTCTTTATCTTTTTCAGTTATATCTTCAATAATTGCCATAACTAAAAAAAATTTGCTTTCAATTGATTCTCTTAGCTCTAATTGTTCATCAACATTGGTCTCGTTGCAGTGACTTTCAATTAATGTCTGAGTTTCATCAAAATTTTTAAATAATTCTTGGCAGTTTTCTAACCGTTTATTTAATTCTTTTATGTTTATACTAGTCAGACTATTAATATCTAGTTTCTGCATATCCAATACATAATTATGTAATTTAGTTAATCTACCCTTTATATGATTCCTTTTCTTAATTAAATCACTCACAACAGAACTTAATTGGCACTTTTCTGATTGTGACATTTTTCAAATTATTTGAGAGAAATCAACAATGAATTAGGTAAAATATGTGCATCAAACCCAATGCTCCACTCGTAGTTAATGGTTCATTACAATAATCCACGCCACAAGTAAATGCTGACCACAACTTAGAAAGAATTGATCTTCATATGCTTATAATCGAAGGCAGGCGTAATATTAGCAGTTGATTTTTGCCTGGAAATATAAGGCGTTATCTTAAGCACAGGTGCAATACATGGGTTATTACAAACAGGTTGTTATAAGAAATAGGATTAGGAATATAAGTGAAATGGGACTGGAAAAGGTAGGATGGGCTTTACTTCCCTCGGATTGACCTCCTGACACGATGCTATTTATAGGTTAGGCTCCGTTGAGAAGTAGCTTCCTTATTTTCCAATCAGTAATGACACTTGTATATGTGTATTTGTTATTTTCACTTTGTCACGGTCGCCAAATGACCAGTACGATCATTTACTTGATTTACTTGATATAAAGAAACTACAAGTTTTTGAATCGTTTAATGTTCACAACGTTTTTTCCAGAGAGAGATTTTGACAATGACGCAGAAAACAATGACAACACTTTTAGTGTTGCCAACCTTGTCTCCATTTTAGGCGTGAACACAATATGTGTAAATATTATTATTAATGTAAAAAGGATCTTAACGTATGCATAATACAGTAGTGGTATATAGAACTAATAATATTCAAAATCATAATTCAAATATACTTAACAATCAATCAATAACCAATTGTACCACGAACACTGTTTTGGTTTCAGCGTAACTAAACTGTGCAGGTATTGTAGCCAGTTATATAAACTCCGATTATAATGGAAAACGGGAAATTTCACGCTTGCAATTACAATGCTTTGAAATGTTAAATCATATACATATTCACACTGTTTCACGAATGTTTTAAATTTCTCATAAATGTAAATCGTATGAATAATCAGTAAATATATATTTATAATAATGTATATGATAAACATATATAGTAATTATCCATACACTCAAATTCAAATTGTTATTCATGTAGGTACATTACAGACTTATGATATGATCAAATCTACCATCAGTTCGACATCCTCATTACATATATATACTAGCAGACTCGGCCACGCATTGCTGTGGCTAAGGTTAAATAATATTGCGACTATAAATTGAGATGTAAGCTATTCTATCTTTCAAATTTTGTTGGATCAAATTGCACACAATGTGCAAATCAAATTTGCAATCGTTTCAGAAGTTTTTTTAAACTTCTGTTTTAACGTTTTTACGTTTTTCTGTTTTAACGTTATGCGTATATCAATGCAGCTCTGCTCTTATTGGTCGTAGCGTGATGTTAAATACCCTATAGTCTTCTTCAATAAATGTGCTATCCAATACTATAATATTACTCGAAATCAGATCAATAGTAGCGGTGATTACCCGACCATACAATTCATAAACTTTAACATATATATATAATAGTTATAGATATATTTTCTACTTTTACGCATACAAAGATTATAATTGTAAGTGTGTATTTATTGCCTCTTCACGGAAATAAGATATACGTAAACGAGGATATTTAAAAAAATGCAAACAGCCAGCTATTGTTATAAATTCACCTGGTTATTGTGGGAAAAATATAATAAAAATAATAATTATTATATTTATTTTACTGCTCACAAGTAACCGTTACAAATAATGGTAAATAAATTATGTTTAAACTTTCAAGTTATTCCTTGTGACAGTCTGGAGTCTGAACTAGGTCGAGCTGTACTACACGTCTCCAAAATATAACAAGTTTTATTTTTTTCACCGTTCTCTCTGCCTATTCCGTAAGTAAACCGGCGTGAAAATATTGCCTCAAGATTATACTACATAACATAGAAGAGGCGTTAACTATCAATGTCGTGGTGAACGCAACACTTTATACACGATCCGTCCGTCCGGAGAATAGGCATATAAATTGATATTAAGCTAGTGGCCGCGACTTTGTCTATCCAGGAGTAGCTTAATTTCCACTCCAAAGTCTTATCTATGTTTATACCAAAATTCATCAAATTTGGTCTTACGATTTAGACGTGAAGGCCTAACAGACACACGTCAGAATAGCTCGCAGATGGCAGAATTTTTCCATGCTTACTCAAGTCAGTAAAAATTGTTCAAAATATGATATGTGTTCACGTATCTTTATATTTTGAACAATTCACACATCTTCATAAATTATATTGTGTCTGTTTTATTCTGCATATAAGTTATATTATTGTAAAGTTACATTAAAATCTTTTCAGTAGTTTTTGTATAAAAGAATAAAAAACATCCATACATACAAACTCACGCGTTTGTGATATTAGTTGGAATACACTTTAGTAGGCAAGAACGACTGACGAACTAACGCCCTTAGGGTCTGTAGGTATAAATCTAGATATGATATATTGTCACGTTTCTGTCTATACAAGCTCGTTCCACGACGTTGCCTGCAGGAACTCAGTTATAGTGATATTCATCTTTTGCAACTTGTCACTAGTGAGTAGTAATTAGTATGAGGTCGAAGTAAGTCGTGACGAATCCCCTAGGAATTAACCAAGATGGTTTTTAGGGAGAACCGACCTAAAGATACCTGGTATATAGAGACTATTAGTCGCAATTCCCTCTCCCTCTATCCAAATTATATTAAAACACATGATTGCTGTCTATACTTGAAGAGTATGTACAGTTCATAACTCAAACTGCCCTTTGACATATCAAATAAAAAATCATTTATTCATTTAGGACATTTTAGCCCATTATGAACGTCAAGTAGTTTTTTGTACTAATGCTTTTCACCTACCGTTCAGTTCAGTATATAGATACAATTCAGAAGAACTGGTTTTTTTTTTCGGACTACTGTAATGTTGGCTGCAGATGGTCTATATAGGGGATAGGGATCGAGTGCAGATGGCAATCCAAACCCGCGGAAGGACTTATGGAGCGGCTGAAGGCCAACTACTGCCTGACGGATACGACTTTAGCCTGAGGGCACCACTAGGGGTTAGAACCTCGGTCGTCGTAACATCGATCCCCGTTGAATTGGACGGGGCGATCCCCCGTCCAATTCAATCGGAGGGGAGAAGAACTGGTAAAAAACTCAAGTAATTTTTCTTAAACAGTCTGTTTATTTACATTATTTAAATCCCGTATATGAACAAGTATTGCCATGTACGTTTGTCATTTAAGTAATGGTTTAGTTTGAAATAGTCTTTGCGCAATAAACATGATTCAACAGATGTGTTGAGATTGTACAAATAAACTTATATAAATAACTGGAAATATGTAACTACCGAAAACTTTAAACATACGAAATTTATTCATCTAAATATGATCTTTGGGTATATCAAATATAATACAAATCAAAGAGTTTTGGGATAAACGTGTAGCTAACATCCTAACAAACTTGAGCATTCATTATACTAGCTGTTAGTCGCGATTTCATCTGCTATGTTCTTGTGATACGATATCATCCATCAATAGACGGCCGTCATATGATCTATGTATACGGTCCATATATGTATAT
The DNA here is from genome assembly GCF_030625045.1 of Achroia grisella. NCBI lineage: Eukaryota > Metazoa > Arthropoda > Insecta > Lepidoptera > Pyralidae > Achroia > Achroia grisella. The sequence continues at coordinate 621,409 of NW_026712943.1, forward strand.
CGAGACGACCTCTGTGGTCTAGCGGTTGAGCACGCCGTCTTACTTTCGATAGTCGCGGGTTTGACTCCTCGCACGGTACAAACATTTGTACTCATACATATGATTGTTTGTATCTGTCTGGATATAATATGCAAATATTTACCAAAAAAATATATCTAATTATGTATATGAGTTATCTAAAACCCAATACATAAGATTTGCTTACATTGGGACTAGATGGCGCTGTATGAATAATCCAGGAATATAATACAAATTTATTAATATCTGTTAATTTAATATACATACAGACAGACATTCGAATTTATATAATAATAGTAGGTATAACTCAGCATTTTTCATAGCCTGTATTTATTTATTGATACAACCACGGTACCAGTGTTCGAATGCAAACAAAACTTGTCATGCCCATTTTTTGTTTTATCTCGGCAAATATCTGCCACATCTCATACATTATTCATTGCATAGAGTTCTAAGAGTTGGGTAACCTGTGTTGGTTCAACAATGAGAAATACCTTTTTTTAAATACCTAGCGATGTCACTTCTGCCTGCAGCCTTGTTTAGTTCATAAACAAACGTGTTCAGAACAGCATTCCAAAACATAAACTACGCTAATTAATTAGTTCTCAAATTTCGCTCTTTAGTTTATTAGTTCGTATGATAATATATATATATATAATTGGTAAAAAAATATAAGAACACATAATTAAAGGAAATATTCACTAAATCATCATATAACTACCCGTTGGCGGCAACTATGCTTCTCGAAATTTAACTTCTTTTTATTATTCAAATAAAAAATATTGCTATATTTTCTTCACACAATCAATTAAAATGTATGAAAATTCAAAAATAAAATGTATGAATTTAATTTATTATTTCTAATTCATATAATAATTTAAAGAAGATTTCTAATAACCATTATTATTGCATAGTTGATAATCAACGTTTTACTATCCTTTTGTTCTGATATAAATAAAATAAATTGTAAATTCTAATTATTAAATTAAAATCTTAGCTGAACCACCCTACTCTGCTTTTCTCTGACTTGAGTCGAGAGCAAACGAACTAATTCGCAAGAGTACTGGGAACTAAATAGAGAGATACTAGTCGCTAACTGTTATGCGCAAGACCATCTGGCTGGTTTTAAATATAAAGTCATATTTACTTATTGTAAGAGGTTAGTACACAAAAACTTACGAATATTCAAAAGTTATATACAGAAGGAGCACAGAATACTAATATATATTTTTTAATTATGCATCAATAATACATTAAATTATAAAAAATTTCATACAGAACCATGTATTTGACACATACGCGTGTATGTGTAAAAATATTGTTTAATTTCAAAGCTTGATCAAAGTGGTCCAGAGTCTTATTTAATGCCAAATTAATAAGGGTCGAATTTCGACCACTGAGCGACCTGATTAATATTATAAACGCGAAAGTTTGTGTAAGTATGGATGTTTGTTATTCTTTCGCTCAAAAACGAATTGATTTTAATTACAATTTACAATAATAACTTTACAATAATATATAGGCTATAAATTTCACGCGGCTGAAATCGCAGGCACGACTAGTATGTACATTAATAAAGATAACAACATAATCAAAGATACTAACAGAAAACATAGAATAGACAAAGAATGTTGGCAAAATATGTGAAAAGAAAATCGGATCAAGAAATAAATTATATCTACTAACTACTATGCAGCAGGCCCTACACCGAGGCATAGCTGCGTACATTACATGGACCCATATCAACATTATGTCATGAACTCATGAATAAAGCTACAACGCCGATTTTCAGTGGGACCTGAATATGAAACAATTCTCGGACTGTTGTTTTAATTTTTTTTACGTCCGTTTACAATTGTATACATTCTATAAACGAGATGTTTTCCATGATTTGACTGATGATAATGACTTTACACCCACCACAAGGGTTGTCAGACAGATCCAGATATAGTTAGGCCTTTTTATTGCATTTCCGATCAAAATGAACGGTGCCCGGAAACCGGTTAAGTGATTTTGAACAAATTTTATATGAATACACTACTGTGTATTACGACCTACTGGTCTGAGAATAGGTTGTAATCTATATTTTAAAATCCTAAGGTTGGCCCACACAAGTATTGTGTTTTTTAAACGGAAATTTATATATAAACTGGTTTACCAAGTCACGTGGTTAAAATGTAAAAGTACCCTAATATTTTTATGTTGTGGGGAAGTTCTGTATCTTACAATGGTACATTAATAGATTGTTTTCCATTAATATAATACGTAGTAGGTATGTTTAGAAACTGAATGTTATAAACAGGATGCTTTTCTTTTGTTTTTTTTTTATTATGAACTGTCTCATTCGCAGGGAAGGCCGGAAAGGGCAGATAATGGCAGAAATAACCTTCCCCGAGGCACTAAGCCGAAATATGAAAATAATTTTATAACTTCTTATCAGCAATAGTCGATGACGAGAGGTTTTAGATTTACCGAAAAAGGTCGAATGATTATTTTCATATTCGATTATGTTTTATGGTGATCATTTTATTTCGGTATCCTTTCTGGTTAAAATTACTTCAGTAGTATTTTTCTTTAGAGTAGTTAAGATGTCTCTACGTATAAATAAAATTGCAGTGTCTGTTTGTAATATTGAAATAACCGTTTTTTACAACATGCATATGAATATAAATACGGTACATACACCAAAATAACATTTTTACAGTTTTTGTCTGTCTGTTTGTTCCGGCTAATCTATGCAATGGCTGGACCGATTCTGATGGCACTTTTATTGGCAGGTAGCTGTAATATCGCCTATATTTTAGAAAAATAATCTTAAATTCCATGCGGACGAAGTGGCGGGCACAGCTAGTGTAAATATAAAATATGTAAGTAGGCAATTAATTTAGAATCCAAAACAGAGCTAACATTCTCTGTTATGATCCTAAGCTCCTAAGAAATTAAAAGAAAAAAAACTAATAATACTAACCTCCGTCCGAGATTTTGTCCGCGTGATCATTACTGACTGCGATAAGAAGCCTAGCCTATGTATTATTCTATTCTAAATGTTCTATAAATCATACTAGTTATGTACGCGACTTTGTCCGCGTAGAATAATGACATTGCCGTCTTCAGTGCCGTGATCACACAGACAATATTATTGTATTAGTTTTTAAATATTATATTATATGTATGTTAGTCTATAAGGTATTTATAATATGGGCCTAGTTGCCTGAAATAAATGAATAAATAAAATTAAATATTTAATAATCTAATCCAAAGAAATAAAAGAAAAAATGTTCATTGTTCTAACTTCAAAAATAACGAATTTCCATACAAAATTTGATCCTCTTTGCATGTCGAATTAACAGAAGTTAACAGCCTAAAAAACAAGTTTCACGTTTTAAAAATGTAGATTATTTCATACAACCTTTCATCTCCCCTTTCATCCCCTTACAAACTTTTCACATTAAAAAGTAGCCTATGTCCTTTCTCAGGGTTTAGACTATATGTGTAGCAGACAATCTCACTTTCTCTCTGTAACGAATATTACTTAGAATTACGTAGTAATATCTTATTAGAACTAACGAATTTTTTTTTACCAAATACCCTCCGATTAAATAAAAAGTTGTAGTTAAACGTATCACTAAACTAATCTGGTGCCCATCATTTACCTACAATACTATCTTTTCGTCAAAGTTTCTTAAGATTTGTTCAGCCACCAAACAAGACACTTCGTATTTCTCTTACTAAGATTGTAAACGCGAAAGTTTGCGAGTATGTATGAATAGATAAATGTTTGTCACTGTTTCACAGAAAGACTAGCTATAATTTAAAATGATATTATATAAATTGAACGAAATATAAATCGTAAGTAAGTGTGATGCATAGGAATTTTCGCGGGTCAGCTAATATTTATTATAAGAGATTTAACTAACAATGAATTAGTTTTTCAAATAAAACTCTGAAATTTTAACTACCCACATATCTAATACAATTAGATAATTGCCTTAAATGTTTATTAATTCGTTTATTTAACGAGCTTAATAATATCTAATATAATTCTCCTATTTAATGAAATACAGCTATCGATAAAAAATCTAATTTTTATTATCATAAATTTCGGTAAAACCAAATTGAATAAAGCAAAAAAAAACTTAAGTGGCTTTGTGTAAAGTGAACTTAAATTGCTTTAAGATTTTACACGCAAGCAATAAAATACCGTAAATAAAACAAGAACCGGTTAATTTCGGACGAATCGGAAACGCAAGCCTTGGAGCAGATCGCTCAGCATATAATAAAAATGTACTCACATTCTCTAACATAACTCTTGCTGTCGTAATAACAGACGACTTTCGCTGCAGATGGTGGGTTGTTTGCGAAGCTAACAGCAAGCAGGCCGGCGAAGGCCAGCAGGAACTTCATGGTGACGAGCTGGTTCTCAATTTGTGGAAGGTGCTGCTCTAGACGAAGCGTGTGTGTCGAATGAATCTTGAGCTAGCGTTGCTAACGAGATTGCCTGCAGTAGTGGTGGGGTCAAAGAATAGTGATGACCACATTGAACAACGCATTGATTTGTCATTTACCTTCTAGTTTGAATGCGATATCTGTATTATAATATATTTTATTCTAGATGCTTCCATCATGTTACGCGTTTTATCGTTACAGCTAGTGAATACTAATTTTAAATGCATAAACGAGCATTGTAGTTAAATTTTTGTGGTATTTGGATAAATTCAATTGGTAGCCTGCTATAGAATTACGGTTTGTGTAATTAATATTAATTATTTTAGAATTTTATTTTGGTAGTAAAATATTTCTATTATCTAGAACTCTGATTTTATTTTCATCTATTTATCATACACATTTTGGATTACCATTCCATCATGATATGCAATAATACGGCCTCGGTGGTCTAGTGGTTTAGGACACCACCTTGATTCCAAAGGTCGCAGGTTCGATTCCTCACAAGGTACAAATATTTGCAACCATAAGTATGATGTTATCATACTGTTTACAGAAAAAGTATTCTCTATGTATTTATATTAATCGTCTATTATCCATAACAACAGCTTTGCTTAGCTTGGAACCAGATGACACTGTATGAAATGCCCTTGCTTAAAACATAAACATTAAAAAAAATACATACATAAATCATCATAATTTTTGGTCAATCATTTTTATTTAAAAAATGATACTTAAAAAACCATGTAAACATGCCAAATTAAAATCAGATTAATTTCATCAGAAAATTGCCTTGTAATCCTTTTTTACTAACAATTAACTCAAACTGAATGTTCATAGGTAAAAAACGTTAGCAGGCGTGAAAATAAATATCTGTAATCTATGACCATTCTTAAAGCAACGATGATGTCATTTATAAGGAGAAGTGGTACATAAATGATTGTATGATACAGCAACCCCAATAACAATTTACAAACAAAATTTATTATTAATTTGTTATTCTACATTTGAAAGGGGAACCTGTTTATTTTGTATTAATTTTAAATTAAGAATAATTGAAATCAATATGTAATATACACAAAATAATATAAGATACACAAAATGTATATATTAATTTGTTTATATAGGATACGTATCGCTTAACTGTTTGTTTTATGCCTACCTACCTGCCTAAAGGTATAAACGGCGTACCTAATTGTGAAATCGTCTTTATATTGTTGAATATATATTTTTTTTCTATATATACATATCATTAAGTCACGTCTCTTACGGACTAAACCAGTGGAAACTTGAAGCACCACTCAAAAAACATCATTGGTCTAATTTTCATATTTCATCTCATGTATAACACCGTTATTAGAGTTTGTTGACTGTTCCTTCGGACACCATATCTAAATATTGACTTTTACTTATCTCTATCTTATATATAAAATTCTCGTGTCACAGTTTTCGTTCCCATACTCCTTCGAAACGGCTTGACCGATTCTCATGAAATTTTGTGAGCGTATTGAGTAGGTCTGAGTATCGGCCAACATCTATTTTTCATCTCCCTAAATGTTAGGGGTAGTCCACCCCTTTTTTTTTTATTTTTTAGCCAAAATTATTAGTTTCTATTTTTTTATGATACAACATACAAAAATATATACAATCCTAAATTTTCACCCTTCTATCATCAACCCCTATTTTTTTATAGCGTTATTAATTTATATGGCAAAACAACGTTTGCCGGGACAGCTAGTAACAAATAAACGCGAAAGTTTGTGAATATGGATGTCTGTTACTTTTTCAAGCAAAAACTACTGAAGTGCCTTAAACGTTGTTCAGCCATTACAAAAACTTAATGAAAAGGTAACAAACATACAGACACGAAACAAGATAATTTGTATTTATCCAACTAATATTATAAAGCGAAAGTTTTTGAGTATGCATAGATGTTTATTCTTTCGTGCAAAAACTATTGAACTGGTTTTGAAGGAGTATCTATATCTATGGTTATAAGAAAAAGTAACTCTCTCTTGTCTATGTATCCGATCTATGTCATGGATACAATTAATATTAGGTAAATAAAAAGGTTAGGCTATTATTGAGAGGCCTAATATTCTAACAGGGATATTTCTCTTATTTACATAATACATCCCTAACGATTGAGTGCGAGCAAAATAAATGAACGATTACAAAACATAGATACAGATAAATCTATTTCTTTGAATAATAATGTCAGGGGTCTAGAGGTTACGTTTTATGATACATTCAATTTCAAAATACAGCCATGAAATATACTTATGTTTGAGGTTAAATAAACAATTCTAATGAAATGATTATCTACGATTTGGGAATTAGCTGGTAGAAAATGTTATCTATATGTTTCTGTGTATTTGTTTGTGATGTAGTGGACTCAGTGTTGTTGCTATGTTGGTCACTTACTACTAATTTCAAACGATTTATTTTTAATCATGCACGTTATTAGATAAACTTATAATTAGATAGGTATTTATTTATATGTATACTAACTGACCATATAAATTGAAATCGCTAAAATATAGGGCTTGTTGGTATAAGGCTGAAAGTGTAGGATTATAACCTATACCTATATATTATATTAATGCCACATTACACAATTTATTTTTTTCTAAAAATAAAAAAAAATGTTAGGGATGAACAACCTTTTACACTTCGGGGTATGAAAAATATATGCCCAGTGGTTCCCAAATACTTTTTGCTGCGTACCACTTCAAAAAAGACCTCAAACCTTGCGCATCCCTTATTCTAGCAGTCACACTAATATTACGAATGCAAAAGTTTGTGAGTGTGTTTGTTTGTTTTACTGATAGCCGCACGTCCGCACGTCCGCCCCTGGGGGTACACGTACCACTAATTGGGAAACACCGTAGTAGCCGATTCTCTAAAATATAAAAAAGTCAAGCCATTTGGGAAGAGTATGGTAACTAAAATTGTGACACGAGAATTTTATATATAAGAAGATATATTTTATATACAAATTAGATATATCTATGCTAATATTTTAAAGAGTTAGCGTTTGTGAGCTTATAGGAGTTATCTCTGGATCTACTAAACCGATTTTAACATTGGAATCTGGAATTGCCCTTCTGAAAGACTAGGAAGACTATTGTCAAGAATTTCCGTAACTTACGCGATATGGGTGGTTTTTGTGTTTCTCAGACGTTAGATTATATTATCAAAGTGTTAATGGATCCCTAACATTTATGAACATACTCTATAGCATATTCATCTGGTATAATGTAGGATTAGGTAGAAAAAATCTTCGAATCGATAATTTCGAAGTCTATTCAATGCAAACAAACGTTCAAATCTTTCTTCTTTATAATAAAAGTAATAATAATCTCAGGACAATTCACACAGCGCCATCTAGACTCAAGTTAAGCTAGATAAAGCTTGTGTTATGGGCACTAGATAACTGATACAAATACATTTTTTTCTTTCGTATATACACATATTATATATAGAAAACTTCGATACCGATACAAACAATCGTACTCATGAATACAAATGTTTGAGCCGTGCTAGGAATCGAACCCGATCATCAGGAGTACGGTGGTATGCTAAACCGCTAGACCACCGAGGTCTTTATATTAGTGAAGACACAATGTGAGTTCTCTAAATATAGAATAGACGCAATAGTAAGTGAGAAATGGTTAACCCTACTTACTATTATTGTCAATGTCAATTTAGAAGTACCTATAGACGAGGCAGACGTACCTACATATGTATCTGCGGATCTTATATACTTACCGAACAGGAAAATAGTGTATTCAATCCGTGATTCACTTTGTCTGCGCGGGATGTCCCTTATTAAATAGAATAAGTGGTATAAATTTGTTATGAGAACTTTGTTTGCAGTTGTATTAGGTACAAAGACAAGCACTGCTGTTTTGAAATTATTCCAGGTATGTCAACCATATGGTGGAATGTAGGGGGTTATCCAAACCTGCAAGACAAACCCATAAGGCGGATAGGGTTTTGGTTTTAGGTCACTGCTAGGCTTGCTAACCTGATCTCAGCTGTAGCAAGAATAATGTGAATTAATAAACCCATTGCTAGCAATATACCTTGTCAGAGCTGACCTTCTATTCATCTTATATCATGCTGGAAACCATCGTGATAAATTCCTGGAGAATTTGTCACGATGGGCTAACTGGCCTGATCTCACATTCATCTTTATCATCCTCCACTGGTACCCGTCAGCGTAAACCGTCACTGATGAAGGATTCCTTTTTTTTTTTTGTGAATAATAGTGGAATGGTGCACTCGCCTGCGCTAACGGTTTACGCTGGCGGGGCACCAGTGGAGGATGATAAAGATGAATGTGAGATCAGGCCAGTTAGCCCATCGTGACAAATTCACCAGGAATTTATCACGATGGTTTCCAGGGGGAATCGCGTGGAGGTCAACCTGACATGGTACATTGCTAGTAATGGGATCATGAGTCCACATAACTAACAATCGCCATCACCCCTCCACCGTACCGTTATCATCCCCTAAAAAACCTCATCTCAGCGGGGGGAATGCGATTATTAGTCACTAACTAATATGTATGTAATGATATCATTACTAGTATGGTCAGGTTAGGCTTACCCACACATAAGAACTGGTATATTCTATGGACCTAATGAAAGTATTTGCTACCCACTCACTGGCTTAACTGGATCGATCAGAGGTGTAGTTATTTGCAATGTCCATTACAGAAAAGTATAGACTCGTGCAAGGACTGTGCTTGTCAATGAATACGAAACAAATTAAGGAATCAGGTATGAAATAATACAACAGATATAATTTGAATATTGAACCATTTATTAATTAATTTACTACATTAAACCTCAGCAAGCTACTTATAATATAAGAACCATGATTGTATAACGTTGGTCTCTAAAATTAGTTAGACTAAATTTAGATTGAGACAATTCGGAAGCGAGCACAGAATATTCCAAAAGAAGCGTGAGACAGTTTTGGCACCATTTCCATTCATGAAATATAGAAATCAGATTATATTTTGAATTGGAACTGGATTATTAAGTTAAATAAAATTATTATTATCAGTATGAGTATAGTCTAATGCCGTGAGGCGTCTATCGGTGGTACCGGGTTATTCTGCGGCGGTGGTGCTTGACCCTGACTTTGTTGGGGTTGACCCTGACCCTGTACATTCCCTTGGGGTACTCCCTGTCCTTGTACAGGTTGTACTTGAGCTTGGACAGGTGCAGCCGGAGGGGCCTGTCCTTGATTTGTATTTACTGGTTGCGCTTGCTGAGGTGCTTGTTGACCTTGAGGTTGACCTTGGGGTTGACCCTGGTGCTGTTGTTGTACCTGTCCTTGGTATTGCTGCTGGGATTGACCCTGTTGTTGAGGCACCTGTCCTTGGTACTGTTGCTGAGATTGACCCTGTTGTTGAGGTATCTGTCCTTGAGGTTGACCTTGTTGCTGAGGTGGCTGTCCTTGGTATTGCGCCTGAGGTTGACCCTGATGCTGTGGTACTTGTCCTTGGTATTGACCTTGGGGAGGTTGATATTGCTGGTAGCCTTGTTGAGGAACTTGACCGGGGTGCTGTTGGTAACCTTGAGGTATTTGTCCGGGCGCAGGCTGATAACCTAGTAGAAAACAATATTATATTATATGTATAGTAGTGATATAGTACAGTCAACTACATAACTATAGTTAGACGACATAATGGTCAGGTAGTAAAGTCTAAAATCTAACTTGACACTCAATTTATCATATTATTGTATACTAATAAACTCGTTTTAACAGTAGTTTATTGTCAGTTTTTCCCAATTGAAGTAGGTATCCGAGGAATCTGAGGAACATGGTAGGAAAAAAGGAAGGTGGTAGGGATACACTAAAACAAATTAGTAGCAAAAAAAGTCCTATATGCATAAATTATTTTGAACTTCACTAACATGTTCATACTTAGTATTCCAATCAAACTGCTTCCAGTTATAAATTGCGATTTTTTTGTAAAATATTAATACATTTTATACATTTTCTCACACTGGTGTGAATTATTTTTTATATACATTTAATTTATATAAGCAGGTAAGTTAAAGTGTTGAAGGTTGATGATTTCCGTGAATAAATTCTCATCATAATGAAGTATAAAGAAAAATATAATTAGATTATATATTTTACAATAAAACAAACAACATGAATGTTTCATCGTATATATAAAATTCTCGTGTCACAGTTTTCGTTCCCATACTCCTCCGAAACGGCTTGACCGATTCTCATGAAATTTTGTGAGTGTATTGAGTAGGTCTGAGAATCGGCCAACATCTATTTTTCATCCACAATGTTAGGGGTAGTCCACCCCTAATTTTTTTTTATTTTAAGGCAAAACATCGTTTGCCGTGACAGCTAGTTTCAGTATAAAATCATATACAATATAATGTGATGCTGAATACGAAAGGTATTTTAGATCAATTTTTCGTACTTTAATAAAACTACTTCCTTCGTATACTTATCTTTCCTTATATAAATTTGTCTACTGTTTATTCTAATCTTAAACATCGATATGAAAACGCAGCCGCAAACTTGTCTATACTTAAGTTACTATATGTTTTTCGATAATCTATACAATATATATAATATTGTATAAAACCAAACTTAATTTAATAGTCATTCTATTAATTACCCAGTTACTGTATAAATTACTTGAACATGTGTTCATATCACATATGTTACAAATGTGTTGGTATAGGTTGGGAGTAACCCGAATGAAACCTTGAATTAGTGCTAATTGGTGGTTTGTATTCACACACTTAAACTTAAAAATGTAAAGTAATAATAAAATTATTTAAAGGAGCAACACGCAAGTTTCTTACTCGTTCTTCTTGTGATGAGACAGCTTTCCGAATGAGCGGTAGATTAAAAAATGTAATGACTATTCTAAAGTGCTTCAATGTAAGTTTATTTGAATAAATGATTTTCTATTCTATTCTATTCTGACTTTGAGGATGACGCAGCTGGAATCGAGTCATAACGCTAGTTTCAAGGCGTTTGTGGCCCGAATTCCCACCAACATGCTGCCCACCTTCATGAAGGAGGGCAGCATACTGGTGGGAACATGAGTCTGTAAGGTATTTATAATAGTCATTAATAGCTTGTATTGATAAAATAAATAAAATAAATAGGCATATAATGATTAGGAATGAAGAGAATATTTTAAAGAAAGTGTTATATGTGAATGAAAGATAAGGACAGAGGAAGGCCGAGACAGAGATGGATGGACTGTATGAAAGATGATAGAGAAACAGAGGGAATTAATAGCACGATGATTACGAATAGGAATAGAAGAGAAAAACATATTACGCCGATCCCTAGGGATACGGAAGTAGATTATCCACAAATATACTAGTGCAATAATAACCAACCTTGTGGTGCTTGACCTTGAGGATAGTATTGTTGTCCATGATGTGGGGGCTGCTGATACGGCTGCTGTTGATATTGAGGATGCTGCTCGTAGCCCTGATGGTGAGACCCAGGAATTGGGCGACCATGTGCATCAACCTGTCCAAAACAACCATGTTTAAAGGATAATGCCGTCAAATAGTTATACTATACATTTCGTTTAAAGAATGAGCCAATGCCAATTTTTTTTATTTAAGATATGGATGTTATATTTTTTTGTAAATGTATACATAATATACATAGATATATTACGTGTCAATTTACAAAAAAATAAGCCTCTTTTATCAGTTGTCTAGTACATATTATACAAGTTCCGCTTAGCTTTGGATTAGATGGCGCAAAAGACAAAAAAGCACAAGACTAAATAAAACAATCACACTCAATGAATACAAATATTTGTACCAAATGATATTTGAACCCGCAACCATCTGAAGAAAGTGGTGTGGTGGTTTAATCTTATTGTATATTTATATTTGACCCAAATAAATTTGTGCTGGTTGGTAGTTGGGTTCACACGTTTCGACTTGTGAATGTAAACTTACAAGGATTATTTAAAAGAGTAACACACAAGTTTCTTGCTCGTTCTTCTTGTGATGAGACAGCTTTGCGAACGAGCGATAAAAAAATGTTATGACTATTCAAAAGTGCTTAAATTAAGTTTATTTGAATCAAAGATTTTCTATTCTTCTATTCTATTTTAGAGAAAATGTACTCACCGATGCTATGCACCGGCCACCGAGGCCGTCAAATGAAAATAGCACCAACTACTATGAGTATTTAAAAAAATATTACTCACCAATCCGCGTTGTTGCAAATATCTCAACTCTTCGAGCCTCCTTCTTTCGTATTCTTCGTACTCTGCTTGTGTGTAGATTTGATTTTCGTCAATAGACTTCCAGCCTGAAAACATATTATGCACCTAAAATAGCAAACAAGATGACGGTCTAATGGCGACTAGTCGCCTAAAGATCATGTCATCATTTGACGTCCATAGTATCTCTCAAAACTTCAAGCTTTTGATACGATAATGAAACACTCAAGAAGAGATGTTTTTCCTTCTTAAAAGGCCTTCAACGCTAACATACAAGTATACAAAATTAAAGGAAAGGGGAATATTAGACTAGTGGTCCCATTGCTAGCAATATACCAAGTCAGGTACTGGACTAGTGATCCCATTCCTAGCAATATACCAAGTCAGGTTGACCTCCATGCGGTTCCCCCTGGTTCCTGATAAACATTAGCATTTTCCACTATGGGCTAACTGACCTAAACCCCATTCTCATCTTATCCTCTTCCACTGGTGCCCCGCCAACGTAAACCGTGAGCAGGGAGGACCATTAATTGTAATCCAATAAAAAAAAAATAGACAAAATTATGTCATCCACATAAATTCCTTCAGTTTTGGTAACCATAAAAATAAAAAAGTATACCTTCATCCTGATTGAAATCAGCCTTCTGCGTCTCCATCATGAACTCGTTGAAGTCAATGAGACCGTCATGGTTTTTGTCATTCTCCTTGAACACGTGTTCGCGCATGCGCTCCATCTCTTCAGCTCGCTCATGCAGGTCTTTGTTGGGTCCGCCGGGTCCATACAGCTTGTCCAACTCCTTAATGAAGAGGGCCTTTACTTCATCAGCGTCCCATGCACCATTACCATCCACATCTATGATGACAAGAGTTTAATTTATCTGACCTCTATGCAGTTTTATTATATGTAATGTACTTTACATTTACACGTAACATATATATTTTAAATATATTTATATTATATAATAATACTTCTCTGGATAATTCACGTCATCCCAAGCTAAGCAGAACCTGTACTAGAACATAGATTTGTTTATTTAAATACATACATAACATAGAAAACAAATGGACCGACACAATTATACCTACCTATGAATACAAATGCTTGTACCGTGCGAGGAATCGAACCCGCGACCATCGAAAGTAAGCGATGTGCTAAACCGCTAGACTACCGAGGTCGTCATATATACATCAATACAGGTCAATAATATGGAATGAAGATAAGGGGATTAATAATGTGGACTGATAAGCCTATTGCTAATGTACTATGGTAGGTTGACCTCCACGCGGTTCCCCTTGGTAACTATCATGGTAAATTTGCCACAATGGGCTGATCTGATCTGGCCTCATGTTCATTATCTACCACGTTGGCCCGCCTGCGTAAGCCGCTAGTGCAGGCGGGTGCTCTCTTCTCCATTATTGTCCATTACAAAGAAATATATAAAGGTGATAAAATTCATACGCTGATTAAAAAATATGACAAGGTCACAAGGAACTCTAATATGTTAAAAAGAGAATGAATCTTTTATGGAAATTTGATTATAAACAAAGTTACAAACATAAATTTTGGATACTGTTTAGGAAGAATGTGTCATTTCAGATTTTTTTATATAAATTAAAAAGTTTTAATAGTTATCAGAACAAAAGAAACTGTATAAATTAACAATCAAAACTACAAGTAAATGGAATTTTGTAACATAAACAACTTCAGTAGTTTTTTGTTCATGAAATAAAATCCGTGGAGAACACAACAGTAGAGAACAAATAATATAAAATATTAAATACAAAACGTGAGAAAACAGTGCCAAAAAACTGTAATATTATGTTAAAATTGAAGAAAACAAAATGACATCAACTCTGCAAACTGTTTGAGTTAATTCGTGCCATACATATGTGCTTTTCGTGTATCTGTAAATTCATATAACCCACTATATATTCTTGACTGTATATTGGATATCTTTGAAGTACCTGATACATATTTAATGTTCTATGTTATATTAATATACTATTACGTCTCTAAACTAATATAATTTTTCTAAAATAACAGTAGCTTAAGTTACTCCTTATTACATCACCTACCTGCCAATAAAAGTTCAAAAAGTTCAAGTCAAAATCAGTCCAGCCATTTTAGAGATTGGCCGGAACAAACAGACCGACAGACAGACAGACAAAAATTGTAAAAAAATATATTTTGGTGTATGTACCATATTTATATTCATATGCATGTAGTACAAAACGGTTATTTCAATATTACTAACAGGCCCTCCAATTTAATTTATATGTATAGATAATAATACTCCCAACAGTAATGCTTGTAATAATATTTGTATTTATTCAATGATATTATAAATTAATATAGCATTAAGTATACGCTATGACTTTTCTCACCTTAAACTTATGCTTTTATATGCATTATTATAATGATGTTCAAAATCGAGAGCGCTCAATGCTCGCTGTTCAAGTACGAGCAGAATTTCTTACTATTTCATGTCGACTCAAACTACATCCCTATTCGATGGTAAATTTAATTACTCACAAGCTTTATTAATAGGCCTATATGATGCATTTTGATTTGACGTATAAATGAAAAACAAACAACTCTCGTGACAATACATGCTTAAAAAAACACAAGCAAAACGAAAAGCGTCATTATGAGAACTACATGTATAATTGTGAATAATAATGTCATTAATAGTTTCCACGTATGACGCTAGATGGCGTTAGTGAACAATATAAAAGGCGCTGTTAAGATTTTTTGTGTTCAACATGCGATACAGTAAAATCCCAAATAGCGTGCTGACTTCACACAAGATGAAATCTAAATGTTGGTCCGCCTACTTACTATGTCCTATGCTACCTACCTATATGCTTGCACGCTATACACCTTACCATGCATCATGAAAAATATTCTTGGGTTGAAATCTTTTGCTTCCATATTGTCAGCTTTTTTCCACATTTCTAATAACTGTTGCCTTGTGCCAGGATGGTGGAGCTGCCACAGACAATAAAGTTAATAATCATAGATAAACTCACCATGCATCATGAAGAAAACTTTAGGGTCAAATTGTTGATCCATATGATCCTGTTTCTCCCAGACCTCCTCGAGTTGTGGTTTAGAACCGGGGTGGTGGAGCTGTGTTGTATGAAATGCATGATGTTTATTTCTAACTAGTTTATGGTACATAAATATTAAATGAACATATATGTAAATACACATAAATTAATAAAAAAAAGCATGTAAGCGCTTCACTTCAGCGCCTCTTTGGCTAATTCTTTTATTATTGTGTTTAGTGCCATGAAAAGGTTTGCTGGAGAAAAATAATAAATTATTGTTAAGCACTACTTCTCAAAACAAAGCATGGTTATACAAATCTATCTTCGTAAACTATGATTAACGTCGTTGGTAATACATTTAAAAATACTTAAACTTATAACAACCTGTACATGGGGGAAGGTGATTGTTAGTAATGGGAACCCCCATTGCTAGCAATCATTGTACCATCTTAAGTCGACCTCCACGCGGTTCTTCCTGGAAACCATCGTGATAAATTCCTAGTGAATTTGTCACAATCCAACTGACCTGACCTCATGCTCATCTTATTACCCTCCACTGGTGCCCCGCCAGCGCAAACCGTTAGCGCAGGCAGGTGCACCATTCCATTATCATGATGAAAAAAAAAACAACCTGTATATATATACTAATAATAATGTTTTACTGTTTGTTAGTCCTAATAAATGAAAAAAAAGTAGATAATAAGAAAAATCATACAGAGCACTAGAATATTGAATAAAAATTCCTCATAAAAACAAAATATTAACAAGATTGACAGATTGACGTTCAGTTTCTTTTATAATAAATTTTTATTTGTCTCAAACAAAATCTAATACAATTGTTGTCCAAAATATAAATTAATAATTCAAAATTTAAAACTAATGAAGGAGACAAAACGGTCTATAACTCAGTGAGGGCAGTGAGTCCACCCTCTCTGCTATTCTGTTATAGCCTTTATCAGTAAAATAATACAATATGAGATCGACGACGACGATAGCACATTAAGTTAAGTTCTAAACTACAACTAACAAAATTATGTAAACAGATGGACATCATCTGTGCATACAATGAATGGAGGACCTCGACGATATAGTCGTTAAACAGTTTGCCTCACCTTCCGATGGTTACGGGATATACTCTCATATAACATTTGATTTATAACTGTTTACATTAGTCAGAGATGCGTTTGCCTGTTGGTATAACGGTTTATCTCACCGCCTTGCGAAGACTCGAACCAGCGAGCAAGGTTCGAGTCTTCGCGTGATATAAACATTTATATTAATGAGTACAATTGGTATTTTCTATATATATTATGTATATATTTACAACAAAATGTACATCGGTGGTCTAGTGTCCACAGTTCAAGCTCTGCTTAACTTAGAACTAGATGGCGCTGTGTTAATTGTCCTGAGACATTATTATTATTATAGGCAACCGTTTCCATTGACCGCCAGAACCGTCAAATATTTACATAAAAAAGAACAAATCTTTATCAATTTCAATTCTGTACTTTCACAATGAGCTATGGAATAGAAACCGTAACATTATGTAGACTAGATGGCGCTGTGTTAATTGTCCTGAGACATTATTATTATTATAGGCGACCGTTTCCATTGACCGCCAGAACCGTCAAATATTTACATAAAAAAGAACAAATCTTTATCAATTTCAATCCTGTACTTTCACAATGAGCTATGGAATAGAAACCGTAACATTATGCAATTATTTACGCAACGTATGAACTTACCGCATTAGTCATATGAACATAAAGCGATAAAATGTACGTGACTCAGACTATTTGTTTCCATTTTCTAACATAAACATTACTATACTAAAACCAACTATGATTGTTACGTTGCATACATACCGTTCAATAATAAGCGATTACCCGTAACTTATATGTAACTATACTTTACGAATCGAATACCAGCTAATAATGTTAACTTCAAATTTAAATTTACCAAAACTAAATTATGTTCTATAACTTCTATACAATTAAAACTTTAACAAATCTAATTAAATTTAACGACACGGATATTTCATAATTTTTTAAACGAAATCGATTATTCAAGTAAACAATATGTTTACATTTAAACTAAAAAGGTTACTCGAAAAAATAATACAAGTTCTATATTATAGTCTAATTGTAAATTAAGCATAATTGTAAAAATAAGTGTACTTCGTCAATAAACTGACAAGCAGTTTGGCGATAATTGTAAAAATAAATTGTATACGTGTAAATAAATTTTATTGGAAACTTGGATTTATTGGAACTTTTATTGGAAACCATCTATTTTCGAGCTGCTTTATTGTGGAATAAGCTTCCATAATATAGATGCCAAGTACAAAAAAGATATTCCTTCCATTGCTACTTTTAAAAAAGGATCGAAATCTTCCAATAATCTACCAATAATTGAAGCTGTTTCAAAAACAATCATCTTATTAATATTTAATCGCTTAATGTATTTATATATATGCTTAGATCGTTTTATATTTATACATATCTGCTTTAGTATAATTAGTCACTCTATTCTCCCAATTTTGAATTTTAATGACTGTGTATTATTATAAACATGTTCCACTATTATTTGAAATAAAATACGAGCTGAGTTTCTTATCAGTTTTTCTCATCTCGATATAATTTCGAACTGACGATAGATTTGACATATCATAAGAGTCTGTAATATAATACATGAATAAAGATATTTTGAATTTGAATTTGAATTTAGTATAATATCTTTTTTATATATGTATAATATGTAGATTTATTAACCGTTTCTCATTAAATATATTAACTGTACATAGTAATACTTTTTTTGTGTATATAGAACTGTTTTACTACCATTATCCGCTAAATACATCCACTGTCACAGCGTTAGGTAGGCTGGAAGAGGTAAGCCCACCCTTTCTCACATTTTTATATATAAATATGTTGTTTCTTACTATATATATAAGTGCGTAATTTCGATTCAATTTTAATAAACCGGCCGAAATTACATTAAAAAGTACTAATTACTTACAGACAGTGGTTATATATCGATCAAAAATCAAGATTATCATAGGGATTAATTCATTTGTGGATACATTTGTTTAATCAATATTACTTCAATCAACAGCTGTTAATGTATAACAAACGCATAAATATAATTAAATCATACATTTGAGATTTTGTAATATATACAAAATACAAAACAAAAGAAGCCGAAGAAACCCCAAAAAAAAAAAAGTTTCTGTCCGAACTGACACTATAACTGAAATTCGTTTTCGGCTGTCTCTAGTCTCGATCGGAGTCTAATAATTACAGTTACAAATTCTAATTCTCAATATGAATTTTACAAAAATAATTATAATATCTCAGGACAATTCACACAGCGCCATCTAGTCCCAAGCTAAGCAGAGTTTGTGTTTATGGGTACTAGACAACTGATATAAATACATACATACAGTTTTTTTTATAAATAAATATATATTATACATAGAAAACACCCAGACCGATACAAACAATGATACTTATGAATACAAATGTTTGTACCGTGCGAGGAATCGAACCCACGTCCATCGGATAGTAAAGCGGTGTGCTAAACCACTAGACCACCGAGGCTGTCAAAAATAAAGTTAAGCTGATATTAATCCTGCCTAAGTTAATAAAATTCTTGTAGATTTCTAAACCGATTTATTTTCATATCGAAAATAATAGAAATAAAGCTAATCACTGTACTTGTCTCTATGTCATTGTTAGTACACAACTGATAGAAATAAAAATATATAAACATGGAAAACACGCGGAGTGTCACAAACAATCCTTATGAATACAAAAGTTTACATCGTGCGGGTAACGAACCCATGACCATCGGAAGTAAGATGGTGGTGACCACCGAGGCGTTGAAAGAATTCATGATTCTTTCCTTTTTTATTACTGTTACTACATTGATTAATTGCGAACAAATGATATCATACTAGCTGTGCCCGAGGTTGTATCTGTATGAAATTAGCAGCCTATCTGTTATTCTAATGTATAAGCTATATTATTGTAAAGTTTCATCAAAATACGTTCAGTAGTTTTTGCGTGAAAAACTAACAAGCATCCGTGCATCCATTTATCTATCCATACATACTCACAAACTAGTGTTTACAATATTAGTTAAGTTTTGGAAATATTTACCGGCTGATGATGCTTTTTGGCATCTTCTTCTACCTTTACTTTATCCATGTACTCCTTTTTCTGGGATTCATCCATCCCTTCCAGTTTTTGATGTTTCTCAAACTCCTTTTGCATTTCATATTCCTGAAAATTTCACATTTAAACTAAAATGAGAGAGATTTCAATGTTTGTGAAATATTATCATTGCAAACGAACAATAAATCTTCTAGAATAGCAACGCATGAACGGTACACGGATGTGGCGTGATAACGTGATGTCAGTAGTGTTGTTCATGTATATTGCTATCTACCTCTTCTATGTACGTTAGTCCAACTGCTTGTTAGCAGGTTGTCTGTAAGAAATTGCCTATAGCGATAAGATCGCCTTTTATAATTATTTTTTTTTATTTACTGTTTTCTTATTGTATTGTATGTGCACAATAAAGAGTTTTTTTTTTTTTTTTTTCTCAGCTTTTGCTGGTTTTCTCCACACATACGTGCCGAAATCAAGTAAGTGCAGAGTGTGTATATGTGTGTGCGCGTGTGTGAATGTGTGAGTGTGTGTGTACTTATTGTGTGCCTGGTGAGATTGGTGTTATATCATTATATTATTATTATTATTATATTGAATGGTTACTGTTTACCATCAAGTACACCGCTAGCATGTCTGATAAAGCATGCTATTATAAAATTTCTAGAATAATTCATTAAGATCTATGAAATATTGTCCATAATGTAACCTAATCAACCTTTCACACAAGACAGATTTAACATGAACAGAAGTAACAAATGAAATATTAATACTAGATTTAAAGACAAACTTGCAGTCCTCAAGTATCGGTGTGCTACACTGCTAGACCAACAAGACCGTCACAAATTATAAAAGGAAGAACATTTAAATATCGAACCTTAAATTCTTCTTTTCGTTGCTTGTCAGCAGCTTCTAGGTCTGCCGTTGTCTTCTTGATAAGTCTTTTCAAATCTTCAATCTCAAATGTATGTGGATTAGCATGGTCCAAATGGTCGTTGGCCGGAACTTTCCCCATATGTGCATCTAGGTTGTTAGTCAACTCGTATTGCTGTAAGGATATAGTTTAATTATTGTTGGTATTTGACAATTTCAAGGAATTCTAATCTAGCCTATTTCTAATTCGTATAACACAGTTTTGTATAACATTCAAAATGCTAATATTCTAAATAGATCTATCATATGTCACTAAAAAGGTATAAAGTAAGTCAGTCAGTTACAATATTTTATGATATATTATTCTGTTATTCAACTGACTGTATTTTAATATTATGCATACATACTATGTGGTATTAGTGTGTGGTTGTATTCACTTAAAGTATAAAGTTACAATATTAGTTTAAAAGTTCTAGACTTTTTATAAACACAAGTTTCTTGCTTCTATGTCATGTGCTGAGACAGCTTACCAAACCAGTATTAGATTAATAAGAAGCATGACTATTTGAAAGTGTTTAAATTTAAATTTATTACAATCGAGAATTTTTCTATTCTATAAGTAAAATAAATTTACCATTTCGAGTTCATAATCACTATTTCAAACTTCTTCAATGACTGAACGAATCATAACATGATGAAAACATAGATATGATATATATATATATACATATGGAACGGATTTTGTTACGAGAAAAAAAAACTCCAGAACCTACTAATAATTATTTAATTGTTTAAAAAGTAATTTAATTTATTTCCGACTGCTAGAAGCTATATTGTTTTAATATACACAAAACCCATATATAGTATAATACAGACAAAACACTGTAAAGTTATTGAATGTATATAATGGATGAGTAAATAAATTACATACAAAGCTATTGAATATCATGTATTAATAATGATTTACAGCATTTACGTATATTTACCTTCGTTGCCAAATAGCGGAGCCGCTCGAGCTCTCGGCGTTTGATCTCATCCAATTTAGTTCTTATGTTGTGGTTCACAAAGTCCAATTGATCAGCTATTTTGCCAGACTACAATAAATAATATTGTGTTAATGAAAGTCATGCTTCTATTCCATGTAATTTTATTGTTACATGTCAAATTTCGTTCGAACCGAAACTTTAAGACAATTGCTTAGTGATAGAAATCTATACATATAAAATTGGAGTGTCTGTTTGTAATATTGAAATAACCGCTTTTTACTACATGCATATGAATATAAATACGGTGCATACACCAAAATAATATTTTTTACAATTTTTGTTTGTCTGTCTGTAGGTCTGTTTGATCCGGCTAATCTCTGAAATGGCTGGACCGATTTTAATGGGACATTTTTTGGCATGTAGCTGGTGTAATAAGGAGTAATTTAGGCTATTTCTATTTTAGAAAAATAATGTTCAATTTCACGCGAACGAATTCGCGGGAACAGCTAGGTAGATAATAATAATAAGTTTATTGTACAAACAAAACAGTTACAAAATGGACTTAACTAAGTTTCTATATCTAATTCCATATATAATGCATGTAGTTCTTAAAAACTGTCTAAATCAGATGTGCCGTATGCTTGTATGCCACCATAGTAGTATAAAAAAAAACAAGTTAATAAGATAAGACAAACCCACTTAGACGACTTATTGCAAAGTCTATTAGAGTACCATTTAGTATTATAATCTATTTATAATTATTTCTTTATTATTATACTCGTGAAAGGTTGCTGCTTGTAGAGACTTACCTGCTCTGACAACTAGGACTGTTTTATATTGTTACTCAAGTAATTGGATAGTTATTGTTTATTTATTTATATACTTTATTGCACCAGAAAAAAAAATATTTTATTTATATAAATATATATATACAATCATAAGTACAAAGGCGGTCTTGTCGCTAAGCAATCTCTCACAGACACCCTCTAGGTAGACGGTGAAGGTATATGAAAAAGAGTAGGTGGTGCAAATAACAACACAACTAATATATAAATAATACATGCAAATATACATAAATATAAATATACATATATATGTATATACCTACATAGACATACATAAATTTAATAATACACATATCCATTAAAAGTTTGAAGGAAAGAAAGGGATTACAAAAAAAGGAAATATAGAAGTATTTGTTAAAAAAATAGAGAAAAAATAGAGTTATTTGAGAAAAAATAGAGTTATTTGAGTAGTAAAATGAATCAGCCATTATAAATTAGTAAAAATAAATGAATATTTATTTATGTCAACTGGGCTATATGGCAGTATGTATACACACAAAATTCGTAAAAAATTAATTCTGAATATTTATGTAAAAGAACAACACTAAGTTTCTTGCTCGTTATTCTTGTAAAAAATCTTCTTTCCGAATGAGTGGTAGAATCAATAAATATTAAAATATATACAAAAGTACTAATGTTAAGTTTATTTGAATGAACAATATTTCTATGCTATTCATGGACAAGCCAATATGATTAGCATGACCATATGTCGTGGAAAACACAAGTATGACTAAAAAGGGCAGTTAAATAAATGTATCAAATAATATTACGCTTATTAGACAACTGATATATACATATATACATTTTTAAGTAAATACATAATAATGTATATAAAAAGCACTCAGACCGATACAAACAATTATTACTCAGGAATACAAATGTTTGTATTGTGCAAGAAATCGAACCGCGAAAGTTAAGCGCTGACGCCGACAAATTTATGGTGTTCATGCATATATGACAGTTGTCATTTGTCTTAAGATGGCCCTTCAATTCGTTTACCATCTGTTATATACAAAAAAGACAATAAAAAGTTGACTATCAACATTTTAGAATTCTAATAATAAGAAAAGTGCAAAACAAAATATTGGCCATATGATTGTTTTCCAAAGTCCTAGTATAAAAAAAATTGTACTTGAAATATTATAACATTTGTGTACTAACCCTTACGTCTTCTACGTCAGCTTTCTCTAATCTCTCCCTAAAGTCAGGATCACTTTCTAGAGCTTGTACAACTTCCTTTAGGTACCTGTGATATTCCATATACTCCTCCTGCAACATCAAAAACGTAAATAATAATAATAATCTCAGGACAATACACACAGCGCCATCTCGGAGCAAGTTAAGCTAGCTAAAGCTTGTGTTATGGGTTCTAGATAACCAATACAAATATATAGATAGATTTTTTTTGTAAATACATTATATGTTATACAAAAACACCCAGACCGATACAAACAATCATACTCATGAATACAAATATTTATGCGGTGCAAGGAATCGAATCCGCGACCATAAATTTATACCTATATGTTGTTGTCTGTCACAATGTTTATTTAATATTAAAGTTCTGTATACAAAAAATATATAATAAAATTCTTTAGAAAAATATAATATATGAACTATAAAAGTATGTGGCAAGTACGACAGCAACAATATAAATAAAATTAAAGTAATTGTTTGTAATATTAAAATAACCATTGTTTACTACATGCATATGAATATAAATACAGAACATATACCAAAATAACATATTTTTGTTCAATTTTCGTCTGTATGTCTGTCTGTCTGTTTGATTGTTCCGGCTAATCTCTGAAATGACTGGACCGATTT
Organism: Achroia grisella; assembly: GCF_030625045.1. Taxonomy (NCBI): domain Eukaryota; kingdom Metazoa; phylum Arthropoda; class Insecta; order Lepidoptera; family Pyralidae; genus Achroia; species Achroia grisella. Next base: position 645,872 of record NW_026712943.1, read on the forward strand.
TGTTATTGGCAGGTAGCTGATGTCATAGTAAATGTAGGCTTTTATTTTAGAAAAATAAAGTTAAATTCCACGCGTAGTCGCGAGTACAGCTAGCTATAATATAAATTGAAATAAAGTAGGCCATTGTTCTCCAATTTAAAATAATAATTAAACGCAGGACAGTTCACACAATGCCAAATAGTCTTGAACAAAACAACGCTTCAATTTGTATAATCTAAATAGGCATACACAGTTATTATTTTTGTGTTAGCCAGATTTGAACGCGCGACCGGTGTAAATTAGGATAGTAAACCACTAGGCCAGGAAACATTCATCGTAAAAAGCAAGATTTAATAAAATCATAGTATGTATTAAACATTATACACGAGATCGCGATACAGTTTAAAAATAGCTTTCATAGCGTTTATTGAACTGACAGTATAAAAACTAGATCACAATGACCCTGAACGTTAAATATCAAATGTTAATTGCTTTAAAAGTATACTATTTATTCTTATCTCAGAAACTTGTTTATCATACGTATAAAGAACAGATATTACCAATGTTTTATGATTTTAAACTAGTCTCAATACATCTATACATATATGTAAATAAAATTGGAGTGCCAGTTTGTAATATTAAAATAACCGTTTTTTACTACATGCATATGAATATAAATACGGTACATACATCAATATAATATTTTTTTTTAATTTTTATCTTTTTGTCTATTTGTTCCGGCTAATCTCTGAAATGGCTGAAAATCCGGAAATCCGGAAATCTCTGATTCTGACGGAACTTTTTGGCAGGTGGCTGATGTAATAAGGAGTAACATAGGCTACTTTTATTTTAGAAAAATAAAGATAATTCCACGCGGACGAAGTCGCAGCTAGTAATAAATAAGAAGATTGAAGAAGATGTTTAAACTCAAACTCATTATTCATGTAAGACCATTTCCTTATTTTTTCCCCCTACTATTTCTTATTTCTTTTTGCAGTTGCACTTTTAGCAATTAGTGCAGGATTAACTAGACAACTGTAATTGACTAGCGACCTTAGCTCACCAGTGGAAATTTTTTCATTGTCTCTCACACCTATTAGATTTTAAGAAATGTCTTTATTTATGTATTTACAGACATCTTGTGGAGATATTTTATTTATAGATATCTTGTATAGATATATATATTTATATTTTGGAAATATAATTTCATAATCCTTCAAATTGTTAGAACATTTTGTTTTAGTTAAACAATACCTATAGATGAGTATTATAAAGAAAATGTTGTATTTAATTTAAAGTATGGTTACACTATCACAAACTTATCTGATCCGGTAGGCGAAATTAATGCAAAAACCGCGACAATTTTGCAACTACTCAAAATTCAATAATAGCAACACATTTAGTGGGGTTTTTATAGACGGAATGGTTCTCCCGGAAACCATCATAAGTCCCTGGTGAGTCCCCGCCAGCCTACGGCCTAACAGACTATCTACTATACTATTGGATAGGATGATGAGATATTAGCTAGCAATCAGATTATCAGTTAACATTACTAACAATCCTCTTTCCTACACAGTAACCAGGTAAGGTAAGTTCAGGGAATTCTACAGTATTACAAATAAAATGGTAACAATCAACTGAAACTTAAAAATAAAAGTACTCTTACCAAATTGTCTTTGACTTCACTGTCTTCATTGGATTTGTCTGGGGAAACCGGGGGTGCATAAGAACCATGGAGTATCACCAGAAGAAATATTAATCCGGGTAACAATCTCATTGTGATCTGAAAAAAAGTATAATTAAAGCTAAACAAATCTCTACACTTCCCTAAGATTGAGTAGTAGAGAATATCATATCTTTAAGTCCACCTTATGCAGTATAATTTATAGTAAGAAAGAGATAAATATTTTATTGATTACTAATAATGCAGATATACAGGTGGGAGGATGATATAAGGGCAGTGACGGGATCAACATGGAGAAAGAAAACGTTGGACAGAGGAACCAGGAGTTTTTGGGAGGAGGCCTATGTCATAGGACAAGCTGATGAACTTATCATCACCACAAAGACTATAAATAAATAAAAAATAAATAATATACATATATTCATATACACAAAATAATTATATATCTAACCTATCCATCAGTTTAGAATAACACATAACATTATTACTTGACAACATTGCCGACACTCAGCATACGCCGAGCCACATAGCTGATGTTGTATATAAGCTCTTAATTACAAACATGGTTCACTGATTATCCCTGTATCGGGGGGAAAGGGATTGCTAGTAATGGGAACTAGTAATTCCCATTGCTAGCAATGTACCATGTTAGGTCACCCTCCACACGGTTCCCCCTGGAAACCATTGTGATAAATTCCTAGTGAATTTGTCACGATGGGCTAACTGACCTAACCTTCATACTCATCTTATCATCCTCCACTGGTGCCCCGCCAGCGTAAACCATTAGCGCAGGCGGGTGCAACATTTCATTAGCATCCCCCAAAAAAAAAATATCTCTGTGTCTTCACTCCTTTTTTTATTAAGGGGTTGGAGCTAACTTGGTGCTAAAGACTTGTAGCACTGCAACCTGAATAGATCTATTGTGCTTGCACTTTTAAGAGTAAGCTGCCCAGGCCCATCAAGAACTGTGGGATATTCTTAGGAGAGATGCTTTTTAACTGCTCTGTATAGACTTTACTTTCCAAAAGGAGATAATTTGTTTATGCATGAGTGGGCTACAACCACATAGGATGTGTAGTGATGTTTCTTCTTCCATTATGCATAATCTGCAAATCTGCCTACACCCTTTGATGCAGGAAGATAAAGCAATAAATAAAAGTGTCAAGATCAATTCCTAATTTGTTGGTATGGCACAGTTTAAAGGGTTATGTGGCTGGGTACAGAGGTATAATAGCTTAGTCCTAAGTAATAGAGATGAGTAAGAAGTACCAAGTACCATGAAAAAGTAGGTGATTACACTAATAAAAGTTTACATAATGTCAATAAACTAGTTTTACCTAAGTGCCATTTGATGAAAGTCAGTAAATCGTTTTATGGAAATTGCGTAAGGTTTTACAACAAACTCCCGGAGTCTGTACTCAATTTGCCAGAAAAAAAATTCTAATGGGTCATAAAATATTTTCTTTGTAAACATGCTTATTATAAAATTGAAGAATTTATAAATGATAATAATGTTTTTGTAGAAAATATCTAACTTAAAATTCATAGCCCTGACAATGTTATCTGATTGAACAGAGATTCAGTTTCTATGTTGATTATCGCATGCCTAATCCTTGTTGTTAATTAAATATAAGTAAATCAATATTTATTTAAAAGAGCAACACACAAGTTTCCTGCTTATTCTTCCTGTGATGAATTTGCATTCCGAAAAAGCGGTGAAAAAACTTGACTATTCAAAAGTGCTTATATTAAGTTTATTTAAATAAAGATCATTTCTATTTCATGGAATGGCATGATGTCCATTGTGTGTATAAATACATAGATACGTAGACAACAGGCACTGTTGAACAGTAGTACAATTTTCCCCTCAATTTGCAACAGTGTTGCAGTAGTAGGGGAACACCGTTACTATGGCAATGAAATTACTGACAATTGCATCCTTGTCCTCCGTAATAGATAAAGTACATGATGGGTGTCACATAATGAACTATTGCCTGTGGTGCTATACATATTTATTAGATATATATATATATATCTGACATTTACCATTTAGTGTTGTAAGGTTGTTTTCTATTACACATATATACAGAAACATCTAAAAATAATTTAATATATACAGCTATATAATTTCAACAGAATATCTCATTATTCTTTGTTTTTTGTATATTCAGATAATCTGGCGGCGGAGTCGCGGTAGACTGCTACTAGATCCCGCGACTTATGTATGTCGTTGGATGACTAAAAACTACAATTCTCCCAATTGTAGTTTTTAGTGAGTAGAAGTCCCACATTGCCTATTTGCATCTCCCGCGTCGGGCGTGTCTCTATGAGGATTTTCTCCAAGTAGAAAAAAACAGTTCAGATAATTAGAAACATTGCTTAACAAGATAGGCTTTCAGTAAACACATTCTTACAGATGTCCTATTTTTTTTTTAGAATGCTAGAATACAAAGACTATGACAAATCAACAAATATTCTGAGAACAGTAATATTAACAATATACTTAATTATCTTCGACTTGGACAATTATGATGACAAATTACTAACATTAATTACAGGTTTTCCCCGAAAATAAAAATGAGGAAAATCTAAATAATAATTAAAAAAATATTCCTAATTTTGTAATAATTACTACACAATTTAGATCACAATTAGACATACCCAATATCTTTTTAAAACCACATTATAAGTTTTAAAGGATATTGTATGAAAACCTAGATTTCGCAATGTAGACAGTTAATGAGGAAATAAATCATTATTTGTGTCATAACTCTATTCATTTCTACTCACCCACAAGTTTTCAATAATAATTATTATAAAATAAAAATAAATAAGTTTTACAAAAACCACTACAAGAACACAAACGATAATTTAGTGATAAAAATATCTAAATAAATACACTCGTTTTAAACATACCTACAAGAATAGATTAATTGACGTGTCCTAAAACTAAAGGCGAAAAGAAATGACAGAATTGACAGCTTAATGCAAACAAAGAATGACTAATGACAGAATTTTGGTACTACTCTGTGTGTGAATGACATATGACTGACAGATTAGTTACTGTCAAATGTATGGTCCTTAAGGTGACTAGCCACATTGTCCTGTCCCTGGCGTCGAAGCATCGTATGCCTGCTTCTTAAGTTAACGACGCAAGCATGCCAAGCATGCGTATGAAGAACGAAATTTCAGAGATTTCCCTTAAGATTTCCTGTGACTACTCACCAGTATCGCTCGACGCAAGGCACCACAATACACTTTTCTTCACAAGCAGTCACTAGAAATGTCGGTACCCAATTCTCCTACTGAACATTGCGAAAAACGAACCAGTTTCCTAATTAATTGGTAAACGAGGACCGATAACGCAAATGCTTGCAGTATTTAGTTATTCTCTTAGGACTAACGCGCTTTAGACGCTGGGACTTTAATAATCCATTAGCATACATAATTACAACGTACCTATAATCGGACGAGCTTTTACATTTTGTAGATGTTAATCGCAGTAACAACGCGACTTGCCAATCGGTATTTACTTCAATTCGTATAGAAAATACAAATTTATATTCAGATGCGTGGAATGAGAAACTAGGCGATATAGAAGTGCGGTGCCGCGATTGCATCTGGGAATCTGGGTCATTCTAGGTGCTGTTTGAGGCCGTTTGCATCCTCCCGCATGCAGCCGTTCCCCTGTATCGCCCGGGACGTTCTCGGGTGCAGTGATGTGCAAGATTTAGTGATGCTCCACAAGCTAATTGAATTACTATTTTCGTATCGACATGAACAGGAAGTTATTAATTTAATTTATTCCGGACGGACGACTTGCCGTTCACTAGCCAAAGTTATTGATTTTCCATCTAAGTTAGTTTTAGTGATAGGCGAGATAAATGTGTGGGTGATTTGTGGAAATTGAAGCTAAGGGTTTTCACCATCCATGTAGACCTAAAAATAAGAACATAAGTTTTCTGACTAAATTAGGCATGAAATCTAGATCAAGCAGATTAATTTTCTTCTTTTAATCATTCATGGCTTTGTGCGTACTATGGGATAGCGCCCTACTGCTAGGGATTATAAAAGAGTTTCACTGTATAAATCAGATTCTAAATACGTACAGGCTTAATTATATAGGGATTGTATCCATGAAATTGAGCAACTCTCCAGTTTGAGCCTATAACTATTTTGTTCATTTTTATTCATTGTTTTCAGTCAATTATAATTTCAGTAATTGGAAAATGTAAAAGGAGTCAATTGGTAGCTAAAATTTAGATTTCTACTTAGTTTAATTACCTAGAAACAATGTATAAAATATTGGATAAAATTAAATTAATATTATTATACAAATTGCATGGAATGTGCACGTACACCCATAAGAAGTCTCAATAAAGTTGAATAAACACGGTCTCGATATCAAAATTTTACTGAAAATTACATTAAAAGACTATTTGTTAAACTTTAAATTAAAAAATCTAGAAAACTTGGGGCAAATGTGTCATTATTCTTAACTGTGGTTCTTGAAATGTTATTTAGGGTTACGGTTCCAAAGTTTAAAAGAATAAAATTAATAAAAATTTACCAGAATAAACGAAAAATAGTTAGTTTAACCTAATTTTTAGTTTTTTCTTAAATGGCCATAATTTTCTAATTGCCTGGGATAGATATTTTTTCTGATTTTTCTCATGATGGTTACAATCAATCTATACAGCTAAATACAAATCAATATATATATAGGTATTTATGTATATTTATTTGTTAGGGCTTATAATACCTGCGTTTATTACACTATTGTTTTGTAAAGTTACAGTTATGTTAACTTTACCTTAACTTACTTATTATTTGTAAATTGTTAAATGAATTATTTTAGATCATTTCTCGATAGTATGTACTTCTCATGTACAACACTGCTGTCAGTCAGGTTAAGTCTGATCTGTACAGGCATTCATCAAGTGTCAGTCACAGCACAGACTTTAGAATTGTCAGTTATATACATTTGTCGTTTATTCATATTTGAAATCTGTTTCAATATTAATAAATTCCTTGTTCATATAATTTTAAATTAATTTACATTTGTTAAGTAGAATATCTTCTATATTAATACATTATTAATGTAATGTGTTGCCTCTTACGCTAGCGGAAACAAAAAAGTGTCTAGCAGACTCAGTTCAGTGCGCATGTAAGTACAATTATCTCAACGCCATTTTGAGGCGAAAATTTATAATACTATTACTGAAAATTTTATAATTTATCCTTTATTGTCTTTACTAATTTTTCTTTAGTAATCATATAATAGTAATCCATGTAAATATATAACAACTAAAATAGATTAGAAGGTATTGAGAAGTACTATTGTAGTTGGTACTATCCTTACTGAGTTCTGTTACCACAGATGTATTTGGAAAGGCGTTTGTCGTCTTGTTTCTTAAAACTGAAGCGAATTTTAACAGTTTTGGTATGCAGATGATTATTCAGATATCAGGGGTGCAATTTTCAAATTTATTTATCATCAAATTTAAAGTCTATCCTATCCTATAAAAGAAACGAATTTATGATAATTATATTCTCTTTGCCTAAAGTATTTGAAAAGATTACTTTTTGCCTATTGGTATTTTTGTCCATAAAGAGACATTGACATTATACAAATATATTGACTAATTTAAACGTAACTATTCTATTTTACAGTATTTTACATTAAATAAAAGCATATTCTATCTGTTTTACATGTTTACATGGCAATTCCAGATAACCAACTAACAATGGATTTTAAAATGCATGAGTATACTCATGCTATAGTTGGTAAAGTTACACCAGTGTTGAGACTCACAGACAAGGCCAACTTAAACGATGCTCGAAGGCAACATGACTGCTACCTGAGACTACTGCGGGAGCTGAATGTAGAAGTTATAGAAGTTAACATTGGGGGCATATTCCCTGAAAATGTTTTCTTGGAAGATGCTGCTGTCATCTGCCACGGTATAGCTCTGTTGCCGAAGGCTGCCACTACAGCGGAAGAGCTGAAAGTAAGTTAACATGATTTTTTATACATATAATGTGCTACAAGACATGTGTCATGATTCCTTCTTGTTTCAAATTGATAACCTATGGATATTTTCAAAATAAATAAACCATCTTGTATGCTGACTCATTTCTTATTTTTATGGTTGCAAATAATAATGAAAGGATAAAATAATTTATTAAAAAAAAAAAATTAAATACAGTATGACCCTGCATAACACTTCGTTTAATGCTATTTTGTGCTCCTTTATTTCAACCTGTGGATTTGGAACATAACAGACAGAGAGAAAATAGTCCAAGAAACAACAGCTAATAATGAGCGCAAGGATTTAATTTAGCAAGATGAAAACAAAAATATTGAGTGTAGTAATTGCTAAGAAAAGAAAGATAGATAGCCACATTCTACACTAGCGTTTAGTGCTGAAACTAATTGGAATGTATCTGTTGAGAAAACTCTTTTGATATTAATAATATATTTAAAGGTTTTTTTCTATTCTATAATCAAAAATATAAAAACAAAATTATATTATGTCACTTCACTCTCTACCATCTTACCATCAAATACATTTTTCCAGTCATAAATAGTTTTACTAGATATTTCTACAACAGTACCCCCATTCATCATCATATTGTCATAGTCGTAGAATACTGACGTATTCTGTGACTATGACAATATCATTGGGTTTTACTGTACCTACTCTCTCATGTTGAAAATCTCCTACAACAAAACTAACCACTTGTCAAAGAGTAATAAAGAGAAATACAATAGGCATAATAATACTGGGCTGTGCTAGGAATACTATTACTTGACAATGAAATTGAGTAATATTTTGATAAAAATTGACAGCAGAGTGCCTGATATAAGGCTTCAATAAAGTAAGACAGTAGCAAAATATTCTAGAATTTACCAAATCTCATGCTCATCTTAATATCATCCAATAGTATCCCCCTGGAGTATACCGTTAGCTGAGAGCAGTCTGTTAGCAGAGCATAGTCTGTTAGCTGTATGTAACCTATTAGCTGAGCGTAACTTGTTAGCTGAGCGTAGTCTGTTAGCTGAGTGTAGTCTGTTAGCTTAGTGTAGTCTGTTAGCTTAGTGTAGTCTGTTAACTGAGTGTCGTCTGTTAGCTCAGTGTAGTCTGTTAGCTGAGCGTAATCTGTTAGATGAGCGTAACCTGTTAGCTGAGTGTAATCTGTTAGCTGAGCGTAGTCTGTTAGATGAGCATAGTCTGTTAGCTGAGTGTAATCTATTGTTAGCTGAGCGTAGTTATAGTAGTAGTTGAATCATTCCATTATCATCCATTAAAATAGATTGAAACGTAATTATGGTTTGTTAAAATGCAACCTGTTTACTTAATAAAATATCTAACTCTAATAAGATACAATAAAATTAATAAAACTTCTAAGCAACACAGTTACTGCGTAATTTATTATATATTTTGTCAATTGATAAACTTAAAAGTTAACAGCAATAAAGGCTTCTAATCTTATTAATATTAATTTGATCTTATTAATATTAGTATATATAAATTCTATTTTTTTTATTAAATAATGTATTTGTAGAACTTTCAACATATACAACAAACACATGTAAAGTATGTGAAGCAATCTAATGTGTACCTCTAGTCTATCAGGTACACATTTGCTCCAACATTATCTTCGAATATGTGTTCAAACATTTGATGCTTTGCGTCAGGTGCTCTAAGCGTACACTATAGCTCCAGCAGCATCAGCTTCGTAGTTCCGGTTTTTGCGTAAATACAGCTAACTACGCGTACGCTAACTTTACGATGCGCAGTTAGAAATTGAAATTGCACAGCAAAGAAAACAAATTGCAAAAGCTTGTGCTAAGTTTGAACACGCTCAATGCTCATTAAATTGCGATAGTTACGTTTTTTCTAAAATTGGAAATGCAAACAAGGTGATGGTCTGCCTTTTGGTAGTGGCAAAAGTCACTTAAGCACATGATCAGATCCATGGATATCTCTATCATATACCGTCCGTAGTACTCCTCATGGTGTACAAATTCTGAAGTACCCATAGAAGATTTGATACACCCATACTCTGTAATTTTATTGGCATATATTACAAAGCAAGGTACTTGATACCTGAAGCTGAGCTAACATACGTGTGTATACATCTGGACACTAGTAAGCATGACGGGTTGAGGATGAAGTCAGGTAGTAAGATTGTCACAGGCAATTTACAAGAAATTAATTACAATGGTTCCCCCAAGGGGAACCGCGTGGAAGTTGACATTAAATTGCAATGTAATTGGGCAACTAGCCCTTTTCCCCCAGTAGTAGATTGACACTTACGTCTGATCTGGTATTTATAGTAAACAGACTTATCCATGTAGATGACTTTGTATATAGCCTAATCCCCTAAAATGAATTTGATGAATCTGATATTTATAAGTATGATATCATGTATATTTATTAATAACAGCTATTGGTGCATTGTTCTAGACGAAAGCAATAAAGGAAATCCTGCGGAAAGATCTGGGTCAGACTGTAATCGAAATAAGTGACCCAGATGCTAAGATATTGGGCTCCGATGTATTGTTTACTGGTGAGTTGACTATTACATATAATATATAATAACAATACTAATTTTATAATGTAAAATTGTGTCTGTTTGTTTCCTTGTTAAGACTAAGAGGCCGAACGGATTTTAATGTTTGATATAAATGTAGATGGTGTTATGAGGACGGATATGGGCTACTTTTATTAAAAAATGCCGTCGATGTTCTATTCTAGTTATAACCTATATAAGAACATGTATACTATAAAGAATAATTGGCGCAAAAATGTATTATAGTATTGATTGTTTTCTCAAATTTGTTACCAAAGTTACGCCGAAATAGGACGTAACAGGAATTGACTTAGTGAGTTGATTAGAGATTAATATAGACTACTTTTTATTGGGAAAAAGGGTTGTAAGGGGTTAAAGGGGAGATGAAAGGTTGTATGAAGTATCGTCATTTTTAAAGCTAGAAGCTTGAAACTTATTTTTAGATTGATTAAATATAAATCATTCATCTATTATATTATGACGATTGAATGAATGTATATTCATTCAAAGTTCGTAAAAATTTTAGCCTTAAGGGGGTAAAATAGAATAGAGGATGAAAGTTTGTATGGAAAATCGTCATTTATGAAGCTAGGACGATGAAACTTTTTTGATATATATCTTATATATAAAATTCTCATGTCACAGTTTTCGTTCCCATACTCCTCCGAAACGGCTTGACCGATTCTCATGAAATTTTGTGAGCGTATTGAGTAGGTCTGAGAATCGGCCAACATCTATTTTTCATCCCCCTAAATGTTAGGGGTAGTCCACCCCTAAATTTTTTTTTATTTTAAGGCAAAACAACGTTTGCCGGGACAGCTAGTATATATATATTATTGAATATTTTTTCTTTATTTGGTCAAGATCACTATAACACGCTGACTAAGTAGTGGGCTATATTTAAGAAATTTTATAAATATACAATACATAATATTGTATTTGTATTTATTCTTTTACACATAAAATTCTACATGGCGGATTTAATGCATAAATATCTACCAGTCAACCGCCGCGCTCATCGCAGTTAAGGAAGCTGTGCAATTTAATACTGTATTAATCATTAAAATGTACTATTTATAATTTTATCACAATGAAAATGGATATTTGGGTTATCACTATACAAAAATAACACTAGATTTGTAGCGGTCTGGGTGTTCGCTATCTATATTATTATGTATGTATTTACAAAGAATATGTTTAGGAATTTGTATCAGTTGTCTAGTACCCAAAGTATATTGTTTAACTTTAAATTAAATGGCGTTGTGTGAAATATCCTGGGTTATTATTATTATAACATCACTAGATCCATTTAATATTACGAATCTTTCGATGTACGTTACTCTTTAACGGTATAATTGATGGATTCTAATGAAATTTAGTGCACCAAATTTTATTCAAGATATCCTATCTTAGACTAACACGTAGGATACTTTATAGCGTAATTCATGCGGCCAGTGTCGCGGCAATAGCTAGTTACAAATACATAAGTAAATTTGTAAATTTCGAGAATATTCATTAACTAAGTGTTAATGAATATTCCCCCATTCTCGAAATTTACAAATTTACTTTCCTATTGTTGTGTATTTCGTACTTGTCTCAAAAAGTACTGGATGAATACGCAAGTTTCGTACACAAATAGTTCATTTTTAATTCTATTTATTTTTAAAATTTCATGTTGAATACTCATTGTTAACATATAGTTAAACGTGGAGTAGTATGACGGAGAGGTCTAGTAAATTATTGTCCACAAAATTATTCAAGTTCAGATGATTATATGAATGAAGATCGTAGATTAATTATTCATAGTGTAGATTAATTAGTAATTTTTACCCGAATTCATGTGGACAGTACCGTTGAAAACAGCTCGCAGTTAAAATTGGTGATTTAATAAACTTCTTAAAGGGGTACAAATTTAGGTATTTCGTGATAAGAATTCAGTTGTCTGATTATTGAGAGGGGTCAGCTAGTAAATAGGTGTCATGTCACAAGTAATTAAGTCATTTAACGTACGTTAAATGTACCATCGTACTCATATAGTACCGCCCACTCTCTGAATTGGCTCTTATTAAGGCCACTTATTTGAAATTCTCTAAGTATTGGCCTTGAGTGGTTATACCAAATGAGCTCAATCAGAAAATAGAATATATTCACAGACAATTCACATTGCACAAACTAGTCTCAAGTTAAGTTAGTTGTTTGCTTGTGTTATGACTAATATAAATACACAGTTACTTTTTTTATACATTCATAATATAAAAACACCTAGGTCTATACAATATGTATACACATAACTCATGAATACATATGCTACAATCACTTGCATTGCGAGCGAGGATCCGAACGAGGAATCGAACCTGCGACCATCGGAAGTAAAGTAGTGTGCTAAACCACTACACTACCAATATAAGAATGGTATACTGAATAGAATCTGTTCTTGAGTGAGTTAATTTTAGGATTATAGAGTACTAGCTTTTACCCGCGGCTTTGCTCGCGATTATTTATCCCCTTAGGGGTGGAATTTATAAAAATCCTTTCTTAGGGGATGCCTACGTCATAGTAGCTTTATGCATACAAAGTCTCAGCCCGATCGTTTTAAAATTGACAAAGTTTCATACAAACTTTCATTTCCTATCTCTATCCCTCTGGGAGTAGAATTAATCAAAATCCTTTCTTAGCGGAACGCAAGTAGATATTATAACGTATGCACGTTATAATATCTACTTGCATGCTAAATTTCAGCCCGATCCGGTCCAGTGGTTTGGGCTGTGCGTTTATAGCTCACTATGTCAGTCACCTTTGAGTTGTATATATTTAGATAGGATTATAGAGTATAGTGTAGGGCGATTATCTGTCTAAGGCCTTAACTGTTAGTGAATTACTTATTTTCTTGACTGATTTTCAGGTCGTGAGTTTTTCGTTGGCATTTGCGAAACGAGCAACGAGGCTGGAGCTAGCGCAGTTGCTGAGGCTTTTCCCGAATTTCCATGTACCCCTATTAAGGTAATTCATTCATTCATTCATTCATAATTTAAGAGCTACGCTCTTGTCGGTGGGGCTCTTGCCACTTTCCGCGATCTTCCATCATGCTCTTTAATTCTTGATACGACACATTAAGGTAATATGTCCAAATAATAAACGACAACTATTATCACACAGATGGGACAGCCAGGCATTGTCAGCTGTTGATGATGTGGTGAGCGCAATACTTTATACACATTCCTTGGTATATTTTGAATTATGTAGTATCAGAGATGAGCCTACTGGCGTTTCTCGGACTAATTTTTAGTTTGATACCTCGATACAAACTGTAAGATTATATTTCTGTGTATTATACATATATTAGCAAGTTCGACGGTTGAAATAGGTGTGACTTTAAATAAAGTATATCTCGGAAAACACAGTCAGAGGACTTTAACTCGGTACTCGACTGTTTCTCGGTAAAGGTTGCTAACCATACTACAAGAGTAGGATTGTTAGTATAGGGGCCCGACCTCCATTGCTTTCGGACCTCCAGTCGTTAATTCCTGAAGTTGCCATGACCGAATTGAATTGGCAACATGCTTATCCTGTTGCTGAACTGGTTTCCGACAGAAACCACTAACATAGAGATGCTACATTCCATATTAATCCATTAAAAACTATATTACAGGTGTCAAAAGGAGCGCAGCATTTAAAAAAGTATATAACCGTAGCGGGACCAGATATCTTATGTGTAGGTGCTAGCAAGGAGGCGAAGGAAATGTTAAAGAGAATTGAACGAGAAGCTACGTTCTCATACCAGACGCTGTCTGTTACAGAAGATGAGGCTGCCAATTGCCTTTATGTTAATGGGACATTAATACATAGGGCTATTGAAGAAATTCCGGAATCTTTTAAGGTAATGTACACTGAGAGAAATTAATGTTTGATTGAAATCATGTATGACAAGAGAGGTCGACTTTATTTATTTTTATATGTCGCATCAGGAGTAATATGCGGTATTCTAAAAGTAAATTACTGACGGTTCAATTATTTATGTTCTAAACAACCACTAGTAAATGAAAAAACATTTTTGCATTGCAGGTGTTCTGTGAAAAGATTGATTTTGCTAGAAGATCCATTTGTTTCTCCGAGCTGGCCAACATATCCACTGGGCTCAGTGCTTGCAGCCTACTCATCAGGAAATCATAAGTTATCCCAACCACATGTTTGGTTCGGACAGGCAAAGGTAAAGCCAATGTGTTCAAGAATGAAAACAAATGCTTATTAAATTGTTATGATAAACGCAAGGGTATATAGCAATGTAAAATGTTATCAGATTTAGATTGTATTTGTATTGTAATCTGAAGTAGGTACAGAAATCCAAAATGGCGGAAATTTCTCCGCCATATTGGATTATATATATACTCGGCGAAATGTGAATTTCTGATGTATTGCATGTTTAAAATCTCTAATTATACAATGTCTATTTGCATGCTGATAAATTTTATTATTGTTACTCTCGTTGGAACGGTATATATGGATGGTAAAGTATGTAAATGAAGCCTGATCAGTACTGGTCCACAAACATCACACTATTTTATAAATGTTTTCCTCACAATTCAATAACTAGCATTTAAAACAAAAAATATAGTAAACATATTGGATAATAAATATTATTACAACATATTTTATACACTATATTTGTCAATATTTCTGGTCATTAAGTATTAAAAATATAGTGTATTTTTAACGAACAGTCAAGGACACATTTATTAATGACAAACTCTGGTCATGAAGCATAATAATTATTAAACATTAATTTTTAATGACAAATTTCGATTGTCATTCTTATACAACGCATAAAGCGGGTCATAAAGCATAATGACAGAATACATAGCATAATAAACTGTCAACATTTTTACAGTTGGACAATTATTTTTTGTAATTTCACTATATTTTACATATTATACAACCGTTACATTTATACAAGCATTCTTTTATCTAATAGTAATATTCAAACAAACAGTGCATATCTAAGTAGCAATTGCATTTAATTTTCATAATAAATATCGTTTACATTAATTAGTACATATATATGTATAAGTATTTAGTATAATATAAATTCATGACATAGTTTACTCATTGTTTCAAATTCAAAAATCATTTATTCATGTAGGACATTTTAGCCGCTTATGAACGTCAAATTTTTACATTCTAATTTTATTTATTTTGCCTACCGTCCAGTTCGGTATATAGATCCAATTGAGTAGAACTGGCAAGAAACTCAATTGAATTACTTTTTATTTTTTATTTAAAATTTTTATTCTAAGTAATCTATGTTTTTACTACGCAATATATTTATTTATCCAATCGCAATATGTGAAATGATCACAGGAATAGTTTGTTTTTTTTATTTAGAAACAAAGTAGTTTAAGTTGTACTTATTTTTTACATTAATAGTGCTTTTACGTTATATTTGCGATACGCATGTTTCAATGTACTGATTGTTATTAAGTCTCATTGTTATAGATCTTTGTCTGATGGTGTTTTTCTACTTTTTATTAATAATACTCTTTAAAATTCCGCCTGGACGTTATTACCTGGGTTTACTACTAAGCGATCTGTATTTTATGTCTTCCCTATTTTTATCATGATATACAATTTGCATGGACTTTATATTAAGTGTAAGGTGTATTATATATGCATTGCGTATTAGTCTTGTGTTCTACGAGAAAGGACGAATTGATGCCGAATTACTATTGGTAATAACTATATTTGCGGCTAAAGCAAAACAGAAACACTGACTGCAACCAACGAGTAGAGAGCTATGGTTTAATACTTTCGCAAACATAAGATTGAGAATGATACGTCGTCGTAAGTTTAAACGGGAGCTAACGAACTAAAAGAACTGACGAGTAGGCTTCGATCTAAACGAAACGTTCCAATCTCGAACTATGCACAACACTACTACGCTTGCATTACAACCAGTCTATCTCAAATGTATACCTCTTTCCATTCCTTAAGTTTGAAGACTGAAATAGACATAGTGTAATGGCACAATTTGTTTTTGTGAAATAAACCTAATATTACTTATTTATTTTAATTTATCTAGATTATAATAGCATGCTTATATAAAAAAAATGTTTCATCACAACCTGTTGGTAGTGACTTTTTATTGATGTACCTTTTTTAATGTTTAGCATTCCTTTTAGTATAATGTTGATTATTATTAATTGAATATGATTCTTTTGTATTTATTTTTATAAAACATCACAACTACATTTTCATAAAGTCAAGTCGACGAACATTTTATTCGTTTCAATAATAATATAATAAAACGCAATTATTTATTCATATTGAAAATACAAATTGAAGAAATCCAGTTATTTCTTATTTGGAATTAAAATAATAATATTACAAAATAAAAAAATTGTTGTTTGAACATTTTACAAAAATATTTCAACATCCAACAACAGTTGTTACGAGAATATATTATTCTCGTATTATTTATAATGTTTGTTGTATTTGAGTAACGAAGTACCTACGTAGACTTTAGTCGTTCTATCCTAATGTGATTTATTATACTTGTTTATCTTTTATTTTAATTTGTTAAAACATTTTTATTTATTTATTAGCTTCGTTGCGCACAACTTAAGGAACTTAGTTCTTGTTAAGTATAGTTTTCTATTGTTTTTATAATATAAAAAGCAATCGAAGATAACAGTAATAATAAAATACGCGTGAATTGTTATACCTACGATATTTTGTATTTATATATTTATTCTCATGTATTTTGTATTGGTATATACAATTATATATCTCATGTAGATTTTCTCCATTGTAACTACAAACTTCCAGATTTGATTTTAGTGATAAGGCCGATTTTAAATAATAAATGAAATATCTCTAAATACTTTTTGAGGTTATACTGAATTCTAATAATACGGAAAAGTATAGTATAATAATGTTATGTAATCACATTCTAATTATTAAAAAAATCTATAATGTATAATAGTGCAATGTATGACAATATTTTTAATCTCAATAAACATTAACATGTATCTCTTTGATTTGATACAATTGCAATAAATTGAAAGTCTTTATTTGTGGTTTTATAATTATTACTCGTCCGTACAGAAACGTAATGTAATAACGGTTTATAAGACTACAAATGTACTTATTATTGATTACATATGAGGAATAAGATTATTACGAGTAATAGTCAATATATCATATTTTCTTATTACATGTTGCTAAAACATTGTTGTTAAATAATACAAACTCAGAACAAAATACAACATGAAACTTTACGTGCAATAAAAATAAAGTAGAAAATTAAAAAAAAGTGGCATTGTAATATGTTAAAGTCAAAGTTGACTATGGCCACACAAAAGTCTATAGTATGGTTTCACGTAATTGTTTTGTTACACTGAGTACTGACAATAAAGAGCAAGAGTATTGTAATTGTTAATCTGAGAATACAAATATATTCTCAAATAAAATACATAATCTATTTTCTGCTATACAAATGTTTTATATAGATCTGTTACAGACTAATAAGTCTACAATTTGCATACAGCTTTTAAAAACATCCAACATGATCCATATTTTTAAAGGTTTAATGTGGAATGGTGTTCTTCCCTGCGCTAATAAGGGCCTCAAAGTGTAATAATTCTCATTTGTAACTAATTAAAAATTGTGGAATTGTGATTTTCTATTAACTAATTGGGAGTTGTAGATGTGACCTAAGTTCGTGTATGGGCTACAATTGCAACTTTTAATTGGTCAGCATGTAACTGCGCAATTGTGGGAATTGTTAATAATATCATTATATAATTAAAGCCAGCGTATACTGCATGCTGGCTAGGCGATGAATAGGGGTTTCTTTCATAGAATCGTGGAATGAGTATTTGAAATAACGATGTGAATGTTTATATTTATATATATAATAAGATGGACAGTGAAGTTAAAAATTCTTAGACAAGTTAGAGGTCATAATGCGTATTTTCTGCTTCTCAAAGTACAATATTTTTATGCAATTTTATGCTACAATGGACTCGTGTCCGTGCATGTACGTGGCGTAAAGGTTTTGTCCTCAGCTGGGCAAAATCCTTCGTCTGTGCAAGCCTTATTTACTAAGTACAACTTATGATAATAGTAGAGTTTCAGAAAATTAAATAATTTTGAAGAGTCTATATAATAGAGTAAATGTATACTAGATAATCGTTGTTCATGAAAGATATTATAGCGCTATATTGCGTTTTATTTTTAAATGGTAAGTATACATAATTCAATAATACATGATTAGTAAAGTTGAACGGTATGTGATTATTCTTGGTATTATTAATCTTATATATAAAATTCTCGTGTCACAGTTTTCGTTACCATACTCCTCAGAAACGGCTTGACCGATTCTCATGAAATTTTGTGAGCGTATTGAGTAGGTCTGAGAATCGGCCAACATCTATTTTTCATCCCCCTAAATGTTAGGTTAATAGTAGTAAATAGTTCACCCCTGATTTTTTTTTATTTTAAGGCAAAACAACGTTTGCCGGGACTGCTAGTTCTATATATATTTAATACTATCTGGTACTATTTTGAGAATACTCAACTTCCAGACTTAATTTAAAAACTATTTAATTATTCTCTATATCTCATTCATTCTGAAAATGTGTTTTTGTGATTCAATCAATTTTTTTTAAATATTTACTGTTTATAAATTTATAATGTTTTATTATTACTAATTAAGTCACCCGAGTCAGCAAGTTATGCTAATAATATTTTATTATTTAATATAATAAATTTATATTAATATTCATTTATAGAATGTATTATTAAAATTGTTTTAATAATAGCGAGCAGCCGGTCTACTCTAGAAAGTACTTCCGATCAATTACAGGCATGTTTCCGTTTCCGACTTTCAACGAATTTGAATTTGACGAATCTTATCTAGAATTATATTTTAACGAATAAGGTGTTATTTACTAAATAATTTCATTACTTAATAGATTTGTATTATTTTGTTAAATTCTACTAGTATTGGCATGTGTGAGACCACAAGCATTTAGTGCGGAAACCAGTAATAGTTGGGTCGCCGAACAGTCAATACTAGGCTTCCAACTATTGACTGCCTGCTGATGCCTCGTTTAGAGGCGAAAGTCCGGTCGCAACGTGGGTATAGATCCGATAACGGTCGGAGTTTGATCACGAGGGGAAGGTCGTAACGATTTCGGTGGTCAGATTTCCGCACTGGAAATTTGTAGTCTCAGGAATAATAATTCCAATTCATTAAGTAATGTATCACAGTAATTCAAAAAATAATTTACATTTTTATTCATTAATTTAGTTAATACTTAATTGTGTTTCACTGATCTGAAATCGATTTTGAGAAGAGTCAAAGAGTAAACCTGCTGTACCGATAGTATATTAGAATTGTAATTGAAATAAATTGCTTATGAAGCTAATGTGCTTTCCACATCTAAATTTGTGCACATTATATATTTAATAGCATTCCCTGATTAGTATTATTAATTAATGTATGATTATTCTCATTTCAATTTGCTATCGTTTACGAGAATATTTGTTGTTATATTGCATGTTACTTTCTGAGGTCTTTTATGAAAATGTGATAGTTTTAAATGATTAATTATTAAGAAAATGTTGATATTATGATATTAAAAAAATATGCGCTTTATCTAATTGCTAATATTGATGGACTAGATCTATTTACACAATTTATAGAAGACCTCAGAAAAAGAATCTCAAATGAAGAGAGACAAGGATGGAATCTCAATTTTCTCGATGTATCTTTACCCCCAAAACGCGTGTTTATGGTAGTAGAAATAAATGAATGTATCAATACAAAATTAGTTTTATTACAAACTACCTAAAGTAATACTACTATAACAATGATGATAATCCTGGACTATCCACACAGTGCCATCTAGCGCCATGTTAAGAAAATATTTTGTTTGCGTATTAGACGACTGATATAAATTTTTAAATACATTTATATTTGTAAATACGTATATAATGTAAGTTATTGAAGTCGCTGGCGGAAGAACAAAAAAAACAATTATATAGGTAAAACTAAATTTAATAACAATAATGACATTAACATTAATACATTGATCCGAAGACACTACTAATATAATAATTAATTTAGTAGGTAAAATTAATTATTATATTAGAGGTGTCTTCGGATCAATGTGTGACCCATAATTGAAGTTATATAAAATTGAATTGAAATGCGGACTCGAAGCAGATGTCTTTCTCGACAGCGCACCTTCTTGCGTTATGCTTGGTGGTCCGATCCGATCGCCTTTGAGGATCTGTCATAATACTTTCTAGGTATCTACTATAACATGTAGACAACATCCAGACTAATAAAACAAGAATATAGGAATCATTTTTATGTTCAAATGATCAGAGTAGACTAAAATATAAGCAGTTTTGGATAGCATTTTTTTCATTACTACTCCAAATATATATGTAGCAATTTAAAATTATAATTAAGTAATTCTCATATATGTTATAAATCTATAAGTATATATCTGTAAGTATTTATATATACATCTCAAGTAGTAAAAAGATAACAAATAGACTGTCTATTTGTTATCTTTTTACTACTTGAGATGTTTAGGCCGTTTAGATTTTATTTTATCTTCCGCATACTTATTTTTACTTAACTGATAGGCTTTATATACATATAATAAATATATAATGTATTAGTCACCCATTATGTAAATATTCCGGTTGAGATTGTTGTAGAAATATGTTGTAAAACAGAAATATGTTGTTGTGCCATACCACTCCACTGTCTCTACAACTACCATTAAGATTGCTTAATGGTAGTTGTAGAGACAATGGAGTGACATATAGAGAATTTGTTACATAGGTTTCTTGATTAGAGAATACAAAAAATAAACCTTAAATATTTTAATATTTAAACAGTTTATCAACAGAGATCTGCACTATGGTTCTGAAATATAACTGGCCGCTAATAAATCAAACATTCCTTTAAATTAAAAAGAAGAAAAAATAACACACGCTGTCTTTTGTTATTTTTATTAGAATGTACTAAAACGAATGAACTATATGATATTGTGCTCCGCTCTTATTCATTAAATAATTATTTATTAGGGATAAATAATTATTTACACATACATTCACACTTTATAGGACAGATCTCTCAGTCCTCTTCTGCCTGGACCCGGAGTGCGCTAGTGCTCTGGATTGGATTGCAGGTCAGTGGGTATTATTTTATTGATATTTTTAATACAGTCGGAGACTATAGCAGTTTGTTGAAGGAACGACGCATTTTAGATTTATTTAAGTTTCCGCGAATAGCTGCTATTTATACGCTGCTTCATTAAAAGGAAGATCAATTCAAATGGTTATTTGACATAAAAGTAATTAGTATCTGAAAACGAACATAAACTATATTTTATCTACTAAATAAAATACCTTACACAATACACACAGCGCCATCTGGTATGATATATTTGTACTGCTTATTATGAAAACTAAAAAGGGCAGTTCTGATGAATTCAGGACCACATTGTCATACAGGCTCTATATGTCAATAGAGTTTTTGAGGATCACGTGAATACTGTATATATATGGTAAAAGCGTAAACTGAAAGTAACGTAAAACAATATGGGTACAATAATCTCCTTTTATAACATGATGGGTAGGTAGGTATATGCGTTCCGCATAATAGGAAAACGCGAAGTGTTTCGTATACCGCGTTAATAGAATATTAAGGAAAACTATGTTCTGAACGAAATATCTAACAAACTAAGAGCATTTTTACAAATTTTGAACAAAACTAAGAACAAGTAATTCAGAAGCAATTTGGGACACTTCTCTACCATTAATAGACTAGAAAATAACTATAATATTGTAGCGAAGAGTTCAGATATTGACGTGTTTTCTGGTTTCTCCAAATTCAAGTCAATCATTCAAGAACATATATTGAAACAAAAGTCAAACCCGTTTTATTAACATAATTAAAATGAAAATTAAAAAAAAATATAAATAAAGAAAAATAAAAAAATCGGTATCGATATATATATATATATATACATAAACTAGAATAAAATAAAAAGATAAATATGTATACATATATAAACTTCTGTAAACATTTACGCGTGCCGTGGCAACCTGTAATTTAGTCAACACTATATACCTGAACTTTTTGCAAGTGATAATAATTGTAACCTCATAATGTATGTCTTGTTGGTAGCTCCAATTAGTAAATAAATTTTAAATAAAAAAATATATAAATATGTGACTACAAACAGTTATCTACTTTATATAGATCATATAATTCCAAAAGCAGTTTTACTATGTGTTTATTCGCTGTCAGAGCTATCTGAAATAACGTCCTTATTTTAGTAGACTGAACAAAGTTAAAAGTTACAAAAGATAACCTAATAATTCCCTACAATAAAACTATAAAAAACTTAAACGCGTAGTAATCCAAGTTTATTTTTACTTTTTAAATGCATACACTGAATATAACACTATTTATTTGATTTATTTTATATGTAGAGACGAATATGATGACTAATATTAACGTATGATAAAGAGGCACGCAACTGAATTGAAAATTGCCATCAGGCATCACCCTAATGCTTCCATAGAAATTTAAAACAAAAACATTTGCGCCACAGCCGTGCACCGTCTCTCAAGTGAAATTGGGACTAAATGGGCACCCATTTGTCAAGAGTAATTTCCTTAGTGGGTATTGAATTTGGAAAAATAGTACACTTGGGCGCTTGGAAACTTTCTCTATTCAATATCTACATATATACTTACAATGTTTTAAATATATTATAATATTATATATATTATTAAAATTAAAATCTACCGATGCATATAGTAAGAAATCGTTTGCAACAAAATTATTGTACATATTTATATATGTTTATAAAAAAATCTATATATTAATACTAAAAGCAAAAGCTTTGTTGTCCTTTTTATGAAAATGGTGCGGACAGGTATCTGTATATAGTGTGTATAGAGATAGTGTATATAGAGTGCATTTATTGTGCAGATTGCTATTTTTAACTATGCATAATAGTACATACATTAAATCATTAAAAAACATTACACACACTACCGTGTGCGTACCAACCGTTGGGCGACAACTATGCTTAAATATGTATTTTTTTTTAATGAATTAAAACGGAATTGTGGTACTTCCTAATGATATGCGCTGACGAAGCATTACCGGAGAATGATCAAAAGGCTCATCTTAGAACATGAAATCAGGTGGTTGCGCTTTCACTAGGAATTAATCAAGATGATTACCAGAGGTGAAAGCGATACAATTCGTAATATAGATATTGTTAATAATTAATAAAAAAAATATATATAGATTACTGGACCTGGACTGAACCTATACCGCAATACCAGAGATAGAGAGAGTCATAGGGTTTTTCAAGAAGGGTACCTATATTAATGCTTCTTAAAGGTCGGCAACGTGCACGTGACCTTGATGTCTCAGACGTCCATAGGCAACGGTAACAGTTTACCATCAGATGGGCCGTATGCTTGTTTGCCACCATCGTAGTATAAGAAAGTACCAACTATTCCATATCTTTACTTAGTTTGGGATCGGACTAGATTACATGATGCAGGTACATAATAATATGAGGACTTTTCGCGCACTTAAAAAACTGGCGGTAGGTAGCCAGGATATGAATAACGTCGAGTCGCGAATACAATTTGGTTTATGACTTTACTTCACGCCGAGCGCACAATCACAATGTACCTTCACTTATTTAGGCACTCTTAAATTAATTCGGAAGTCAAAACTGACAAAGTCCGAGTAGAGCATTGCTTTTTAGTGCAAACGGAACTCTATTGTTACTAGCAAAAAGTTTAAAAGATATTTAACTCGATTATGTTATTTTTTTAATAAATATACCCAGACCGATACAAACAATCATATTCGTAATTATAATCATACAAAGAGAATCGATGCTGCGATTGTCGAAAGTACTTATTACTTTCTATTTCTATTTACTTGTAAGTAAAGTACTCAGGACAACACCTACAGCGTCATCTAGTGCCAAATTTAGACGGATTTAAGTTATTAGACAATTAATAGATTTTAAACACATTTATTTTTTAAAAAACACGTAATATATCTACTAATTCAATACAAACATTAGACCAATACAACCATATTGATGAATGGATGTATTTGTATCGTGCGAGGAGTCGAACTCGCCACCATCCTAACCTAACCTAAACCGCTAGACCACCGATATTATTATTTACGTCGACATATATATACGTATATGACTACATAATACTAAATTTAAAAAGAGTATATACATAATTATATTATCTCTTACTTTGGGTGGAAGGGGATTGTTAGAAATGTGGTATAGTGTCCGCATAGCTAGCTAGGTTGACGCCCAAGTGGTTCGTCCTGGAAACCATCGTGGTTTAATTCCTGGTTTTCCATTACTCTGGGCAAACTGTCATGTTGTCAGAAGCTCATCTTATCAAACCTACTTTGGTGTCCCGCCAGTGCAAACCGTTAGCGCGAGCGGGTGCACCATTCCATTATCATCCATGAAAAAAAAAACCTCTTACGAATTTGTTAAATTAGTATAACAAATGAATAAATTAAGTCTTTACTGACGTCTCAATGTAAATATGTGAAGTAAAGTATTTGAAAGATAATAAAAAAATTGTACGTGTTCATTACTCAAATTACGCGTAAAGTATAATTTGTGTGTTATCTTAAAATTAATTAAGTTTGATCGAATTGATTAATCAATTTTGTATATAGGTATAGATAAGCATGTACCTATACTAATGAGGAAGGCAGTTTGCTTAATTCTCGTGTTTCGTTTCAAGTATTAGAATGTATATATATATAAGGTAGGGAATATTTTGTTTTAATGGAATGATGATCCGTCTGAACTGAGTTAAGAAATATTTTGTATTATGATTCGGTTAAACAATGAGGTAAGGTGGTCCACCTTACCTCATTGTTTATCTTACTTTTCAACAAAATCAAAGCTTAGAAAGAAAACTTCTTTGCGGATGAAATAGGTAGGTATAAGTAGGTGCGACTAACAAAGTTACGCAGACTATTTTAAACTAGGTAAAATAGATTTGAATGAAATTTGGTGTATAGATCTATCATAATTTAGATTGGCAGTCGGTATTCAGGTATAGGCTCAGTTATTCCCAGGTATATTCCGACTGTATTTTACGCATACACATTCACCCAGTATGCATAAAATGAATCAGTTCTATGAATGAAATTGAACCCAAATTCAATGACAGAATATGGGCGATCTGACTAAGTAATATCTTTCGATGCACAGCGTGCATGCATTAATTAAATTATAAATATACACAAACCGATACAAATAATCATATTTTTGAACACATTTTTTTTCACTCTGCAATCGAAACATAATTTACAATACAAGTAATTTGGCGGCAGCAATAGCTGCGACTGACATAGCGGATGACTTTTTAAAAGTCCAAAATTAAGGTTGTTTTTTTATGTGGATTTAACCCACTGCAAAAATTTTGTCCCTGATTTTAGTACAGTGCGTAAACCATGTTAGACCTTATTTATATACAAAGTTATATTATAACAAATAGTAGGTATTGGCACTAAACTCGCGCACGGTAAGTAAGTAAGGCAATTTCAAAATAAACGTTACAACACCATCACTCGTTTTTGTGTGAATTTCACTTTTTTTCGTGACCGTATAATGAGGTAAGAGCTCATTACAGTCGACGAGTGGATAAGGCACCTCGTCTCTGACATACAACCCACTTTAAGCCTACGTGTAGTACGACCATTTCTTCCATCATAATCGAGACATTCCAGTCTGTACGATTAGTCTATTAAATAACCCTATATTAAGTTTTTTTCGATAGAAGTAATTTTCAAATTGTAATCTATAAGTGAGTATTTTTAGGAATTGCTAAGATATTATTTTTGACGCATGCATGTCCTGTATTTTTTAACACGTAAGATGGTAAAGCTAGCAATATACCTTGTTAAATACTTGAAAGCCTTGCCTTCGGTTCATGCGTTGTTGTCGGTGATATTGCAAAAATATAACTTTTATCTAATCTATGCTTATAAAAATATGTTGTATGTAGCAAATAAAATTTCGTATCTACATATGTAGTACGTTATAAAGTATAAAATACTTTGGGTTGTTTATACTTTTTAATGTACTAAGTTCTTTGGAATTATCTGCATTATGAAAATATTATATACTAGCTATGCCCGCGACTACGCTCGCGTGTTATACTCCTTGGCCTAATAAAGAAAACATATTCAATAATCTAACCCATTAAATCTCTAAAAGTTCTAGTTTCAAAAATGACGATTTTCCATACAAACTTTCATTCCCTATTCTATTTTACCCCCGTGATATTTTCACTAACTTTATAAAATTAAACTTGTAGCTTTAAAATGAGGATACTTCGATACAACCTTTTGTCTTTCCATTCAGCCCTTGCAACCTTTTTTGGCATTAAAAAATCCTATGTCCTTTCTTAAGGTCTAAACTATCTGTGTAACAAATTTCACTTAAATCAGTTCGGTAGTTTTGGATAATATTAGTAAGGATTATAATATTAACGAAAATTAGGAATTCTAGCACAACTTTTATGTATTCCAGCATTCTTCACTGCAGGTCTTTGCTCAGGTGCTAAGGCAATACATTGAATCCTTATAGTACCTATCTAATACTGTAACTGACGCAGCAACAATTGTTTTCATCCTCAATAGTTATAAAATTCAATGGGATAGACGCCGCGCCAACTAATGCCTCTCTATTAGTTCGGTTTATTTATT
The DNA here is from genome assembly GCF_030625045.1 of Achroia grisella. NCBI lineage: Eukaryota > Metazoa > Arthropoda > Insecta > Lepidoptera > Pyralidae > Achroia > Achroia grisella. The sequence goes on from NW_026712943.1 coordinate 672,931, forward strand.
TAATTGGAATGGTAAACTATATATATATCAGTTATATGGTAAGTGATACCAGTATCATGGATATTATGTTACTATATGACGCAATCACTGCGACATCATTCAGGTGTTGCAATTCCGAAGAACTAAAGTGTTATAGAATAGAATAGAAAATCATTTATTCAATTCAATCGCTAAAACTCGAGAACGGCTGAACCGATTTGGCTAATTTTGTCTTTAGTCTTGAAATATTCGTGAAGTCCAGAGAAGATATAAACGGTGATAAAATATGAAGAAATTGCATGGAAAATAATAAAAACAATTATATCTTCCCATACAAACATATATGTTCGTACCTGTCAAACAGGGTTCGTTCAGAAATATATTGATTTTTAACTTCAAAAAACCTTTGACATATTTAATTTTGTGGCGGAAGAGAGTTCATGGGGTCAGCTAGTAAATAAATAAAAATTTAAAATGTGCAAAGAGTTTGCAACATATACATGCAGGTTACTTTTTACAAGTTTGTCTGAACTTATCGTCATATGACGTTTATAAAATACGTGTAGTATTTTATAAACGTCATATGATATACATATTATAATTTGTATTCTCAACTTTTCAGTCAGTTACGGTGGTAACCACTCGGCAACAATTCTCAAATCCATAACAATTTAATCTATAACAACTTAGTCATGTCCTCAATACGTCAACATCAATCAAAAACAACGCGCGGTTCTATTTGTGGATATGGAATTACATGTATTACAATGTTGTCCGGTAACGAGCTATGGGATTTATACATAATTCATGTTATCTATCCAGAAATAATGTGTTACCTCTATGTGCTGAAATATGCTTAAGGTTATTTCTTTAATACATAATGTTATTGACGGATCCTGTCCGCCGGTTTATCAGACCCGGTTTAGCTCTTACTTTGTATAGTTACGGACTCGATTCCTCTCACCATATAAACATTTGTATTAATTTGTAAGTACTATTATTTGTATTAATCTGGATATATGTTTTGTATGTATAGAAATACAGAGAGGATATAAAAAGGTCCTTGCAACTGGTGGTAAGGATTCCATTCGCAGCTGACTTCCGAGTGTTCTATATAGTTAATTCACCGGGATTCACCTACACGAAATACACATTTTGGCAATTTGAGGTTAGGATATCTTAATAATATGACGTAATAAGCGAATTCGAACGTCATATTCCAAAAATCTATAAGATCTCCTGATCTCCCAAAAAATTTTTAATTTTTTTATTTGGTACTGTGTTTTTAAATTTATATCAGGCCAGATAGAAGACATTGCGATTAGAATTTTAAATTTAGAAACAGTATTGTCTTCCATTGTTCGTAATTTTCGCTGTTGACATAATGTGAGACTTTTAAATTTACCAATTACATACATATGTTACTTTTGTATTTCACTATTGGTCTGGATATTTTCTAAATATAAAATTAAAAAATATTCAATATATCTTCTTCTTCTTCTTCTTTTCTTCTATGGCAATCGGTCGTTATTTTTACGACCATTTATGCCAGCGTCATGTATCAAAGGCACGCACTGGAGACAAAAAGAATATATCTTCATTTAGGTCTATTACAGAGTCTTATGATATGTCAAATCTACCGTCAGTTCGGAATGATTTCGAGATGAGAACTGCCAAGAAACTCAGCTCGTATTCTTTTCAAATTAATATTATATATGTTTACAATAATACAAATTCATTATAAATTAACATTTGGAAGAATAGTTACCACCAGCATATGCTATATCAAAAGCAAGTTTAATCAGTGTTCGTAACCTGATTAATCCGCTTGAAATGAGAATGGCTAGGAACTGCGTTAGATAATTAACCCCCGAGCGTGGAAAGCGTCACATCGACCAGCTTTCAATGACTCGACACTAGTGACAGTATTAAGTTATTGTGACCAATAACGATTGCGGAGCTATAACACAGAAGCAATTCCCTTTTATTGGTCTAATCCACGATATTTTACAGAAACGCGTCGTATATTCTTTGTTTTTCTCCATTTTGGTCGAGCGATTTTGCACATCGCCTTACGATAGTTGCGGGCTCGATTCCTCGCACGATACAAACATTTGTATTCATGAATATGATTATTTGTATTAGTGTATATTTTATATATTCTGTATTTACAAAAAATATATCTAAGTATTTGTATCAGTTGTATAGTACCTACCATAATACAAGATCTGTTTAACTTGGAATTAGATGACACTGTGTGAGTTGTCCAGGGTTATTATTTTAGTATTTTACTAGCTTTAAATGAAAGAAATATAGCCTAAGAAAGGGAAAGGGAATATATACATTCATGTATTTCTTTATACAGTAGTAGTATTGATAAAATTATTATATATGTATATATATATATATATATATATATATATATATATATATATAAATATCCCCTTGGGCACTTTGTCTAATGCCGTATAGATGACCATATGTATGACCATATGTAAATGTGAGCCACAACTGTCACGACGAGTAATAATAATAATTAAGCGATTTATACACGATTTTATACAAATCCACCTTTTTGGCATACGACCACTTCTTGATCCAATTCAAACGGGCCAATCAGGGTGCAGCATTTGCCAAGGGCTTCCTCATTGGCACTTTTGGGCTACTACATTATGGCTACAGTAACTTAATAATGTCTAGCTAGTATTTCAAGAATAATAGTCTATCTAATCTAAATATTTATAGAAATCAGTCTGGAGTAACGTGACTCCAGATCAAACCTCAATACTTGTTATTTTTTGGACGGGAATCTTTTCTTTTGTAACAACGTTACTGAGCGAATGAAGAGAAGACGTAACGGCGGATCCAGGGGGTAGCGTCATGGAGGTCTTGGGAGTCATGGGGGGTCATAACTCTCCTCCCCATTAGGATTTAGATAGACTACTAATGAACTAAAAAATAATGAAACAGCTAAATTTTTTGCACGATCGGAGTGTTGGTGCAGTGGTATTAATTATAATTAAACATTGTTACTTAAAATATAACAGTTAAAGTACTATAACACTAAAAGCAAAATAAGTATTTTCAAAATACCTTTACAAAAAAAAATTACTTTTTGAGTTTTTGTCCAAACCTCAGATATTTTATTTATTTTAGGTATATCAATCATTACATAGTATAGTATAGTATAAAACAAAGTCGCTGTCGCATCTAACAAGTACATAAATAAAGAAAGAAGACTTTTTGGCTCTGAATATATTTCAAAAATCAATTACTTTTGTTAATCAATTTATATACTCGTTCTTATTTCATAGTACTTGTTTTGATCCGAATATATACAGATACCGTAACGGTCTATTAATTATGAATTTATTATACCTAACCTAGATATTTTATTTTGACGAAACTCCGTGTAGTATCCGATAAGGGTATGCGAACCCTAAGTATTATTTCAAAATGGCCAGTAATTTCGAAGAAATAAGCCTTTGAATTTCAAATCAACTTACCAAACGGACGCTCAAGGTTCGATTCCCGCCATAGAATTTTTTTTATTATTTTTTTTGTTTTGACTTTATTTTATATTTTAAATTAACTATTTTAATAATTAAATGAATTTAATCGAACAAAAAGTTGTCAAGTATTAAATAAATTTTAATTTACATTAACTATTATACTTTCTAAATTGTAAAGCAGCTAACAATTATAGTAAGATCTTATAAATAATTAACACAACAACATTTCAAATGTATTTTCTTTATTATTACAAAATATTGTTTGTGCATGCTATAATAGTTAATGTCACTTAAAATTTATTTAATATTTAACAACTTATTTTTATCGATTAAATTCATTTAATTATTAAAATAGTTATTTTTAAATATTACTTTAAAAAAAAACAAAAAAAAGTCAATGGTGGGAATCGAACCCGGGGTGTCTGTGTGGTAAGTTGGTACACAGGTACACTCCTAACTAGTAAAATTAATTTAATACTTAACTACGTTTTTCTCGTATAAATTAATTTAATTATTAAAATATTAAATTAAAAATAAACAAAAAGAAGTAAATAACAATAGTCAATGGTGGGAATCGAACCCGGGATGTCTGTGTAGTAAGTTGGTACACAGGTACACTCCTAACTAGTAAAATTAATTTAATACTTAACTACGTTTTTCTCGTATAAATTAATTTAATTATTAAAATATTAAATTAAAAAAAAAACAAAAAGAAGTAAATAACAATAGTCAATGGTGGGAATCGAACCCGGGGTGTCTGTGTGGTAAGTTGGTACACAGGTACACTCCTAACTAGTAAAATTAATTTAATACTTAACTACGTTTTTATTATAAATTAATAATCGTATAAATTAAATTAATTATTAAAATATTAAATTAAAAAAAAAAAACAAAAAAATAAATAATAAAAAAAAAGTGTAGGATTGGAACTCAGAGTATCTGTGTGGTAAATTGGTACACAGGTACACTACTAACTAGGCCATATTGGTGTTGTTTGTTATGGTGAAAAAACTAGTATATATATAAGTTACACGTACAATTTCAAAGACTTATTTCTTCAAAACTACTGGCTATTCTGAAATAAAACTTTAGGGTTTGTATATGTAATGTTTGCATATAAAATATGATTAAAGGTTACCAGTGTATTTACACTTTTACTGAACAAACAGAGTTGTTTAGTACTGAAAATATTGTGTGGAAGCCATCAATTACTTTCAGTGCACTTATAGCTTTGATCTTTTCCTAATTATTATTATTAAGTTTTAAAGTGGTTGAATTTTGCGTAGAGTGTTTTTATACGTTATTTCTAATTTACCATTTATTTTAAGTTTTTTAAACTCTATTCATCGAGACCAATCTAATGAGTCCAAACACGATATTTCTGCTGTAAGTTTTCGAAGAGTATGTTCATCATCTGATAATACTGGTGCCAGTATGAAGTCAAGGTTAACAGATAACTAATTACTCTTATTTCGTCAAAATCTTTAGATTACGTATAATAAATTCATAATATCGCTACCTATTCGAATCAAAACAAGTATTTTAGGTACTTCATGTACTAGTATATAAATTCATCAACACACAAGTAAATGATTTTTTAAATATATTCAGAGCCAAAAAGTTTTTGTGCATTTAAAAAATTTTGCTGATACGGAGTCACTAATGCAGGAAATTGTTGAAAACATATATATCGAGTACAGGTACTATCGACGAATACTTTATCTAGGGAACACGCGGGAACGCGGAACGGCAACATGTTGCCGTTCCGCCACGATACCGTTATAGTGGTAGAAAGAGAGAGACAGTGGAATCAGCAAATGTATCTACGGGTCGTGGCTGGATCAACATAAGTGTGCAACAAGTGTGCGTATATATATATATATATATATATATACACTTGTCTTTAATTCAAAGGAAATATAAATAATGAACGCATCACATTTAAAACAGTAATAAGTACGTAATATTATCACATTATCAAACAGTAAGTACGTAATATTATCACATGGTAACAGCACGTATTATGGCAAAAATAAACATCGGCTGATTTGAAAAGATTTATTATAGTAATAATAGTAATCTCAGCACAATTCACACAGCTTCATCTAGACCCAAGTTAAGCTAGCTGAACATTGTGTTATGGGTACCAGACAACTGATACAAATACAAAGATTTTTTTCGTAAATTAATATATATTATCTATACATAGACAACACCCAGACCGTTACAAACAATCATACTCATGAATACAAATGTTTGCAGCGTGCGAGGAATCGAACCCTCGACCACCAAGCAGGAATCAAAGCGGTGTGCTAGCTAAATCGCTAGACTACCGACAACTAGCTGTACACGCGACTTCGTTCGCGTGGAATGTAACTTCTTAAATAATAGTTTTTGACTACGAGCATATGAATATAAATACGGTACATGTACTAAAATTTATTTTTATACAATTTTTGTCTGTCTGTCTGTCTGTTTGTTCCGGCTAATCTCTGAAATGGCTGGACCGATTTTGATGGGACCTTTTTTGACAGGTAGCTGATGTAATAAGGAGTAACTTAGGCTACTTTTATTTTAGAAAAATAAATTTAAATTCCACACGAACTAAATCCCGTGTACAGCTACTCATCAATAAAAAAAACACGTAGGTATCTCTAATATATTATACACTAGCTATTCCCGCGACTTCGTCCGCGTGGTTTTTAACTTTATTTTTCTAAAATAAAAGTAGCCTAAGTTACTCCTTATTACATCAGCTACCTGTCAAAAAAGGTCCCATCAAAATCGGTCCAGCTATTTCAGAGATTAGCCGGAACAAACAGACAGACAGACAGACAAAAATTGTATAAAAATAAATTTTAGTATATGTACCGTATTTATATTCATATGCTCGTAGACAAAAACTATTATTTCAATATTAAGAACAACAGGCTTCAACATTCTCAAGTACCACAAAAAAGATGTTTTTTCTATCGAATAAACCGTTTTTATTAAAAACAAGCTGTTCCCGCGACTTCGTCCGCGTGGAATTTAACTTTATTTTTCTAAAATAAAAGTAGGCTAAGTTACTCCTTATAAATCAGCTACCTGCCAAAAAAAGTACCGTCAAAATCGGTCCAGCCATTTCAGATATTAGCCGGAACAAACAGACCGACAGACAGACAGACAAAAATTATAAAAATTGTTAATTTGGTATATGTACCTTATATATATTCATATGCATGTAGTAAAAATCGGTTATTTCAATATTACAAACAGACACTCCAATTTAATTTATATGTATAGATTTAAAAAAAGTAACAGTCATAAGGCTAGTCGTATGCCTAATATGATTTATTTATTTATTTATTCATCCAAAATAATACAAATTGTGTAGGATAATGTAATAGTAACATTACAGTAAAATTTTGTCAACAACATAATAGTAACTTAATCATCTCGGTATATCTATAGATTAGCTGGCCCCAGCGACTTTGTCCGCGTGAAATTTTATTTTATTTTTCTAAAATAACAGTAGCGTAAGTTACTCCTTATTACATTAGCTACTTGCCAAAAAAAGTCCCGTCAAAATCGGTCCAGCTATTTCAGAGATTAGCCGGAACAAACAGACAGACAGACAGACAAAACTTGTAAAATATGTTATTTTGGTGTATGTACCGTATTTATATTCATATGCAAGTAGTAAAAAACGGTTATTTCAATATTACAAACAGACACTCCAATTTTATTTACATGTATAGATGTATAGATTAAAAAAAAAGTAACAGTCATAAGGCTAGTCGTATGCCTAATATATATAATAATGTAATAAATTCATTTAAACAGAAATTGCGGGAACATTATTTAAATTTGTAACTTTTTTACTGTCCTCCTTTTTTCACATCTTTCTATTATATCCCTATAGTTCTCTCTATATTTTCTGTTTTTATTACTTTCAATTTGAGACTGTACTTATAATTTGATTATCGGATCATTATGTATTTATTTATACATTTATTTTTTTTATAGAAATTTATATTTTGCTTATCTTTATTATCTTTATAAATCTTTTTTTGACATTTCTTATTTATATTAGTGCACCGCCAATAATCTTTCGCTGCACCACTCATGGTTGCCTGGTAAATAACGCGGCAAAATATTAAGTCCGCCACATGTACAAATTTTTTTGTGCATTAAAGTTAAAGAAATAAAAAAAATACAATACTGTTTAATGAAAATGCGTATTGTCTAGTGCTTTGAGATGTATCAAAATAAGGTCAACAAAAAAGTCCGTGATGGTATATGTCTATCTCTTAAGGATAACCAAAAATAACCATTTTTTATCTTTTACATTTTACGGGATTTTTTTTTTATCGTATGTTTCCCTTAAAATCATGTAAACTATGTTATTATGTCATAATCTAAAGAAATAATAATATTTTATAGTGATATATCCACTATAAAATACCAAAAAGTAGCAATGTAATTCGTTACGCGCGAATCAGCTGTTATAAGGTCAAAGGTCGGTGCACCCCGCGTATTTGATAAATAGTGCTTCTCTGGATGTCTTTAAGAGAAAATGGCAGTATGTACGTGTATATGTACAAGTCCTTAAGTGTTAAGTTTTTCAAATGTACAATAAAGAATAATTATTTTTAAGTACAGTACTTTCGTACATTAATATAATACCTACTTTTTACTTGTATCTATTGTTATCAAAATTAAATTATAAGTTCTTAACTTGACCACGACTATGTGACCCTCTCTTGGCGCCAAAACGAGTGAAAAAATGAACAGCATACGACGACGACGCAGTACCTATAGAGTGGAGCAACTGCTTATTCAGTTTTATTCAACTATTTAGTCCCTCCACCGTTACAATGAATGGAGACGGATATTACAATGTATGTAGCATTGCGAATATAAAATATCTAGATTAGGTATAATAAATTCATAATTGATAGGCCGTTACGGTATCAGAGCCAAAAAGTCTTCTTTCTTTATTTATCTACTGTTAGATGCGAAAGCGACTTTGTTTTATACTACACTATGTAATGATTGATATATCTAAAACAAATAAAATGTCTGAGGTTTGGACAAAAATTCAAAAGGTACTTTATTTTGAAAAAGTATTTTGAAAATACCTATTTTGCATTTAGTATTTGAAATACAAAACACAAAACTATTTTTGTTTTTAGAGTGACATTTCTATGAATTCACTGTTGATAGCGAGCGGTGCGATGGAAAAAGATAACCGTTTATAAAAATATAATAAATAGCCCTGGACAATTAACACAGACTGATACTGAACTGATATAAATAGATATTTTTATTTTGTAAATACATATAAAACACCCAGACCGATGAAAACAATCGATGACCGATGAGTACAATTGTTTGCACCGTGCGAGAAATCGAACCCGCGACCATCGGATGTAAAGCGGTGTGACCACCGAGGCAGTCGAAATATATAAATAATCTTATGAATTTAATTTATTCTAATTTGTTTGTGTGCGCGGGGTGCGGTGTACGGTGCTCCCCCTGCCTCCACCGTTGCTGGAGCTTGCATGTATGGAGCATTGCGAATATAAAATATCTAGATTAGTAAATGAATAAATTCATAATTGATAGACCGTTACGGTATCTATATATATTCGGATTAAAATAAGTATCGCAATAAGGACCAGTATATAAAGTGATCAACACAATTAATTGATTTTTGAAATATATATACAGAGCCAAAAAGTCTTTGTGTATTCAAAAAATATCTAATTTGTTTGTGTGCGCGGGGTGCGGTGTACGGTGCAGGGGGGACCCTGCCTCCACCGTTGCTGGAGCTTGCATGTATGGAGCATTGCGAATATAAAATATCTACATTAGTAAATTAATAAAGTCATAATTGATAGACCGTTACGGTATCTATATATATTCGGATGAAAATAAGTATCGCAGTAAGGACGAGTATATAAAGTGATCAACATAATTAATTGATTTTTGGAATATATTCAGAGCCAAAAAGTCTTTGTGTATACCAAAAATTTAGCCGTTCGGAGCCATTCAGTCACGAATTATTAGTAAAAAAAGTGTCGAGTATATCGTACTATCGACGAATATATATGGCCGCATCGCAAAATAGAATGCGACGTTGCCATACCGCCTAAGATATACGCGATAGGAGTCAAGTTTATATATATATATATATATATTCAGTGCAAAAGGTGGAATCAGCAAGTGTTTAGGTCATGGCTCGTTTGAGGTCCGCGCCGGCGACCTTGTACTGGTTCCAGTGCTGCGTCAGCCCCATCACGTCCAGGATGGTGGCGTGCACGTCGTGCGGCGTCGTGAGCACGTGCGAGTTCAATTCCAGAGCCACCTGCGCTTCCGGACGGTGGACCTAATCAAATCAAAAAGCTTTGTTTTTATACTATGATGGTGGCAATACACCACCATGGTAATGGTAGCAAACAAGCGTACGGCCCATCTGATGGTAAATGGTTACCGTAGCCTATGAACGCCTGAGACACCAGGAGTTATGTAAACCTTATACTATAGCCCTCTTGAAAAACCCCATGCTGTAGTTTCTCGAGAAAAGGCAGGTAGTTCATTCCACAATGTAAGTGTACGCGGGAGGAAGCTCCTCTGAAACCGCTCTGTCCGAGACGACTTAGGTTCCAGCGTATGGGGATGAATTCCCTGTCGATGGCGAGCGAAGCGATTGTAAAAGGTAGCCGTAGGCATCATGTCGAACAAGTCCTCAAAAAATATCCGTTGTATATTCGGTAGAAAATACAAAGCGAATTGATTCATGTCGAACATTTTAGGCGCTTGTTCATAAGCGCCTAAAAGTTTGTGTATTAATATTTTTTCCCTACCAAGTAGTTCAGTATATAGATTTAATTGAGAAGAACTGGCAAGAAACTCAGCTAAATTTTTTTTTAAAACCTTTACAATGTATCTTATATATAAAATTCTCGTATCACAGTTTTCGTTCCCATACTCCTCCGAAACGGCTTGCCCGATTCTCATGAAATTTTGTGAGCGTATTGAGTAGGTCTGAGAATCGGCCAACATCTATTTTTCATCCCCCTAAATGTTAGGGGTAGTCCACCCCTAAATTTTTTTTTTTATTTTAAGACAAAACAACGTTTTCCGGGACAGCTAGTATTTATATAGGTGTCTATGTCTTACATTAAATGAAAATCCCGTGCATGAAAAACTATTGTCATGCACGCTCGTCATTTAAGTAATCGTTTAGTGTGTAATATGCTTTGCTCAATAAATATGATTAACAGATGTTTTAAATTTATTTAAGAGTAATTCCAGTAAATTCTTTGGTATCTTATTCAAATTCAAAATTCAAATCCAAGCTCTAAATATCTTTATTCATGTAGGTATATTACAGAGTCTTATGATATGTGAAATCTACCGTCAGTTCGGAATGATTTCGAGATAAGAAGAACTGATAAGAAACTCAGCTCGTATTCATTTCAAATAAATATTGTACATATTTACAATAATACAGATTCATTTAAATTCAAATTTGGGAGAATAGAGTGACCACCAGCATATGCTATTGCAAAAAAACAAAAAATCTAATCAGTGTTCGCGACCTGAACAGACCAGTCCGCACAAGCAGCACCCATTCACGAGTATTGTAATTTTTTATATCTATTCCCATAAAAGACCCATTGACTTTTTTTAACAATACTTAGGAACGGCAAGTTTGTCTTTAAATTGTTTCTTCGTCTTTATCTGAGGAGTCTTTCAACGACCGAAGTCTGTAGGCATGGTCAGGAACAATAATGTCTGACTCACGGCGCGTTTAGCCAGCGACCTTATATATGCTAACACTGTATGTACGTTGTATGTATAGTTTAACAATATATGTATAGCATAACACATCACATCATTTTTAATCTATTTATATATTGTATAATGTTCTGTAATTGTATAATTGTTTAAGAGCTCGAAGTGTAATATATAAGCATTCACGTATGTATGTAAGTATGTTATTAATTATAGGAGCCAATAGAATATCAGCGCTGCAGACTTATCTGTAGCTTCATGCTGAGTTGGTTGCCTCTTCATCATTGCGACACATAAAGCCACCTCCATTTTTATTTTATTTGTAATATTATATTTCTGTATTATTTCATTTGTAAACTTTATTTCTAGTTATAAAATGTATCTCATGTATGCTATGTATTTGTAATTGTTGAATAAAGAACTTATCTATCTATCAAATTTAGTATTAATGTAATATGGATACTATACCTTCAGGTCCTCTGGAAGTATGATTGCCATTAGGGGTAGTCGCTCCTCCAATTTCCCCTGGAAAGTGTTCCGGACGTTGGCATATCTGGGAAAAGATATTGCAATTTAATATAACATTCATATAAATAGCGAGCTAGATTTTGTATGAAGTACGTAATAATAATAATAATTTCAGGACAATTCACACAGCGCCATCTAGATCCAAGTTAAACTAGATAAAGCTTGTACTATGGATACCATAGTAGATAGATAGATAGGTAGATATAATAATAATAATCTCAGGAAAATTTACACAGCGCCATCGAGACCCGAGTTAAGCTGGCTAAAGCTTGTGTTATAGGTACTAGATAACTGATACAAATACATAGATATTTTTTATATAATTACATACATATTGTACATATAGACTGATACAATCATACTCATGAATACAAATGTTTATACCGTGCGAAGAATCGAACCCGCGATCATCGGTAGTAAAGTGACGTACTAAACCGCTGGACCATCGAGTGTCTCACATATAATGTACCATGTCAGGTTGAGCTCCATGCGGCTCCCCCTGGAATACATCGTGATAAATTCATGTTGAATTTGTTGCTACCTGACCTGACCTTATCTCTATCATCTTATCAGCTTACACTGATGCCACCAGCATATACCGTCAGCGCAGGCGGCTGCATCATTTACATTATCTATACATATAAATAAAATTGGAGTCTGATTGTAGTATTGAAATAATCATTTTTTACTACATGCATATGAATATAAATACGGTACATACTACAAAATAACATTTTTTACAATTTTTGTCTGTGTGTCTGTTTGTTCCGGCTAATCTCTGAAATGGCTGGACCGATTTTGACGGGACTTTTTTTGGTTTGGTAGGTAGCTGATGTAATAAGTAGTAACTTAGGCTACTTTTTTAATTTAGAAAAAAAAAGTTAAATTCAACGCGGACGAAATCGCGAGTACAGTCATACATAAGAACTCAATTAAATTTCATTTTAATTTTAAAAGCCAGTTTATTTACACTATTTACTTATATAGGTCTAATATAAAATGAAAATCCTGTGCATGAACAACTACAATATTACCATACACATTTGTTCCATACCTTGGCCCATGGTCTCCCATGACGATGAGCAGTGTGTTCTTCAAATGTCCTTCATCACGGATGTTGGTCATGAACTCCACGAAATCTTCGTCCGCTGTCTCTATCATGTTGAAGTCATCATGCGTGATATCTGCTATGAATGTAAAACAGAACCTCTTTCCATCCAGTTGGAAGAACTGGAAACCAATAAGGAAAATAAATTATTTAGTGTTCATAAAATAACAAAAAAATTTTTTATTCCTTTGTACTATGATGGTGGCAAACAAGCAAACGGCCAATCTGATGGTAAATAGATAAAGAATAAAGAGACACCGGCAGGGGCGTCTTACACCTATTAGAGGCCTTGGGCACATTAGGATTTTTTTATACTATAGTGGTTGCAATCAAGCATACGGCCAATCTGATGGTAAATGGTTACCGTAGCCTATGAACGCCTGAAACACCAGGGGTATCACGTGCGCGTTGCCGACCCTTAAGAAACCTTAATATACCCTTCTTGAAAAACCACATGCTGTAGTCTCGTGGGACAACCTCGGCAGGAAGTTCATTTCACAATCTAAGTGTATTCTAAATGTTATCTAGGATAATGGGGATATGATGGGATATGACCATAGTAATAAAACACTATTTTGATAGAATAGGCAAAGTCAATTTTGAACATAACTCTTTAGAGATGTTTATGGAGATGCCCTATCTTCAAAACAAACCAGGCAAAAATAATTTTAAAAGTCGTGATGAGAGGTTAATTTTCTTACTAGACATTTATAAAAAAAAAATAACAACAACGAACAATTTGACCATAGTCGGTAAGCATTTGTTAAGACTGATTTTCATGCGAGAGTAGAGTAGCTATCAGTTATCGTTTGGTAATGGAGTAGGGACTAGACTAGACTAGGGGGCGCCAAACCATCGCGGGGCCCTGGGCACATTTTTTTATAACGCAGGGGACAAACGAGCATGCGGCTCATCTGATGGTAAGTGATTACCGCCGCCCATGAGCGCCCGCAACACCAGGGGAATTGCAAGTACGTTGTCGGCCTTTTATAAAGGAATAAGCTCTTTTCTTGAAGGTTTCAATATCGTATCGGTTCGTAAATACCATTGCTGGAAGGTGATTCATGTGGAATCACAGTGGGAAGAGGGGTCCTGTACCTGATCAGTGATGTTCATCATCAGCTTGTACTGTGGCGTGTCTCCAACGCAGTACCGATCACTCCTGTCCTTCCCCCACTTCCGGCCGCTCGCAGACTCCTCGAGGAAGAACGACCTCATGTAGTGATCAGCCGGCTGTTTGCGGAAACCATTGAAACGGTACTGGAAGGTACCTATCCAGGGCATGTCTTCGAAGTATGCTGTACGGTATCTGGAAAAGGTTAGATTAAATAACAATAATAACCCTGGATAACTCACAAAGCGCCATCTATAGTCTGTTTTTGAATCCCGGAGACTAAATTGACAGGTGTAAATGTCAAATTCTAGTACCTAACCTAACCTACCTAACCTCTGGTACTTTACCTGCGATACCTATTTCTTTAATAATAATAATATTTATTGCAGTTATAGGTCGTGTTACACAATTAAGTTGTACATAAGAATCAATACAATTTGAACATAGAACTGTAATTGTGCCATCTGAACTAGTATGCAATTATACTGTATCTCAGACTAGCTATTGCCCGTGGCTTCGCTCGCGTTAATTTATCACCTTAGGGTGGAATTTATAAAAATCCTTTCTTAGGGGATGCCTACGTCATAGTAGCTTTATGCATGCAAAGTCTCATCCCGATCGGTTTAAAATTGACAAAGTTTCATACAAACTTTCATCCTATTTTATCCCCTTGGGGGTAGAATTAATCAAAATCCTATCTTAGCGGATGCCTACGTCATAATATCTACCTGCATGGCAAATTTCAGCCCGATCCGTCCAGTGGTTTGAGCTGTGCGTTGATAGATCACTATATCTGTCACCTATGAGTTATATATACAGTGGACCCGCGGTAATCCGGCCCCAGTCTAATCTGGCCCCCCTTGTAATCCGACATTGTCTATTATTTGTTATTGAATATTACTTTGACAATACACTTCAGAGTGCATATACATACATACATATACAACATAGAATCTTATCACTGGATCTGTAATTTGTCGGATTACAAGATACTCTTTTGTAAAAAATTCCGGACTATAAGCAGAGGACCCTTAAGCAGCACTCTATAATCCGACAAATACGATGGTCCGACATTGCCCTGCAAAACGTTTGTCGGATAACCGGGGTCCACTATATATGTATATAATATAAAGAATCATAATTGGATCTATAATTTGTCGGATTACAAGGTACTCTTTTGTA
Organism: Achroia grisella; assembly: GCF_030625045.1. Classification (NCBI taxonomy): domain Eukaryota; kingdom Metazoa; phylum Arthropoda; class Insecta; order Lepidoptera; family Pyralidae; genus Achroia; species Achroia grisella. The sequence goes on from NW_026712943.1 coordinate 688,139, forward strand.
AAAAAATCGGACTATATCGGTCTTAGGCAGTACTGTATAATCCGACAAATTCGATAGTCCGACACTGCCCTGCAAAATGATTGTCGGACTACCGGGGGTCCATTGTATTTAGAAGTCACATACCTTCCCATTTTGCATAATATTTAATTTATTAAGACTTGCTTTGACACAACACAAAAACATACATACATAACATTACATATTCGATAAAAAAAAGGAAACAATATGTTTATTGTTTCATAAGCCGAAAATTAATAATTTTAATTTTTGTTTTTGTTTTTTATGATGCTAAATTACTGTAGTAAAAAAGTCAACTCCGCGCACTTTGCCACAATTATGTTATTATTTTAATTGTACATTAATTCTAAAGCTTCATAAAGTTTCTAACATAAAAATACAACACTAGTTCAAAGCTAAGAAAGCTAGTGTTATAAATTATTAGACAAGGGATACAAATAAATTGATTGTATGTTTGTTACTCTTTCACGCAAAATCTACTGAATGGATTTTAATGAAACTATACAATAATATAGCTTATACGTCAGAATAACATATAGGCTATAAATTTCTCGCAGGTGAATCCGCGGGATAAGCTAGTATTGCAACTCAGTCAGCTGTCAGTTTTTTGAAGTGTTTTATACAGAGTAATGTCAATGTTCTAATGTCATCGTAATACACAAGTACTAAACACATTCCCGTATATTAATTTGAAAAATAACCATAAAAAGTGTAACCTGAAATTAACAGCTAGTAAGTTATAAATCTTACTAATATAAACACGGAAATTCGTGAGTTTCGAGAATGTTTGTGAGTATGGATGGAAGTTTGTTACTCTTTCACGCAAAAACTACTGAACGGATATTGATGAAACTTTACTGTAATATAGCTTATACATCAGAATAACATATAGGCTATAAATTTCACGCGAGTACAGCTAGTAATATTACTCTTAATACAAAGGACAATGACGCTAACTTACCCATCTTCCTTCAACTTGTAGAATATAAACGGCATGGAGTCGAGAGTACTATTATTCTTCGACTTCTTCCTCACGTCGGGTAACTCTAACTCATTCTTCCCCGTCAGTATGGGGAACAGCGCGGCTGGTGTACCATCGCCCACAATATTATAACTGAAATCACACGCAAATATGTTAAATAATGATGTAGTTAACAGTATATTATAATATTTATATATTTAATTTGTGCCTACAGTTATAATATTTCTGTCAACGTCTTACGTCTCCACTAACATAGATTTAAGTTCAGTGTAAAATCAGTCTACGTCACGACTTCGCGTCAAATGAACGCCTTACTAATAAGCAATACAATGTACGAATTATTGTATTAATCATAATAAACTTACTTATTACATTAATTCGTACAATAATTTCACCATTATACTCACTAACTAGACTCTACGATCTATACATATAAATAAAATTGGAGTGTCTGTTTGTAATATTGAAATAACCGTTTTTTACTACATGCATATGAATATATATACGGTACATACACCAAAATAACATTTTTTACAATTTTTGTCTGTCTGTCGGTCTGTTTGTTCCGGCTAATCTCTGGACTGCACCGATTTTAACGGGACTTTTTTTGGCAGGTAGCCGATGTAATAAGGAGTAACTTAGACTACTTATTATTTTAGAAAAATAAAGTTAAATTCCACGCGGACGAAGTCGCGAGTACAGCTAGTATAAAATGAAACTACAACAGATTTCATTTCAATTACATTAAAAAAAATAATATGTAGTACTATATGTATTTGAAATTTTACCCGTTGAGTAACGTCGCTTGTAGTTCATCTGTTAAAAACTTGTAACTTTGCGGCATGCGGCGTATGAATCCGTTCCTAGCCGTGGTATCGAACCCGAATATGAGCACGTTGAAGGAGTCCTCGCGCCCAACCGGCGGTATCTTGGGCTTGACCGTTTTACGGAACCCAGCGCAGTGACCCGTCCATTTTGAGGGTAGAATACTGAAAGATTTTTTTATTTATTAAAACTTGAATGCAGAAATACAAATAACGCCCATGATCACTAATTCCCAGTATATTAAAAATTTAACCCGTTCCTTTCCATTATTCCGTTTCGTTTCCTGTTTTTTAATGGCATAATAGACAACACTAACCTTTTGCCAAAGAAAAAAAAATACACATAAAGGTGCATGGCGCACTTAACACCTTGAGGCATTTTCTCCCAGTTGGGCAAACAGAGATTCATGTGGGCAGTGCATTAACAAAATTTGAAATTCAAATCTAAATATAGAAGATAACTTTTTAATATGATTAAATATAAATACATATGCAAACATACATAAATTAAAAAAAAAAAAGAAAAGAGAAAAAAAAAGAACTTATTAACTATATTCTGTATATTGCTTGTTCAAAATCTACCCTGTATCATCATAAGCACAGATATTATATTATATTAGAGTCCGTTAGTTTTCTGTTCCCGCGCGTTCCCTTCCCCTCCCTAACTAGTAACAAACGGACTGTACAGCGGCCTTGACGCGCGCGCGCATTTGTTGTGAATTGAAATCAATTAGAACTGTGTTAAACCTACTGTGAAAGTGTGTGAAAGCTACCGAAGATACCTTCGAGACCCTAAAGCCCAAGAAATCCGCAGAACCTAAAGGTAAATGACTGACGCTTCCTTATTTTTCCCTATATATATACAGAGAGTAAATTCCCTAACATTTTGGTAGCAGAGTAGTTTCCCAAACATTTCTTATTTTCGTATATAACATTATATTTCGTATATATCATTAATATGCTTCCCGGTACACTTGACTTTGACGTGATCACTATTGGTGAGCTCGTACACACCCGCACCGAGCACGGCCACGCTGTCGCCGAGTTCGTACTTGGAATCAGTTTCGTACACTATATCTCTATACGTGCACACTATGTTCTATTATTATAGTCGTATATAACACTATATCGAGTCATTGAGCTCTCTAAAATATGGTCGAGCAATGACGGCTGACTCATACGTCACACTCGTGAACGAGTGCAGCTTGTAGGGATTTGTCTGCTCTAGTCACTACGACTGATTTAACCTTACTGTGTATTTAATATTTGACCCTAATAAATTAGTGTTAGTTGGTGGTTTGTGTTCATGTTTCGAATTAAAAATGTAAAGTTACAACGATTATTTAAAAGAGTAACACGGAAGTTTCTTGCTCGTTCTTCTTGTGATGAGACAGCTGTCCGAATGAGCGGTAGATTAAAAGAAGTATAATTAATAATAATAATAATCTCAGGACAATTCACACAGCACCATTTAGTCTCAAGTTAAGCTAGCTAAAGCTTGTGTTATGGGTACTAGATAACTGATACAAATACATAGATAATTTTTTTTTCGTTAATATATACATATTATACATAGAAAACACCCTGACCGATACAAACAATCATACTCATGAATACAAATGTTTATGCCGTGCGAGGAATCGAACCCGCGACCATCGGTTGTAAAGCGGTGTGCCTGACCGCTAGACCACCGAGGTCGTCGATAATTATGACTATTAAAGTCAAAAGTGCTTAAATAATAAAGGATTTTCTTTTATATACCTGTTAATATGCTTCCCGGTACACTTGACTTTGACGTGATCACTATTGGTGAGCTCGTACACACCGCACCGAGCACGGCCACGCTGTCGCCGAGTTCGTACTTGTAATCAGTTTCGTACACTATATCTCTATACGTGCACACTATGTCCTTTGTCGTCGCCAACACTTCCTTCACCACTCTGCATTCTGATAGCTGTCGAGGTAAGAAAATCATTCATTAACACTATATAACTTTTTTATAAAGTACCGTACAGTAAAAAACACTTCAGGTTCATAATAGTATAGATTTTAAATAACAAAACTACTTACTGAATAATTAACTCTGAAAACAAAATAAATAATATTTTCATTACAAGTGTTCACGATGAAATAATCATTACATGGTATAAAACAAAGTCGCTGTCGCCGTCTGTCCATCCCTATGTATGTTTAAATCTTTAAAACTACGCAACGGATTTTGAAGCGATTTTTTTTTAATAGATAGAATGATTCAAGAGGAAGGTTTATATGTATAATACATGTACACACGGGCGAAGTCCAGGCGAGTAGCTAGTTAGTAAACAAATCATAGCTATAATTAATATAATAAGTTGTCCTTAATAAGTAGAATTTGCATATAAGTGTATATAAAATCAATATTTGCTTTATAATCTTATATATAAAATTTTCGTGTCACAGTTTTCGTTCCCATACTCCTCCGAAACGGCATGACCGATTCTCCTGAAATTTTGTGAGCGTATTGAGTAGGTCTAAGAATCGGCCAACATCTATTTTTCATCCCCCTAAATGTTAGGGGTAGTCCACCCCTAATTTTTTTTCACAAAATTTTTAGTTTCTATTTTTTTATGATACAACATACAAAAATACATACAATCCTAAATTTTCACCCTACTATCATCAACCCCTATTTTTTTATAGCGTTATTAATTTATGTGGCAAAACAACGTTTACCGGGACAGCTAGTAATATGTAAAAATATTAGAAAATAAAGATGCACACAACATACAGTTACAGTAGGGAAGGCCACCCGTCGGGCGTCTATATTTATTGGACATAGCACCCTTCCTACTAAATGCGAAAATAAAGGAATAGAATAGAATAGAAAATCATTTATTCAAACAAACTAAATTTAAGCACTTTTGAATAGTCATAACAATTTGTTTTTTATCTACCACTCGTTCGGAAAGCTGTCTCTTTACAAGAAGAACGAGCAAGAAACTTCTGTGTTGCTCTTTTAAATAATCCTTGTAAGTTTACATTTACAAGTCGAAGTGTGAATACACACTACCAACCAGCGCTAATTTTTTACAATAAGATTAAATCAGTTATAGTGATTGGAGCAGGCCACTCTCTACAAGCAGCACTCGTTCACCAGTATGACAGATGAATCAGTCATCACTGCACTCGACAATATTTTAGGGAGTCAATGACTCGGCCCACCACGCCGCCACATGTCTGGTCATTTTAGTGAGCATGACTACTAATTCCACTCGACCACGTTAAAGCTACAAAAATTACTATATGGTAGTTACAGTATTCGCACTTTACATGAGGATGCATGCAGCAATCAATACAAAAGCCGCTACGCTATCAAAGGGCAATTTTACTTCGCCATCGGACCTTACGACCAGGGGTCCCTATAGATTATAGTACAGTCGTGTTCAACAACTATAACTGCATTAGTGTAGTAGTAGATTGATAACGCCGCAAGATATTAAATCGGTCATATGTATAGAACTTATGTGTGACGGCCTCGGCGGTCTAGTACACCGCCTTACTGGTCGCGGGTTCGATTCCTCGTACGCCACAAACATTTGTATTCATGAGTATGATTGTTTGTATCGGTCTGGGTGTTTTCTATGTATAATATGTGTGTATTTACGAAAAAAAAACATATCTGTGTATTTGTATCAGTTGTACCCATAACACAAGCTTTAGGTAGCTTAATTTGGGTCTAGATGGCGCTGTGTGAATTGTCTGAGATTATTTATTTATGTGTGTGCATTGATGTTAAATAAATAAAATAAATATCATTTGGAGATAGTATTATATCCCCACTCTATATTATTAAAATCATAAAACTTACATAACATTTGACCCAGTCTTGCCCCGAACATGTGACTTTGGGCATCTGCTTGTCGAACTGCGTTACCTCTTTTGCGAAAGGGTCCAGCTGTGGGATATCACAGCCTGTACCTTTATCCAATTTTAATTCTTCTTGTAATCTATTTTCAATATACCTGTAAATATAGAGTAAATATAGAGTTATAATTAAAATCATTCTTTCTAATATTATAAACGCAAAAGTTTGCGAATATGGATGGATGTTTGTTACAGTTTCACGCAAAATTGCTGAACAGATTTTGATGAAACTTTACAATAATTAATTTAAAAGATATTACGTAAATTGAGCGAAATATAAAGTAAGTGCGATGCAGACGAAGTTGCGTGGGTCAGCTAGTGCATGTGTATATATATCACGACATTTCATACGGTTAGTAAGAACCATTGTCCACCTCAGTTTTTTTAAACGACAATTATGTGACACACAACAAGATAACAAACAGACAGATATATTTTTAAACAAAACATTTTAAATTATGCAACTACAATAAACTATTGACAAAAACCAAATGTTCATGCAACTTACAGAATTACTAGTAAATGGTATACCACACAAGAGACTGAACCATTATAGTAAACAAATAAAGCTTAAATTTGATTGACGATAAATTTTGAACTTTCCGTACTAAATTGGTATACCAATTCCATAACACAGGAAACTGAACCATTAGTACAAACAAACAAAGCTCAAAATTGATTGATATAAATCTATGAATTTTCCGTACTAAATTGATCACGTGGCCAATGTAGTACGGAAAGTTCAAACGCAGTTATATAAAGGTTAAAATGAACAATTTTAATATCGACTTTGCTTTATTTTTTTTTATGCATGATAATGAATTGGTGCACCCGTATGCGCTAACAGTTCACGCTGGCGGGACACCAGTGTAGGGTAAGATGAGCATGAGATCAGGTCAGTTAGCAAATTGTGACCAATTTATTAGAGCACAGCTAGTACCTGTGCCCACGACTTCGTCCGCAAGGAATAGAGGACGAATGAGGAATTTCCCTTTCATCCACTATTTTATTTTACCCCCTTATGGGTAAAATTCGAACAAACTTTTAATGTCATATTGATAGTCAAAAGCTTAAAAATAAGTTTCAAGCTTCTAGCTTTAAAAATAACGATACATCAATAGAACGTTTCATCTCCTCTTTCAACCCCTTACAACCCTTTCTTTGCATTAAAAAGTAGCCTATGTCCTTTCACGGGGTCTAGACAATCTGTATACCATTTCATTTAAATGGGTGCAGAAGTTTTGGCGAAAAAGCGAGACAGAAAGACAGACAGTTACTTTCGCATTTATAATATTAGTAAGGTTTTATCACAATGGTTTCCAAAGGGAACCGCGTGGAGGATAACTTGATATAGCACTTTGCTAGCAGTGGGGTTATTAATCCACATTACTAAGAATCCTGATTCCCCTACTTTGCTTTACTGGGACAGGTGTTCGGTTCCTTGAATTGAATCAATGACGTTCATCCGTCATACTCGTGAACGAGTGCTGCTTGTCTGCTCTTAACACTACGACTGATTTAATCTTATTGTGTTTTTATATTTGGGCCTAAATAAATTAGTGCTGGTTGGTAGTTTGTATTCACACGTTTCGACTTGTAAAATGTGAACTTACAAGGATTGTTTAAAAGAGCAACACACAAGTTTCTTGCTTATTCTTCTTGTGATGAGACAGCTTTCAGAATAAGCGGTAGATTTAAAAAAAATGTTGACTATTTAAAACTGCTTAAATTAAGTTTATTTGAATAAATGATTTTCTATTCTATTCTATTCTATTCGTTTACCAACGCTAACCCTGTGTTATAGGGGGAAAGGGGATTGTTAGTAATGTGGACTGATGATCTTATTGCTAGCAATGTACCATGTCAGCTTGACCTCCACGCGGTTCCCCCTGGAAACCATCGTGATAAATTCTTGGTGAATTTGTCACGATGAGCTAACTGACCTGACCTCATGCTCATCTTATCATCCTCGACTGGTGCCCCGCCAGCGTAAACCGTTAGCGCAGGCGGGTGCACAATTCCATTATCATCCTTTAAAAAAAACCCTGTGTAATAATGTACAACTGGGGACAGGGGCGGATCGTGAATTTGTTGGGCCCTGGGGTAAATCTACTTAGAGCCCTACCTAATTAGATTACTCAACTAAAAAAATACACTGATCAAAAACAAACGACTAGAAATTTCCCGTTCCTTTCAATAGACACTTGCATGTAGATAGATATATAGATAGATCGTTTATTTGTTTGTTACTAATCACACACAACATGTTCATAAGAATATAAAATACATAATACAACATAAGATTTATAAAATTGTGTTATTATGTGTGATCTGTAGCAATACAAAAAGGTCGAAGCTCAGCGTGGAACATTGTTCAGGGAATGTATGTGAACATGTGTTGATTGATCTCAGGGTTGCCAATCTTATGATAGATTTTTTAACATTCTAGATATTTTTTTGTATTCTAAATAACGTTTCAGTGGGGACTGGGGGCCCTTTGTATCCTCGGGGCTTGGGCTGCAGCCCACAGAGCCCTTAGATGGATCCTCCCCTGATTGGGGAGAAGAGGATTGTTAGTAATGTAGACTAATAACCATTGCTAGCAATGTAAGGTACAAGGTCAGGTTGACCTCCACGTGGTTCCCTGGAAACCACCGTGATAAATTCACTGTGAATGTACCACAATGGGCTGAGATGACCCCAAAATTCAAAAATCATTTATTCATAACTTCAAATTTTTACATTATCATTTTAATTTTTCCCTACCGTCCCTGCCCATCATGCTCATGTTGTCATCCTCTACTGGTGCCCCGCCAGCGTAAACCGTTATCGCAGGCGAGTGCACCACACCATTATCATATCATTCATTAAAAAAATGTACACCTTAATACTAATCTATACTAAATAAGCAATAACAAAACTACTTACTGAATAATGGACTCTCTGAAAAGCAAAATAAAGAACAATCTCATTAAATCTCAATTACAAAGAACACTACTATTAGAATGCATGCAAAATATTGCAAACTATTTTAACTAAGCAAAACATACAGGGTACATACCATGCTACTGTTACATATATATGCGTATGTGTATATGTGTAAATATTTATTTAATATTATGTATTATATATAATTATTTTAAAGAGGGTATGACATATTGATGTGGATGGTTATAAGAGCAGAGGAAGATCGAAAAAGATATGGATGGACTGTGTGAAAAATATGGTAAGAAAGGGAGTAAAAAATGAAATGGTTGCGAACAGAGATGAATGGAAGAGAAAACATTACGACGACCGCAAATAAATGTGATAAGGAAGAAGCAGATAATGATGTATTATATGTATATGATTATGAACTAAATCTGAATCATAGTTTTTTTTACATAGTTATTTTAAGTAATATACATATATTTTTTTAACTGCTGGTTGACTAGGAGAAAATGCTTCAAGGGTCCGCCATACGCATTTATATTTGTGTAATTGTGCATTAGTTTTAATGATATATATATATATATATATAGTTTTATGGAAGAAAATGTGATAATACTGGCAATTACATACAGCAAGGTGGCAACACTGATAAGTAGATTGATGGAAGGAGTTTTAAAAAGTTTAATTCCAATTACAGTAAAAATGTTTTTTTTAATGTAATTTTAATGCCAAATAAGCTTACGGCCTATCTGATGGTAAGTGGTAACAGTGAAGATAAACAGCATTATCATGTGATATCGACGATACCACTCATGCTAATGCTATTTTTTTAAATACATGATGGTGATAAATAAAAAAATAAATATTAGGACCCCAAGATACCACAGTCAATTTAAAAAAATATTTGATTGGTGGATTTTGCCACCACCATCTTGCTGGCAGGACACCAGATAGTAAGATGAGGATGAAGTCTCATCAGTTAACCCATCATGACAACCACCGTAAAAAGTCTGGTAAAATCCGATAATAAAGTAATTTAAGCTGTATATTTACAATTATGCATTTGCAATCCACTCATTCCTGGGGTGTCCTGAATTATAAAAAACCAATCTATAATAATCTTAAAAAATAATAAGAAGTGTTTGTTGGTAATTTTAAATTAACAGCTTTTCACTAAATGCATATGAAAGTATATACAGTACTTACCTACATCGAAAAATGTATGACTGTTTGTTCTTGTTAATCTCTGAAACCAATTTTGATGGGACTTTCACTCGCAGATAGTTAATGATATAAGATGTAAGTCAAGCTAATTTTATTTAAGAAATTTTAATTATTTTCATAAAAAAAAATCAATCAATTCCAGACAGAGATAGACAATTCAGCTAGTTTTATAATAATTATTGTAAACAAGCAAGAGTAAAAGCTGAGTTTCTTGTCAGTTCTTCTCACCTCGATAGCACTTTGAACTGACGGTAGATTTAACATATCAAACGTCTGTAATAGACTTACATGAATAAAGATATTTTAATTTGGTTTTTTATTTGATAATTGATAAATCAGCCCCTATAAAATACCTTTCATAAGCCACCTATATATATAGAAGCTATATTTTTTTATTTTTTTTATTCATTGTTACTCAGGACACCCTTCAATACCAGAATATGAATCCATTACCTGTTCAGTTTGGTCGGTTCTAAAATATTAGAGATGTGTTGTCCAACAATTCTACGAAGACTAACATTCCCAAGCTTTGCTTTGCTGGACAGAGTTAAAACAATACAATGCAAAAAAAAAACAGTGTAAAAATAGCTTGCGTTAATCGAATAAGTTATTTAATTTAGAAAATATATGATTAGACTATAACCAATAAAGTTTAGAGAAAAAACATTGATTATTGGTTAAAATGAATAAAACATAAATGTTACTGAAAAACAAAGGAAAAAGGAAAACGTTAGAGAAAAAACATTTTTTCAATGTTAAAATTATTAAATAATAAATGTTATTTCTCTTATGTTTTTCTTCTTTTTTTTTCGGGCAATATTTTATTATAAGCGCATTTTTTTCAGTAAAATAAATATCTTTACTTAATATAAAATGAAGTCGCTTCCGCTATCTGTTAGATGTTTTAAACTACACAACGGATTTTAATGCAGTTTTTAGCAATAGATAGAGCGATTACGGAAATAGGTTTATATAACATATACACCCATGCGTAGTCGGGATGGACAGCTAGTTTATTATATATTCTAAATATCTAACCTTTATTTAGAATTATTATAGTAGTACAATTATTGTAAAACAATTCACAATTAGTTCATTTATCTATTAAAAAAACTATGTTTCGAATAACTACGTTATTTTAGTTTATATTAAAGGAAAACTGTTCAATTAGTAATGTTGGTGCCCACCACCAATAAAAAGCATAAAAAGCGGTAATTCTCAAAAAAAAAGTATATGACTACACAAAAGTGCTTATAATAATTTTACTTGAATATATGTAATCTATTTCTACTTCTAATTTAATGTAAGAGTTGATAGATAATGTACAAAAAACTGGAATTCGAATTTGTCGGTTTGTTTGTTTCCTTTATTAAATACTTGTTCTATACACATTTCAAACACAAGGGTATTAATTTTATTTATTAATTATATTATATTATAATATAATATACGATTTACATACAGTATATTTGAACGTCCCTTTGCATCTTGTTCTTTGTCTCCAAAATTTTAATTAAAAAAATAAAAATCATTTTTAACATGCCTGCAATATTCTTATAAATAATTCGAATTCCATTTTTTTTCTATTCAACAACAAAAACAAACAACATCTATTTATTTATCAAAACAACAACAGAATCATGCACATGATAAACAATGTCAATGAGAAAATCGGCTTTTAATAAAAAATATATATATATATTGTATATATATTTAAAAAATATCTTTCTATTATCGCTGATTTTATTTTTAATTTATTGTTCTGCTTTTTAAAGATATAATTTCTAAAAACATGTTTTAAACGAAATAATTTTATAATTTAAATAAAAAATTTCGATATTAGTCATTTCAATATTTACAAAAAAATGTTAAAGTAATACGTTTATAAGGGCTAGGAAATATTCATAAAACTGTTTTTGGGATGTTCAAACATTACTTCGCTTGTGTGAACTACGCCTTATGGGCATGGTATTCATAGGGCCATCTGGCAAATGATAAGCTGAGCAGTAGGTACCAATATAGAATAAAAAATAGAGATGTATGCATTATCAATGTTTTTTTTATAAATTGAATATATCCACTCTCATCAAGTGCATGATAAGCTCATGGGTCAAATTAGACTAACACCCTAATACGAATAAATAAAATAGATTTCTTTCGGACTACTCTAATGCTGTTGGCCGCAGCTGGCCTTTACAGCTTCACCGGACGATAGGGGGCGAGTGCAGATGGCACTCCAAACCAAAGGTAGGACTTATGGAGCGGCTGAAGGCCAACTCCCGCCTGACGGATACGACGCCAGTCTGAGGTCTCCGCTAGGGATTTTAACCACGGCTCGGGCCGTCGTAATTTCGATCCCCGTTTCAATTTGACGGGACGAATGTCTTTTTGTAATTTCAAATTAACAGCTATTCACTAAATGCATATGAAGACATGTACGGTATAAATGAATATTTATTTTGAATATTAATTAATTATTATAATTTTACTGTACATCGTTCTAATAATGACGCTATTGAGTATCACGTGTCTTATGTTCTTATTTTTATGAAAAACCGTTATCATGAACAATATTTTTCATTTTTATTTAAATTAAATTATATTAAATCAAATCAAATCTAATCAATACAAATCAAATCAAATAAAACAAATCAATTTAAAATAAAGTAGCAAAACCATTGCGGTCTGGGTGATACCTTCTCGTGATGTCAAGATCGGCTTCCCTTGGAAGGTCATTGTGCAAGCTAACGTACACAATCAGCCCCACTATACAAATGATGATGAAGACCTGATTTCTTCGCGACCTGTACCATCGCTTACTTCTTGCCCCCATCCGGAAACTGAAACCAATAAATATTGCATGCAATCTATACATATAAATAAAATTGGAGCGTCTATTTCTAATATTGAAATAATCGTTTTTTACTACATGCATATGAATATAAATACGGTACATACGCCAAAATAACATTTTTTTAAATTTTGTCTGTTTGTTTGTTCCGGCTAATCTCTGAAATGGTTGAACCGATTTTGAATTGACATTCAATGTTAGACAACGACACCTATATTAATGTACAATATAAAAATAAAAAAAAATAAAAACCAATTGAGTTTCTTGCCAGTTTTCCTCAATTGAATCTGCATACTGAACTGAACGGCAGGGAAAAAATGTTTACACAAAAACTTGACGTTGAATAAGTACAGTACCTTATACAAGACTAGTACGGGACTGAGTAACAGTTCAAGGAAAATATCATACTATCAGAGAAAATAATCCATTATTTAGACATAAAAAAATTACAAATTGAGACTGCTCCTATTTGAAACCGGTTAAAGAAACTTTTGTACAAAAACATTTCGCCTTGAATAATAAGCACTAGTCCTGTGTAGTTAACTAACTGAATAGTTCGGAAGTGAGTCGAACTACGTGAACTAGTGCGCAGAATCTTTGAGTTTAGTTCATTTCGTGAAAAAATATAAGCGTACCAAAAAATAATACAACATTGACGTTACGAAAAAATACTTCAATCCCATTATGGATTATGGATTATGGATATCAAATTGTAGAGAAACTATTTTGATATTAATATATTTAAAGTTTTCTTCTATTCTTTAATCAAAACTAAAAAAAAAATATGTATTATGTCCTTTCACTGTCTACCATCTTACCATTAAATACATTTTCCCAGTCATAAATAGTTCTACTACATATTTCTACAACACAAATACTCAAAAACATTCCCAGATATTGATCAAATGTATATGAACCCAGATGAGAAGTACTAACTTGCAAACACAAGCAGAATTGTTAAAATAGGTTAAAATCTTTTTAAGATTATGTACTTTACATTTATTATATAGTGTATAGGAGACATTTTTGACATTTGAATTATAATATCATGAGGTCCTGTTGTATATGAATATATATATATATATAATATAGGTATGTTGTGTCATATTGCCATGCCCTTTCAGGGCGTCACAAACAATTGAAAAAACTTAACCACACTATTTATTAAAACAAGGCTATTTGCGAGCTAAAAACATGACTACACATTTGTTGCCTAAATAATAAGACCATATTTTTATTCACAGCCTAAACAATTTAAGTACACATATTTACAGGTCGGCCAAGACACAGACTTGTAAGGCCTATGTCATCAAATTCAAATTCAAAATATCTTTATTCATGTAGGTCTATTACAGACTCTTATGATATGTCAAATCTACCGTCAGTTCGGAATGATTTCGAAATGAGAAGAACTGACAAGAAACTCAGCTCGTATTTTTTTTAATGTTGAATCATGGCTTTAAACAACGTGAACATTATTAAAACAATACTATTTGTGAGCTAAAAAACATTACTACATATTTGTTGCCTAAATAATGAGATTACATCTTAATTCGCAGCCTCAAGAACTCAGGCCTTACAAGTCGGCCAATCTTTTCCCGACTCTGGTTGGTTGCAAACGAACTAATAGACAGAAGAGCTACGAACTAACTTGACCGTTCTGAATCGCGAACTATTAAGCACAACGCTCAGCAGTAACAAATTCAGAATTCTATTGTTTATGTAGCATATGTATATAACTGAAGTAACTCATGCATAATACTGTTATGCTTATTATGTGGTGTGAAGAGGAAAACTTAAATACAAAGTGGAATGCTATTTTACACTCTATAATCTTTGACGAAAATAACGAAGTAGTTACATAGATAGATTGTACCTTATGCTAAATTTTGATTTTTTACAGCATATATTGTTTAATGCTTTTTTTAAACTTTTTTTCAGTCATGTGCCGCCTACTTTATTCTTAGCAATACTCTCTTTCTCTATGGTTGTCTGGAAGATTAATACTTTTTTTAACTTTTTTCAGTCATGTGCCGCCTACTTTATTCTTAGCTATCTCTTTCGCTATGGTTGTCTGGAAGAGATTGTGTTGAGGACAGTTTCTGTACTTGCTTCTTTTTTTATTTTATTTCTCAATGTATCTACTTTCAATATCGGTGCAATAACAGTATTATAAATAAATACATAAAATTGACTTTGCTTATATGGACAGATACATATAAACATTTTACATGGTATTCTTTAAAAGAGCAAATTATAAATATAAAAAAATCAAATACAAATATGTAAAGCTTCCATTTATAACCTAGCTTCCCTCCAATTTGTTTATATGTCTACCAAAGTGATGCAAAAAGGCAGTAACTCAGTGTTTTGACTGCTCAGGGAGACAAACCAAAGGTCTTCAATTACAAAAATTATAAGGAGCATAATGTAAGTAACATTATGCTCCTTATAATTTTGCATTCTAAACTTTGGATAATAAAATATAAAGCTACAATTAAATACCATAATATTAAAATTCATATATGTTCATATAAGTTAAGCGACACACAAAACTAAATAAGACTGTCTACCATTATTATTACTATTTGTTGATAATTTTGTTTAAAAAAATTTTGCCCTTTTATATATATTGTGATATAAATCTAAAATATTATTTATATTACTTATTATTACTCCTGTGCTCACCACCTCTCAAGTCTAAAGCTCATAGTTTTTTATAGGTGGATATGGTAGGGATATAGGGGAAATAATAACCAAATAATAATATTTTGTAAGAAACAAAATATTGATATAAATAAATACATCATCAACATGAATTGCCTTTATCCCATTATTGGGTTGGCTAAGTATGTCATCCTTTACCACTAATCTCTATTGGCCATCATATCAGAGTATACTCTCATTTTACACCTAACATCTTTCACACAATCCATATATTTTATTTGGTTGTCCCCTTACTTTCTATCGATAAAAATAAATATTTAAAACGAAGAATAACATAATATGTACTTGAATGAAGTATTAATAATTGAGATACAGAAGATCTGTTTATGTAGATAAAATTGCAAGTGAAGGGCCTTCTGACAGTAAGTGTGTTTCTGACAGTAAATTATGGTACTCCTTATGAATTGCCATTCCGGAATAATCCAATGTTGAACCCTCAATATTATATGTATCAGGTTAGGTTGACCACACACTCTTATCACTGAAAGTCATAGTGATATATTCCCGATTTATTTTCCAGGGTGAGTGAACAGACCTGACCTCGTATTCATCTAATCAACCTACTGGTGCCCCAGTGTAAACCTTAGCGGGTGCACCATTCCATTACCATCCATAAAAAAATTACATTATTCTAAATAATTAAATTCAATAAATGTAAAAAGATAGGAATTATTCGATAATTTTAATTATTTGTATATTGTAAAAAGCGATTTCGTTTAGTTGTGAAAAGATAAAAAATAAATAAACACACCGACATTTTCGCATATAAATTAGTAATGACAAATATGTTACGTACTTTAAGGAAAAAATTGTAATATTAATATAACAAGGAAACAAGAAATTAATAATAAACATATTTTTTTACTTTCCTGTTAGTCAAGGTAAATAATATACTTTCAATAATTATTATAATTTCTAGAAAATAATACAAATAAATTTGTTCTTACCGCCAAATGTATATATGGAATAAAACAAAGTAAGCGGCCGATGATTTGTCTATATGCGATTAAACTGTTTATCAAGCATTGACAAAATAAACGAAAAATTAGAAATTATTTATACTTATCACATTCCTGACTGACTGAACTGAAGTAGAGTTCACTGATGTCTGACTGACTGAAAGTGTTGCCAATCCCAAAAAAACTAAAAATAAACGTTGGTCAATAAAAAAAAACAGAGGAAAATAGTAGCTAAAATAAAAAACGGTAACTTCCTCGCATTTGGGAATGTTGCAGTGTATCTCTAGTAAGTTTACTAATATCACAGATAACATAATATTACATATATAAACGCGAATGTTTGTGAGTATGGCTGGATTGATGTTTGTTACAGAATCACGCAAAAACTACTAAATGGATTTTAACGAAACTTTACAGTAATATAGCTTATGCATCAGAATAATATATAGGCTATAAATTTTACGTGGGTGAACTAGTTCTTATACATAAAATTCTCGTGTCGCAATGTTAGTTTCCATACTACTCCACGGCTTGACCCATTTTTATGAAATTTTACATGCATATTCAGTAGGTCTGAGAAGAGGCTACTATCTATGTTTTCTACCCCTAAGTGATAATAGTTATAAAAATAAAATATTAGAGGTGGACACCTCTAATATTTTATTTTTGGTAATTTTTTTATAATACATCATTAAAAATACATACTACTCTAAATATTTCGCACTTCTATCACCAAACCCCTATTTTTAATAGCGATTTTAATTTATATGGCAAAACAACGTTTGCGGGATCAGCTAGTAATCCTCTAGTATTGTTTAAACAAATTTAATCATAAACCGCGATCGCTGTTCGCAATTTACAATGGCAGAGTCTCTTTCATTTCCTGCCCAATTCACTCGCTTTAACAATGGGTAAATACGTCATGTTTCATTGAAACGTTGTAGGTGAACTTACATTATACTAGCTGACCCATGCAACTTCGCCTGCATCACGCATACTTAACATTTATCGTTATATTTTGCCCAATTTACATAATATCTTTTTTAAATTATAGCCTATATGTTATTCTGATAGAACCAGAGTGACCGACATAGCCCGAAGAATTGCGACTCTGAAGTGGCAATGGGCAGGGCACATAGCTCGTAGGACAGATGGCCGTTGGGGCAGTAAAGTCCTCGAGTGGCGACCACGGACCGGAAGACGCAGCGTAGGAAGGCCTCCAGCAAGGTGGACCGACGATCTGGTCAAGATCGCTGGAAGGCATTGGATGCGAGCAGCGCAGGACCGATCGTCGTGGAGATCTTTGGGGGAGGCCTATGTCCAGCAGTGGACGTCTTCCGGGCTGCGATGATGATGATGATGATGTTATTCTGATATATAAGCTATATTACTGTAAAGTTTCATCAAAGTCCGTTCAGTAGCTTTGCGTGAATGAGTAACAAACATCCATCCATACTAACAAACATTCGTCTTTATAATATTAGAAAGATAGCATAGCATCACATAATGTAATTGATATGCGGAGAGAAAGTCATTGGAATGTAATTTTGTAAAACCTTCATACAAGTGGGTGTGCTTCATCAATTCAATATGAAAAGTTCAACACTTATTTTCACATTTCTTTCGTAACTTATATCGGTATCATTTGACCATTAGTATTCTGTCTGACTTTCGGCTTGGTATAACACTAACCCTGTGTACAAAACTCACAAAGGTATCAGTGTAGAGGTTTAATACACTTTCGATAAATATAGTGAAATACTAAAGTAAAATATATATATAATTGGTTAAAAGTAAAAGGCTTACAACATATCAACAGGAAAATTTACAAACAATAGAAGGCACCGAATACACTGTTTCTAAATATAAATAAGCCAAAGAAGCATATAGCCAAATAAGCAAGAGAAAAAAAAATGAAACAAAAATAAAATTGAACTTATGTCTTCTATTAATAAAGGCCAGATGTAAATTTAACACAGTTCCAATATTGAACAACTAAGCAAAGCCAGGACAGGCCAAGTCTGTCGATAAACGGGATTGTTTCAGAAATGGAACCTAGTGCTTTCTAAACCATCGTGCGTCGAGGTTAATTCCCTATGATTTCGCGCCAAACATCCCATCTTGGCGCGAAATCACAGGGAATTTACCAATTAACAATTAACTTAATCCTATCATCCCCCCACTGATGCCCAAAGTATACAAAATAACGCAAGTGTCTGCGTCATTTCCATAACATCCATTTAAAAAAGTCTAGAAACGGAGAAATGGCCCTATCAAAAAAATAGTGAATACTTGCTCATAGCTTAATGTACATAAACATATTAAACTCATTATATAATCAATTCTCAAGTCACGCCCGGTAGGTATATTAAGCAGGTAGCTTATTACATCATCATCGACATTCACAATTCACATGTGAGCCAGTGAACCGGACCGACGCTCCGACGAGCAGTGTACAATTTACCTTCGAAAAATACAATTCAATGTTTTGTTTAACAATCTGTGATATTATGTGACTGTATATTTTTATTCCTGTGCCTACAGCTTTTTCATTACGGTAAGTTTAAAACAATATTTTGCTTTTTAATTGCATTTAAAAAATAATTGATTAAGTTGCAGGTAAAGGCACAGAGTAATTAACACATAAAGTTTGCACCGCCTTTTTATAAAGAATTAAACCTAACCTGTTAGGTTAGTCTGTTCGCTTATATCTTTTAAATTTTGCAACGGATTTTTATGCAGTTTTCAGCAATAGATAGAGTAATTCAAAAGGTTTATATGTATAACACATGCTTGTTATAATATAGAACAAGTCGAGAAATTCAATGATTTGTATTGCTGGATGTAATAAGCACAACAAGCCAACAAGAAATTCAATTATTTGTAATGGAGGGGTCGCTTGTTTATATATGTAACAACCCGTACTGGTTTTAAAAATATGACTTACACAATTTCACACAATTAATATTGTTTTATTGAGACAGGCATTGTTTTGTTTTAATGAAACATGCAGACAAAACCATCGCAAGTATACTGTATATGTAAATAAATAACTCCTTCTAAGCTGCTTTATCGATATTTATATATTTTTACGACCAACATATATTTTTCATATCCAATATTTTATTTACTTTTCTAATATTTTTTAAAAATCAATCTGACCCTAAATTTTTACCCCTCTACCTTAACCACTATTTTTATAAGCGATTTTAAAATATATGGCAAAACAACATTTGTGGGGTCAACTATGTAGTAACATTATTGTAGTATACAATCTATACATATAAATAAAATTGGATGTTTGTTTGTAATATTGAAATAACCGTTTTTACTACATGCATATGATTATAAGTATGGTAACACCAAAACAAAATATTTTGTCTGTCTGTCTATTTGTTCCGGCTAATCTCTGAAATGGCTGGTCCGATTTTGACGAGACTTTTTTTGACAGGTAGCTTATGTAATAAGGAGTAACTTAGGATACTTTTTAGAAATATACAGTTGAATTCCACGCAGACGAAGTCGTGGGAACAGCTAGTTTATATATATATCTACATTGATACAAACTTAACTTATTTTCTCTAAGTCAAATGATTTTGTGCTAGATATTAAACAACAAACACGTATCTACTATATGAACGTGTTGTTTAACCAAAACAATTATTTTTATTAACAGCCTAACTACATTACAAGCATACGGTTCGCCGTGTATTTCGATATAATAACTTGTTTGTTGCTCATTATCACAACATATACCTACACTACTTATTAAACACTAGCGACCCATCCCGGCTTCGTGCATAATGCATCTCTCATTACAAATTTTTAAATGTCTTGGCGCCGGAGTGATTTTACTTTATAGTATAGAAAACTCCGGCGCCGATTGTACATATATATATATACACATTTATTATACATATAAACCTTCCTCTTGAATCACTCTATCTATTGTAGAAAATATATTGCATTATAACCCGTTGTGTAATTTAAAAGATATAAGCGAACAGACAGCGGCGACTTTGTTTTATATTTTTTTTTTCTCTTTATTTTTTTTTTTTTTGGATTTTTGTACACATAATGTGACGATGACAATCCCATCGTACCTATACTAAATAACAAAAATAAACTAAAAAACTTAATCTAATATGATACCATCCAGAACAATAACTTGGCTGCATCGGAAGCTGGTTCTGCCAATATTTCATGAAATGAAATATGTTTTATATTATGTAAAGAAACACATACATCACGACTATTTACACGGATAGGGTAGTCAGAGGCATTGTCCAAAGACCTTAGGATGAACGCAACACTAAACATATCCACATTACATATATTTAGAATATAATAATTTATCCGGGAATGAGCCTATCAACGTCTCTTGTAATAATTTTTGATTATATTAACGGTGTTTCTTTCACTGGAAAGTTAGTCAGAAACATAAATTAACACACAAAGTTTATTATGGTGTCGACCAGATTTGAACTCTGAACTCACGGCGTAGAGTTTAAATCTATCTGTACATAACTATTTATCATAGATATAAGTAAGGTATAGATGACGGTTATGATTTAATTCCGTCTTATAGTCTTAATGCTGACCCAAAAACATAATGAAGTGTTAATTACATTAAATTGAAAGAAACCAATCTGGGAAGCATTATGAAATATTCCTATAGATTGATTCCATATATATAAAATTCAAATTCACATTCAAAAATTCAAATTAAAAATTCAAATTCAAATTCAAAAATTCAAATTCACAAATTCAAGTATTAAAAATTATTTATTTAGATAACACAATTTTACAACTACATTCTACAGTTGTTGAAGCATAAAGATGCCTGAGAGCCAGGAGGCTCCACTCTTCCATAGCTTACATCAAACATTTGTAAAATGTTTCTTGTTTATTACTATATTATATTACAAATACAATTCCATATATACCTTCCACTTCTTGTTATTCTTATGTATAAGCAGTATTATTATATATATTACTGTAAAGTTTCATCAAAATATATTCAGTGATTTTTGAGTGATTAGAAATAGAAATAGAAATAATCTTTATTCAACTAAACTCATTACAAGCACATTTGAATAGTCATATTTTGATTCAACCACTCATTCGGAATGCAGATTCATCACAAGAAGAATGAGCAAGAAACTTGTGTGTTGCTCTTTTTAATAGATGTTTTTTTATATAAATAATTACAGTATAACAAGTAAGAGGCATGCGATAATCAACATGAATGAGTAACAAACATCCATCCATCCATACTTACACACTTTCGCGTTTCTAATATTACTAAAATTGAAATTATGAAACAAAAGCATTAAGAGAAAATTTCAACATTTCAGGAGATGAAGTTACTGCTTCTACTGCTGGGCTGCATCATCTCGACATCGGCTAAGAAATGCAACGGTGTACTCTTCGACCAAAGATATTACGAGCCAGAAATACTGAAAGACGGTCTCAATAAAGTTAGACAACTTGTATATAGTAGGAAAGATAACACCGTCTACTTCCTATTCAATCAAGGAGTTTTAGCTTACGATGGATCTGTAGGTTATATTAATTTAGATACCAGATTATCCGGTTATTATAAAGGTATTAGAAACGCAACCAGTATTTCTATAGATGATAAGAAGAATAGAATTTATATAGGCAGTGTAGATGGACTGTACGCTATAGGTGATAGGAGGATACCTGAGAAATTTCCACTATACGAACCTATACAGCATTTGTTTTTTAAAAACGTTTTATACTTTACAAACATGAGAAATAGGATGTATAGTTTCGACAGTGATGGCGTAAAAGTGGTTGATGATATGAGGGATTATGTAGCAGAAACGTTTGTTGTCGATAATGATGGGAATATACTGTTTACAAATGGAAAGAAATTGTACAAACTAAAATTAGGTACAAGATCTTCCGCGTTCGAGATTATAACACGGTCGATAACGGCTTTGTCCAATGATTTAGAGGACAGATTGTTTGCAGCGTCCTTGGATGGTATATTCGTGTACAATAAATACAAGTATGCACTAGACAAAATGTCAAATTTACATGAGATTAAAGCTTTAACTTTTAATAATATGCTAGATCCTATCTATGTAGTATTTGATTTGTTAGTCAAACTTAAGAATCCTGTGAATTGTGTTGAGGATGATTTCTTTTTGTGATATTTGAAAGTATTAAAATTATATTTATTTGATTATTATCTTTTATTATAAAAGAGTTACACAGAAATAGAAATTCCTAAATGTATGTGTTTACAAAAACTATTTATTGTAATTTTATTGAAATTATTAAAGCGAAAATGTGTGAATATGGATGCTTCGATGTTTGTTACTCTTTTTTCTTTAAACTAGGATTTTCATAAAACTATAAGGGCATAGCAATCCGACAATATCAGAATAAAACAGTAGGTGTATATTTGTTAAGTTGGACTAAAAAGGACATGCATCTACAGCCGTAAAACATATTAATAAAAAAAAAACTCAGGCTATAATTTCGTGAGGGTGAATACGCTAGGTTTAGTATTGATATGGTGCTATATCTTAATTTGTATTCAAAGAAAACCTTAAAATATAAAGTTGAACAACATTTATTTTAAAGAGAGTTTGTATAACATGTTCCAATCTGTTCAGATGTTCAAACCTTTGACACATGTCTTAATCCAATGAAGGATATACAAATAAGGTTTATGAAGCTACTAGTTGTTAAAAATAAGAGGCATAACTGTTATCAAAATAGGTACGTGGACCTGTTCAGAATATGTAAACTATTAGATGTAAAAGATAAAAATAAATTATTAACATTATTGGAGCATTTTAAGAATAATATATTTAAAATGTTATTCATAAATTACACGTAAAGTTCAAAATAATGAATATATTGTACCTGTAATTATTCCGGAATAAGAACTAGAAAATATTTAGTTCCAAAATATTATAATATGTTACCAAAAAATATAAGACTATTAGATAATGTAACGAAAAAATTATTCAAAATTAATTATTAAACTTTTTTGTGAACAAATCATCAAATTAGGACATAAAATGTCTGGTTTTACAGTAAGGTTTTTCTAAAAATATACTTGTGTGTGGATATGTGTCTATATGTACATTATAAGTCCGCGTTAAGCGCTTTTGCAGACAAACTGCTTAGCAGTTTTACGACTTGATATTTATATTTTCTGTTTTTGTATTAATGAGTGTGTAAATAATAAAATAAAATGAAAACAAAAGTGTCTTCTTTTTACATATTCAGTCCATCATATTATTAAATATTACTCCTTTTTAGTCAGCAGCTGAGTAAATAATAGGGTTTCAAAAAATAGATCATATAATGAGAGTATAGGATCATAGTGCAGAGGCGCCATCTGTTATTAACTATCATTGGAGATAATTACGATAATACTATACAGGCAAAAATACTAATATTTCTGTAACAATAATCAGTCATAAATACAAACTACAATTAAAAGAGTTGTATCTAATATTAATTCAAGAATTCTAAACTCTAGATTATATTCCTTTACTAAATTAATTATTGCCATAATGAAAAATATCTTACGTCAGTCGTGGTCATTCAAGTTATCATATATATGTCTGTGTGCCAATATGAGTCATATTTATTGTACCCACACTTCTTTAATTAACTGTTTAAAAAAATTGGTAAATATATTTGTTTGTTTTGTAATCTTGTGTTATAATGACTTTGTAACTTGAATACAATAGTGCGTCGTGATGTTTACTATTTAAACATTGTAATCTAAACAATTCGGTAAATATAAATTACAAACAAGTGAATTATACAGTGTAATGTTGTTTCGTTATTCCTTATTCTAATATCACTTAGAATCATATCACATTATGAATAATAGCTTCTCAAATAAGTTTCAAATCATTCATACATTAAATCTTGTCTGTGGGCTGACCACAGAATTAAAGTTTCCAAACATTATGAGACTTCTTAATAAATCTGTAAAGTGCTAATCGAACTAATTTACGCAATCGATTTTTAGCAAAATCACAGTTAATTAAGCCTAATATAATTTTTCACATAAAATACGAAGCCGAAAATCAAAGGATGACTTTAACACAATTAAATTATTAAATATAAGAGTATTAATAATATTCTCTTGTGTTAATGAAAAATTAGCGCCATCTGTGCATTAGTTCATGTAATAAAATCACAATCTGCTTCAGGAAAGTTTAACGTTAAAGTCATACCAATCCCACTAAATTTGTTTAGAATCTGCTTACTATGCTGTAGCACTAAAAGACATGGAATAGAAAGGGAGGAAGCCAAGGCAAAACCTGTTTATTGCTCTTTACTGCCTCCTATCAGATTTAATGTTACACATTAAATCATTAACTAGCGCCATCTATTAAATACTTCTTGAACTTAAACACTGACCTATCAAAGGAACTGAAGGATCACATATTATTGCTATAAAATCTTATATTACGAATTAAATAAGTACCAGACAATGAAACTTTTATAGATAATGCTAAATTAGTCTCGAAGTTTATACCAGAGAAATGATATCGGACGTCCTTGATGGTCTAGCGGTTTAGCACACCGGCTTTCTTCCGATGGTTGCGGGCTCGAAACCTGTGTCCAACGTCGGTACTGCGCGGTACAGACATTGGTATTCATGAGTATGATTATATTGATATGGGTGTTTCTATATAAAAAATGAATTTAAGAATATCTATGGAGTAACACAGGCTCTGCTTAGATTGGGAATAGATGGCGCTGTGTGAATTATCTGTGTTATTATTATGTCACATTAATGAAACAACATCCACATAGAAATAAAGTGGAAATATGGGTATAAATTAAAAAAAAAGTCGACCTGCAAAAATTTTGCTGAACAAAAACCAAACTTTCTTTTTCTAGGCAACAACTGAAGGAGCACAACAAACTAGTGATATGACGACAGCATCCGAAGGCATTTACATCGATGGAGTCCTGTATGAGAAGGAGATACTGAAAGCAGATCTTATTCGTCCATCTTTGTTAACTGTCGACCGCAATACCAATATGTTATACTTCAGTTTCCTTTCTGATGACGAAAATGAATGCAACTATAAATCAGCTAAAATAGATCTTAATACTAAACAATTTACTATCACAGATGTTATAAAAGAAGGGTATGCTCACGCAATAGATCAGAAAACGGGACAAGTATATGTAGGTTCTGATGATGGTATTTACAAATATGATCCAATAACAAAAAATACTGAACTCATAGGTGCAAAAGGGTGTAATATTTTGAGCATTTACTATAAAGATTTATTATATTTCACAAAACTTGACAAATTGCGTTTTTTGCATACAATCACGGACGGCGAAACATCTAGATATGATGAATTGCAAGATTTGGAGGTGGAGAATTTCCTTATAGATAATGAAGATGTGATGTTTTTCGTTAATGAAAATGGTCTCTATAGTCAAAAGAAAGGTACATGTAATGCAACTTTATATGAGGGAATACCTGACTGCACTCCAGAAAGTCTAGCAATTGACATGAACGGTGTTGTACATGTATGTTATAGGGAAAGTATTTTTAAGGTTAACAAAGAAACTGCCAGTATAGAACTATTAGTGGATTTAGGAAGAGATTTTCTAGCAACTGCGGCGTTTGATAAGAATAATAATATTGTATACGCAGAAGGTACAAGAGTTGTACGACTGGTGCCTAGTGCCGATAGAAATGGTGGCATCTAATGGTGAATCTGAATGGTGGCAAAGAGTATAAGATTAAAACGGGCAAAGGACGTTTGATGCTTCGTGGATCAGATTTCATCTAGGAGGTTCAGATTGTTGTTTTTTTTTGTTATGT
This sequence comes from Achroia grisella, assembly GCF_030625045.1. Classification (NCBI taxonomy): domain Eukaryota; kingdom Metazoa; phylum Arthropoda; class Insecta; order Lepidoptera; family Pyralidae; genus Achroia; species Achroia grisella. Next base: position 714,414 of record NW_026712943.1, read on the forward strand.
TCTATCTGCTGTTGCTATTTCATTGTCAGACTATTAAGTACGTTATATGATATGTATATGGTATATTTAGGTATGTATTTTATTCATATTTATCTATAGCTTTATATATATTGTATGTATTTGTATATGTATGTTTACATGTACTTACGTTTAGTAAATATATATTATTTATGACATAGGTATTATTTTTATTTTTCTTATTGATTACATTTGCACCGCCTACAGTTTCTCTGCACCACCTGTGGTTGTCTGGTACAAAATGCCGTAAGGCGTTAAATCCGCCATATGTACTTTTACCTTGGTATTTTGTGCATTGAAGTTATATAAATAAAAATAAATAAATTGAAGCGGTCAAAGCACATTTGATGCTTTGATGAAACTACTTAAAGTGATTAAAAAAAGTAATAAAAATAATAAATAAAGTATCTCTTGTCTATTATTGGCGAAACCAATGAAATATTACCTCTTATTGTTATTGAAAAATGCATGATATTGAAAAATGATGCATGCAGGCAAAAATACCATTTTGTTAAGGGATGATAACAGATTAGTGCACTCGTCTACGCTAAAGGTATACGCTGGGCACCAGTGGAGGATGATAAGATGAGGTCAGGTCAGTTTTTTTTTAAGGATAATGGGACGGTGCACCCGCCTGCGCTTACGGTTTACGCTGGCGTGCCAGTGGAGGATGATAAGATGAACATGAGGTCAAGTCAGTTAGCCCATCGTGACAAATTCACCAAGAATTTATCACGATGGTTTCCAGGGGGAACCACTTGGAAGTCAACCTGACCCATTACTAGCAATGTACCATACATTGCTAGTAATGGGTTATTAAGTCCACATTACTAACAATCCCCATTCCCCCCGGACAGGTCAGTTAGCCCAACGTGGCTAAATTCACCAGAAATTTAACATGATGATTTCCATGGGAACCACGTGTAAACCGGACCTTTAGGGGAATGGGGATTGTTAGTAATGGGAACTAGTAACCCTATTGCTAGCAATGTACCATGCTAGGTCGACCTCCACGCAGTTCCTCCTGAAAACCATTTGATAAATTCGTAGTGAATTTGTCACGATGAGCTAACTGATCTAACCTCATATACATCTTGTCATCCTCCACTGGTGTCCCGCCAGCGTAAACTGTTAGCGCAGGCAGGTAGACCATTTCATTATCAACCACAAAAAAAAAACAACCCCATTGAAATACTTTATGCTTCGTTTAAGTTCAAAAGAGACGGTAGTTGATAAATTGATCATCAAAAAACTAATCGGTTAAGCTCTGCTTAGCTTGTGACTAGATAATCCCAGCCCAGACTCAAAATATGTACCTTTGAGGATCTGTTTTTTTTGTAACACATGTACCAACACTTAAGAAAAGATGGATGGATTGTGTGAAAGATGATATGAATGAAAGGAGTATGTTCAGATATGACGACCGATAGAGAGCAGTGGAAGAGAATGACATACTGCGCCGACCACAAATAATGGGATAAAGGTTAGGCAATGATGATGACATGTACTAACTCTTAATAAAATCCCTCCGATCGATCCCCCGATCAATTCAAACGGGGATAGATGTTACGACGGCCTGAACCGAGGTTCGAAACCCTAGCGGTGCCCTCAGACTGGCGTCGTATCCGTGAGGCGGGAGTTGGCCTTCAGCCGCCCCATAACTCCTTCCGCTGATTTGGAGTGCAATCTGCACTAACGTCAGGTGAAGCTGTAAAGGCCAGCTGCGGCCAACAGCATTAGAGTAGTCCGAAAAAAACTTAATTAATAAAAATATCATTCTATTCTCAATATTTGGAAATTCATAAAGTAAAGCAAGGTTTTTTTTTAAAATGTTTATTTCTCGTATAAAAAGTAATACTAGTACAAAAACTCTTATTTACCTAAATTAGAAATGTACACGCAGTTCATACATTTGGCTTGAAATTTAAGGGAATCATACATTCTTTCACGTCAATCAAATTATCTTAATTTACAATATAACATAATAATATGTTCTATTATTTTTCTAATAAAGGAATGAGTCTTTTAATATTTATACTTTGTATCCATAATGGATTCAAATTTGGAATTGATTTGTAATTTAAATTTAGACACAAATTTGCTATTAAACATTTAAAAATAGAACAATCTTAGATTTATTTATGTAATAACGGATTTAAAAGAAAATTTACATTAGAGGCACATTTTCAAACATAAATTACATTTCAAAAATAGAACAATAACTGTCCAAATTTTAAAATTTCTATTGTGTTCCAAAATCTGTTTCTGATATTAATTTTGTTGTCATTTGTATGTCTGTTTGAAACTTCCCTAATATCAGAGATACATTTTCATTTGAACACAGATACATTTTTGAAATTCTAATTTATTTTAAAAATAGAACAAATATGTGTTCTATTTTTAAAATCTATATTGTGTTCCAAAATCTGTCTCTGATACTAAATTTGTCGTCATTTGTTCAAGTCTGTTTGAAACTTCCAAGCCATTCGATGACAATATATTCAACATTTCTTTGCTCGCAAATAAACTAGGTCATAATTAGTCTATGGTTGTTTCGTGGTGGTGAATCAATGGTAGCCTGGTGGTCCGTACGCTGTCGACGGTCTATACCCAGAGTTCCCGTTGTGGAAGCCAGTCAAAGAACCGCTGAAGTCACTTGGAGCGTTGTAGTTGTAACCTGAAATAAATTAAATTAAATAATGCAGTTACTGTAAATTTTTTTCTTCAAGATTTCTCTCACAGAGCCACCTAGTCCCAAGCTGGAGTTTCCTCCCGTGTACACTTAGATTGTGGAATGAACGTGGCTTTTCAAGAAGGGTATATTAAGGTTTCTTAAGAGTCGGTAACGCGCACGTGACACCCCTGGTGTATCAGGCGTCCATAGGCTACGGTAACTGTTTACCATGATGAATTTACCGAGATGGGCCGTATGCTTTGCTACCTACGTAGTATAAAAAAAGCTAAGCAGAGCTTGTGTTATGGGTGATAACTGATACAAATACGTACATAATATACACAAAAAGCATGCAGACCTAGACATACAAACATGCGACAGACAAAAATTGTAAAAAATGTTATTTTGGTTTATGTACCGTATTTATATTCATATGCAAGTAGGGAAAAATTGTTATTTTAATATTACAAACAGACACTCCAATTTTATTTATAGACCCGGCAAACATTGTTTTGCCATATAAATTAATAACGCTATAAAAAATAGGGGTTGATGATAGAAGGGTGAAAATTTAGGATTGTATGTATTTTTGTATGTTGTATCATAATAATTTGGTCTAAAAAATTAAAAAAAAAATTTGGGGCTGACTACCCCTAACATTTAGGGGGATGAAAAATAGATGTTGGCCGATTCTCAGACCTACTCAATACGCTCACAAAATTTCATGAGAATCGGTAAAGCCGTTTCGGAGGAGTATGGGAACGAAAACTGTGACACGAGAATTTTATATATAAGATATAAATTATGTTATCTGTGATATACGTAAGAAAGTTCATACTCGAGGTAAGGTATCGGGCATAGTTTGCCAGTTAATTTGTAATATAATGCAAAAAAATAATATTAATGAATTATTACTGAAATTGTAAAATTGTAATGTAAGTTTATATAATACTTTAATTCTAAGTTTGTTTAATTATTATATTATCTGTGCTACTTACATAATATTTTAGTCAATTTGCCAGAAAAAAAATTCAAATGTGTCATAAAATATTTTCTTTGTAAAAAAGCTTATTATAAAATTGAAGAATTTATAAATGATAATAATGTTTTTGTAGAAAATATCTAACTTAAAATTCATAGCGCTGACAATGTCATCTTATCAGTAGATTAAGTGCGTAGCGGTTTTTATGTTGATTGTCGCATGCCTAATCCTTGTTGTTAA